>NC_134953.1:76075585-76719676 GCF_965638725.1 Aptenodytes patagonicus | reverse complement strand
ACAGAAAAGGAAGGGAAAATAATAATAATAATAATAATAATAATAATAATAATAATAATAATAATAATGATAAAAGAATATACAAAATAAGTGATGCACAGTGCAATTGCTCACCACCCGCCGGCCGATGCCCAGCCAGTTCCCAAGCAGCGGTCCCTGCCCCCCGGCCAACTCCCCCCGGTTTATATACTGAGCATGACGTCATATGGTATGGAATGTCCCTTTGGCCAGTTTGGGTCAGGCTGTGCCCCCTCCCAGCTTCTCGCTGGCAGGGCATGAGAAGCTGAAAAGTCCTTGACTAGTGTCAGCACTGCTCAGCAACAACTAAACCATCGGTGTGTTATCAACATTGTTCTCATCCTAAATCCAAAACACAGCACTGTGCCAGCTACTAGGAAGAAAATTAACTCTATCCCAGCCAAAACCAGGACAGTAATGTAGAAAGGATGCTAATATAATAGAACAAGGATTTTAATACATTCTGTGTGCAGATCTATTTTCTTAGTTAATCATCGTGAAAGATCAGTAGTGAGGGTCCAATTTTTAGACTCCGAGGAACTCTTCTCCCTGTTGGCATATTCCTGGAAATTACCGTCTCCTACTTCCTCTCCCTACAGGGACTTTTAAACTATTTAGTACTTTTTACACATTAAACTTCTATCCTTGGCAAGTATGGTATTTCTTAATCATTTTTTTGAGTCAATGTAGTTCAGATTTTTCTTGAGAATTAAAGTAGAATGAGAATTTCTCCTCTGTATGCAATACTTTGCATTCATTAACATTCAGACTCAATTACCATTTTGCTACACACTCACCAGCTGAAGAAATATAGAAGGTGGAGGATCAATGTGGTATCTTGAAGTGGGTTTCCAAAATTAAAGTCCTATCTCCACCCATTGTTTCACAAGTTGGTAATTATTATAGCAGCCCTTCTGATGAACCGTGTCAGAGACACTGAACATCCTAGGATCCTAATGGTCTGCTCTTAGACACTAATAACAGGTCATATATGATATCCATGTAGCATTATTGAATAAGTTTTTCACTTGTGCCTTCACACTGCCAAATTATTGACTTTCGAAAAATAGATTTGTATGCCTTCTGTAACAATTCTTGGCTTTGGGCTACCAACAGGGCTGGAGATTCCATCATTCGGTATGTTCAGGTCCCTCACGGTTCCTGCTGCTAAGCGAACTGCATCACCCTGTAAAGCAACCATGCAATCATTTTCCTTACAGATCATATTATCCAAGTCTCTGCAACCTTCCTCCGTACGGACTAAGCAGTCAGCCGTTGATCAAGTACTATGCAAGCTCAAAGGCTTTTCCTGTAATGGCTGTTTTATACCAAAATGCAGCTAGGCATGGGGACTGAGCACAGGTAACAGTTTTTGGCTTTAAGAATGATCCCACTGGTCTGAACGCAGGGGGATAAAACCAGATAAGGGATGAAAGGAATGCATTAGGATGAGGCAAGATTGAGAGCGGAAGAAAAATCAATGGCTTGACAAGAAAACAGAGAAGAAGGGCTACAGAAACTGGAGTGGCTTAGCAAGACAGTATTTAGGAAAGGAGGCTGAGCCACCTTGGGTCAGGAAGCCAGTGGAAGGAGGACCTAGAGACCAGTTGAGCAAGGAGATTAGACAGGCTGAACAATGATTCTGGTATTGGGAGGGAATTAAATGATTAGGCAAGAAAAGCAGACTGGATGCGTGTTGCAAAACAGGAGGGTGACACTCAGAGCTAATGAGGAAAACAAAAAGGAGGGATTTAGAGCTAATTGACTGGAGAAGAAAAAGGTTGAAAGAGGGCAATTTAAATCTAATGAGAAGGTGTGAGATGGAACTGGCTGGACCAGGAGCCTGTGGTACCTGAGCTGGCAATTTATGGTGGAGGAGATGGGAGAAACGTGGTAGGAGAACCATTTGACAGGGAGTTCAGGTGCAGTTCGTGCATGAACCTGTACTGGATTATGATTGTATAAGAAAGTAGGCTGCTGCCTACAAGCCTGCTCTGTCATACATTACAAAAATTTTGAGACACAGCGTATGAGGCAGGTGACGATGGAAGCAAAATGGCAGTTCTATGGCTCAGGCAGATACATGCTGATAAGATAATCTGAACGACCACTTTAACTCTGCCACAGAATCACTGTAGGATGCTGCCTCTGTGTAAGTTATCTAACACATTCAAAGTTGGCCTATAATTGCATTTTTCCCATTTTCAGAATACTTATCACGAGATATCACAGAGAGGTATTTGCAGAAGTGTTCTCTGTTACAAAGTGGTTGCAGTTAGGTGCTTTCTTTAAACATAGTATTTTTTAAAATACTTAGCATTTAATAATTTTTTTTAAATTCTGTATCATATTTTGACGGTGTTCATTGAAGTCTCGTGCTAGATACTAATTACAAATTGATTTTATATTACAAATGAATACTAAATAACTGTCTACTCACTGAATGAGGCAGCAGTACCGTGGTAAAAACGTATGAAGCCATATAATTAAAGGTTGCATCCTGATACAGCCTTAATTCAGGTTTCTTGGGCAGTTTTAGACCACTTTTGTGGCAGACTTATTTGGGACTATTCCAGAAGACACACGTGCAGAACGCAGGTACTTTACTTAGCAACATTTTCTGCAAAAAGGTGTTTCACTAGTGCATGCACTGGCTTCCAGTAGTTGTCATAATTGAGATGTTGGTTTAGATCTGTAATCTTTGGATCCAAAAGTCTTCCAGTAGATAGGATCTAGTTGCCTTCTTCCTCTCTCAAAGCATTTGAATTTACTCACAGTTTTGAAAGGAAATGCATTGGTAACAGAGTAGGAAGCAACAGGGAAAGGTGCAAGTCGTGAACGGCTGACGCTTGTCTAGTGCTGAGAAAATAGGGAATGCAGTAGAACTGTACAGAAGGTACAGAAGTGGTGGATCTTGAAATTTGATTGAGGAAACCGAGAGAGACTTTAGATCTCAGCGTTGATTAAAGATCATAGAATCATAAAAAACAGTACCTCCAGGATCATCCAGATGGTCTTCAGCAAAGATGGTATGGAATGTGAGGAATGAAAAAGGCCAGGGAAACAAGGTCATTAACACGGTAAACCTCTCAGTCGCATGGAACAGGCAGGAAGAGATACGTTCCTAATATATAGTAGAATAGGTAACAAAATGTGTAATTTAATGAATAAAATTCAGAAACGTGAAACGAGTAGGCTTTTGTTAAATAAGCATAGGATCAATAACAGCAGAGGAGGAGGCAGAAAGCAGACCCCTGAAGAATGTGAAGAAAACAGTAAAGTTTTAAAGAAATATGAAGCTCCTCTCCATGAACATACATAGAAAGAGACTGCTGGTGTTCTACTACTTTTTTTTTTTTTCCCAAGAAAGGTTGTTACTACTACATGTTATTACTATTACTACTACTACTACTAATATTACATATTGCTACTAATATCTGCTACTAATAATTTTTGCTACTAATTTACTAATATTACATCTTGCGACTACTAATGGTTTGTGATACTGCTGATAAATAGCACATTTAAAGCCAGATCACTAGGAGAAGTTATTTAAATTGCTAGTACTCAAGACAGTACTTGCAGTTAAACACCTTTTAACTTGTTCAGCATGCAAAGATACTGCTTCTGGGGCTTTCTAGTATAGCTCATGTCCACTGGAAATTAAAATTTGAACCTGAATTCATCAGGGAATATAATGTACATAACTGTCCAAATGTGATACCCATCAGGACAGTTGCCCTCATGCTATACAGGCCAGTGTTTTACATGTTTTAGAAAAAAATGGTGAAAGTTTCTGTAGGTATGCAAATATACATATGTGTGTGTATATATAAGTGCACTGATACATATACACACTTCTTCCTTTTTTGGTACAGAAAATAAATTAATCTCTCTTTCATAGGAAAAAATAAAGAGTGAAGTTTTATCCCATTCTAGCAGAAGGAAAAAAATCATATTACTCTTCAGCCTTAAGGCATAAAGTTGCATGTCTCTAACCAACGTGAGAAAAATTCTCTGTTCCTTCCTACATAGACCTACGCCCTAAGCCACAGCTGGAAGCTCATCCTCTCTGCCTGCCAGCCAAGGCACAGTTTATAAGGCAGGGCACAGTTTGTAAGGTAGGGCAGGATTCTTTGCTCCAGCTCAGCAAGACTGAACCCACACAGTCCATCTTAATGCAGAATATATAAATGGAAGATACGCAGTTTAACTATTAAGTAAATAATCGTCCAAATTACGTCATTCCAAGTCAAATGTCAACTGCCAATGGCCCTGTTATCTGAAATAAGATGAGAGTGAGTTTTTACCACAAGTAAAGACATGTTTCCATGTTATTATCACAGCTTAGTTAATGCACTGAATGTTCACACGCTAGTTTATCTCACACTAACTTGATGGGAATAGCATAAACAGGCAGCAGAAGTAACCAAATACTAAGTATGGACCAAACCTTTAATAGTTGTGTATTGTAACTAAGCAAGCCGGCAGTGTGCCCAGGCGGCCAAGAAGGCCAATGGCATCCTGGCCTGTATCAGAACTAGTGTGGCCAGCAGGAGTAGGGAAGTGATCGTGCCCCTGTACTCGGCACTGGTGAGGCTGCACAGGCTCGAATACTGTGTTCAGTTTTGGGCCCCTCACTACAAGAAGGACGTCGAGGTGCTGGAGCGTGTCCAGAGAAGGGCAACGAGGCTGGTGAGGGGTCTGGAGAACAAGTCTGATGAGGAGCGGCTGAGGGAACTGGGGTTGTTTAGCCTGGAGAAAAGGAGGCTGAGGGGAGACCTCATCGCTCTCTACAACTACCTGAAAGGAGGTTGTAGCGAGGTGGGGGTCGGTCTCTTCTCCCAAGTAACAAGCGACAGGACGAGAGGAAATGGCCTCAAGTTGCACCAGGGGAGGTTTAGATTGGATGTAAGGAAAAATTTCTTTATTGAAAGAGTGGTTAAACATTGGACCAGGCTGCCCAGGGAAGTGGTTGAGTCCCCATCCCTGGAGGTATTTAAAAGACGTGTAGATGCAGCACTTAGGGACATGGTTTAGTGGGCATGGTGGTGTTGGGTCGATGGTTGGACTCGATGATCTTAGAGGTCTTTTCCAACCTCAATGATTCTATGATCCTATGATAAAAGGAAATGTAAACTTAATCCTCCTAATTCTTTTCCTAAACTTAGTTGTGCCACACATTTGACCTTCAGAAACACCTGTGCCCTAATCTTCAAGCTTATTATATATTTACTTTTGTAATCTGAAATTGTAAATCATAGGGCTTGACTCATATGACTACCAGGGTAAATGAGAAGCAGAGCAGTTATGTTGTCCGGACTGTATTGTTGAAATACCTTTCAGTCCAAGAAGCCCTGTAGTCCCGCAGAAGAGGAGGATGAATAAAATTGCTAAAAGCAGGCAAGGGATCAAGACACGCAAGTACGGAGTAGTTCTTGCAGGCACATTTTGCAGAGTTTACTTCAGGCACCATTGAAATTGCCGTTTCTCAGATGGATGGTCAACAGGCGCATCTTCTGGGCCGTCTCACAGCTTAAAGCAATTGTTCCAATTACAGAGGGACCTTCACATCTTAAGAAACATATGTCTCTACTTTTTCCAAGATCTTCTCAGTAAGGAAAATCCGAAGCTTTTGTTTGTAACGGAAATAAGGCTTGTGTAGCAATGTAGCACAACCATAGCCTGTTCTCTCTCTGCTGCTGGGAAGAGAATATCTGTGCGGAACAGATTACATGCCTGACTAACATAGGATCTTAGGGAAAGCAGAGCACTGACTCTTACCTTGGATGAAGGAGAGAAGCGAAGCAGTAATCGAAATCTCAGAAGAAAAGGTTAAAACAAGCAAGAAAAGTCTAGGGAAGGAGGAAAGAGAAAAGGGGGGAGGTTCCTACAAATGTAATTCCAAGTCATAACGGTCGTTCCTGAGAAGTTCTAGAGGTGGATAATGGGACCTCCCATTCACAGTAGCAAGTCTTAGACTCCAACCTTATTCACTTCAGTTGTGGCGACATAAGCAATACCTCACTGGTTCAATAAAATTTAGCTCATCTTCCAAACTTTTGGATAATGATCCAAACTAATGTTAAGGTTCTTCTCCAAAAATTCTAGGTTCATAATCTTCCTTTTGAATGCAAAATGCAATCCCACAGTGAACATAGTCCTAACATTTTGAGGATATTTTCACTTGTGCTCTTGGAATTTGCTGTTTTCAGAATTCCTGAGCTAAAATAAAATAGCAACAAATTGCAAGAGAACTAATAGAAAAGTGGAGCAAACGTGAGAATAAGGATTAAAGTGCTCTAAGGTTTGCTTTAAAGCTACGTAGTCTTCTCCAACAGCAAGAAATACTTTGACTAACACCCAACCAAAATACAATAGCTCTAGTTTTCCTCCAAGATAGTAATTAATAAAAACAGTGTTCTGAAAAAGATCTCAAAATGACTGTATACATGGTAGTGAATTCTTGGGTTGGGAAGCCAAACTAGCTCTTTACATATTCCGTTCGGTTTGTTTGTTTGTTTGCTTTTCCAAGGCAATATTAATGCAAACAAGAACCTAGTAGTAGCACAAAACTCTCAATCAACCTACGCCATAAAACCAGAAATTGCACTATGCTTGTGACCATTCACTGTATAGCCATTCCAGTGTAGATATCTTATTTAACTACGTTCTTACCTTTTGAAGGTAGCATTCAGCTTCTTCCTAGCTGGCTCTAATAAATTAACACATCCAACCAGTCTCCAGTTGATAGGATCATCTGGGAAATACCTGATCCACCACAGGTAAGGCTGGGCTGACAGCTTATAGAAGACTCAACAACATTTCCCGAAGGACAGTTTGTTCAAGGTTAACGCTGGAGAGAGTGGTGCTATGCATGATATCATGCTGTATAGGTCGGGGTTTCTCCTCAGAAGTTTTCTAGTCAATTGGCGGCTAGAACACAAATAGTGTAAAGCTAATAAATTCACATTCTGGGGTCATATTTGCAAAAAGGCATGATGAATTAATCTTCAGAATAACAGTATAAGAATATAGACCTGGAAGAGACGTGGATCAAGTCCAGTTCTTGTTATTGGAGGCACTGTATCACCTCGTTTCTTTTGTTTAGATTCACCACTGAAGATTTTGTTCCCATGTTCCAATTGGAAATCTGTTCTAGAAACTCACTCCTCTAGGTTCGGATCTTTCTCCTAAATTCTAATCTTAATTTATAAATTGGCAGTTCATACTGGTTTGTTCTTCATCATCATTGCCCTTTCGCTTTAGCAGATCTCCCTCCTCGGTGTTTACCTGGTTAACGTATTTATATGCAACAATCACGTCTAATCTCACTCAGCCTTTGTTTTTCTTCCCTTGGTCGCCTCAGCAGTCGTTTCTGCACATGTGCCAGTGATGTGTGCCTTCTCTGCACACTGATTTACTTGAATATTGCATTTTAAAGTCTTACCAGTGTCACTCCTATTTCTGCAGGAGATACCTCAGGTGGTAAGTAAATCCTGAAGTTTTTACAACTGTATCACACTTGTCATCACCCTGTATAAACTCGATCAATCTGGTTTGCTATTTCCAAATATTGTGTTCTCCTTATAGCACATTCTTTGCTATTATTCTTCAGAAGTATGATGTTGTTATAGTTTGTGTTGTGGAATTTCATTCTGTTTCATGCCTCCATTTCTTGGGATCAGCCAGGTTTTTCGGCATAATATTAATGATACCTTCTAATTTTTTTGTCAACAGAGCACTGATAACAGTTATGTCAGGTCACTAATGACTATATTAAAATCTAATAGCTTTCTTCCAGCTGGATTCACCGTTCAAAAATCATTCAGTACCTTACCGCTTTTAGCCAGTTCCTTGCCTGTATTATAATCCTTATAAAAATTATCAACTTTGCCAGCTTCATTAATAAATTTCTGCGTGGCACCATATAACGTGTTTAATTAATATTCACTTGAATAAAGTGTGTGACATTGTCTTTGCCTAGAAAATCATGTTATTTTTGAAAAAAAAAAACCAGCTAAATCCAATACAATCTCGTCTACTTTTACGTCTGATTATTCACCGCTTCGCTACATGCTTTAAATTATTGGAGACAACTCGGGTCAAATTCAGGGACTTTTCAGACATGAATCACTTCCGTCCTCTCCCTCCTTTATACAGTCAGATACTGTATTGCCAATCATACACCACCCTGACTTTATATATTTATTTGAAATATTTCCCACGGAACCAGTCCCGCAGTCTTCTTATTCTAGTTTGTTTCGGGATTTGGGGACGGAAGATTTTCAGCCCATCCAATTGGAGTTTTTCTTCTTCAAACACACCTCTCCCAATTCTATATTTTATTTGTGTGAACCATACGAGCCACGGGTCGAGGAGCATATTTGAATCGATTTTCGGATAGCAGGGAAAACTCCCTTCCCTTCAAACCACTTTCCCACGGATAAGGTAGCGCTCGGCTCGAGTGGCCGATGTGATACTTAGCCGCAGAAAGAGACGTGAAACTAAAGCTCGGACCTACCCTCTGCTCCACCACTGTTAGGGAGTGGGGGCCACTCACCGTGGAAAAGTCACGGCCCGTCAAGCAGCAGCTGGAAGAGCAGTCGAGAGTCGTGCAATTACCAAGCGTGCCACGGGATGGTGCCGTAAGGTTAGAGTTGCAAAGCCCTCGGCTGCCATTTACATTAACGTTCTGAAAAAGCCAATGCTAAAAGGAAATAATCCACGCCAATATTATACACTTAACGGCGGGCAATATCTGTATTTGCTGTAATCTTGACAGATAATTTCAATCCTACGGTTCGGTTTGTTATTTTCTTGAGCTGTATCCATCTCATCTCGATTCCCGAATCTCACGCGTGAATTAGAGGTGACTCTGTGGACTAACTGCGGGCGAAGGGAACGTCTGTACAGTAGGGGCTTATTGCTGGTGAAACAGCGTAGCCCTCTTTGCCTTCATAACTTCGATTTTATCGACTATCTGTAAAACACATTGTGCAGAAATCATAGAATCATAGAATCATAGAATCATTGAGGTTGGAAAAGACCTCTAAGATCATCGAGTCCAACCGTCAACCCAACACCACCATGCCCACTAAACCATGTCCCTAAGCACCTCATCTACACGTCTTTTAAATACCTCCAGGGATGGGGACTCCACCACTTCCCTGGGCAGCCTGTATTATGTTAGTAGTGCAACTACGGAGCTCATAATCGACAGATCTCTTAATTTTTCGTTTAATTTACCAAAGGTGTATTTAATGACCGTGTTCCTTCTGCTGTCATAGTAGTTAAACCAGTCTAAGTCACTGTTGGTCTAGTTCGGGTAATGTTTCGGTAGTTATGGGAGCAATGAAGAAGCATATTTGCACAAGACACTTGAGAAACAGGTATTCCGTCCCTTTCCTGTGGTATGTTAAGGTTCTTTACATAAAGGGAAAAAAAAAGTTCCTAAGAATGCCTATATAACTGAAATAGTTGATGTGAGTATCCAGAGAGTGATCTGTAAAAATAAAAGTGACTAACATTGTCAGCTGCTTTTTGTTGTTTGCCACAGAACGTAATCTTTTGAGCTTAAGGAGAAAATGATACCATTAATTTCACTCTAGTAGGAGCCCTCTACATGTTTAAGACCCCTCTGTCTCTCAGGTTTGTTCTGAAATTAATCACAAGCAGCTACAGGACTGGGAGCTATAGCTTCCAGTATCTCCGAACACAACCCAAAACACAGACTTGTTGATACAGGATATATACAAGAGTATACAACATATGCTAACTATATGCAGTTTTCAAAAAGCAGTATTTGTTTCTTTATCCATGGGAATTCAAAGCTCTGGTTTATATAAGCTTTCAGTCTAGTTTAGGTTAGGTTAACACTTGGGGGTATATCGGGATAGCATTGGTAAAACAGATGCCTTTCCTTACTCAGAAATTTTTTTGTCATTCCCCTCTGTACTTGTCTCCCACTTACGTAATTCTCTCATTTGGTTGTCAGAAGCCTTACATTAAATCATTATTCCACTCAATAAAATCTATAAATCAGTAAACATGGGTAAAAACGGAATTGTTACTGTTCTCACTCTGTTGCTTATCATCCTGGTTGCGGTCTTGCACATTTTTACTTCTTTTAGAGTCACGTTTACCATGGTTTTCAAGCCTTAGAGGCCTGCTGGTCTTACTTACCGTATTTTGATTTCTGCAGTGGAATTATGAATAAAGAGCCATCACTGGTCTATGTTGAAACTTATTCTGGCTATCTGTGCAATATTGGGGTAAGATGCTGTCTAGTGGGACTCCCTGATGCCTCACCAAACCGTCAGAATGTTTTCTAGGAAGCAACTGTTTCCAGTGCTATTCCAGAGTCTTTATCTGTAACAACATTAACATTTCGCTTCACTTGGAACAGAATCAGGCAACACAGGCAAGATTTCAAAGCTTATTACAAAATACCTCATAAACGATGGTAGGAATAGAACAAGTACATAACAATGACAAGTCACTTTGAGTCCGTAGGCTTAAATATTTTTTATTTTTCTAGTGTAATTGTCTAGCTACTTGTTTGGAAAAAGGTATAAACTTGCTGGTTTACTACTGATTTAGGATTTGAATCTTGGGACTCCTTTTGACATTCTGTGTGAAGGCTATCTGTGAACTACAGAAATGGGGAATTATGACCCAGAGTACTGGTTGATAACGTTCTGTGACAAGAATTATTGTCTGAATAGCTTTGCAAAATTTCAGCTGCCTTATGGAATAACACTGCACACCTGGTCATGAATTGGTACGGAAATTTCCTTATTTCACCACCAGTGAAAGCAAACCAGCAGCATTCCCTTCTCCATACAGACCTTTCATTGTAAAGGAAGCAATTAAAAATTTCACTCATAACCACAACTTATTACGATAAACAGTTCTTCATCTTTCATATACCTGTTCTAAGTTTTTAGGGAGGAATTACGTTTGATGACGCTTACAGACTCAAACTTTTATAGACACAGTTACACCCAGGAAACCCATAAATCTTCATACGCAAATGAACTGCATGAAACTGCTCATGACCATGGGACTGGGCCCGCAACCCACTTTCATCAGAAAGAAATTGTGGTGCCTCGCTCCATAGGTGTTATATTAACTGACAGGAATTCAGGCAGTGGCCTCCAGGTGAAAACAATTAAGCTATCCTACCAGATCTGGAATGTGTTGGGAGCAATTCAGTGACTAGTTATAAAGGAAGGAAGGAAGGAATGTGTCCTGCTTTTCCTTGTTGGGGCTTGCTACCACCCTAGGGACAAGGGAACTGTTTATTTTCCTCCTGGAGAAGGGGGGAGAAAAAAAAAAAAAGGTTTATGTTACATCTGCAGCAGGTGATCTGAACAGCTTAACCCTTCTTACTGTATCTGATATATTCAACAGCATTCCTTCTCACAGCTTTTTTTTTTTTTTTTTTTTAATTGTATGGATGAAAAGCAGGAAAATTCTGATCTGCTGTACCACCTGCCTGTAAGCTTCTCCGTCTCCGCTGAAGGCTGCAGGGAATCAGTGCTCACCACTGGAATTTAAAAAAAAAAAAATTAAAAAAAGTAATCTGTTTCTGTTATGCATCCCCAGTGCATAGGCAGTGATACAAGTCCAGAGTGGTAGCAGCCTCTCCCGTATTTGGTAACACTGCTACACACTGAAAATTGAAAACAGAACTTCACAAAAAAGAAAAAAAAATATCAATGGAATTTTAACTACAGCCCTGTGCACTCTGGCACCACGGTAAACCACACAGAGCACACACAAAGTGTGCTATAATGCATTCTGAAAGTGTCCTCACATGGTCGTTTTGATGTTCAAGATCATATGCTGCTGCTATTTCCTTCTCCTTTCCGATTTGTTTCATTCATTGCACAATGGCCTTGATGGAGGACCCGTTCCGATAGAGCCTGTCTTCACAGAACAGGTTTTGTGGCAGGAGCCGGATTCAGAAACCCGGTCTGAATCTCGGTGCAGTAGCTGTGACTCTCAGATGTCAAAACTTGGGGGGTGGGAGGACGGAGTAATTCTTCACAGTGTCTGTTTGTAAAGCTGGGAACTGCCTGCTACAGGATGTTGTGTTTGCTAGAAGTTTAGTTTCAGGAGAGAACTACACAAGTTCACGGGAGAGGAATTCACTGAGAATTACCAGATATACAGAAATCATGTTTGGCTCAGGAAGTTTCTCTGCTGCAAACAGCTGGCAGCTCAGGGAAAGTGTTATATATTCCTGTGCAGTGTTCCATATCTTCCTTAAGCATCCATTCACAGCTATTATAAGAAGCAGGATACTGGTCTTACTGGATTCTTGGTCTTACCCAGCCTGGTCATTCTTATTTTGAAGCATTGCCTATTTCCAGTTCCAAAGCCCCTTCTACATAAAATTTATGGTCTCATGTTAGGTTTTTATTGCTGAAAAATCCTTACTTAAGAGATAAAGTACCAGGGATTATAAAAAGCCGTATACTATTGAGATTAATCCATAGCTGAGTAAATGTCCTACATTATTGCCTTCACTTTGAGTCTTTTAGGTCCCACATTTGGATTCTGGCAGGTTATGTGAAGGACCTCGTCTTTAATGATGGTGTCTTTCACCATTACACACTCGCGACACTGTGATAAACTATGTTATAAAAAAAATACTATACAGCACCTTTAGATATGCAATTGGATATGCAAAATGGATATCAATTATTAGTTTCCTTTTGAGGCATTAACTGTATATATCTATATTCTGAGCGTACTGATATACACACCCTGAAGACAAGACAGCCGTTGCTTGCACAGTACATGTACACGTGACCATAAAAAGCAGTACATAGTTCTCCCTTTTATTTCCTTTCCAACTTCTACTCAAGTCAGAGAAAATTTTTGGTTCGTTGTCTGATTTGGACCAGGGTTGCTGATTTTCTACGTATCTCCTACCTTTGAAGTCCTTTAATATTATCTTGAGGATTTTCTTTTAGATTTCCAGCTTCCAGCCCTTGCAACAGCATTCCCTGACATACCTTTTGATGTTTTTGTAGGTCACTGACATGCAGCTTTTACCTGCCAGCAGACTTCAAAGCCTGTAATGTTTGGCAGCCAAGCCTGCCTCCGAGATTTTTCTATTGGTTGGAAGAAGTTACTGAAATTAGACGGCAAATGCTCCATCAGCGCTGGAGTCACATTCCTACGCTAAAGAAGATTGCCAGTGTTGCTTTCTTGATTATATGCTGCTTCATGGCTAAATGTTGAATTGGAGGCTGGCTGGCTGGAGAGGATGGTTTCCAAAGCCGCTCCGCAAAGCGGTATCAGGGTGACAAGGAAGGAACCAGCCAGGTTTGTGGCCTGCCCTCGGTAAAGACCTCTGGTTCTAGGAGAATGGAATTTGCCCCTCTGTAGGCTTGTACCTACTCAGACTCCTCTTCCCAGAGCCGCTACCAGCAGTGTCTGCCAAAGCAAAAGGACTCTATCTGCAGTCATCTTGAGCTGACGTGGTCCGAGTCTCCTCGCAGAGGCATCCCATCATACGCGGGGACCACCGTCTTTCTGAATCACGGGGCAAGCTGGGGTACTCACAGGGAATCCCCCCGTGTTCGTTCCTACCAAGACAAGTTAATTCACAGGAGGAAGCTGAGGAGCGACTCCAGTCAGAGTGCATTCTGCCATAGCTCAGGCGACATCAGCGGCCTTTCCGTTCACTAGATTTGCAAAGCTGTCAACTTCGATCTCTCATTCACGCTGTTATCAAACGCAGGTCCATACTGCTAAGGTGCCAATGAACCAGCGACAACTTGGACGTAAGAATAAATAACCCAGCCCCTACTTGTTTATTTAATACTGCAGTTTTCTATTTATATATAATTCGAATATCTCATTAGGGCTACAGATTTATAAAATAATATTTGCTGAAACTAAACTCCTTTCTAATAGCTATGAGTAAGTGCAAGCCACTTGCGGCTTTTGTCAGAATAAAATTGTTAAAATACTGTGGTTTTCAATGTAGTGAATTGTACTCTGTATTTTTAATGCCATATACATAACCAAAAGTAACAGAGCTTTACACACTTCCTTTCTTGACCTTTAATCGTAAGTATCACATTGGATTATTTTACCTAGGTGAGATGACAGAAATAGATCAGTTCTATTAGCTTATCACTTAACCCTTCTGTGATCAGTATCATATTTCAAAAATATATACTGCTCTTTCAGATACAGCAATTTTATTTTCTCAGATTTATATATATGCATAAAATAATAATGGTCCTGATTTTGTACATATTATTCAGTAAGGAGTTTCTCGAAGAGCAGAAAACCTGGTTTCCATTGCACAAGAAAATCTTAAATAATAATAAATAACATATGTCATTTAAACCAAGGCCAGAGTCTGTTCTCACATCTGTTACTCGCATCTTACATTACAATAGCATCTGCTGTCTTGCAGCTAATCAGATTCATCATTACTATTTAAAGCAAAAACAGGGAACAAAACAAAACAGACAAACCACTGTTGGTGTTGGATTAGCAACTGCTGGGCCAAGTCCAGAGAGAGACTGATGGGCTATAACGCTTGGTGTCCCAGCCCGTGGCCTGCAGGGAATCCTGCATTAGGCACCTACGCTCCCTGTATTGTGAATGGGAAGATTTAGGAGCATCATTATAGCGCAGCTGAAAAACCTGTGCCCCGAGCAAAGAGCCATTAAGGTCAGTAGGAAATCCCCTTCAGGAATTTAGGCGCTCCACCTAGGCTGCGGGAAGGTTCACAGCCGAGATCAGCTCAGGAGTCGTCCCTCGGGACCAGGCATCTACAACCGTTTCATCAGAAACTGAACAGAATTCACTATTTTTACTGAAGTTTTTGTATGGTAGTTCAGGGATTAGCATACTCAAAGATATTTAAGAGGTGTTTAGTAACTTTCTCGCCCTTTAAAGGGCCCCTGCCTGTATCTTTTCTACTTGCATGTATTTATGCCAGATCTGTTCACATTGACAAGTCTCACAACTGCATGACAGATGTTTCTTTCCTCTGTTTGTAATTATATCACTTGAGTGAAGATCCAATACTTTGAAAGAAAGGAAATACCGATGGGTGAAAAAGCTCAGTCCCTGGCCCAGTACAGAATGTTGATCGTGTAAAATAAGAAAGTTAGAGTAGCGAGTCCTCTCCCAGAAGCTCTGTCTGAAGCTCATATTCATGATCAAGAGGCATTCATAATTATCATTGACAGAAGCGAGCAGATTTTTTTAGATGAGAAACACCACCGACAAATTATGTAAATTGTTACGCAGGACTAGGAGTAGAGCTCTCTCCTGAGGCTCACCTTTGTCGCTAATCTAGTTATATGCTACCGAATCCTCATGACAATATTGCCTCAGGATATTGATCTGAATTCACTAACACCAAAAGAGACAGGGAATAGAACTGTACTTTCAAAACCTATGAAGACATGGTAATCACTGTAGCAACTTTATTAATGTGATACCCTCTAGCATATATATTCACCAGTGTTCAATAAAGTGGGATGTCATTTTAAAGACCTAAATTAATACAGAATATTAAGACTACTGTAGCACAAAGCAGACTGTAATACTTAATTTGGTAAGAAGATGATGGAAAGAACTTGGCTGAGATATTCAAGTTATAAAGATGAAAACCACTGAATGAGCTCCTCGTACAAAAAATACTTCCTCGGGTAATGTGACCAGCGTATGAAATTCAGTAAAACTTCAGATCAGCCATACGTTACAGCTGGATTATGTTTTCCTAGCCTTGGTAATATTATGGTCAGATGCTGCCTCTGTAGTTAGAAAGCAGAATGATCAGATCGATCTACTTTAGCATAGAGCTTAATTACCTATGAGCTATAGTAAGGGTAAAGTATACCTTGCCCTGTAATGATGAGAATAACCTGTATTTTCCAGGCCTTTTTGGTCCTGAAGTATCAAATACTGGCCATTAGTCATGCACAGGAGAACACAGTTCATCACCTTTCCCTCCTCTATAACTAAGCAGTCCCCTAACCGCGGTTCAGATATATTGTTATAACAGCACACATGGTCACTATGCTTCAAATTCACCATGATAAGCTCAATTGTCCTCACTAGCTGCTATCAGCCATCTTTATTCTTTAACTACACCCATTGAACAAGGATCACTTACACTCTTATCAGGATACCTATACTGAGAATAACATATCTTGTTACGAGTGCAGTATAAGGCAGGTTTTTGCCTATATAATTGCAAGCAGCTAGGAATAGTTTTGGTTTAACTCTTCTTTTTTTTTTTTTTCCTTTTCCTTTTTTTTCCCCCCCTCCTAAGGTGGGGGGAAAAAAAAAAACAACAGAAAACATGCATCATTGTACCTGAAACAGATATATTGGCATAAAAACTGAATATAAAACAGTTTCTTCCTGCACAAACTGTACACCAGCTGAGGTATCAACGGTGCTGATCTTTAGCTGAGTCTCTCTCTTATTTGTCTAGGCTCCAATATAAAAATATGATCCCTGGCAACAAAACTGCATATGGAAGCCAAATAGAGTCTGTGAGACTAGCACAGAAAACCCTAAGCCACAATAAGGAAAATGATTCCAGCTTCACCTAAAGCGGGTTGTGAGGTTGCAACTCCCCACCCCATCACAAACTATTACGCTTAGGTTCGCCAGCATCGAGGCAAGCCGTGCTCGCTCTCTCGGCAAAATCAACCCAGTGAACTGCAAGACCTTTAACCACAGGGATTCTTTTAACCTGGATTATTTTGTCAGGACTGGATTTGGACAATCATGCCACAACATCAGAGGCAGGAGAAGGAAGGAAGAGGCAAAAGGATAGATCTGGAGGTAGCAACCGCTTAATCACGTGTGGTGCATTTGATTGCTACTTAAGGACCTTACCTGCTCTCCCAACCTGAAATACACTGTTCTCTCCAGCAAAGTATTTTTAACTTAGACTCCATTTTTCTCTAACAATAGTTACGAAACTATAGAGGATTAGGGGTTTTATTTGCTACATTTGAATTGACTTACTGTTGTGTTAGTAATTATGCAAATGGAGGGAAGGAAAAGTGTCTAGTCACACATTTTTTTTGTTTTTCATCTGATTTATCAAACACTTAAGCTACTAAAAACCGTCAAGAACAGATAAAGGAATTTTTGCTTTACAGCTGAGAGCAGCAATGGTCAGCGCTTTCAGAAGGATTTTGGCATGCTCCAGAGCAGCGACAAAGAAACCCGGCGACAGCAGGAGCCCCCCCCCAGCACCCCGCAGGCCTGGCATCCGGAGGACTTCCAGAAACTGGGTAACACTGCCTCTGTATCTTATAATCTACTTCCAACCCTTAATTCAAAACACAAAGCCGACAGAAGCTACCTCGCAACCCCCTTCTCTGGCAAGGCAAATCCAGCACTGACAGCTTTGATCACCACCTCTCCCTCAGCTGGCAGGCAGTAACCCTCCTACCCAGAGCACATCAAACCAACAGCCCAGCTGACAGCCTTTGGCAAGATACCACCTACAAGCAGTTCCCAGCCAAACCTCCTGTCCCCTCTAGAAACAGCCTGTTTCCCTTCTAACCCTTAATTGTTGGGCTTTCTCTCCCTTAAATCCAGCTGGTACCGGTACGGCAGGTGGGGCTAACTGAGCCGGGGTGGTTAGCTTCAGGCCTCCCGGCTCCCAAAGCAGCAGGTCCCTGTGCCGTAATTACTGTTGGTTAATACTGCGTTTGGCAAGCTGCGAAGGTTCTGGAAGTTGTTTCCTCCGTGCAGTCTTTCCTCTCATTCCTCACCACCCACTGTCCTCCCTGGCAATTGCTCGTTAAGGTGGAAGTTTTTCAAGAAACTGCTTGTTAAAAGTTAGGAAACGGGGTGCTGCCCGTGCCAGTGGCGATCCTTTTCCCTGGAGGATTAGCAAACGGAGTTGTCCTGTGTCCGGTTGCATTTCTCACAGCACGCTTCCAGCCTTGCATCATTTTTGGGGAATAGTTTATGAGGGTATGTAGCTCATCCTGAGTAGGGCAGGATGTTACAGAAAAGGAGGAAAGACCGGGGAGAGTTTTAAATTAGATCGGTTGATGTAACTGAAAAGAAAAAGCCAACAAGTTTGGGGGCATCAGGTTTGAGAATAACTGCTCTGCATTAGGCTAAATATCAGCTAGATCATCTGAGCAAAAAACCAGTCAATAATTGTGAAATAGAGGAGAGATAAGTGGAGAAGAGGACTATTAGTGGGGGAGAGGTGATTAAGCGATTATCTCCTATAGAAAAGAGAGGGGCCTCGCTCATCATGTTAAAAAACATGGAAGGATTATTTTGGGGGTGAATTGTAATGAGCCATTAAACAAAAAATATGGGTTTTAATACCTGCTAAAGCTATGAATTTCATTTCCCTTGCTCATCTTTTGAAGTGTTTAGTAGTCTGCCTTGAAGATCAGGACTGAGAAGAGAGAGGTGGCTGATCCCTGGGTGAGAAGCATGTCTGCAGGAGATGGGGTGTTTCTGTTCTCTATCAGTTGGCTCTGGAGGTTCATTCCAGCACGTAGTGGCTGCTGCAGTTTCACCCACGTAGCTCCCCTAAGGGCGTTTGGTGCACCGGCTGAAATGTAGGATGTTCTAGGAAGTGCGTGTGAATCCGGGTATCTTGATGGGTTCTCAGGTAGGTGGGTGGCATTTCTTACAGCCAAAATGGAGATCTCATGAGAGAAAAAAGAAATTCTTTTATAAACCAGCAGTAGATGCAACGGGGCTGGGGGAACAATTTTCTGAGTTTTCTCAGACTTCATACAAATAATTTTCAGGTTTGAGTTCCAGCTGTTCTTCATTGACTGTTCATTAAAACTTAAAATGTAGCTGTGGGCAAGGTTTTGTTTTACCAAAAATGTCACATTATTTCCTTCAACAGGACCTGAGTCTTGAACTGTTTTCTGATATACAAATGATGTTGGCCTTTCACAGGAGCCTGTATATAAGATTCTTGGAAAGAAATGGTTTATGGAAATGCTTCTTGAGAGCAGAACTCTGCTCGCTGGAATGTAAGCAGAAGGTGGAAACTTCTACCAAGTTACGCCTTGAAGTGATTTGTTTAATTTTGTTTATAGTGATGCTCAGTGTGTGGCTAGAATTGGGTTCCCTTCTCAGCTGTTGCTTCCTTGTTGACATGGCAGTTAACAATAGTAACAAACACCCAGCTCTGTACTGAACTCTTACTGCTCGCAGTAAGTTGTAGACTCATAATTTATGTCTTCCAACTAGTCTAGAATGTTTGGCACTTCTGCAGCTACATAGAATAGAGACAGTATTTTGGAACTGATTTCTTAAGAGATGTCGCTTTCCCAGTTCTAGTTACGTTAACGCTGCTACCTAGAAATGTTTCTTAACAGCGATTGAAAGCTGCAGTGTAGAGCAGCTTTCATCAGGCAGGCTTCTCCTTGCATTTCACAGGGACTTTTGTGTGAGTAAAGTACTGTTGAACACTGAGAAGGGAGAAGCAGGCACTCAGAGTTTACTCCATAGATTTTTGGCTTTTGGGTTTTTTTTGTAGAAGAGATGTGCTATAGCTTTTATTTCACTGTGTACACATGCTCTATCAGGAAAAAAAAAACCCTGTTAAAAGAATCACACAAGTGGCTCTTAATGAGTTAGAGATTTCAGTGGCTGCTCACAGGAAAATTCAGCATTTTTAATGAAAACAAATTTGATTTTGGTGTCTATTCTTGGAGAATACATTGTTGAGACACTGTACTATTTTTATTTCCCCGGTCTTCACTATTTGCCTAATAACTGATCGTTCATTGAGCGAACTGATTGTTCGTTGCAAGCAAACTATCGTGTTGGATGAAGCGCAGAAAAAAGGTGACTTTAAACAACCTTTCACCTGCTCAACTTCTGCTGCTTCCCTGAAGCCTGCGTTAGTGATGCTGTACGTTACACTTGGCTAAAAAGGGGCATCAGCCCTGCAGAGTAGCAAAGGATGACCAAAACACAGCAGCTGTCAGACCCTTAATCCTCCTTCCAGTTTATCTGCTGCAGCAACAGTTGCAAGCTGCGGTGTAGACCTGGCCTTTCATGCAAGCCGAATTTTCTTGAAGGTAGATCTGTTATTTCCATTTCTCTTTCAGGTAATATTTTCCAACGCAGTTTAGGAGGTAATCAACACTGCACGGTCTGGGCCATGGTTGCAGCTGTTTTGTGCTGGTCTTGATTCAGGGGGAAAGCAGAGGACTCTATATTCAATTTGGCAGCCAAACTGAAAATGGGGAGGAAGAAAAAGCTGTGAACAACCAAAATGAAAAAGGACAATTGTTTGTTGTTTTACTTTGAGGAAAACCCAAAACTTCACTTAACAGCCACATAATGTGGCAGATGCGGGCTCAAATCCTTTTTTTCAAAAGATGTTTGAAGCTAGGCCTCCCACAATGTAGAACATTTTTATGTTTTAAATCAAAAGTGCCTGAAACAAAATGTTTCAGAAGCATAAAAACATGTAATCCTAGTATTTCTACTTTTTGTCACTTTCAGTCTGACCTCTGGAACGGATTTATTTTTTTTTTTTTTTTCCCCAAATAAACGATTCACCAAAAAAAATTTGCTGAATTCTTGTATAGACACAGGTTAGCCTGTGTGGGAGCCAAGATGAGAGAGAGAAGATGAACGCGTGGAGGGGCTGAAGCGTAACGAAACGTATGCCTACTTCAGAAACAGTGAAAGGCCTAGAGCTGGGTATGTGCTCCAAACAGCTGAGTTCATTCTTCCTTGCATTTTCCAAAATGTGCCTGGGAATGGTGTAATTATGGCAAGATCAAGCCACTTCTGTCTTCAAAAAAAGTGTCTGTAAGGAAGAGAGAGAGTCTGCTGTAGCTATAGGCTTTTCTTTCTAACAAAGGTTTGGCAGACCAAATAGTATCCATTGCTTTGTATTCTATCTATTGATAAGGAGAACTTATTGATAAGTGGAACTTCTTGTTTATCTTTTTTTATTGCTATTGGACACTTATCTAATGGTTTCAATGACTTTTCCCACAATAAACCTTTAATACTTTTTCTGATGATGTGATTGTTGATTGTACTATTTAACTCGCATTCCCTACCGTAGTTCCTTGCTTTCACGTTAAATTAGTTTACAATTGTTTACTCTGGCCTGATTTTGACATCTGCTGGATCAATCACCTGAATGATCAATATCTTTTGAAGCTCAGGGCATTGTTTTCTTTGTTTGCTTTTCTCCATACTTAGAAGACTTGAAGAATTTATAACCATTTATTGGATTTCTAAATTTACATCACATTTTATTTAGGATTTTTTTAAGGTAAAGAAAAGTTATTGGACAGTGCTTAATGTTGACGCTGGAGATAAGTAATGTCACAACTTGTTTTAGTTTGGTTGCTTAGTTTCAGGCTTTATAAATTCCAAAAGAAACGGAATAAAATTCCTCCAGTAGAAGAAATTATGGCATATATGGAGAGGAAGAATGGACCAAGGAGAAGGTTGGTGCTCTGACACAAAATCCTGAATGCTGGAGTGGCTGGGGAAGGCGACTGGAGCAAGGATGGGGAATTTCAAGATGTAAAGCCTGAAACTGCTAGGGTTGAGCAACTGGGCTAAGAATTAGATTGCTGAGGGCTTTGCTACGTTATCAAAAGTATGCCCCATTCCAGAGCTTGGGCATCGGATCTAAGATTGCTGAATTTAAATGGCCTTTTATTAGTGAGGAATAAAGCGTGGGTTTGTAGTCCCTGCCTCTAGAAGATGGAAAAACTACCGCTGCCTTCAGTCGCTGTGAGCTGACGTTACAAAAGCCTGTACAGAGGTCTAAAGGTCCTGATGCTGCCGGGAACTATTTGAGTTTCTGTACGATGCTGCAGATTTCTGCTTTTCCAACTTCTTTTTCTTCTTAACCAGAAAAATGTGCATATATGTGCACATGCAGGTAAATTCAGAAGCTAAATTATGCCAAAATTTGGGCTGCCTGGGTAGCTGAACCCACTCCCATCCCGGGGATATAGTCCGACGTGGTTACATTTTGATTTTGTTACTGCTTTTATTTTCCCGAAGTAGGCAACAGAGCTCATCCAGAAATAAAAGCAAGCTGAGTGTAGTGGAAAGGAGAGCGTGCGCGTGTGGACGCGCACATCTTCCCCACTCGTAACAATACTGGAAGCTGTACAATGAACGACGTACTAGATTCAGGAGCAGAAAGCGTGGGAGGCCGAGTACGAGAAATACATTCTCCCCCTTCCCACAGTTTTTGTTTCTTGTTAGGCGAATGACTTGAAAGTAAATCCCGTTTGCTAAACGCCACGTAGCCCGAACGTGGACTTCTCCCCACTTCTGAAGCTCGTTTCGCGCACGCCGGTTATCTCGGCGCAGCTCCTCTCCCCGAGCTTTGCGTGCAGACAGGCTCAACGCCCGCCAGCTCCCAGCTCCTTTCGGGAGGAGGCACGGGCTGTGCCTCGCGCTGGAGCGGCGGCGCCGCGGCGGAGCGGGCGTTGCTCGGCGGGGCAGCCGCTGTGCGGTGCTCCCCGGCCGGCCGGCCGCCGGCGCAGCGAGGGCGATGCGGAGGGAGCCGGAGGGCGAATCCTCCCTTCCCGTCTCCCGCCGGCCATTGTTCGGCTTATCGGCCCGATCTCCCCTCGCCGCTCCCCAGCGCCGGGGCGCGCTGCACGCCGGTTTCCCTCCCCCCCCCCCCCGGCCGCGCACCGGCCGCGCGGCCCCGCCCCCCCCCCGCCGGGGCCGCTCTGCTCCCCGGGGCTGGCGGGAGGGGGGCGGGTCCCCGGGCACCGCCCCCGGGCGGGGCAGGCGCCGAGCCCCGCCCCGCGGCGCGCGGCCGGCCAACGGCGGGCCGCGGGCGGGAGGGGGCGGTGCTGGGAGCGGCGGCGACCCCGGGGGCGGGGGCGGCGGGGGCGGCGGTGGCGCGGGCCGCGCTGTGGGGAGGGCGCTCCATGGGAGCGGGGCGGGAGCGCGCAGGGCCCGCGGCGGCCCGGCTGCTGCCTCTGCTCGGCCGCCGCTCTCCGGTAAGGGCCGCCGCCGGGGGAGGTGGGACGCGCCGCGGCGGGAGGGCGGGGGGGCGCCGCTCGTCGCCGCCGGGAGGAGCGGCGGGTGAGCGCGGGGCAGGGCGGCGGCGGGTGGCCGGGGTAGCGGGGACGGCTGGAGGGGCCCGGCGCCCCTCTTCCGCTCCCGTCGGGTCCCCGGTGCGGCTGTCGCCCCTCCGAGCCCGCCTCCCCGCCCGGCGGTTCTCCGGAGCGGTACCGGGCGGGGGCCGAGGGCCCACCTCCGCCCTGCCCTGCACCTCACCTCACCTCACGCGGGCTCCGGGCGGCGCCTCCGCCGCCTCTGCCCGCTACCTGCCGCCCCGCCGCTGCCCCCGCCGCCGGGCGGCTGCGGGGAAATCTCTGCCCGCGGAGGACGTGCGGTCCGGCGGCGGCGGGCCGCCAGGAATGCGCGGCGGGGGCAGGGCGGAGCGCCGACCCCCGCCCGGGGCGCGGCCCTGCCCTCGGCCGGGGGGCTGGCAGCGGCCGAGCGAGGTGGCCCCTTCGGGAGCGTCTTCTCCGCTTTTTTTCCTTTTTTCCCCCTTTTTTTTTCTTTTTTTTTTTTTTTGTTACCCTCCCTACCGGGGAAATTGTGCTCGGAGAGCAAATTTCTGAAATATCTGGCGCTTTTTTTTTTTTTTTTCCCTTTTTCCGTCGGGACTGGCAGTGGCTCGCTCTTAACCAGAGGAGTCTGGAGGCGTTTATAGAAAAAGCTGGTGGACGCTTTTCGTTTTCAAAGCCAGAGCCTCCTGAAGAAATATGAAACACTTCTCGGTAATGAAAGGCATCTGTTCTGTGAGGGAAACTTTTCCCCATCTGCCTTGTAACGCAGGAGGAGCAGACGTAAGGGCTAATATTTACGAGGAGGAGGTGACTTGTACTGAACTGTTCAGTTTTGGTTCTGCTGCTACTCTGCAGCAAAAGTTTCAAGTTTTTCCCATTCAGAAACACTTTGTCATCGCTGTCACGATTTTCAGAGTGGTGGCATTATTGTACTACTTGTTGCTTGTCTGAATAAAAAAAAAAAAATACGCAACATATCTCTAAAATAACACAGCTTTAAAAGCGTGGACTTGCTACGGGAACAGGTCTAACATCATGCTACTTAAAGTTGGCTCTGAAGCTGGCCAGAGTTAAAAGAGGCATGTCTTTTAAATAATATGAAAATCTCTGTCTTAATATAAATAGATATCACACTTGTTAAAAGGAGAGAAGGTTATGTGGCTTTTTTTTCCTGTAATTGCAGGGCGTAATTGCAAAGTAGCTTTGTAGCCATGAGAATTATATGTGGGAATAGAAGAAACTTGCTTAAACATTATGTTTAATGTAAACCTCACTTCAATCTGTTTGAGGTCTTTGGAATTGCTTAATTATCTGCGTTATTTGTATAGTCTCATGTGTACTCTTACAGGTACTGACTTTAAACGGTAAACAGAAATTAGAGCGGCTAATTTGTGTTAAATTCTGATGTTTTCTTCCCCCTCCCCCAGCGCACACTCCCTGGAAGGCCTGCTAGATTAATTACAAACACAACTGCTTTGACCACATTTCCTGTGATATTTTTAAATTGCAAAGAGAAATAAAGCAGAAATAATGGAAAAATAATTGAAGTGTGTTAGAATAACACCTGTTGAAATACATAGTGGGAGTGTTCAAAATGTTAAAGGTGCTACTTCTTCAGTTGGTCTAACCAAATACAAACATAGGCAGGATAACCCGTTTCAACCTGTGTTTTTAGACCATAATGACTTTTATTTTTAGCTAAAAATAGTTGAATTTGAGATTTTGCTGCAGATACGTCTGCAACCCATGTTAACTTTTTAGCTGTCATGTTCCAATTTGTTTGTTTTTTTTTTTTTTCCCTGTAGTATTTACCATATAGTGTAAACACTGAGAATTTCTCCTGGTGTTGAGAGAATAATAGCACGCATTGTGCGAGCTGCTGGAACCATACCTGACTCTGCCACCTGGAGTTTGCTGCTTTGAAATGAATCGCTTAACCTGACATGGGGAAATTTGCGGTAGCATCCTGTTTTTCCTAAACGAAAGGAATGCAGGTAGTTGCTTAGTTATACCGATATAATCTCCCCCAAATTTTGTGCAGTTTTATGGTGGAGCTTTTAAGGTGTACTAAAGCAGAGCAACACCCTTCAAGATAACTGCACTGAGATTTGCAGATAAACTTTGATACTAAAATATTTTTAAATCTCTTCACTTTTCTACGTCTTTCCTTTGATTGCCGTTCATATTAAAAGATAGCAGGCTGAAAAGCCCGCATAACTTCTTTCAGGATGTTTTTCTTTCTGAGGGGAACTGTGATAGGCCATGGTTTCTTGCTTGGCACAATCTACAGAAAGAAAATTCATCCTATCAGATCAAGGCTGTCTATTATCTTAAGAGACAGGATGCTGAATGCAGCTTGGTGGTTGATGCGAGCGGGGCTGTTGCTCGTGGTCTATATCCTATCAAGTGTTTTTGCAATTGTATTCAGTTGTAGTAACACTTCATGGTAAAGAACAGGTCTCAGGGTAACTGTAAAGAACTTGGTTCTGAAGGTTTCCAGAATAAATATTCAGGGAAGAAACTTTCCTCATGAAATAAGCATGCATCCTAATTAGCTTTTGAAATAATTTCTGCATACCATTGATTTTTATGCAACGCTGTATCTGCTGTACAAATTAAAATAACTTCAAACAGTCAAAAACCTTTATAATACTTAAGCATCGTAATGTAAAGCAGTATCATCTTGAAAGAGGTTTTGGCTCTTGTCAGTACAAAAGTATTACTTCACATATATTTCTATACTAATCAGCATTTTTCCTTCTCCTCCACCTCCTCCCCCCCCCCCCCAATTTTTAAGGGTTTCATCTTTGGCTTGTCAAATGGACATTAAGTGACACTGAGTGTTAACTGCAGAGCTCTATCAGCACAGCGGCTGCTGGGATGTTGCGACAGAACGGTGGAAGTAACAAGCGTGGTTTGGGATTAGCCCGACTGTCTACCTCCAACTTCTTCACCATCTCTAATTCAGGAAATTGGGGAATGGGGCGCAGCACCAAGAGCAGCTCTCTGAGCAGCATTAGCTCCAACTCTGACTGCTACGATAATCCTGTTGTGGATCCAGAATACATCATGCAACTGGTGAATGATGTCAGAAAATTTGCAGATGTGTTACTCTATTTGAAGGAAGCCATTCTTTCCGAAGGTGTGTCAGTTGTTCTTTATTCTTAATTCTTAGATTTTCTGAAACTCTCACGACTCCATTCATATGTTTTTAACTAGTCTTTACTGTGGTTATTTCCCCTTGCCCTTTACCTTCCCCCTTTATCCTCCCTTCCTCCCCCCCCCGCCCCCCCAGCATGATGATTACGGGAAATGGTGGCTGTTAGTTTGGGTTCTGTATTTCCTCATCAGAACACTGTGCAATCTGTTTCATAATCATAACAAGGGAAAATAGGCTTTTAGCAGGCTGTCTAGGCTGATGCTAAAAGCTAGCGAGACCATCAACTGGTTAGTTTTTAACTGCCTGAATGTTTTTTGTAATTCCAAAGAATTCTGTTAATATTTTGGTGATGTTTCAGTTTTCTAGGCTGTTTCGGTTTGGTTTTTGAAAGTCTTATATGCTAGTAGTTTGAGTTTTAAGGTAGAATAACTGTGCGCTTTCTTCCTCTACAAATCAAGTATTTACCATCTTCTGCCAGCAGGTGGAAACTGCAAATTTTCTTCCTTATGAGGAGTGTGTGTCCCTGTTCGTTTAGGGAAATGGTATTAGTCCATTTTTGATCATCAGCAGGAAAGCTTTTATCTAACTTCTACAGAAATGTTATCATGTTAATAGCTGAAATGACATCCAGAGCAGTTTTGTATAAGATGTCCTGAGTGCTGAGCATTTGCAGTCACCTCTGTGATTCAAGTGAGTCAGCACGCAGCTGAAATAGCTCTGCCAAAAGGTGTGAACAAATCTTAACAGAGCAATAATTTGAGACTAGTGATCACTTTGTCAACAGTGTTTTTGCTGAGCACACAGGATGAGTGGAGTTATTTGTGAGGTGGGCTGTCTGGTGCCTGCTGACACTGAACTGGGTATCCTGTAGGAAAGGACTATCAAAATACTGAAGTGTTCCAGTTGCCATGCAGCAATTGTTAATTTAATATTCAGTTTAAAATTTTGGCCTCAGAAGATCCAAAAAACTGACATGGAAGACAGGAGTTGTCGTCTTGTTTTATACTACGTTGTGGAATTAATTTGTGAAACAGTGTTGTTCATTTAACGGATTGTTAATTTATAAAGGAGACGTTTCTTTTCCACAGTTGCGAGTGTTCTTTTTGACCTCTGTCCCTAAAATCTCATAATATAGTGAGTTCTGTAATATTGGGCTTGCTTACTGCTGGCTGGAGACAACCTCCTGGAAGCTGCATAGTTTGGATTGCATTTCTCCATCTTATTTATCTTTGGAAATGTTTGCAGTTGTCTGTCCAAAAATTAACAAAAACTTACTAAGGTGATTGAACAGGCTTCTTACACATAAAATTCTGGCTTGCAATGCTTGCAGCTTACCACCATCCTGAAATTAGTTGTGTGAATTATTCCAAGGTGGAATCAATTGCAGGGATAGGAAATTAATTTCTTCCTTTTTGGACAGCATTAATCTATTGACTTGGTGTAGATTTTGTTGAATAGTAAAACTTTGCTCTAAAGTTTATGAAATAAGAACTAAAAATAAATTCTGCTACTAGCTACCGGAAAAAAAAATATTTTGATGTGTATATGCTGCATGCATCTTCAAGCAGTTCAAAAGTGGCAAATATAAGTGGTGCAACAGGGTTGCATCAGTGAGCTCTTGTATTTGCCTGGTAAGTGTTCCTAGAGTCTGCTGTAGGTCCTTCAGCTTCCAACCACTGTTCCCTCAGTTAGCTTCTACATCTACTGTTAGTCGTAGTATTGCCACTTTGGCAGATCTGTCTGAAAACTCCTTTCTATGCACAGTAACTTCACTCTAGACCATGCGGCTCCCCGTTTGTCGGGGCCGGCTGTTCCACTGCTGGGGTCTGCTTCAACAGGTAGGCTGATTCCAGTGGGTGCATGCCTTGAATTTCATATCGACTGATGGTTGTATTCCCCGCTTGTGTTATCTGAGCTGCCTTGGAAGAGCCTAGCAGTTATTCACCCATGGTTCACTTAACGTTCTCCTGATGTGGTGATACTATCTTGGATGAAAAATCTAAGCTATTTTGGATTATAACATGTATTCGTGTCTAAACTAGATCATAAGCAGCTTTGGATTATGGACTTGTACTGTGTTTTGTATGGTATGAATGCAAGTTGATATGTGACATGAAGAGTAAGTTAAGATCTCTTTTAAGGTGAGAGTGTTATATAACTGAAATGTTCTGTAGATTTCAAGGCTACTTCTCTTTGCATTACTTATGCTAATATAATTTAATTTCTTGCAGTAGTCTCATTGTCATAATGCTGAACAAATTTTGGATATTACTTTTCAACAAAGGTAAACCCAGCATTGTAACTTTGTTTTTCGGACTCTCACCCAACAATGTTTGTTGTATAAACTGAAATCTAAAAAACTTGGAATCTCCTTGCTGGCACCAAGTAGGAAACTTGTTTCTTAATGATGCTTCACATAAAAAACCTGAAACACCTCCACCCCCTCCAACCCCCCCCCCCCCCCAAAAAAAAAAACACCCTACCCAAAACCCGCAAACAAAAAACCCTCTGAATATAACTGTAGAGTTGAAAAGTTTGTCAGCTGTTTGGACATGAGGGAGCTGCAGTTGCCTCTTGTGTTGAGTGAAATACCATGTGTTCCATACACTTCAGTTCTTGCTGTCTTTTTTTTAAATTCCCTTTTGAATCTAGGCATTGTACTCACTGGATGTAACGATCTGTTATTAGCGATTCAGCCTGAGGCATAGGATCAAGATACTTTACCAATGTCTTCATTAAAGAAGAGATCTGGGCATTTTTTGAACCTAGGTCAATGAATCCAGTGCTGTTTCACAATAAATTTTTTTATTTAATTCTACTTGATGACAGGCTGAACCTGTAGTGGTTGAACTGCACAAACAGTTAGTGCATCAGTCTCTTGGTCCAGTCTTCAGTTAAATTTCCAGATGAGCGAGATTGTGTCATATGGCTGATATTAGTAAGGATATTGTCATCCTTATATTGTCATCACGTCTTTGTGTTTTGAAGTGAAAGGTTGTCTTCATTTGTAGCATTCGTACTTTATGAGATCAGAGATAGTTGAAATATATTGAGGAGACTCAAAATAAGTCAATCTTCTTTCCTTTCTGATAACAAGAAAATGAAAACAGTTCCTCAGAAACCCCTGCCTGCAAGACCAAACTTGAGAGTATACATTGAATTAATACCTAGAAGACTCGGATCGTTACCTGCAATCCGTGCTACTCTTAAGACTGTTAATTTGACTTTTCAGTTTTATTGGTGGCATTCTGTATTCTTGTTGTACCCCAGGTTTAGTTCTTCTTTCAGTTTTAATGTACATCCTAAGTGCAAACTGTTAAGACATAATGGCTTGAAAGCTGGTAAGTTTTCTCTTTGTGTTTTGAGTTCCAATAGTAACTTTTCAGCCGTAGGTTAAGTGTGGGAACCTAATTGTTGCCTTCAACTTGCCACCCCTCTTTGAAAAGGTAGGACATACTGTGAAGTACAATCTAAAAGCTGGAGCCATCTCTGATCTTCAGAGGTAGAGGTGGCACTCAAGAAGAGAAGTAACTTTCCATGGTAGAGAATGTTTTAGGAACTGAGACGTTGTTTGCCTCACACGGAGACCTGCTGAGGGCTTAACAACCTGACCCACAGTACTGAAAAAGTACTTAAGAATTTGAAGTGTATGAGGTATACTTAAGGTAAATCCTGTAACTTAAAGAGGTTAATTCTCGTCCCAAAGCATGGGTTTAATGCGTCTGCAAATAAGCGATGTTGAATTTTGAGGCTGGGTAACTTCTACATGCATACCATGTTCTTCTGGAGAATAGGAAATATGGGTAACTGCTATATACTGTCCAATCTTTTCAAAATATAAGGATGCCTGTACCTCATAGAAGTTGTATAGAAAGCATGTAAGCCACTTTTTGGGACAAAACATGCAGGACCTACCTCTTACAAACTTCTATTAGAGAAGTTATCCATTCAAAAATAGTATTGCTTATTGCATAGATATGCAAAGTTGAGAGTCTATTTAAGAACAGATATTTATGTATGAGATTGGTGACACTACAGCCTGTGCTGTTACTGCATATAATAAATTCCACTGTTGCTTTAAGCAAATGATGCCACTGTGTGGTCTTTGCTCAAATGAAACTCATTTACTGAGGTTTAAAAGGACCACACAAAAGAATATTTAGGACATGATCTGAGTTCCTAATTAGAAGATATTTTACTAAGTGTTTCACTTTTAAACAGTAAGTAGTAGCTTTTACTTGTATCACATCAGAGATGGGGGAAACATTCCTGTTTCCCTAGTCTGAAGATAGTTAGCTACTAGTTTTGTGACATCTGCTATTTATTTTTTTTAAGGAATGTAATGTATGCTTCATACTGTAAGGTCTGCCCTTGGGACTGTGGGAAATATTGTGTTTCATTATGAATAGCTCTAAGGGTAACATTTGCATGTGGTTTAAAAGTGCAGGAGTAATTATACTTTATATGTTTATATATAATCTTCTTGACTGTACTTCAGAATATATTTTTGAATTATTGGTTTATCACAAACTTTGAAGTAATCTTCAAAGTGTGATACTGTGTGCTTCATGTGGGTAACTCTGCATCCTTTTCATGAGCAAAAACTTTTTTCCTCAAGTTCATCCTATCTTCAACTAATGTAAACTGTAGCTTATTCTAAAATGTTAATATACGCTTTTTTCCAGAGATCTTAGGAAACAGAATAGCAAGATAAAGCTCTTACCTTTCATTGCAGATTTCTCTTTGAGGATCAAATCTTGCTGTCTGGTTTCTTAGAGTTTGATAAGTTTTTTGTTTTTTTTTTTTTTTTTTAAAACTGAAGCAGAGGTAAAAATACTGGTGAAGCTGGATGGCCTGGTCAGGAATGTCTGCACCCTCTTTATAGTAGCACCAATACTTTCAAAAGGATCAGGAATGCTACCTAACTTGAAACCTATCAGGTGCCTATTTTTGAAGGATAAGATATTCAGCCCAGTGGGACAATTTTAAAGGTGTGTCAAGTTAAATAGTTTCCTCAAAATAAGGAACTTGTAATCTCTAGTGACTTCAAAACCTTGTTTTAGCACCACGGAGATTGGTATTAATCGCATGCTACGTTAGAAGCCAGAAGCTGTCTACTGAATATAGTGCCTGAGGGTCAAAGATGAATGATTTCTCTTCAGCCCTCCCAGGCTTGATAATGTGTGCTTTTTCAGTCCTGTCCGTCTTTTTAGTATGATTAAGGCACTGTAGTATTTTTAGCATTTGATTTTTTTATTTCTTTATTTTCTTAGAGTGTAAAACATTAATGTCCTTTTTCTGGGGCAGTTTTTTTGAAAGTCAGTTTGTCCTGTTTTGCTAGGGAAATCTGAAGTTCATTAGCTATTGCAGTGAAGATTACAGATTGAAATTATGATAATTTATAATACTAGGTGTAATTTTGCTGTTTGTTCTTTATTCCAATTTTGATGTTTCTCAATGAAAGGTGCTGTCTTTGATACACCTTAAATTGGATGTATTTACCTGTCTAATGACACCTCATAGGAAGAATGCTTGGTAGGTGGGCAAACTGCTCTAAACAAGGATCTGAGAAAGTGTTTACCTTTCTTTGCAACAGTCTCTGGAAGGAATGTTTGGGGTTTTTTTTGTTTTGAGGGAAGTTGGACTGATTTCTTTAAAATTTTTGTGGAAGATGGTGCTGGTTTTCTGTTTGATAGTGTTTTGTGTCTTAAACAAAAAACCTTTATGGAAGAAGGGAAAGTAAAATGCTGTTAGGGCAGCTAACTTTCGGGGACCGTGAGAACATAGTGATTATCAAATGCATAAACAATCTGCTTGTGAATTGATTAAATGACCTTCAAGAATCCTCGGGAAAAGGCAGAGGAATTCATGTAAAGCGTAGCACATTGTTTGTCGTCTTCTATGTAGCACAAAAAAAGGGGAAAACAAATTGTCTAGTGATTTCTGTAATAGGATTTATCTACAACATTTGAAGATGTTGACAAATAGTCTGAAGTGGAATTTTAGTGTTAATCACTTCCAGGATCTACCGAAGTGTTATATGCTTGTAATATCAGAAGAATAATTGTGTAATTTATTATTAAAAAATGACCTTTTTTTGTACTTTGTAGCTCTACTCAAACTTGGTCCACAAGGAACTAACTGCATGTTTAAATGTATTAGCCTGTAATAACATTGTCCATCCTCTTGCTGAACCAAATAAGGTGTTAAGAGGTGAATTCTGACAATTTGTATTTGCTGCTTTGGATGTTATTGTTTCCACGGCAGAGTTGGCAGAAGTGACCTTGTGAGCCACAGTAGCAGGGAAGCTAGGACTAAACCAGACCGGGGCAGGTGTAAGGCAGCTGGAAAGACTAACTTCTGAAGGTGCTCCTGCAGAAATTACAGGTTTTCCTTCCCCACCAACAGCTGAATTGATGGTACAGTTCCGTAACTGTTGAAAAATCTACAAGATGCATCTAAAATTTTTTTTTTTTTATTATTATAAAGCTTGTTATGTTTAGAGCTCTGTTTTAAACCATGCTAATAGTGTATTTCCACAGCAGCTTAGAGAAGAAACTGAAGTGTGAGCTGCTGTGATCTCACCACTTCTTCCTGGCAGTAGTTCTCTGGTGACTGCAAGCCAGTTCTGGGGGCAGATCTGCCTGAAAACTAGTCCTAGGAAGAAAGGAACTAGTTTTCAGCCAGATCAGTTCCGTGAGCTGACTGTAAGGTTGTATTGAGTACCAGCAAAAGAGGGAGAAGGCGGCTGGCAAAGGAACGAGTGGCCAGAGGTTAAAATGGAACAAGACTGTGAGGGTCTAGGCAAAATTGGTGTGGCACTCCACCTTGGCATTACAGCATACACTGCTAAACCCTGTATCAACTATTTTGTCTCCTCTATTGAATGCTAAGTTTGACGGGCATATGAAGGAGGGGAGGTGGGGGTGGAGAGAACAGCGAGCAGAAAATGCCCTTTGTAGATGACAAATTAATCAGCCTTCTTAGCTCTGATCTTTTGGCATGTTTGAATTTGACAGTCATCTTTCAAACTTGCCTTCCTAAAACCTGCTTCTTATATGCAGACATATGTGCTTCCAGTCTTTCTGACCTGGAAATTCCTTAGTGCACCCTTTCACATATCTCCAAGTAGTAGTCACTTCTAAATATTAGTTCTGTCAATCCAAAATCAAAACTGTTCTTTGACAAATGTGAAATAGTCTTTCAAGTTAAGAGATATAAAGGATGTAAACAAGGGTAAGAAGAAAGTAAATACTTCCTTAAATTTTTTTTAACAAGTAAAATTATTGCGAAGAACCCAAAGCCAATAGTAGTGATTGGTTTTTTTTTTTTAACAGCTTCTGATGCTTTTTATGGCAAAACTCGGGGGGAGGGAGGGGGAGAAATAGGCACGTAAACTGCTTCTCTTAGTCAAACTCTAGGACCACAGCAAGCCAGAGACCTCCTGGTCATTTTCCCATGCTTCGCTTACTTTCACACTGTCCTTTCTTCCTGGTCTCTCTCATGAGTAGAAAGCACTGAGATCCTTGGCTGTGAATCCTGTTCCTGTCCAGTGCCAGATTCCTCAAACCTGAGAAGTTCTGCAAAGAACGCTGAAGTTTGATGTACTCCTGAGAACTCTGTCCATAAAAGAACTAGTGAAGCCTGAATGAAGGCAAGCCCACAACAATCCAACAAAAAGTAGTTTACAGCCAGAGTTTATGGGAGACAGCCATAGCTATGGACCATGCTTTTTCCCAGGAATGTTACACTTAAGCTGGGAGAGAGAACTTTCCACCTTTATTTATTTCACTCCAAATCATTCCACAACCTGTTTTGCCCAAGCTTCTTGTTTTCCACAAGTCTGCCATCTTGCAGGCTTTTGTTAGGGAGTCTTGGACTTTCAGACACTGTGACCGGAGCCAGAGGAGCTGGGCATTTTCTTTTGCTTTGCAGGTTTGCAATATTAGAGCACTGCTTAATTAATCTGCAGTCATGGAACAACTGTGCTGTTTCCAGTACTCTGAACAAGCGGAGGGAAAAACCCAACCTCCTCTTGAAGTTCAGTTCAAGCAAAGCTGTGTTCTTCATAGTCAAAGTGGAAGCTGCCCGTTAAATGCAGGTTGCTAATGCTGGATAGTAAATGCTGTTTCTTCAGTTTCAGGGAAGATTGAAGTTAAATAATAACTTAGTGGACCAGCAGATAAGTTTGTAGCTGATAGTACTACCCCTCCCCCAGTTGCATACTCCACATTCCTTCAGAACAAATGTTCACTTGTTGCTATAGTGTCTAAGATCAGCAGTCAGGAGGGTTGTGTGTGTGTCTTGAAGGCCTGTGAGTGTTTAAAATGTAAAATCAATCCTTATGTGCAGTCCGGATATTTTTGTTGACTTAAATAATTAGCATATCTCTCTTTAGGAAAACTCTGAACTATTTATAAGTGAGCAGAGGCATTTTCTGTTTTTATGTTGCTTTTGAAGTGCAAAAAATGTAATACAAGGCAAAACTGCATTCTTCCTCCTTACTGCATTTCTGATGTACAAAAGAAGCTCAAAACACTTAAAGAACCTTAGCTAGTTTGTTAATTACAATTACCTTTCCTTTTCGTCACAGCAACTAGACTAATGAAACTGAAATTACAAGATTAGCAAGATGAAAGGTGAGTAGTGAGGAAGAGGATGAATAATCAGATTTTCTTTTTTGAATGTAAATGTAAAGCCAGGCCTTTCAACAACAAAAATTCTTCGAATATACTTTGCAGCTTAAGAAACAGGGGAATGCTTGGACACAAAAACTTGTATCTCTCAAAGAGCTCTGCCCCAACACCTGAAAGATAGGATTTGATCCATATCCAGTGTGAAGTCTTGTGTTCTTAACAGCAATTCCTGTGTATATGTAGGAGTTTTTGTGTTTTAAAACGAAACAAAAAACCCTTGCTCTAAATTAGTTTCCTACTCTTGGTAAAATGTATTATATCGTATCCACAAAAGTACTCCATTTTCTCATTTCTCTGATGTACCAATTTATCAAAGTTGCAACATAAAACAAGAACATCAATACTAGTAATTTTTGTATGCCTAAGAGCATAGAGTTATGAGTTGTGACTGTCATCTTAATGATCTTGCCTAATCATTCCTTTTTCACCAGTTTCATTGGGAGTGTTTGTTCTTCCTATTTATGTAGCTAGGTCACAGAACTGAAGCTGACTTGTTCCTTAATTCCAAGCAAGTGTTCACCTAATCTGGCAGTTGCAGTGGTTTGATAATGTTAGATCTAATGTCTCATTAATGGATTGGAGTTAGAACTGTGTGGCAGGGTAGGAGATTTGATACAGAGCCTGCACCTTGATCTTCGTAGGTAGCTGTTTCCCTTTTTTAAGGAAAGTAGGGATTTTATGGGGGCTCATCCCTTTGTCTCCCTAAAGTGCTGCTTTTTATAGAAGATTGAGGTGACTCATGTAAGGCTGTAGAACATAGTTATGTTTGGGTTAAACTTTCATCTTAATGACATTCATTACAGAACAGTGTAACTGAAAAACAGGACTTGAGGAATTTTTTTGTAGAGGCTGTGATTTAACTGAACAAAGGGTTTTTCCTTTTTACCATTTTTTCCTTGTTTACTGTTTGAAGGTACGTTCTTAGGCTAATTTTTAAAAATATGTAGGAATTCTTATTTGTCAAATTTGGTTAACTTTATTTTGGAGACCCTGTCAACTTAAGACCAAGTTGTGTTCTGTCATGACTAAACTGCTTCAGATATTTGAGCAAGTCCAGTTATTGCTTAAATCTGAAGTGACAATGAAAGCCCTGTTATTGTTTAAATTTCAAATGGCAATGAAAACATATCTAATGCAAGGAGCAGTGAAAAGCTTTTAAAGGAACTTACAAGACTCTTATTTCTGGGGTTAGGGTACTCAGTTACATAGTCCTTTTGCTTGTGAAGCAGCATTTAAAATGGCTCCGGTTGCTTTGGTCTAGAACGATGGTCAGTGAATGAATGCTGGGACTTTGGTCTCTCACCTTCTTGCGCGTCTGTATGTGACATAACATACAGACTTTTTTATTTCTTTAACGTAAATGGGTATTGGAGAATGTATGGGAGAAATAAGAAAGCTTAAGGTTCAAATTTTGATGACTTAAGCAGTTCCAAAGAGCTATTGTAATAATATAGCATCTTCCCTTTTTCAAATGTGTTGATTCTCTGTGCTTTGTTTAACTTGGGTTCAGGACCCACAGGTGGGTTCATTACATTTTTTGAAGTTCTGTTAGTACTACTTATCTATGAGACATAGAATGACTGTGGTATTATGTATGTTGATATATATACTGTGAATACTAAAGGGAAAGGGAGGCTCTTATTTTGGAAACAATAAAGTGTTTCTTCTAACTCTTGTAATGTCTTAATCCTTTTCTCATTTTAGGAATCTGCAAGGTGTGGAAGGCCTGGTGAGGAAGTTTCAGCTAAGATGCATTGAAAATAATGCTGCCTTTGATTAAAATGAATTGTAGGATTATAGATCAATAATTTGCAGGAATTATATTTGTACGGTGGAGTTAAAGCACAAGTGTGTCCTCTCTCACCCCATGCCTTTTCAACAAGAGGTTTTGACATCTGTAGGATTTGGGGCCAAACTTCAGTCTTGTAGCACAGGATTTCCAAAGGGCGCTCTTCCCTGAGCGTTGTATTGAAATTTTTCCAGTTCATGCAGGTGTGATCAGTTTAGAGCTCTGTTGTGAACAAATTTAACATCACAGTTGACGTTCTACTTTTGGACTACAGCATATTCTTAGCTCTATTTGTAAGATCCCATGTTGCTGAAATAGTTATGGACAGGGAATTCCTGAAGCATTAACTTAAAGACTGCTCAATGTTCACAAATTCCTATTGCTGTTTTAGTGTTGATAGTGATATGAATGGATTCTTTAGTAGGATGCTTAAGTTATTTTGCCTTTTTGTTTTTTTTCTGGGGACTTTTTTTTCATTCATTGATTGTATATAGAGCATATAATGTACTTTGTTCTAGATGCTACCACAACTATGGAAGTAAAAAGTCTGTCCAGAAGTTCTTCAGTGCTGACAACAAGTGGAAAAAAATGTTTACTGGAGTCACTAAAGTGGAGGTGCAGAGAAGCAGAACAGTACTGGTCTAACAAAATGGGCTGTGGTCTCAGCGCACAAGTAGGTTAACTGCTGCCAGCAGAAGAGCAGTTGAAGGAGGAGGCAGCTTTTTGGAGGGATAGTCCTGTATGTTTTGTGCTTCATTTGGTAAGGTGCAGATTGTTTATCTGAAAGCTTAGTAGCATACATGAATTGTGATAGTTGAGTGAAGACAGTTTGTGAAGGGCCTTGAGAAAGTGACCATGATAAATAGCTTATGCCAGTGGTGAAGAAGGGGAAAGTAACAGTAGGATTAAGACTGCAGAGTGGTCAAATAAAATGCTCTCTGGTATTCATGTTTAAGCCCTTGTGTTAAGAACAAGCAAACAAATTCAGCAAGGAATGGAGAACTTTCTAGCTGTAGCTGGCTTCGGCTGATGACTAGACATGAGATTTTAGAGAAGTGGCTGAGAACTTAATTTGGAAAGAAAGCAATAGGTCTGGAGCGTATAAATAAATTGGATTCTTAATAACAAGAGGCTTGTTATACAACATCAAATGCTGCATGCCATTGGATGAAAAATCAAATGCATGGGGCTACTATTCAAATACGTAGTTGACCAAGTTCTGCCTGTTTCTATTATAATCTTCACATTCTGTAGCTTTTACTGGCTTGCACATCCTTTGGTTGTTTTTTTAATTTAGCATTGACTAGCTGGAATGACTACTTCAGTGGTACTAGGGGGAAACAGCTATGTAAATCCAGAACCGTAAAGCAAACAGATTCTGTGGTTTGTCTTTTTCACCTTTCTATTGCAAGGTATTAGTGAAGAAATCTTACTCAATTAAAAATGCATAGTGAGCTGTGCAGTGGATTACTGTTGTCTTTTGGGGTGTGCAAGTGCCAGTGTGACATCAGTTACTGCTATAATGACAGTGCTGTAGTGTTTTCTCTTCATACGTAATCGTCAGAGGTGTTTTGGTGTGAAATATCTGACACCAAAACATTATATTGCAGAGGGGATTGACTATTCCTGAGTCTAGGAAGTGGGAAGATTGTGAAAGTATTTCCTCTTGAGCAGTCAAATGGCTCATCACTCTCTCACCTGTGCAAGTTACATAGTCAGGCTTTACTCTCTTGGGTGGTTGTGTCAGCAGGACTTCAATGCTGGAACTTCAAATTATTAATCCTTTATGTTCACCAGTTTTCTAGACAACTAGTGGCACTGGCTGCTGCTTTAGTGATTTGAATCCCACTTAAAATCTAAGGTGATTTTGCATAACTTTTTTTCTTTTAATCAGCAAAACAGAAATGGAATACTATCACATCCTATAGCAGTCCGTAATTGTGTTTAAAAGATCCTTTAAAAGAAATGCACAAAGTAATGCACCTCTTGTTTAACACCATATAATCTCATAATCCTGGCTTTGTGTGGTCTTTTGAAAACTAGGTGGGCTGGCAGCAATAAAATAGCTTCTTCGGTCAATCAGTGACTTAGGCTAAAAGTGGAAGGAGCAGCCATGTAGAACAAATAGTATTTTAGACTAAAAGTAAAATGAGTTAAAGGTTAAGTATTTTTTTTATAATCTCTTGATGTGGGTTAGCAAAGGTTAAACTTATTTTCTTTTGAATGAATAAAACAACACTTTCATACTACCCCTTCTGTGTGCCAGTTTGATGTGGTAGGATCAACTTTCTGGGGATAGTCTTTCGTTTTCCAACTTGTTCTTTTTTCAGAAATTTGTGCTGTGAAAGTTGAGTGAGTATTACTTCATATGTTTTCAGAACTTGAACCAGTATGCAAGCAACATAGTTGCTTAAAGCATAAAAGTTTTCTCATTTTATTTTAAGTGTCTTCCTTTGGCAGCTGTTCAGTCCAGGGACTGCTTTACTAAGTTTTAGTGCAATGCCCTTGAATAAGAAATAAGTAGCATACTACTAAAAGTATAGTCACTAATCCTGATGGATACGACTTTCTGGTGAAATGTTACTGATCAGACTTATTGCAAATGTATTCATCATAAAGAATGTAGTCTTACGTCCACATGACAATTTATAATTCTAACTTAAAATGTGTTCTGAAAGTGCTGAAGCATTATCCTCACCTAGTTTTATTCTTAAACTTCTGGAAGACTCGGGGAAATGGTACGAGCAGTGGCTAAAATGGTCATGTAGTGTGTTCGCTCTCATTTATCAGAAACGGATAAATAAGGAAACTCCAGAAATTTTCATTACTGGTTTTTGGTCTTTAAATTTTGGGTTAATAAAAGATTAATGTATTCTAAAGATTAAACTGCATGGCTGAACACATCTAGGTTAGTTGACTGGAATCTCAAGGCTAGTAGAATACAAAAGTTGAAGGAATGTAGCGTACAGCATATTGAAATAGATTAATGAAAAGCTGCATTGTGATAGGTTTTTTCCAAAAGGCTTCCCCACATACACAAATAGGGAATTCATCTATGAATTTAAATGTGAAATGAATGTGAAGTAACAACTGTTCTGCTGATGTCAATTGGCAAACCAACATAATGAAAATATTTAACTGCTTTCAGTGTAGGCAGAATTATAAGATTTTGATTATTCTGATATATTTTGCATGTACACCATCTATTTTCTTGACTTTTTGAAAAGATTTTTTTTAAGACATCTTGATTTTTATAACTTTCCTTTAATTTCTGCAAAGGAATCCAGTCTTGGTTTGCCCTACTTACATAGGCAAGAAGGACTTCTTACATAAGCTTTGACTTTTCAGAAGTACAGAATTGGTCCATAATTAAAATGGGGTAGGAATGTTAGCCCAATTTTAAAAACAAACAAACAAAAACCACCACAGCTTAAGGTCACATCAGAGGCTGGTCAGCATGGTTAATGGCCGAATCTAAATGGATAGACTGATGTATTTTGGCCAATCCCTGATAGCAAATGACAAATCTGAAAGGGCTGTTTGGGTATTTGTGGTACACAACAAAAGCTCGTCATGCTAGAAATCTTACCTGGAAGGCTAGACTAACGAGGGATAGTTTTGTGTTTTATCCAAGAGCAATTTTTTCTGCAAAAATTGCAAGCCTGCACTTTCACCCTGCTTATTTCAAATAGTCAAGAGAGAACTTCCACCCTTAAAATACCAAAAAACTGTAAATACCAGGTGCTTTTTAATTTTAACCTAAATTTGTGCAACCTAATTTTAAGATCAAATTTAGTAGCTTAGCAGTAAATAGGCAACTGACTTGCCAAATGTTAAATCCTTTCTTGTATTATAAAAACATCATTTGTGTATAATAAATGAAATCAAACACTGCTACTTTGAATATACTGTATTCAATAAGCTATTTGGAGGAAACTTCCATGCATTCTCACTGAATTGGATCTGTATATTATTCGCAAAAAAACCTCCCAAACTTTAATGCTTTTATGTCAAATAGGGATTTGGGTTACTATTTTTATGCCTTTCTTTTCCTCATTCCTAATGAAACGTCACATGTCCTTAGATTTTCTTCACTGAAGTAATTGCTTAACAGTTTATTTTCCATACATTGTCACTTTTGCTGCAATATAATGTGATTAAAACATTGGTTGCAGTGGATTCTGGAGCACATGTTGCCAAAGACTCTATGAATTTGGTGTAGTGTCTTTTAATGATGCCATGACAACAAGGGTTGCCATGATACTGATTAACAAAAAAGCTAGGACTGGCTATCTTGCTATTTTGAAAGCTTCAAGTACGATGTTTCTTGACATAGGGATGAGTAGGTAGCTTCTAATTCTGCATCATAACACAGGGTTGAAATGTGATTACTTCACTGGTGCCTTTGGCAGCTTCCAGCCTTGTTAGAGATTTTACAAGGATAAATTCTTCCAGAAATTCTTCTGAGTTTTTGTTTTTCAGTGAATTAAAATGTTTCATTCCTTACATCTGCAGCACGTTTATACAGCCAAATAAAGGAAGAGATATGATAGCTAAGACTGCTGTTTCCTTATCACTCCTGAACTGTGGCCACCAGCAAATAAAATATCTACACCACCATTAAAGGAAAAAAGTTTTGTTCATTTTATATCTGTACAATTGATGAAAATCACATCTAGCCCATACGTTTATTGCTTTACAAAAGCTTCCTTGAGACCAGACTAGACAGCAGTGACATAGGTCAACTTTACCATGGTCAAACCAAAGTGTAAAACATGCTTTCACTGTGTGTTTGATTAGTTCTTGTTGTGTCTTGAGTGTGATAGTGACCTCTGTCAAATCAGACAAATACGGCAGGCTGTTAATCATGTTAGAATGGGGCTGATGGGGGGGAGGAGGGCAAAAATAAAATGATGGGTTAATCTGGGACTGTTTCCCAAACTGCAGATGTAGGAATTAGGTGATTTCCACATGGTTCATTGTTGTATGGTTGTTTTGCCTACTCTGTGATGCTCACTGGGAAGTCTCATAGTCTGGATCAGGTTCAGAACTGAGTGCTGACAGCTTCCTAGTACACAATACGGACATTGATGAAGATGACAGTAGCGTGATTTTAGTTGAAAGTTGTTTTACGTTGGATCAGCTTCATTCCAATGCTGACTTTTTTTCCCCTGACCTGGGTGGCATAACTACTGATACCATGTAATCCTTCTGTGTAACATAGTGGAAACAGGATGTAATTTACCTTAATGCCAAAAATGAGGTTATTAGTAAATAAGTGTTGACAGCCTTTTAGGCAAGATGTTGGTCTTGCAGATTGAAATGTTGGTTACTCAAACTTATTTCTTCTGAATCCTTCCAAGATCGAAAGTGATGAGGAGCTGACTGTTTGCATTCCATAAGGTGAAACTTTAATAAAAAGTTCTGGATCTAGATATTGGGGAAATTGCTTCCCAGTTTGTGTGCTTGTTCTCGCCACCACCCTGCAACTGTTCTGTCTGGCTTCTCCCTTTCTTCTGAAGGAGATTGGGGTTTATGCAGATGATGTGAAGTGGTACTTAAAACCAGAACTGAGGCTCCTGTATTGCAGTGGAAGTAAAAGGGGAGTTGAAGTACATGCTCCTCAGCTGATCCCAGGAAAGCAGCAGTTTACAAAGGGAGTTCTCAAACTGGGGACTAGACCTAGTGCGGGCGATGGTTAGTTTCTGCCACTGGCTATGGCCCCGTGGCTTTGTGCACAACTGGCATTTAAGTGTTCTCATCCAGTTGCATTTATTCATCTTCTGAAACTAGTGGTAACATCCATAGAGTGACTGAGTTCGTGGTAGACACTTACCAAAGACAAGGCATTTAATCGTGTTCGTGAGGGTGGATGGAGAAACTATTTGTGCAAAAATACCAGTTACCTTGTTTATAGTAAGATTTTTCACAAGTGAGATGAGTTTATATATATTCCTTCTTAGTCAAAAGAATGGTCTATGTATATAAACTTGTGGCTGTAGAGTATGCATGGCAGGTTGTTCCACACTGATAGTATCTCTCACTGTGTATAGCATTCTCGAAAGCTATTGAATACCTGAAGTAAATAATCACATCTTTCTACTTGTAAAAAGCGTATGGAAAGCAGGACCTTCTTAGATGGTGTGAGCTAGAATATTTGCTTTGAAAGTCTTGTATGTAATCTGACTTCAAGAATTTTTCACGGATGTGGTACTTTTCAGTTGGTTTATCTAGATCAATACCTTATCTTTCCTCTTCATCAGAGTGACTAACTTCAGTTCTAAACAGACTTTTAGCCACAGCAAAACAATAGTTGTATTAGTGGTTCCCCTTCTCTTATGGCTGGTGGAAGTTGGGAAGTAGAGGGAGAATCTGCTGCTGTTAGAAAGCGTTAATGTTCTAAGTGGAGAAGCAGTGAGCAGAATGATGCATGCATCTTCTGTATGGGTCTGAACAGCCACGTAGGATATGCGATGGCCATGGAGGGGGAAAAACTGTATGTTAGTCTGTATTTAAACTTGTCCTGGCAAACATTTGTTGAAATAAACAGCTTCAGAAATGTTTGGGCCAACAATAAATCAGGTCAGACAAAAGAATACCAGCCAACTGACACAGCAGTGCCTTTCCCGACTGCATGTATTGTGACCAGCCCTGACTTGGCAGGGAGGGTGACTGGCACTGACAAGCTTGATGAGCAAATTTTATTTTGTTTTGCATGAACAGAATCCATAGCTGTAAGGCCGTTATTGCTTGCTAAAATTTTCTAAACAAAGGCTTCCTGTTGAGAAATACCTAAAATTAGAAAATAGGTAGCTTATGCTGTTTTTACATTAAAGATGGATGAGTGGTTATAAAATGTGGTGACCGAAAACATCGGAGTGGGATGCTAATGACAACAGTGTGCTACTGAGATGGCTTGGCTAACACTGACAGGCTTCCCAGCTGCTTTGTTGTATCATTCTTGTGCATTAAGTTTGTCAGCTTTGAATACACGCTTTGTCACCCTATTCTTGCTCCACTTCTCCTACAGAGTATGCTTTCCTGTTGTTGGCTTTACATTTTTGGAAGAGCTTGTTTTCAGCTAATGTAAAGGACAGTTTAAACCCCAATGAAAGAAGATTTGCAGGTAGGCTACTAAGCTCTCTTCAAGCCTTCCCCCCGCCCCCCAGTTTTAAGAGCTCTTTTTTTTTTTCTTTTGGGGGGTAGAGGGCTGACTGATTGTCATGGTTTAACCACCACCCAGCCACTTGCTCACTCCCTGCTGGTGGGATGGGAGAGAGAATCAGAAGAGTAAAAGTGAGGAAACTTGTGGGTTGAGATAAAGACAGTTTAATAGGGAAAGCAAAAGCCACGCGCGCAAGCAAAGCAAAACAAGGCATTCCTTCACTCCTTCCCATGGGCAGGCAGGTGTTCAGCCATCTCCAGGAAAGCAGGGCTCCATCACGCCTAACGGTGACTTGAGAAGACAAACGCCATCTCTCTGAACGTCCCCCCCTTCCTTCTTCTTCCCCCAGCTTTACATGCTGAGCATGACGTCATATGGTGTGGGATATCCCTTGGGTCAGTTGGGGTCAGCTGTCCCGGCTGTGTCCCCTCCCAACCCCTTGTGCCCCCCCAGCCTGCTCGCGGGTGGGGTGGGGTGAGGAGCAGAAACGGCCTTGACTCTGTGTCAGCACTGCTCAGCAGGAACGGAAACATCCCTGTGTTATTAATGCTGTTTCCAGCACAAATCCAAACCACAGCCCCACACTAGCTGCTGTGAAGAACATTAACTCTATCCCAGCCAAAACCAGCACACTGGTTCTTCCAGGAGATTCCAGGAAACTGTAGTCACCTAAGCAAACAGCTGAACTCACGTGCCCAGAGAGGTCTTCTGTGCTGCAAGGTCACCAGCAGTCGCAGTCCTCTGGTCCCAAGTACTAACTAGTCTTCTATGGTATTGCAATTCGTGTTATTAAGCTTGAGAAAGATTTAAAACCCGATATAGCATCCATTGGTGGAAGAATTTCCTGCTTGACTTCCTGTAGATAAATCAATGTGTACAGTGAGACAAGGGACAGAAGAAAAACTGAAAGTAAATATTAATTTTTATGATTGCTTAAGTCAGATTGAATTACTGCAGGAATTTGTTGGAGACATTTCCTCATGCATTCTTTTCACTGTCAACAGTGCTTGCTCTACCGTTATTTTGGTCTCTTAGCCATTTTCGGACTCCTTAGTATTAAAACTGTGTTTCTGTTAATCTGGCATATTTAGCTTATTTTACTACCTGAGGCTTATAAATCTATCCTGAACAGGAAATCTCTGTTTTAGTGTCTGTCTGGTAGGTATCAGTCACTGAATGTAGTGTAGTTGTGGTTCCTGATGGCTTCTGCCCCTACCCCTCCCCAAGCACTACTTGTGTCACAGACCTTTTGTCTTCTGGAGGCACAGAAACAATGTTTCAGGTATTTTGTAAACAAATAATACAGTGATGGAATACAAAGACATCTCAGTTGGGTGTAGCCAGACCTTTGCTTTTGAGACTACAAATAACTAATCTCATGCTTGAATGCATTATTTTAGTGATAGTGTTCTCCTGGATGGTATGATAAACATTAATTCAACTCAGCAGTTGTTTTCAACTTGCATTTCCCTTTGAAGCTTACTGCTTCTGTTTCAGACTTGAAGAGGCTTGTGTCCCTTAAGGTTTTTTTTTCCTTTCTCTCCCCCCTCCCCCTCCCACTTATTTTGCTTTTTTCCCCCAACTCTGTTGCTCTGGTAAGATATTATCAAACCTTAATACTAAGAAACTGCATTTTGGGATCAGATATGCTTTAATTAGTTTTCTGTATGATTTTTTTTTTTGCCTTGACCTAACCTGTAAGGAACCTTAAGAGGCTGTTTTATCCTGTAATGACAAGCCTCTAGTTGTGGGTCACGCTGAACTCCCCAGAATAATTCATGCAGTTTGTCATATGCCTGTGCACTCGTTCCTGAGGACTCTCAAACTGGGAGTAATCTGTAGATTGGTTTGGCTGCTTTCCTGCCTTGTTTCCCCTCCCCTGCTTGTTTAAGGGACCAAAAGTCTGCCCACCGTGTCGCCAAAAGGACCCGGCTGGGGGGTATGTGCATGGGGTATTCCTGATTACATGGTTAGGAACTCTTCTCTCTCCAGCCACAAGTGAACATCTGTGCATCAGAAGACAGGGACACCTTCATACTGGCTAGGCAAGAGATACAGTTCTGGTCAAATGGTGCACTTGTGCAGCACATCTCTAGTCAGTTGACCACAGTATTCATGCCCTTCATGTGAGGACTGCATATATTCTGGTTAGACAGAGACAGCTGATGGGGAAGGTTTGTGGCAGATAGTCTTCAAATGCCTCCATAAAAGCCTATCTGTCCCAGTCCTGCCAGTATAAATCATTAATCCAAATGAAGGACTGTGGAATATTTGTCTGCCTCTGGAGGTTTGTAAGAAGAGATGAGACACGACCTCCATAGACTACCTCCTTCTTAAGTATTTCAAAACTCAAGTCTACACACTAGACATGTTTCTTAATGAACTAATTGGAATTAACTTTAACTATCTAATATCCTATTTCCTGAAAATAATGTTACTATAATTTTTAGATCTATTTTCTACGTTGTCTGATTCACTTTGGGTTTGTGGGCATCAGTACAGCTCTGCTGTCTTTCCTTTTCCTCATTGCCTTTGCCTGGAGCTGCCCAGTACTCTCAACAGCATTTATTCTTGCATTGATGGAGTACAATTGAGGCTTTGATGGATTAAAGCCCAAAGGGACCATTAAAATTACCTGGTTTCATTTTGACAGCTATAAAATTTCTGCAAGTGTTAGAAGGTGGCAATGGCCACGCTGGCTTACACTAAAGCTGTGTCTAACTCAGTCTCTGAGCTCCAATGACTGCCAGAAGTGAATAGCTAGAGAAAAGTAAAAATGCTAAGTTGGACGTACCCTCTGAACCCTTTCTGCTTAGGGGAGTTCTTGAGCTGTTGCAGGTTACATTGTTTGTTTTAGTACAATGCTTAGTAGTTCAGTAGACTAAAGAGTGGAGTAGTTGAGTGAAAAGAGGTTGTGGAGGCAGCTTCAAAAGGACTTAAATGTATTCAAAGACAGCAGGTCTGTAAGCAGTTACTGGAGTGCGCAGGAGCAACTGTGGTGCAGCAGTTGTGGGTGCTAGGGGACTGGACCGCAGAAAGTGGCCAGTCTTGTCTAGTCTCCTAAGCAGCATCGCCCACTGCTGTGTAAGGCACAGGCTAGCTGGACCCATGGCCTGACCTGGTAAGGTATTTATTGTCTCATTAGTAACCCACAGGGAAACTTAGAAGAGTTGGTCCAGTCTCTCCTTGTTTCCACGTAACCTTCTTGTCTCAATGCTGTTTTGGCAAGAAATTCCACAGATCTCTTACGTGAAGAATCAGCCTTTTCTGTTTTGAATCTGGCTCCTGCTTGCTCTGTTTAATCATCTGAAGTGTGTTATATTTAACTGAAAGACATTGATAAGCGATTGATTCTACCCGCTATTTTCATGCCTTTCATGATTTTCTAATATTCTTTCATATCCCCTATAAATCGTCTTTTATCCAAGGTCCCAGCTTCCGCTATTGTTGCTTGCATGGAAACTGCTTCAAGCCTGGATTGCTTTCCCATTAAGTTCCAAACTCTGAGCTATAGTATGCCTTTAGATCAATGTGTGTTTGTCATACACACTAGTAGCAGAGGTGGTTTATGTACTGAATCATAGCCACGTGTCAAGAGCCAGCCTCTTGACATTTTTTTTGCCTTTGCTGTGTTTAAGTCCTCAGTTAAAAACCAGTACGTATACCTGTAAATGAAGATAAAGCCACAACTATGTTTCTTTAATAAATTACGTAGAGCTTTCTTAATTTACTGCTGTGTAAGATGGGTCTTCCTAGACTTCTGTGTGTCCTGTTACAGATAGAGCTTCCTACTCCGCTCCAGCAGGAAAAAACATGCAAAGTGCCGGAGAATGGTAGATAAAGTTTTTGCCTTAGTCCACTTCCCGAGTCAAGGTTTTTCCTTTGACCGTGTATAAGCTAGTCTGAGTTGAAAAAAATCTCCTGATATCTGACATCTAGGGAGATAAAGCCTGAAGCACAGTGGTCCTTAGAAGGCTTGCTTTTGCACTTGATACAATCGCATGTAATTTCTACGCAGTCCCCCCACCTACCCACCTGACAGTAGTGATATACTGTACTGATATGTCATGTTGTACTTTGTTGATTCCTCAGAAAAATTTAGGTGCCTCTAGCCTAAATATAATGTCTTGTAGCCAGAACAAAATGGCTCAGATTTGAAACTGTTCTCTGAGTAACACTGGATCAATTTGCACTGTACTGTAATTGTCTGTATTGACCTGTTTGTTATTGTGGTCACAGACAACACAGAATTGCCATTCCTTTTTGCTCGGTGGGGAAGTGAGTCAGCTTATATTAGATCCTCTTTTTCTTTTTCATAAGCTAGACTTTCCTGAATTTGAAAGCTTTTTACCACAACTTGCAACGCAGCACTCTAGTGCATGGGAAACTTTAATTCTGTGCACCAGCACCTCTTCTGTAACAGAACGGAAGAGCTTGTGGTTTAACCTGTGCCATGAATGCAACAAGAACTATTTTTTAAAAAAATAAGGGGGAGGCGGGGGCGGGATTTAAGGGTGCATAGCAAGAGGCATATGCTGTAAAAACCGTCACCCTATATGTGTGCTTGTTTGAGAATTTTTCTGATTAGGCCTAATTCCACAGAATAATTTAGGTGTTCAACTTCTTTATCAGGACTGACATGCTTAAAGACAGACCTTTGTAGATCTAGGCTTATATACTAAAGATGCTTAATAATTGACTGACATTTGAGTTACAAGCTAGCCAACAGTTGCCAAAAATCTTTGTTTAATTCTATGAATATACAGAAATGGTGTTGAATTTGTATCAGGTGAGGAAATATCTAATGAGCAATCCAAATCTGCTTTTGTTGATACTCTTTTTTGAATATATGTAATTATCAAAACAGTGGTTGATTTAACAACATGAGAAAAAGAAGATGGTTTAATTCAGAAACCCTAGGGTATTGGTGTAGAGTCTTTTTTTTTTTTTTTTTAAAAAAGTATACTTGCTTGGCTTTTGGGGAAAAATGTGTTTATATGTAAATGGCATACAACATTGCACGTAAACTGTTGGGAAATGCTAGCATAACTTTTTTAAACAATGTCTTTGTTCTAAGCAGGCCCGGCTTCCATATGGCCTAGAGTTCAGTGCAGCTGAATACCATCAAAGTGGTTTGTAATGTGATTGGGTGTTAATTCACTGTTTTAATGTAGTTTCTCCTTTACTTTTTTCAGAAAATCAAGATGGCCTGCATCAGGTAGTACACGAACGCCTAGGGGAGTTGCTACGTGTTTTAAAAGCAGTGATAAATAAACATCAGACTCTAAACTCAGTTGATATTCTTAGTGCTGCAGGAACAGTTATTGCAAAAGTAAAAGGTAAGGAATTACTACCTTTCATATTCTTGGAAAATTGTAATTGGTGACTTGATTGACTGGCTTGGAGTTATAGATAGGATTTTATGTATACAGAAGAAACGGGGGGGGGGGGTTTAAGAGTAATACCTTAACACTTGTTTAAAAATACCTTCTCTAAATGAAAAGTAATATTAAATAGCTTGTTTTCCTCTTGAGGTAATAAAACTCTGCTTATAGGAAGCTAGCTGCAAACCCACACCAAATTCCAAAAGCACAAGCCTTTGATCTTGAGCTTTTCTTTACCTGTGTATCGCAGAATAATATCACAGAATAATAAACCTCGCATTTATCCACTTAGAGGTTTGCCAAAAATCTTTGCTTCATTCTATGAATTTGTAGGGATGGTGTTGGATTTGTATCAAGTGAAGAAACATCTAAAAGAGCAATCCAAATCTGAATGGCCTAACAGTTATAGATTCCGCAAAGAGATCATAAGCATGGTAAAGGTGTCAACAGCAACAAAAAAAGCTTTGCAGACATATATGTTAATACTTTCTATTGCTGGCCTTTGCTGCTGCAGTTCTCTCCGTGTCAGATGAGTGGTGAAGCGCGCAATTGCTCCAGCCCCGTAAACCATAGCTCTTTCTTCTCTGTGTAGCCTTTGACTGCATTCTCCCTGCTCTGGAATAAGTCCAGTATATTACTGTGGAACCAGTACAGTTTCTTCCATGTGGCACGGAGAATGCTTTGAGTAGGGTTAAATCTCCACCTCTTGCCTGTGTTAAATCATGTAGAACATCTTCCTTCAGGGACGTGTAATTTGGTTTTTCTCCTTGTTCTAGGGCTTTTACCCTTGTTTCCTCATTATCTTAGTATGTCTGAACATACACTGCTGATTCAGTAAAGTAGGAATATCGGTTAAAATGCTAACGTATTTAGCTGCCTGATGCCTATATCTTGGACTCTTCCAAGCTTCTTATGGATTTTTCCTATTGATATATAGTTTTGCCAGTTCGTTTGATCTTGGCAGGTACTAGCAGCCCACTTTGCATTTTCTTCCTGCTACATGTAGAATTTCCTATAGATCTGTCCCTGGTATTTGAAATGATCACAGGGTTATAACTGCAAACTTCTAAACTTGCTTTAGAGAATTGTACGTAACAGTAGGAATGCCCGGGGTATCCCTGAGAGGTTGCTGTTTGTCTTGTTGATCTTGGGAAGAGTTAACTACACGTGTACAATGGTAATCAGATATTTACACATGAGAACAGGTTAAATGTTTAGTGAAAATAATTCTATATCCACCTTAGACAAGCTGTTTCCATGTTTAAGTGCTATGGTAAGATCACTCTGTGTTTTCCACTCCCCCCTAATTTCAGTGGACACAGGACAATGTTCAACTGCTCTTTAATTTAAGAAATGTTGAGGAGAACTGCCTTAAGGTATGCAAGTAAATCAAATTACATCAACCTTTGCTAAATCCAAAAACTATTGCAATATCTGTCCTCTCTGGACTACATAGTTTATCAAGGTTGTTCTTGATATGCAATGCCCCAAATTGATCGCTGTTTAGACTGTCCAAGTTTTCCATTACAGAGTAAAGCAGTAGAATTACTTTCCTTGTCTCACATGGTAACATTGTTGATTGATTCCATAATTATGTTGGCCTTTTTGTCAATTTTTGTGTTCGATTTAAAGCCCATGTTAAGTCCAAGGTCAGTTTCTGTAGTTCTAGTGCTGAACCAGTTTTCCAGATCTAGATTTATGTGTTCTCCCTCCTGCCCTTCTGCTGCTGCAGTGGAGAATTAAGCACTTTGTTGAATTACATAATCCATTCCTCCAGAGTACTTGCAGCCTTCTGAATTTGATGTCATACATATTTTCTTCTCGGTGCACACTGTTCCATCATACAGTTTCAATAGCACTGAACCCTGGGTGGATGCATTGGTGTTTCATACATTTTTCTTACATGCATCTGTTTCTGCCTGGTTTGAGTAGCTGTTCTTTGAATAGTTACTTTAGGATTCGTTCATTTCTCTTGATAGTGAGCAGAAGAAATAACTTTAGTACTAAGCCTTTTTTTGGCAATACAGATATTCACAAATACTTCTTAGCTTTTCTCCCCCTGAACAGATTTTAGTTCATATAATTAGTATGTTTGCACTTGAAATAAACTAACTACTAACATTTGCGTTGTAGAGTTCGCTTGCTGTTAATATATTGAGTTTACGAGGAGCTACAGTCATGGAGGGATTGCATTATTTTCTATATGGAAAGAAAAACTACTGCTAGGAAGGCACTGTGCATATTGTGTAATTACAGAACTTTGAAAGAAACTCTACTCTTTATTGTTGTAAGAATGCCACTTGAAACAAAAGCCGTACAGTCATGTCTTCCAGTTTTCTGTCAAATGTGTTCAAGTGGGTCAAGTTGTAAGACCGTACTTCAGGTACATCTGAAAAGTCTGTGTTCAGCCATAGCTCACTTGGACTATCTTAAATATGATCTTGTATGATGAGAAACCTCTCAAAGAAAAAAGGCATGAAAGGAGTTGATTTTGTTATGGTAACGGTCTTTGTCCTTGAGCTGGAACTGAGCTCAAGTTTTGACTTCCCCCCCCTCCTTGGTTACATTACTCTGAATAATTTTCTCATTGGCAATGGTTTGACAGTACTGAAAATCTAGCTTTAGGACTCCTGCTGCAGGATCCAGAGTACAGTGATGATATGGTGCACAGTGCTGATCTGATACAAATGTGTTCTTCCAGCTTGAATAAATAGATAAAAAGTGTTTTCTGATGGAGTAAAAGATTATGGCGTGCAATTGCTGTTCATAGCATTCTCACTAATTTCTCACTGAGTTATTAATCTGTCTCATAAGCAGCATACGTTCTGGACCTAGAACGGAGAGGCTGGCGTAAACTACCTGGTTGTTCTTTGGCTAAAGCAAACACAAACTTGCTCTGTGGCGAATCGTCATTCCTGTGATCCAGCGCTGTGTGACCTGGCCTCGCAGAGTTCCCGAGTTAATTGCAAGGAAAGGGAGCTCCAGATCACACTAAAGAAGGTGGCCTCAGTCACTCCTGCCTCAATATTTGTAGCCTTTGATACAAACAAGTACTTAGAATCATAGAATCATTGAGGTTGGAAAAGACCTCTAAGATCATCAAGTCCAACTGTCGACCCAACACCACCACCCACTAAACCATGTCCCTAAGTGCCTCATCTACTCATCTTCTAAATACCTCCAGGGATGGGGACTCCACCACTTCCCTGGGCAGCCTGGTCCAATGTTTAACCACTCTTTCAGTAAAGACATTTTTCCTCGCATCCAATCTAAACCTCCCCTGGCGCAACTTGAGGCCATTTCCTCTCGTCCTATCGCTTGTTACTTGGGAGAAGAGACTGACCCCCACCTCACTACAACCTCCTTTCAGGTAGTTGTAGAGAGCGATGAGGTCTCCCCTCAGCCTCCTTTTCTCCAGGCTAAACAACCCCAGTTCCCTCAGCCGCTCCTCCTAAGACTTGTTCTCCAGACCCCTCACCAGCCTCGTTGCCCTTCTCTGGACACGCTCCAGCACCTCAATGTCCTTCTTGTAGTGAGGGGCCCAATACTTCATACTTTCGTATGAAGACTTCAGTAAAGCCTGTCAGTGTTTGCTCAGCCATGTATTGTATTCCTCACGTGTCTGGAGATGGCAATGGGGAGTTACAGGGCTTCAGCTCTTTCCGACTGGTACTTCGGTCCTACTTCTCTGAGAACAGCAAAACTTGTGCTGTATGAAAACAGCCTACCTCCCCCCAGCATAACCTGTGGTGAATGTGAAGGCAGTTTGGCTTTAGCACCTGTTTGGTTTTTACAGCTGGTTTTTGTGTGAGGATTGTACTGCTCCATGTTTGTATTCAAACTGAAGTGTACAACTGCTGGAACTGAGGAAGCTGAAGAAAAATACAGCGTGTTGTGGTGAATTGTAATCATATCAGACCTCAAGTTTGCTTACAGTGGCCTGTCAGTAACACAGGCGTTCACAGGTTTTCAGCTGTGGTTATTTGATTAAAAGTAATGTAACTTTTGAATAAACAGGAAGCTACAAGAATGTGAGGAGCTGGTAGGACAGAACCAGTATCCTTTTTCCTCTGTCTTCCCAGGCCGCGTTAATGTGACATTGTGAAAGAAGTTCATCTGACTCATCTGTTTCTTGTCATTGGAGGACAGAACTATAAAAAGATGTGGAAGCACTCTGTATCTGTAGTCAGATTTATGACTAGGAAGAAGATTAACCTGGCACGGAAAATTTCTGATGTTTATTTAGGAGAGGATGAAATAGAAACAAGCTGGGATTTACATGTGATTCTCCCTCCCCTCCCCCCCCCCCTTCAGAAATAGAAGCATAACTGGTTTGGGTTCTGGAAGGACCTTTTTGAATCTTTGCATAATGCCAGGGTTTCAAATCTAGTTTGTATTTGGAACTTCATATAGGGGCAAATGGTTATTTTAACAAATGACTGCCTTTGCTCTTGATGAAATCAGTTACAACAACTTTGGAACCAGTGACTGTCAGTGACTCTGGCTTGTGAAGTATTCTCCTAAGTATGACAAGTTGCACTGTGATTTAAATGTAATGTCCAGTGCAGACAGACCACCCCCTTTAAATTACTGCAAATGGGAATATTTTGAATGCTAGCAAAAATTAGAGTGCTTATGCCGCTCCTTCGAGCCCCTCAGCCATTTCTCAGGTCCTTCATTGGGAATGATACGAATGTGCTTGTAGTTCTGCTTTGGATATCTAAAGCTTTTCCTTTTGGACAGACTGGAGGAAAAACTACCTATAGCATGTTATCTTAATCTTGCTACAGAGAATGATGTTTGGCAGAACAGATAATGTCAGACTTTTACCATTTTAGGCTGAGGTTGTAGGAAAATGTAGGGGGGGGGAAACTTGATTTCTCTGGTTATATCTTGGACATGACACGGTTCACCGGGCCTCTTTGCTTGGACTCTACTACTTATACGTGCTTACTCGAGTGCTTCGTGAAGAATGTCTTTTAAATGACACCTCACTTGAGCTGGAAGAATTGAGACTTACCGAAGCATCTTGCCTGGAACCTGTTTAGACTCCTATTTCTGGAAGTCACTTCCCAGTCTGGCACACCATCATACTCATAGTTGTTATTTTCCCACTCAGTGTCTTTAAATAGTTGATGGCCCCAGAGTACGTGGTTCTCCTGATCCCATGCTGAATTCAAGTTTGTACTGTTCTTTTGCTCTAAATTGCACCTTTTGACTTAACTGAATCACTAGAATGAATGCAGATTCCTGGTAAAGCTGAAAATTGCACTTGTCTTGTAGAAATTCCCTTTTTAGGTATGTTTTTTTCCTAATAGTTCTGCATCAAAGTTAAATACCTCTAGCAAGGTGAAGTAATTTCAATTTTGTTGGTGTGTCTGATGTAAATTCAGAGCAAAATTTATTATGGAGTGAGTGGGAAGCAGTTCCTCGAACTTGTCTTGGTGGCATCTAGCTAAAGTTGGGGAGGCTGCCAAACTTGGTAGTAAGCACAGGCTGGTGAAGTTGTATGGCACAGAGAACTGGAAACAGAACCGTGGGGCCTGGATAGCCTGCTGATCCTCTCTAGCTGTGAGATCCTGAGAATACTCTTCTTCCGCCTCTTTCCAGTCTGCATACTACTGCTCTTTACTCAGGTTCCTCCCTCCCCTTTTTTTACACCTGTTTTTAAAGATGAGAGGTAATAACAAGAAGTATTACAAGTCTTCATTTTGGGAGTGGGAGCATGTTTTGGTCTTGGTTGGTTTTTTGTTTGCTTGGGTGATTGTTTTTGTTTTTGAAATAGTTCCAAATGGTTCTTGAAAGCATTGTTGGGAGTTTAAGGACAGAAAATTGGTTGCAAAGGTATTCAGTTCCAACAAGTCAGCCAGCTGCTTACTGCTTAACTAGTAAAGTATGGATTGAAGATGTATTCCTGTCTAAGGAAATAGATGGTGGTGTTACCGTATCTGTGTATTAGGTACAAGAAAATTGACCTGCAAAGAGTAAATTCTTCAAGCTGGTGTAGTTTAGACTTGTTCAGGCTCTGTAGACAGCTGGCAAGGTAGCTTTGCCGCTACCAGTCCTGCACGTGTCTATGGGGAGGGGGAAGGAGGAAGCCAGCAAACTCCTGCAGACGCCGGCATGGCTGTGTCCCCTGGGTTTCCTGGGCTGTGCTGTCTTAATTTGACTGGAAGGGGACAAGAGAGCATCGCAGAAGCTTGTGTGCTGAGCTGTGGTTGCTATGAGCTGTCTAAGCATCATCTTTTAAAGGCCCTGGTTGCACTTTGCCTGGTCTTGATAGCTGACAGCCTCTTCTTAATAGTTTCAGAAGCATTGCTCAAATGTCCTCAGGTGCTGCTTCAGCTTCTGGCTTCCAAAACTTCCATGGCTGTTGCTGGTTCCCCAGCTCGTTCCGTACTTGATTCAGAAAGCTTTTGATGGCATAACCTAAGAGTTGAAACTTTGCAGTGTCCTGCAGTATTTTGAGGTTTCCAAATCCACCTCAGTTTGAAGACAGCTTTTGCCGGCTTTGGAAATACAGATGCACTTCAATGCAAGCTAGGCTTGCACTTCAGGTAGTAGATTCCAGATTTTAATGCATTGCTATCATAGGATTTTTTAAAAGATCATTATGTGCCATCTGAAGTCTTACTTAAAAGTGTTGTTAAGTTGTATACTTGCTTTGAAATCTGTAGAACTATAGATAGATACCTGTCATTTCCAGACATGGAAAGATTACTATAGTTCATTGTTGTCAGTAGCTATTGTGTGCAGTCAGGATGTCCTGGGGAAAGAGTGTGCATGGTTTAAAGTTGATGTTAAGTACATCAGCATTCCAGTGGTAGTAAGCCAGAAGCAAGCAGTTTGTATTCCACTGAATTACTAAGAGCTTGGGCTAACCTTTTTTTGGGAGAATTCTGAAATTTGGTAATTCTGAAAAAATTGAGATTGGTTATTCCATTTGTGATGGATCCTGAAAAGAAAGGATTTCTCTGGTATATAAAGTGTAAAGCTTAACAAAACTCTTCCTGGAACAGGAAGGCAGAGTGAAACAGACAGCATTTCTTTAGGGAGAGGCTATCTATATTAATGTCTCGTTAGCAAGGTGAAAGAAGTGCTCTTTCTCTGAAGACACTGCAGCTAATGGATATACAAATGTTTCAGTGGTAAGTGCTTTGAATGTATAGACAGGTTTTGTTGGTTCCTTTTAATTTTGAAACAGTTTGCGTTTCATGCCGGCACTCAAATGATTTTTCCAGTCATTAGTGGCTGGTAATCAATAGATCTTGTAGTAACTGTTGTTGCTTAATGATTTGGAATGCAAAGTTTAGATTTATAAGCAGCGTTATCTCTGGAAAGCCGAGGTTTTCAACAAACCTGAATTGAAAAAAAATAAAGAAATCCACTGCTATTTACAAAGCTGTTAATTTTTTTTTTTATCTGTGGAACTTTATTGAGTCTCATTTCAAACAAAGGTGCCAGAGGCATTTTTTTAATGTAATTACAAAGTGTAGAAGAATGAAGAGGTAGGAGAAGCCTTAATTTAGCAGTGAACTGTGGCGACAGAGACTGTTAATATTTTTGTAATACGTGGCAATTTTTTTTTTTGCTGTAGGCTTATTACAACACATTCTTCCAGATCTGCAAGTAATTGTGAAAATAGCCCATGAGAAGAATACGTATTTTCTGTAATAGCTTTGTATAGAAATAATTGTTATAAAAATGTTGATCAGGCCTGTTGGCATGCTGTCTAAAAAGGAATGGATTCAACTGTGTTAATTTACTGGTTAAAAACTTTTCCTTTCACAAAGGAAGTCTAATGGGGGAGCAGATTACTGTACTTTCTTTGTTTGTTACCCATTAGTGTTTAGGCACCTGGCAGGAAGTTTGAATACTTTTTAAGATTAAAGTCTGTTACTTTAATTTGCTAAGAAAATGTGTATAGAATGGGCAACACTTTTTAATGTGATTTGATTTTCGCTACTTCTAGAAGTCATTGTGGTCCATTATTCCCGTATTTGTACTTGAAATGTAAGGAGGATACACAAATTAACATTGTCACATGTCTTGCAAGAAGTGATGAATAGGGGTGAATAGCTGCATGTGTGTCATTGCAGTATCTCTGAAACAGATGAGCGTAAGTGTAACTTAGGCATCTAGATAATTAAGAATATTGCATTGCTTAAAAAAATTCAACTTTTAAAAAATAAATACTAATGTGAAATTGTCACTTCTTGCAATGTAAAACTGGGAAAACTTCCATCCAGAGGGCTCAGCTTCGGCTCAAAGGAGTGTACGTGACTTCTCTACAAAAAATTTCCCAGTCACCAATGATTAAGGAGTTAAGTTGGAAACAGACAAAGATGGTTGTGCTTTTTGTCTTCTTTCTCCCTCCTCCCCCTTGTCCAGTAGCTGTTAACAGAAACTCTGGTGAATCATACTGCTTGTCTCATTATTTCAGTTTGTCATGGAAGCATGTTAAAGGCTCAGTGTTGAGTGGCTAAATACTTGTCTTGATCACCAGTTTAAACCATCTAGTTTGTCCAGGAACGCTCCTTTTCCTTTTTGGAACAACGATAGTTACGCTGAGTTTCTTCCCGCTTTTAACAGGCAAAACTGAGGAGCTTTTGCCAGACTATGGAGCTAATAATTAAAGGGTTTTGCAATGGACACTACCTTTTGATAGCTTTCTGTTTGTACTCAAGCCAGAAATCCTGTTCTCTGGACACATACACAGGATCGCGTACAGTTGGGGGGGTGCACCCCCATAAACTACTGCTCCTGTTCCGAATTCTGAAATTTCTACACAGAAAAGAAACAGTTTTTCAAATATTTGACTGCATTTGTGAGCTGCTTTGTGGTGTTGCTGCTGTGTGATTTGACTCTTGCTGTTAAATGACTGTTTTTCTCTTTCCCCTCACGTTACTACCATCGTGTTCCCACACATAGCTGCTTCTGAAGTGAGAAGATATAGGAAGTGAGAGAGTAATGTGATTTCATTGTGGGAAGCATCTGGATTGTGTTACTTGCTTTCCTTTAGTGTTTACTTTCTTACTAATCTTCTTTAAAACTGTGTTTTTTCAATTGTTCTGAAAATTATAATGTTGCTGTGTTCTGTAGGAGACTTTGTGTATAAAAATTTGTCTTTAGGCCTAGTAAACTTGCTTGATTGACCCCACCTCTCACCCTTTGGGTTTCATTTTTTTTCCTAAGCGGTGAACTTCAAAGAAGTTAATGAAGAAAACAAGAGAGAACTCTTCAGTGAAATATTTTCTTCCATTGAAACATTGGCATTCACCTTTGGAAACGTGTAAGTTGGAATCCAGAAGGATTTTGTAAAGAGCTTGGTGGAGCTGAATCAAATTAAGACTAAACAACAACAACAAAAACTTTAGTTTTCTTTTGGACAAATATTAGCTGATAAACTAATTTAAATTAACCACATCCAGAACAGTTTTACTGCTTTGTTCGGGTGTTTGTTGGGGGTTTTTTTCTTAACAAGGAAAACGATGATGGTATAGAAATTGCAGGGAATATAAGACTACTTCTAAAAATTGTTTGCAGAACTTTTAAAGGATATTAGAAACACTATTTGAATTTTTGTTCTCGGTGATCTGAAATTGCTTGGTGAGGTAAAGCAATGAAGTAACACAGTTCTTTGTTTTTCTGGCAGTGTTTCAGACTTCCTTATGGGAGATGTAGACAATGGCTCGTCATTGGGACTTCCTGTATCTCGGAGAAGTCGGGTAGGCTAAACATGTTCTCTTGGAGCGTGGAATGATATCTTTTAAAGGAGATTTTCATTTCCACTGAAACTGTGCATCATGGGGCGGGGACACTTTGAATCTTCTGAGTGTTAAAACAAGATTAAACCCATGAAAAAAATGCATTCAAGGTTTCAGATACTTGAATGTATTCTCAGTTCTAAATGCCAGTGATGACTCAACGGGGCTAGCACTCAAATATGTAAATGATAACCCACTGTAATTGTATTTGAGATTTTTAAATTGGTTAAGTGAAAAGAACTAAATACTTAAGATACTTGAATGCTTTGCATGCTGGAGTAGTTAGAATAGACCTGTTAGACCTAGAAGCTAAAGGTTTAATGACCTCGTTTTGGCTTTCAAAGACTAATAAACATTACAAAATAACCTTTTCTTCTTCCAGAGCCCAGTTTGTGCTGTAGCTGTTTCAACAACAATTCACTAAGAGAACTGAAATAGCACTGTCAACTTATAGGTAGTCAAAGAAAAACATTAGCGTTTTAAACTCCCCTTTAAACACTTTGAAGGTGAGATTAAAAAATGCTCAGTACCAAATTCTGTTCTGAATTTTTGTGTATCTAGGAGCAGACTTTCAAGTAAATCAAGTCAAATTAAAAGTTACATGCAAGGAAAATGCAGTTGATAATTGGTGTGTATGACAGGCTAAGTTGTAACAAGGTTAAAAATTTTAGGTTGTGGGGTTTTTTAAAGGCTTTGTTGAAACGTACTTAAGGCTTAGCATTCCTTCACACAGGCTTGATCATAGCAATACCTTACAGCTGCAGCTGAGAAGTAGTCTTTTTAAATTTTCACTAAGTTTGATAACACACATGTGAGAAAGATGGATGATCACAGAAGTTCTACTTCTGTAGCTGCTACAAAACTCATCTTCACAAATAACATGGAGGGGAAGGAGGCTGCTCAGAAAACTGGTTCCAGCAGACTTAAAATCAGAGGATTAGGTTGTTGATAAAAAGTACGAAATAAAATAGCATAGAAGCCAGCATCTCATGCAATGTTTCAGCTAATCGGTTCACCAGCAGAAGGAAGGTGCTGAATTTGCCAACATTTTAATCTTGTAATGGCTTTGCAATGCAAAAATGTGTTCCTGTGGAATGAGATGGTCTCATATATTGCATTGTGAAGTGAATGCTTGGCTAAAAGATCACTCTTCTGAATGTGGAGGTGGGGGAAGACCAAGGGGAAATTAGAATATAGCAAAATGAAGAAGGAGTTCTATTCTAGATGCTCCAGAAGTCACCAGCTCATATTTAAAAGCCCTTTTTTGTAGTGTCATTTGCTTTTCCTAATGTGGAAGGGAACAGTTATAAATTTTGCAGAGGGTAGGATAATATGGTTCAATTTCTTGTAAATCTGTCTTAAATTTAAGTGCATTTTCATTCAGGCAAATAAATACACATTTAACAGATGAAGCATTTCACTTTGATTTGCAATTCAGAGAGCAATTTGCAGGCCAACCAGGAGTTGAGTGTAGGAGGAGTTAAATGCAAAATATTTAGGTCTCTGTATTAACTTTACGTTCTCGTGGATGTGTACATTCAGTGGTTGAACAGCTAGCTGTATCTTAAAAAGATGAGAGCGTAACATTTTGGTAGAATTTGACATGTAAATGATTTGAGGGTTAACTAAGGAGAGAGATTTTAATTGCCTGTTAAGTTAGGGACCTCCCTAACTAAGCTGGTGAGGATTGCTCGAAGGTGTGTGGGGGGGCTGATCATGCTTCTCTTGACTGCAGGGGAGTCTACATTCTTTAGTTCAGGCATTCCACTTGGAAGCTTAAGTTAAATGATATGTATACCCCCTCTTAGCAAATGTAATTGTTCTCATTTTAGCCCTTGTAGTACAACCAGAAGTACAAGGTGGAAGCAAAGATATTTCTTAATTAAGAACAGAAGAGCTTTAGAATACATTGGAAGAGACGAGACAGGCATGTCTGACCTTTCATAACTCAAGAAGCTATTTGAATGTTATTCAATGCTGTGTAGATCTGAGAGCATAATAAAGGAGAAGGATAAAGTTTTCAAAATGCATGCAGAGGTTTGCCTCTGTCAGGGTGAGAGTTCTTGGGTAATGGGGAAAAAAGGCAGAAGAGACTGGTTAAAGTTGAGAAGTGAAATCTATTTAGAAGTCAGGCTTTTTTTTTTATTTTTGCTGCCTCACTGAGATGAGTCATTGGATGCTTGAGAGGGCAAGCTGTATGGGTCAAGTTCTGATAATAAGTTGTAGGACGTAGGTAAAAGTAGTTGTCTATGTGCTTGCTTTTAAAACGTGGTATTACATTATTTGCAGTGGGGTGGATGGATGGATGGATGGATGGGCGTTGATTAGCTGCCCTAACTAGACTGTGTGCCTGAATTACTGGAAAGGAGTGAACAGTTCCCAGGACCAAAACAATTTAGGTATTATAGAATGGGGAATAATTTTTAGGACCAGAACTTATGAGTGCCTCCTGAGTTAATATAAAGTATGGGGTTTTTTCCTCTTCTGACTTGTTCTTGCCTAACAACTGTATGCCACTTTAAAATCTACTTGAAGACAGTAATACTTCATACCGAAACCAGAACTAAATCTAGGAATGCTCAGGTTTCCTGTGCAACTGAATATTGATCCATCTCTAAATTCAGATTTTTTTTTTTTTTACCGTTTGGTTGCTAGACAGCTTTGGATGGATTTTCCCCCTGTTCTGAAAAAGCCCTTCCATTTTACTGAAACTCTCTCTTACTAGACAGCAATTGTACTAGTATTCCACTTCCTTAGGAATGGAGCTGTTCTTTAGGCTGTGGTTTGATTCTGTTCAATGTAATTGATGATTAATACTGTGCATGTTTTGGCATATGGAAAAGCTGCTTTTGCTGTGAAGTAAACAATGATTGTTGAGGGGGTTTTGTGTGATTTATGATTAGTTTCCATTTACATTTAAAAAACCAACCAAACAAAAAAGAACTACTTTCATCGTTGTTACTGTGCTCCATTTTAGCTTTAAGTCTGAAAATAAAACAGCAGTAAAGTCTAAAATGGAAACAAGCTGTTCTTGCAAAGCTTAAGGCCACTTTGCAGCTATTTCTCGGCCTTTGTCTTCTGCCTGCTCTCTGCTTCCGAGTTTTCAAGAGTAGTTTATTCATTTAAAATGATGTAGGGTTGTGTTGGGTTTTGTTTGGGTTTATTTTTTTTTTAAAGGGGGTGGTGGTTACTAGGTAAACTTTTTATTCACTTAAATTTGTTCAGCGGCCTGGTTTACAGCACAGTCCTACAAATAGTTCAACTTGCACAATTTAAAGGGGTAGCAAAATGCAGTGTGAGGACAAAGGTAGGGATGAAATCTTTTGCTAAATTCCTTTTATTAGTGGATTAAATTCTGTCAGATTGTACTGATTGTCAGGGCTTCATGAGCAAGTGTTACTTGTCAGCTGTTGTGCCTACAGTGCACACCTGCAGGTAATTTAGGGGAAATCATAACTTTATTCTCTTGAGGAAGAAATACAGGATTCTAATGGCTTGTAGAATGGTGTCTGTTATACGTATATGATGTTAGGTCTGTATGAAATGCTTTTTAAAAGATAGGTGGGGATCTAAGAAAAGCTGGAGGTCACTTAAATATCAACCTGATTCGTTAAACAATTAACTCTCTCATCACAGCATTTCAAGATTGTTGATTTAAAGGTATATGATTCCTTGCTATTTATTATGTCTCGGTCAACAGCTATGGGAGCTTAGAAGGTATTGCGCCTTAGATGAGAGGGAGTTACAGTACAGTTTGTTGCTTTATCTGCAAAAAAAGAACAGGGCAGATGATGCCACTTATTTTGTTAGCCTGTCAGTTCCAGTGAGAGCTTTTCTTCACTAACTTGATGTTTTGTTTCTTGTACGCCAGTCTTTTGAGAATCTTTCTGTGGAGTCTGGGGGTTCACTGCATGAAAGGGATGATATTCAAGGTAGGTCATTCATTCAATATTAATAAACACCATTCTGTATCTGTGTTTTCATCTTCTAAAATGTTATAAATAAGTTGCTTGGTCCCTTTTTTACACCTACGCTGCCATTAAAACTTCACTGTAAAAAATTTGCTATTGCAGAGGTTTTATGCTTTTGTGAATAACCAACCTGGGTTGTTTTTCGGGGGGAAAAAAGAACCAAGGCCTGAAGCACTTCTGTATATCATCATATGATTGGTGTTTTGTTGGGTCACTTTCTTTAAGAAAGTTATGCTGACCATATGATTACTCCAGATAAAATACTATGACCCTTTAATTTGTTCTAAAACCTCTGTCAGTCCTGTTTAGAGTCAACTAGCATTAAAGACTAACTCAAGATCAGAGCTGCTTAAGCATTCACAGTTGGCTAATACTGGCTTTGCTCTCAGTGTGTGGTCATGTCTAAAATTCACTTCTTTGTGTTCGATGCTTTATTTTCAGGACATCTTCGAGCAGAGGAGGTTGATAGCATGCTCCTAAGAAATTACAGTGGAATTGAATCGGCTCTGTCCTATGCTAAAGCATGGTCAAAATATACCAAGGATGTAGTCGCATGGGTAGAAAAAAAGCTTAGCTTGGGTGAGTGGCTCTTTCTGGCATTTAATCAGCTTTGTCATGATGAAATTAAATCTGTTGTCAGGCCTCTGTGCTGCAGACTGTCAATAATGTGATTTCTAAATTAGTAGCTGTTCCGCTGAAGTGGACAGAACTATTGCGCATTTCCTATAATTAAAGGCCTGTATCAAAATGAAGGTGATCCCCTCTGTAGCCTATCTGTTAGAGGAAGAATGTAAAAAGTATTTAGCATGTGGTACAACTGTTAGTGTAAACAGTAACTGTGCATTTTTTTAACAGAAGTGGAGTGTGCTAAAAACTTAGCAAAAATGGCTGAAACTGCTAAAGCTGTTGTTGGACACCAGGTGAGTACATCTTAGGGGCTTTATTTTAGAGTCTTAAATATGTATTGGATACCTTGCCTAAAAGTGAAACTTTGGGGATGTTGAGGAATGGATTTTTGAGTTGATACAGAATTGATTTAGACTGTAAATCACTGGTTAAAAGATCTGCTGTATTTTATGTCTTCCCATCTCCTATGGAAATTTGGATATATAAATATTCTTGTTGAAAATGCAGAATAGCCTTATAGTTTTCACAGTATGTTTTTTTCTGTCTAGTATCTTGTAGGCTTTGTGATTTGGACTTGTAGACTTCTGTTTCAGAGTGTTTTCCTAGTAAAATGAAAGGTAGCTGAGAAATTAGTCATTTTCTACATTCATACCTAACTCCGACTTCCACACACACATAAATACCTTACTAAATTTAATTGAAAATCTAGTTCAATTATGCAGACATTTAGAATATCAGCATACCTCTACCTTACCTAGAACATTAATGTTTTGTTGTGTGTAATTTTAGGATTATATGCCATTCCAATCAATATTCATTAATGCTTTTCAAAATGATATTGAGAACAATCAACTTTGGCAACAAACAGCTGCTGCTCTCCAGTCTAACAAATTTGTGCAGGTAAGCTTAACGAAAAAGACCAAGATATTATTTAGGTTTTTAAAAAGTTTGTAACAGCACAGATTATTCAAAAGAACAAACTTGCAGCCTATAAGCCTTTTATGTACTCTATTAATGTTTCCTATCTAGCCTCTTCTTGGAAGGAAGAATGAGTTGGACAGACAAAGGAAAGATATCAAGGAGCTTTGGCAGCGAGAACAGAAAAAAATGGTTGGTATTTCTTTCATATCTAATAGTGTTCAGTCTGAAATTCTTCAAAAGGACGAAACTTTCAAACTAGGCTGTTATGCATTTAAACTCACACGTAGAATCTATAGGGCTTTTTGGATGTAGTATGTAACTGTCAATTTCATGACATACTTGTATTTATAAGGTTATCTTTCTATGACTGTGTGCTTTGAACTGCAGCATATAGACCTGGGCATAACAGCCTCTTTAAACATCACATTAAATAACTGGAAAATTAAAATCATTCATTCTTTTGCTTTTTTTCTTTTGTTGCATTCTGCAGCAAGAGCTGGAAGCTGCTCTAAGAAAAGCGAAGTTGCTATATACACAGCGTCAAGATGAGTACGAAAAGGCAAAATCCTGCACTGCTCGTGCTGAGGAGGAACATCTTAGCTCAAGTGGAAGCTTTGTGAAAGATTTCAGCAAGCAACTGGAAAAAAAACGAAGGCTAGAAGAGGAGGCTCTTCAAAAAGTATGGGTTTTTGTTCCTTGCTTTTAAAGTTAAGCCTACACTGATTTTACTCATGCTTTCCCAATGGGAGCATTTGACCAAGTGTTCTGTTTGTAATTCTTAATTTTAATCAGGTATGCTCTTTTGGGCTTTTATCCTAAATGGGAATCTCCACTTAAAAGCATCTTGTGTGGTTTTTTTCTTGCTTCTAGTATCAAGGCCTGTAGTCCATCATCCCTTTATACTTGTGTTTTTCTCTAGGCTGAAGAGGCCAATGAACACTATAAAGCAAGCATGGCAGAGGTTGAAGAAAAAAGAAATGATTTGGAAAGCTTTAAAAGTGATGTCGTAACACAGCTTCGAGAGCTTATTTACCAGTGTGATCTTACTCTTAAAGCTGTAAGCATGCTTTTTAAAATACGTTTGGCACAGATATATAAATATTGTTAAGACTAAGAGAAAGCCCCATCTGTAGTGTTAACTCCTTAAAATAGAAAGTTTTCAAAGGACAGGGGACAAGCCAATAGAAGAAGGAGGAAAACTTTTAATATGTTTGTGGTGTTCTCTTTCTGTTAGGAGTTTAAAAAAAAAGGGGGGGGGGGGGGGCGTTTATACATGTCTTGAATGGTTTTGTTTTTTTTTAATAAGCTGTTGCCTTGCAAGAACTCTGACTACACAATTCTTGTAAAATTTCTCGAAGAATATTGACGGCAGTAGTGTTACTCTGTTGCTTAAGACTACAGCTCCCATTCCCACTATTTTCATTAGTGCATTAGCAAAGATGTTTGTCCATTCTGTGCTTGAGCCATTAACACGCTGCAGCATGGGGCCTGCTAATCCTGATGACAGTCTCAATTACTACAGGATCCATTGTGACTAATTTAATGTATTAATTTAATACATGTAAATAAGCAAAGGGTTGTCAAAACAGTGTATCTACATACACAGTTTTTAAAAAAGCTTTAGGAGCGCATTATGCCAATAGATGCGTACATTTTTAGATGAGACAAAGACAATTTAATGCTGGGGTGGGGAGGGAAAATAAAAAAAACACGCACACACACCCTGCCCCAAGCAACCCAAAACCAACCCATAACACCAGTAGAAGCTTAGACAAACTTGTCAGTTCAGGTATATCTAAATTGCGAACTACTTTGCAATCCCAAAGCTGAAGAAGCAGCCATGCAGTGTCCCCTTCCCCGGTCTCTGCCTTGTGATAAAATATTTTAGAAGTTTTATGTAATTTAACAAAGAAAGTGTTCAGTTAATCTGTTCTATTGGGACAAGGAGTTTTGTCCATTTCTTGTCTCAGGGTGATATGGAGCTCATCTGGGTTTGGAACTCCAACTACTTCATCATTGTAGTAGTGACTGAAATTCCCTCCAGAGCATGAAAAATGCCTTTTTGGTAGCAAAAAACCTTGCTGTTTATCTGGATCAACCCAAAGTGGGAAGCCATTAGAACTGCCTTTGCTACCTGGAGGATTCAATAACCTAGAGAGAAGAGGAATACTAATATCTATGCTACAGATTAAGTTTTTGTGTTTGACTTTGAGGAATCTTGCACAAAGTCCATCCCTACAAATGTTACTATTTTCTAGAATTTTTCCAGTCTTACTGTTAAATAATTTTCTGTTGGGATATTAATTTGGGTTGAGCAAAGTGCAAGTGAAATACCTAGTAAATGATCTACAAATATTGAAATTTTCTTTCTCCCAACAGGCAACAGTTAACCTGTTCCAGCTGCAGCACGCTCAGGTTGTATCTCTTCCAGTTAACTGCCAGTCCCTCTGTGAGAGTGCCAAACTCTATGACCCTGGTCAGCAGTATTCAGAGTTTGTGAAAAGTTTGCCAAAGGAAAGTGTTCCTGTTGAATCGGGTTCTTTTGAAACCCAGAGTTCCCAGGTTGATGGGTGAGTCCCAAACTACAGGTGGCATTTGCTTGGTTTAGAATTAAATGCTAGGCACACATGTTCAATGGTAAAACAACATTTTTGGAGGAATTAAATGAATCCCGGTGTTTTACCATTCTCTATTTCTTTGACTCACCTTTTGGTAGATCATATATAATGTTGACATTAAAACCTGACTTTAAATTCTGAACCAGAATGTCATTTTGTGTAATAAGACTTGCTAAAATGTTGACAGTTGTGCCAGAATTGATTTGTTACTGTTTTAATGTAAATACTAGTTAATATGAAAAAATGTAAATTTTGAACTCTGTAGTGTGGTGTGGCAGTAGTATCTGATAATCAGTTTAGAAAGTCTGAGGAGGTAGTTTTCCTCTTCTGCAGGCCTTGCTGCTACAGTACCTTCTTTCATATTGTTTACATTTGGCAACTCTTTGGCAGGAAGTGTTGCTCGATTTCTGTCTCACGCTACGTGACTAAAAAAAGTTTAGAGTCCACATGTCCCTATGTTATAACTTAATTATTTTTATTCCAGCCCGTGTGAAAGGGCAGTTTTTACTGTTAATCTATTAAAGATACAGCTAATGTGGAAGTAAAGACTACAAGACAAAAAGACAACTCCTCGTGTCAGTATGCCAAATGCTTTTCCACCTTTAACTTCTTGTAAAATAGTCATCTTAGCACTAAAGCACCAGAATATCCATTCCAATCTGTGTGTTTCGCAGTTCTACAGGAAAGTGTCGTCATCGTTTTTCAAAAAGGAAACTAAATACAAAAAACCTAATGCTTGAGTCAGACTTCTACCAACAAAAGCCAGGAAATTCAAAGTTAAAGCTGAGATTCTTAGTTCTTGTCTGTAAATTTCCTGCCTTTTAAGACTGGTTTAGGCTATGCTCATAAACTTTGACTTAGGGGGATTTAACTATGCAGCTCCCTGAGAAACTGATGAGCATGAAATTTCAAACTCTTTGTGTGCTCTCCCAGCTATTTACTGCTTAAGATTTATAGGAGTGTGTTTTTTCTCCTCCCCTCTCCCCACCTTTTATTTTCTTTGACATGGCCTTGTGATTCTTCGTGTACTTGAAGTGATCATTTTTATTGTTTAGGTCTGCATTTATTTCAGGGGCAGTAACTTGGACAAATGCAAATTTTAATGTTTTTAAGGCTTTTTTTTTTCCTTCAGCTGGATAGGGTAGAACTGATTAAAGAACAGCTTCCTGACTGCTAAACTTGGCTAGCAGACCATTTTGTCCACAGGGTGCTTCAGCATTTTACATCAACTACTGTTAACAGTTTTCTGTCCTTGTCTTGAGAGCAGATTTTCACAATGGACTGACTATAAGCACTCTGGCAGCTTCAACATATTTTCTGTGCTTTTAAAAAAAGCCCAGCATTTTAACACCTACGTGTTTATAGGTGAATAGTCTTGATGGCTGGGCAGAGAATCCTTTGGAGGAAAGCATAGAAGTAGGATGCAATAGCCTCTGAATTATTCTGATCTTTAGACGAACAAATTTGCTGTTTTTTTCAAAGTCTGTGAAATGGTCATAATACCTTGCAGAGATGTGGAAAAGCTGATTTACAGGGGGTGAGGAAGCACTGGGAAATTGTACATGTTTAATTAAAAATAAATTGCCACCCTTTAATTTGGGCTTTAATAATTACATGTCAAATATGTATGTTCATGAACAGCAATTAAGTATTTTTAGTGCCCAGGGATAAAAAAATACATTGCTTTTCATTTAATTCTGTCTTATTCACTCTCCAAATTACTTTCTTCTTTCTGAAGGGTTTTTAATAAGCAATCAACCAACAGTGTCCATACATCCCATGGTAACTTATCTCAGTGTTCAGGAGATTTTCCTGCTCAGACATTAGATGATGTGGGAAGCCCAATTTATCATCGTTCGCAAAAGATTGGAGAGAAGAGATCTTCCAGCAGCACAGATATCCAAGGTAGTTCTTCTGTATTTCATCTGGAGTTCAGTCTCTAAATAAAAATACCAGAAAAAAACAGGTGCTTGATGTCTCACTGTCAGAAATGTAGCACTGAAGAGGTTAAAAAAATTGTATTTTAAAGTTCGAAGCCTATAAAAACAGTCATGTACTTGAGCATAAGGACAAATGGAAAACTGCCTGTATGTATACCTAGATTCTTTGACAAGAAAGGTGAGATGCAATTCAAACAGCAGGTACTGTCAAGCTCAGGGTACTAAATTATTTCAATTAACTTTAGCAATTTAAATTCCATTGGTTTTGTAAATACTACGTTGATTTCGGGTCTTTTGCAAAAGCATAAGTGTCAAGTTTCTGAAATTCATTTTCTTGCATCCTGAAGCTTTTACAGGAATACATGCTGTGGTTTTTTTCACTATATTGCATGTTCGTGTAACTTTTGCAACATTTTTCTATTTTGAATATAATCATAGTTAGTCTTTAAATAAAAAGAAAAGAAAGTAATTTTGTCCTTGACATTTGGAATTTGCGGGTTTTCTTTCCAAAAGCAGTGCGAGGGCCACCACCGTTCAGATCATGGTCAGTTGGCAACCAGAGTGGAGGAATGTGCAGCGATTCTGAAAGCGCGGGGGGAAGCAGCGAGTCACGATCCATGGATTCTCCATCTGCTAGCCCAGGTACAGCTACACTCACTGCTATACTAATTTGAAGTCTTTTCTTTGGACTGTTTTACATTAATGAAGACATCGCTGTTAGTTTAGCAAGTGTTGGACAGAGCCTGTAATGAAAATGAGCAGTTGGGTGGAACTGATACTTACAGCTTCCTGAAAATTTTTCTCATCTGCTAGGGGATTTTAAAAGACGACTTCCCCGAACACCTTCCACTGGTACTATGTCATCTGCAGATGATCTTGATGAAAGAGAGCCACCATCTCCTTCAGACTGTGGTAATGTTGTTTCCATACCTGAAGTCCCCAGAAGATGCTTTTTGTTGTAGAGTGTGGCTTTTCTTTTTAATGTGCTTAAGAAAAGTACATTAACAAGGCTGTGATTACCAACAGCATTGTTTTTCAATACAGTGTGCATCCACTTGAGGTTGAGAGCTGAGGAATAATGTTCAGGTCACTTTAATGAAGCGGTGCAGAATTGTCTTCGTACGTTTAGATTAACTGTATGGGCAGCCTTTGAACGTTTCTAGTGTCTTCACCCTCCTGAGGTAAACACAAATGATCCACTAACCATTCCCTCCAGACATTTGCATTTAAAATTAGCTGCATGGCACCGAGGTATGTAAGATCACTTCTAAACTTTGAAGTGAAATGCACAGATACAGAGAGTTGGTAATTGGCAAATTGGAAAAAAAAATTGATCCAAATTTGACCAGACCTTTTCTAATTTTCAAATTAATTTTGAGTATATAAAGACAATGTTGACACAGGTACTGAAACCTGAATAACTGGATTATCAGAAATAGTTCTATGGGATGTTTGCAGAACTTACAAACTAGTTCTGAAATACTTGTGGCACTTGCTCAGTAAAGCCTTTAGGAAATTCTTCAGTTAATACTTATTTCCTAAATATATACTTTGCCTTCTAGGAATGAGCCTGTGGTTAACAATACTAATTTAGATCCAAATTTAAAGCATGGCAACACGTTAATGAATGCAAACTTTCACTTGCAGTGATATTGTTTAATCAATACTTGAGCTTTTAAGAAGCTTTATGGACAATTAACTGTATGTGTTAATTTTAAGTTTTTATCCGTAAAAGAAAGGACTTTGGTTCACAGAGTTGTTGATAGCGTTTTAAGTAAATTGCTTGGAAAAAAAATTGGTCACAAAAAGCACCAGTTGCTATTCTGTTTTAGAATCCTCTGGAAAGTATTTTGATGTTATCATAGGAGACTGAGAATCAGTGATTCTTTTTTATTTTATACGGGTTCTACTGTGAGTGTGTGTTAGTTCTTCCCTGCTGCAAAATACTCTTTTTTAAGTATTTCAGAAACACTACAGGCCAAACCATAATGTCACCTTTCATCCTGTAGTACAGGATTTTGAAATACACAGAATGAAACTTTCATGAATAGTTGCTTGAACTGCAGGGCAGATGGAATTAAATGTCCTAATATTTTCACATGCCCTTAATGAAAATGAGAAAACTGAAATACTTAAAAATGCAAAACTGATTGTTTGATTCTACTTTTATGTAAGATTATTTGATAGTTAATGTGTCCATTATATAAACTGTAACATTGTTTTGCTTCCTTGTGATTTAAATGTTTTTGATTACTTTGATAGTTGCTATTACTTACAGAATTCTGTGTTCTGCAGCACAGTTGTAAAAAATCAGAATATATACCCTATCCCGATAGTAGATATTAGAATGACTGTAACAGAGAAATTCTCTCCAGGTTTAAATGATCTGACATCTGAAACTGCAAATTCTCCAGGACCTTTTAGAAATGCTAGTATGTCCAAAGCAGCACAAACACACAAACTACGGAAGCTGAGAGCTCCATCTAAATGCAGAGAATGTGACAGCTTAGTGGTATTTCACGGAGCTGAATGTGAGGAGGTAAGCTGAAAAGTAGTTTAAACTGCTGCTTGGGATTTATGTAAAGTCGGGAGTTTTGGAAACTTGCATTCTTTTTCTGTATAAAAAGTACAGACTTTGTGGCTCGTAGAATCATCATGAACTCAAAGCAAAAGCACAACAGGCTAATAAATCTTCTCTTTTGCTCACGTATGGGGTGACAAACAGCAGAGATCTTTCTTACGGTGTCAGGTTGTATCAAACCACGTGATTTTTTTTTTTTTCCTCCCCTGTAGTGTTCACTTGCATGCCATAAAAAATGTTTAGAGACTTTAGCTATTCAATGTGGGCACAAAAAACTTCATGGAAGGCTTCACTTGTTTGGAGTGGAATTTGCCCAAGCTGCTAAAAATGTTCCCGATGGCATTCCTTTCATCATCAAAAAGTGTACGTCAGAAATTGAAAGCAGAGCGCTGAATGTCAAGGTATGCTCAAGTTTGTTTCTAAAACTTAAGTATGAACGATCTTTTAAATAAAAAAAAAATCTCTTAAGATGTTAATGCTGTACTGTTGATATCATCTGTGTTTTACGCTTGCCTTTCAAATTAAAATAGAATTGTGTTGGTCTTGTAATTTCAGGGCATCTATCGTGTGAATGGAGCCAAATCAAGAGTTGAAAAGCTTTGTCAAGCTTTTGAAAATGGAAAGGATTTGGTCGAGCTCTCAGAACTCTATGCACATGATATCAGCAATGTTCTTAAGTTGTATCTCCGACAGGTATGTACTTGAGAGGTCAGATGGAAAACCAAAGTAGTGTAGTATACTTCTTCAGTACAAGAGGGGAAAAAAAAAAAGTCCTTTTCAGCAGTCCTGCAGCAGATTAAATGAGCGCCTTGTATATTTGCAGTAGGCTTCTTTTATTTTCACATGGAGCCTGTGACAGGGGCAGGGAAAGCTGTGAGATTACTGACTGCTGGTATTACAATCTGTATTCCACATGAGCATAATGTCTTTTTAAATATTAGTATTATATGCAGAACAAGCTTTTGTTTATCCACTTGTAGTGAAGCTTTAATTCCTAAAATGTTTCTGGTTACTGAATTTGCCTGTCTTATGTGAAGTTTAAAACATTCCCATATTCTTGCCTCCTCATGCAGACAGGTGCTAATATATTGCTGTTAATATATGCTAACAAAAATGTCATGAGATGCTCATGGTGGTCATGATGACTTGTTCATTATGGAAGGATTATCCATCGTTTTATTTCAAAATGGAGCTTTAAACGTTCATGATTGAGTTTTCCAAAACAGTTTCAGTATGTATCTGAAAAAATGAGGCTGGGATGTTGCCCAGTGAAATTCCTGAGTCACTCTGAAAACTTGTTAACCCCGAAAGGAATAATCCTTAGCTGCATGGTCCTGTCCTCTTCCTTACACTGGCTGTCAGAGATGAGCATTCCAATCCTATGATCATCACCATTAAGTTAAGTGCTTTTGAAAAATTACAAAGATGTACTCGGCCTACTTATTCAAGTAAAAAGGTAGCATATTATATACATCATGCGGGGGTGCCGGTTTGAGGCACTGTGCTGTATTTTGAATAGGGCTCATAATTAAAAAAAAAAGTCAAATAACATGTTTTCTTCTGGTCTTATTACTTCCTTTGTAGCTGATCTGTTGGTGTGTAATTTAAGTAAACCTGCTCATTTTAAATGCAGGAACAGAGATAGAAACATGCAGTTAAGACATTTTTAGACAGAATCCTGAGTTAAACCCTATTTGAGACTAATTATTAAAACTAATTATTTTGAGGTTTATCTAGTCTTCCTACTTTTTCCTTTTATCTAAGCTGGGGCAATGCAAATAGCCAGGTCAGGTTTGAGATGTTTGTCTTTTTTTGTAATTTTCTTATTATTAACATTCATTTTTAATTGTGATTTAAGTATTCTCTCAGTATGAAAATGAATGTTATGTGGCCTAAAATCCAATTAAAAAAAATGGAATATGGACCAAATTTGATACCATATGTAATATACTATCAAAGACTGGAAAAATAACTACTCTATTGTCATGGTATTTGTGCATATGCAGTGTAACACCCTCCCTCACAGCAATCACTTTCTTGAAATCTGTACCTGTATTGATAAATGCTCAGTCTTGAAGCTATTGCAGGAAAGGGCTAGCAAAAGATTTCCGGAGAAAGGTGTAGGGAGCAGTGGTTTTGTTACCTGGGATTGGATTTGACAAATTGCGGTTTGAGCTAATGAACAAGGATTAAACAATGTCATCATCTAAGGAAAGATGCTAGACCAGACAAAGTTGAAGAAAAACAGGAAGGAAACAAAGAAGTTAAAATTCAGGCTTGAGTGTATTTCTGAAATGCTCTTATTTCTTCAGCTTCCAGAACCCTTGATTTTGTTTCGGCTTTACAATGAGTTCATTGGACTTGCAAAAGAAAGCCAGAATGTTAATGAGGAACTGGACGCTAAACAAGCTAGCCCCAAATCAAAGAAAAGACAGTCAATCTGTATTGAACTGAATAGGATCATCATTAAAATTAAAGATCTTCTGAAACAACTGCCTGTACCAAACTATAACACTCTTCAGTACCTTATTGGACACCTTCACAGGTGAGAAAAGACTTTAAATGCAAACTGATGTTGAAAAATAAACTGCTACATGCTGCATACTAGGAAACTCTTGTACCCTTTTGATGACTGTAGAGGAGGAAGTCACATATGCCTTAGAAGACATTGTTCTGTTGCTGTTTCTTTTTCCAATGTAATGAATTCTCAGGTGAGAGAAGAATATGAAGTGGAAAGAGCTGAGCACCATTATTCTTGATTCTCTGCTAGCATTGGGGTCAGCAAGTAGTAACTAGTGGCAGCTGCAGGGATCTAGGTGTGATTTAAATCGGGATATGACCCAGATAGGGCAGTTATTTGGTGGCTATTAACAGAAAATTGAAACTTGTATTATGTCTGTTAATATCCATTCTCCAGTTACATTTCTCTTCCTTGTCCTCCAAATGCTGGATTGTATGATGATGTGTGATGAGGATGTACCAAGCTGATGACTACCAATAAAAATGGGTAATACTGGGCCACAGCTATATTATTACTTAGAACAAGAGAGACGTTCTTTTCCTCAACCCCAGAAATGCCAAATAGCCACAAATAACATTAACCATTCTGCCTGCTTACCTAACCCACCTTCAGGTTTTTATTGCCTTTTAGCCTCTTCAGACATAAGATAATATTTTAATACCTAAATATTTCTGAAGTAGTAAAACCCTCTAACTCTTGGGGTTTGGGGTTGTTTTTTTCCCCCCTCTTTATGCAGGGTTACCGAACAGTCTGATGAAAATAAAATGTCAGCCAGCAACCTTGGCATAATATTTGGCCCAACTCTGATCAGGCCACGTCAAACAGATGCTACAGTTTCTTTGTCGTCACTTGTGGATTACCCATATCAGGCCCGGGTAGTGGAGCTGCTTATAACATACTATGAAAAGATATTTGATGTTTCATTGAAACCACTTCTGAGCACGTCTCAGTCTGAAGAAACTGCCATTACAGTCAGAGCTGCTTTATCAGCAGAAGAGAGGGAGCCACAGCAGCAGAGGAAGTCGTTTGTTGCTGTAAAGGAAGTGAGTGACTTTTCTTATGCTGCTGCAATGCTACCTGTGCCATCTTAACTTCTGCGTCAAATGCTGCAGCGTTGCAGAGCACATTTCTATTAAATCTTTGTGGGTTTTTTTTGTTAAGGAGTGCCTTTCCTCTTGAGTTCTCATTTACTTTTGCTCTGACTTTCATTAACAGGGTATTCTGATAGCTCCAAGTGAAAGCAGAGCTTCAGAAACGGCTGCATTGTTTTTGGAATCAAACAATAGCAAGAATACAAAAGAACAAGTAGATACATCTGTAACTGGTTAGTGCGCTTTTATTAAGTCTTGGGGTGGGTGAATAAGCAGTCATGGATGCATTAGATTATAGTGCATGCAGCTCTTCAGTTTAGACAGAAGCAAGTGATAAAACCTGCTTATCACTGCTTGATATACTGTTTATCTCTGTAAGAGAAACAGAATTAAATCTTTCTAAAGGCTTTCAAGAAACCTGTGTTCATGGAATCGGAGCTTAAAGTATTTGGTAAGAGAATACAACAGTGTTTTGGTTTCTCCCTTTTTTAAAAAAAAAAAAAAGATAATTATGCTGTGACTGTGAATTTCTGAAATTCACTATGCTGCTGCAAACCAGTATCAAGCAATTAACATGTTTTGACCATTGTTTTCCCCCAGAATGTGTATCATCGCCACTCACTGGAACGAAACCAGAAGGCTCTGGGAAGAGTAATTCTCTGACAGAATCATCAGCTACCAGCATTTTGGATATTAATATTCCTGCTCCAAAAGAGCCAGGTTTGCTAACCTAACTATAAATCTTCTATAAGATTTGATTTTTCTGTTTACCTGCCTGTGCAACTACAGTGGTTTGTTTTAATGTAGGTATGCTTTTATCTACTTTATTTAGGCATAACTACACATGATCCCTTTTAATTATGCTGATTTTCAGCTGATGTTACCATTTAAGTCATGTCCTGTACATTAACAGTGCAACATTCTGAAACACATTAAAACTGAAAATATTCAGGGATGGGAGAGCACCAGCCAAAAAAAAAAGTGTAGTGTCTCTGCCCGTTTTCTCCTTAGTGTCTTCCTCGGTTACATCTGTACAGTATGTGTTTTACTGCTATTGAAATGCTAGCATTTGGTTAGAGTAGGATACTCCTAGTATGTATACAAGGTATACCTAAAAACTATTATCCCATTAAAATACCAGCTGTCAAGGGATCGTTAATAAAGTTCATGTTCTGTTGGTGAAAGTCTTGCTGACTTCTCTTTATATTTGGTACAAAGATCCAGTCACATTTATTTGTGTGTTTCTAGGTCATGCTGTGAGTCCAGCTTCAGAGAGAGACAAAGATTCATTTGTTTCTCTAGGTGAAGACAGCTGTAAAATTAACTTATTTCCTGCAAAACCTAACCGTCAGATTACCAAAGTTCCATTGCGGGTTCTAAGGACAAAACCAGCTACTCGTCCTGTGAGCCTACCTGTAGACCGAATACTTCCTCCGTGTGTTTTGAATGAAAGAAATTCACGAAATGCAGGAGCAGTAAGTCCAGAGAAGCTTGGCAGGAGCCCTACTATTGAAGAAGTTTCAGAAGTGAAGGCGCTCCCTGCTGTTAATACCTGCTGCAGACTTCCTTGTTACGACACCCAGATGCTGCGAAAAACTTGGGACAAGCAGTATAAACAGTATGATATCACAGCAAGGACAGCAATGATCGTGACTAATGTGCCCCAGGAGAACCGAGCACTTGAGAGTGGAACTGCAGGTGGCTTATCTTCATCATGCAGCATTGGTAACAATTCAGCTAATGTCATTCTTCCTAGTAAGCCATATTCTGTTTCTGTCAGGTCAGGAAGGACAGCAACAGAAGGGAATGGTCCTGATGCCAATCCTCTTGCTGCCTTCAGGGCACCAAGAACATTGCAACCACCCCCAGGGACATTTTATAAACCACCCTCTAACAAATCAAAACAAAATGAAGAGGGTTCTTTCGCTAAAGCTTGTGCACCAACCAGTGCTAGCTCCGTGCTTCACCAGGATAATACTGTGAAACTGGCTAGGAGCTCTGCACTTCCATCAGGTGATCCCGAACAAAACACAAATGAACAAAAAACTAGCTCAGAGGATATTCACCCCACAGATCTGAAGCCTACTTACCAGAGACTGAGACCAAAAAGGATCCAAGAACTGGAACACAGGGAAGCTCATTTTGTATAGGGTGCAAATTCCTCTTGGACCGTATGCAATTTGTTGATGTTGCCAGTGGAGGCTTCCCTTTGCCCCTTTATCCTTTGCCTTTCTTTGAGAATCCCACTTTTGTGCCATATTGGAGTTATTTTTATATGTGCAGCATTTTAAAAATGGGGGGGAGGGCTGGGGAACTGTGAAGGAAATAAGTAAAACTTTTTGTAATTCAGTAGCTTTTCATAAAGATTTAATGCATTCCCAGTCTAGATACAGCTAATGGGTTCATTGAATAAGACACTGAGCTTCATTTCATTGCATGGAATGAAGTGCTTATTCATAAACAACTATTGCATGTAGCAGTGAAAGGAGCCATTTTTCATAATAGATGTTATAATAAAAATGGAAGGTTTAATGTTCACTGTCTAAGCATAAACCAAAGCTTGTGCTTTGCTCTGTAAAAGCATTTGTTCGGTTTTCTAATCTGTGCAATTAAAGCTTTGCTCCTGAACAGACTTACGTACTGGCCAGCATGGCCCATAATTATGTATCATATGTGTATATTTTAGGCAGACATGGTTATCTGTTGCCAGTTTTCTATGTTGTCACTTTAATTATTTTTTTTTGTACAGCAAGGATGCACTTACTGAGCTTTACTATTCAGAAGCAGCAATCAATCCACATCTGGTTTCTTGTATAGCTTAGCGAGTGGGGCAGACATGCACAGCCTGTTTCATTTGGATGCCCTTCTGGAGAGACTATCAGTTGCAGTGGTGCTGTCTTTCCCAGGTGAATGACAAGGCAGTGATTTGCCTGCTATAGATCAGTTTCACCACTTAACCTGGTGTAACTGAAATGAAGAGCATTGTTTCCAAGTTTCAGTGAAAGAGCTGAAAATAACCAAAAATCTGCATTAGTAGGTGCATCTAATGGTTTTCACTTTGTATTAAATGGTTTTTATGTGTACACTGTGTTATATTTGCTTTAAAATATATTAACTTGTTAACATTTCAGTGACTCTATGGCTTCTATATCTGGATTTCTTCTAACTTATTAAAATACAGACATTTGGCCTTTGCAATAGTATAGTACTCTGCTGCATCTGTCTTCCGGGGATGGGGGGCGGCACGCTTTTCTTAATGAGATTACAATTACCTTGACCCTTTCTCACATACAGTTATTTTAGCATGGTACTTTCTACTCATATACGAACCAAGGGGACTCTCAAGAGGACAGGAAAAGCAAAGAATCACTTTTCTGTTTTTACAACATAAAATATACTGGACTTCCCTACTCCATTCCCTTTGCCCTTCCTCCCAAAATATCCCAAATAAAATCCCACACTGCATTCAGTGGACATAATCTGATTTTAGTTTCCAGAACAAAAGATATTAAACTCACGATGCTGAACTCCTGATTCCTTGTCACATTTCCATGGAAGCATGGCTTGCACTCTTGGCAAAGGCCATGCTACCGCTGGACGGTTCTGGCCATGCTAGGAGCCATTTCTTTGGGGAGCTGCTTCATACTACAGAAAAGCTGAAGATGCAAGATGCTGCTATCTGCCCAGACTCATATTGTGAGTTGCGTAATAAAATAAGAGGGGGGATAAAGGCTTCTTGACATAGAAGGGAGTTTGTTCCACTTTGAGAATGGAGGGAGGGGGTAAACCCCATGCAACTGGTTAATGAGCAGAAATAGCGTTAAGGAAACATTACAGGCATTGTAGCAGAACCTCCTAGCGCAGCTATGAAAGGATGGTGCTGATCAGTATAGGTTAGGGCCACAAGATGGCAAGTTAATTTGTGAACTACCATTAAATCTAGTGTCTCACTATATTTTTAAGTGTTTTAGCATATGTCTGGCACTGAATATGCTAATGGCTTAAGAAATTGTAATAAAAACTGTTCGTGCAGTTGGATGGAGGGTCTCCAGTACTCCCCAGGGCAGGCTGCTGAGATGGAGAATTATGATAGTGTGTACTAATCTGTGAGAAACAGACAAATGTTTCTTAACCAAGTCATAATACCGGTTACTACTGGTTGTTACCGTACTGCTTTTTATGTACCACCTGCTTCCATGTTCTGTTAGCGTGAAAGGTTTCTGCTGTTTTAAATGTGCTTCAGGTCTTTGTTTTGATGTTTCCCAGAGCCAGGCAGCTAATGGTGGGCTTGGCCGGGAGCAGGAGAGAGCTGTGTATGTGGATAAGTAGGTGTCTCATAAAACCAGATGATTTTTTCATAAAATAATGACTTTCAACAGATAAACTATGCAGGTTCCTGCTTTATAATGTCTTTGACTCTTTTTATGTGATACAAGTGAAGGAGCAAGCATGCTTCTTTTGAAATGTAAACCTTTGAAGCTTATTTAAGAGTATGACCCTGCTACCCAGCGTGGTGACACCACAGGAGGGGCTGCGGCGCAGGGGCCAGAGGGTTCTTCCAGAACCTTCCCGCCAGACCAGGGGACGGGGCAGCCTGCGGGGGGGCTGGGAGGCAGTGGCTTAAGGGGCCAGTGTGTGACTTTTTAACTTGTGAATTTTTGTAAATGCTTGCACCGATGCCAGGGCTGTGTTTTGTTGGGGCTGGGACACCGAGGCCTTCCCCTCTGTGTGAGGAAGCGCCTCAGCAGGCCCCGGGGAGCGGCGGCCGCCTCCTGCCAGCGCGGGACGGAACTGTGAGGAGCCTGCCGCGGCAGAGGTGGGACGTGACCGGCCGCGGCAGCGGAGCCTTAGGCCTAGTGGAAAAAACTTCGGTTTTCTTTTTGGCTGAAAATGTTACTAATGGTCCCTATTGTTTCTTTCCGTTCTGATGCAAATTTCCCGAGGTCTTGTGCTTGAAATTGCTTCACCCCAACTGAATTGCAGTAATCCCACCCACCTGCCCCAGGTGACAGGGCTCTGGGTCATGCAAAGTGCCAGCACCCTGCGGCTTGCCCTCTGGGGAGGAAACCTTTCTGTGTCAGATTTGCTTGGTAATTGCGTTTTCTGAAGTTGTAATGCGCTGCCTCATCCCTCTTAAAGCTTTGGCATTGTACCGACTTCCATAAGTCGCTGACCTAATTAGTCATGACAGCTATTTGTTTAGCAGGGCCCCTAATGCAACCAGAACTACCCTTCTGAGACCATCTTTTCAAATACAGACTTTGTTCAGATCTGAAGAAATACCTTCAGAAATACCTTCAGAAATATCAGTGTCCTAGTACAGACTTTATTGTGCTTGTGCTGGTCGTATTGGATATTTGGGAGGATTTTTATTCAGGAGTCCTTAAAGTCGCAGATTGAGCTGTTCTGTATCAGGCAGGGGATTAAAACAATCTCCTTACAACTGAGCAGTGTTATTCTGCAAGCGCAAACTGCATCTAAGATATGTGTTTCTTTGCAGCCAAGCTGAACATTCCTTCAGAAACCCTTCCCTTTCCCATAGCACAGCAGTGCTCACACATGAGGTAAGCTGTTGTGGTAAGTTTTCCAGTTTTTTATTGCTTCTATTTAAGAAGTCCTTGTTTTGCTTGCAAATCCATGAATTCTTTAGCTTCTGTAGTGTAGCAGAGGCCTGACTGAGTTCATATGAAAGCTGACACGAAACGCTCTGCGAAGGCAGTTGGTGTGCGTATGCTAACATTGGTAACTTAGTTCAGCGCATGTTTGTACTTTTTAAGTGACTCCTCTCCATACTGCTGTGGTTCACAGTACAGAGTGCTCTCGCAGCACACAAATTGATTCTTTTTGGATGAGGCTAAACTGGAACGTGCTTCAGCAGTGTACCTGATATGCTGCAGCTGCTAATGCACGTTCAGTCCATGGGGCCAGACTGGAGCTCATATGAAGTAACCCCCAGACACATAGTGTGTGGGTGCCGAGTCCTCAGTACTCACTGTTTCACTCTATAAATCTGCTCTTACCGGACCATCCCACTTGTCAATGTACACATAGACTTAACATGTTGGGAAAATCGGACAAACCATTTTAACTTTGCACTAGCAATGTGGGGGGGGGGGGATGTCTGATATTTACAAACAATGCTATAAACATGTCAATGTGGAAATACGTTTCACAGGAGGATGCTTTGGAGGCAAGCCTTTCTGAATAAAACATTCTATGTGCATGCCCATTTGTCTTTGTAGAGAGAGGGGGAGTTCTGTTTCTAATTCAGAGATGTGTGGGATCCTTAAAGTGTTTTCACTCACAGGTAGAAGAAAAAGCCGTCCTAAATCTTCCAAAATGTAAAAAGTTTGAGGAAGGTGAATGCTAGGAAAAATCCTTGCTCCTCAGCCCGTATGCTGCTGGATGACAGAAGAGTGTCTATGTGAAGTAAATTGGATTACGCCAGAAGTAGAAATCGTGCCTTCTGAGTTTGCAGTTGGTGTGCTTTGTGCTTGTTTAACCACAGATTGGGGTGATTAGCCCACCGCTGGGTTTGCACATGGACAGGATCTGTTTAAGATGCCGCATTTCCCTGTGTTTGATGTGTGGAGGACTCTGATTCTGATTGTCTTTTGGTTCTTAGAAATACACCTTTCAAATGGAAGTTTCACTGGCCTTTTCTTATTCTCTCTGATTTCTTGTCAGCGCTCCCCTTGAGCCATACCTTGTGAATAATACAGCTTCCACCAGTTTCTGTGCGCTCATTTCTTTGCAGATTGTTGTCATCTGTTCAAGTAGTGCAAGTTGTTTCCTCACTTTGTCTCCTTTCTTTAATTTTTTTACTAGCAGCCACATCCGAGAACTATCATTTGACCTCAGCTTGCCACAACTTCCCATTCTTGTCCTTCAGGTCACTCCTTATCTATTTCATGGAGGGAGGCCTCTGAAACACATTAGAAACAATTTAAAAACCGTCAGCTTGGATTTTGCCCAGCAGTTGAAGATAGCTGGGTGCAAAACTTATCTTAACTCGGAAAACCCCAGCCTGTGTATGTGTAGTTTTCTCTGCGCACACACACACGTAGGTGTATCTGTTTATCTATATAAGATACATTTGTACACGCACGCTCCTACAGTTTGCCTGGGCAAAATTGTGTTCGCATTAATTGTGTTAGCTTTGTAGCGAGGCTGTGTCTAGGGACATGCTCTTCTACGTTTGTAAGAAAGAACATCTCACCAGTTAAGAAATTCTCTGGATGCTGGAAAGAATTATACCTGAAAATTAGAAGTGTTGGCCCATGAGCACACCCAGTACACGAGTGTGCACATTTTCAAAGCTGTCTTTCCAGGTATTTTTTAAATTCTATTAATTTTAGAGAAATCTTTGCTTGCGTTGCTGGAGAGTTTACTAGGGATGTCTTTATAATTTGCTGGACAAACAGCATTTAACCAGATTTGACTCTGTAGTCAGAAGTCAGGAATAAGCCTGGAAATAAGAAAACTAATAAAATGCTGGCATTTAAAATACCTGTTAAAACTATGGTATATGTAGGTGAGGGGATAACAGAACACACATACCATATGACCCTATGCATTGCATGTAGGTGTTCATGAGCGTACATCACGGGGAACTTTTATGTTATCAGATATCTATTGTAGGCATAACACAAGAACTATCACCAAATCTCTATTTCCACTCATTGCTTTCATTAGGTTCTGATACATAAATGGAACGCCTCCTTTTTTTGCTGCTGCTGGCAACAAACTACAGATCATTAGGAAATCCCTAAGTGATAGTGACAACTGTGGGTAGAGCTACCGGAGAAATTGTGCAGTGCGCTCCATAAGCTGAACTGTATTTTCCCCTCCCATGTGAACTGATAGGCCCCACATAAGCTTTCTCTGTTTACTTTCAAAGATCCCACTCTTTACAAAGCAAAAATGGGTCACAGGCACAGCTGATGTAGTTGGACATAGAAAACAAATATACCCTACCATCATCCAATTGTGATGTAAAAAAATCTAATTAGGAGAGATTAGTTTAATCTGTTAGAGCTATCTCTGTGTACATGTAGGCAGCAAAAAAAGGATCCATTTTCTTAAAATAACTTGACTTAGAATCTCAGGATTAAAATGTTTGCTGAATAAAAGTATTAAATTATCTGATTGCCTCAGGTAGTCGTGCTTAAACACAGTTTACAGCCGAGCAGCAGCACTAGTTTCTCTGCTTTGCACTGCCACTAACCAGAGCGGACTTCCCTCTGTGGCTTTATAAAGCCCTTTGTTTCTCTGTCAAGATTGCAGCAAGGTGAGTCTCAGCTGTGATATGAATGTATGTCCAACAGAAATTAGACCAAAGCCACTTGTAAAAGAGGAGGTTGCCACATCATCCTTTGTGAAGGAAGCCAGGTTAAAGTCAGTGGTTTAGGTGGCAAATCTGTGCAGGGGCTTGAAGGTCCTGAGATGGTGCTGGGAAGGAAGCAGTGTGCCAAGTGCAGTGCTCTGCTGTCAGAGCTGCGGTGTGATCTGGTGTAAACCTATCAATTTGTTAGATTCAGTGAAATGGAGTTTTGTGGAGGATTCTCAAAGGTCTCCCCAAAGCCCTGTGAAGGAGAAAGAAACAGGCAAACACTGCCACATCCTCTTTTATTTTTTTAAATAGTGAAGGCTGGATTGGTGCTCAACTTCTACTTGGAGGAACAGTCACAGTGAGGCAGTGAGGGAAGCTGCGATAGCGCTTATAGAGAGCCATTGCCCGGCGTGAGCACTGGTGGGAGGTTTTGCTGCCTTGCTGTCTCTTTCAACCCTTACAGCTGAAAATCTATAAAGAATTCAATGTTCACTCAGTGCTTTTTTGCTTCTGGATCTGACCATACTGCTTGGGGGTAATTTATGTTGGAGATCTGAAATGAGCCATTTAATACTAATATGTAACTTGATTTAGTAAATATTAGTTGAAGTAGGACAGAGCTTGTTGAAGAGCTCTCTGAATGCATCTCTGGAGGTCTGAGTCTGAACACACATAAGGTCGTGTTGTATTTAGCTTAATGTATTTCTTTGTGAGCTTGCAGTTTGCTGACATTTTAGAAGTTCTAGAAAATATCGAAGATCACATGAGAGGAGTGCAAATTGTGTTCTCCTGTAGTGGTGTTGTGAAACAGTTACTTTTGTGTCTCGCTGTCTGTGTTCTTAGAGAGTGATGGTCCATGAAGAAAGCTACTGAACTACCTATATTTCTGCACACGCAGATGTTACAAGAACAAACTTCCCAGGCCTTTCACAAGGGAAGTGTAGCAAGGACATTAATTTTGTCAGAAAAATTTGTGAAAATGAATGGGGTGAAAAAAAATCGTCTTCTCCAGTTACTGCAGTTCTGATTTGTCTAGAAAGCCTAGAAGAAATTCCCGGTCTCTAAAACATTGTCTCCAATAGAAAAAAAACACTTGTGCCACCTTCATGAAACAAGTGGAGCTTAGAGAAAGTATTGAAAATCCCATGAACTAAGTTTTGAAGTAGTAGGAAAGACTTCTGTCTTCTCTAAGGCCGTATCAGCAGACATACAGTTGAAAGAATCTGCTAATAAAGTTACCGAGGGTGATACTTGTTTGTCATGATAATATTAAAGAATTTGAGAATTAATGAACATGTTGCACTGTTCTTAACCTGATGGTCATGAGGAAGGCTGTGATATGTCCGTACCCCTGGAGCTCAGGCTTCTCAGAAAAAGCAGGAACATGCTGTAGGTAATGATTAAATTCAGAAGACAATGGCTTAAAGAAATACTCAGTTGAGAGAAATTCTTGAATGCTTTTGATAATAAGGTGTAATTGATATAGTATAAGCAGGGTAAGAGGACCCTTTGCTAACTGCTGTTGACAATCTGGAGGCCGGGAATGTTCTACTGAACCTCCAGGATGAAGTCAGGGAAGAGCTATTGTTTGTTGTTGGCAGCCAGTCAAAATATGAAACCTTACTCTACATGATGCTAATTTGCTTACCTCATTTCTAGGCCTCACTGTTACCTCACATACAGTAAAATATAGAAAGATCTGATTCGCTGCATGACTGTCTTCAGCCTCCTGTACTATCAGCTGAGAAATCAATGGTTAACTTCATTCCTAAACCAGACACCTTTTTGTGGTTCCAGCTGTGACCCTGGAATATGTGCTGTCTAGCAAGAAAGTCTAGGTGATAAAAGCTGTCACCGTATTTCCCTGCTCAAGTGCAAAAGCCAGAAAGAGAGTGAAGAAAAGGCCTTTTTCTTATTACTTCATTGTTTAAAGATATTTTTAACCCTTGGTTTTTTTCTTCTGATGTTGTCCTGGAGGTTGTAAGATAGGATTGAACTTTGAGAAATTAGATTTTTTTAAAATGTAAAAATTAAATACTGATTTTAAATCAGGAGAAATAAATTAATTTAGATTTATTATACTGTGTATTAAAACTAGCAGTAATGACTGATGTAACCAATTACTTATTTCACTTTCTTGTCTTCTGTCAACAACATGAGAGTTTTCTTTCTGAATGTATGCAGCAAATCATTCTTCCATGTTATAGTGTGAACTGCTAGGAAAAAAAAAAAGAGGAAAAAAGTAAAAAAATAAGTGCGATTTTCTTATTTTCTTGAGTTGGGGCTTTGTAAGAGTCTTCCCATGCTTCAACAGTATGCTGGTGATAGAACCAGGTTATTTTTATTGGCCCTTACAATCAGCCCTCTGGAAAGGAAATCGGTTCCTGCAAAAGGAAAATTAACAAAACACAGATTTTCATATGCCATGGATATAAGTCACATCCCTTGAGCCTGTTGTCTTCAGGCAGCAAGCTTATGCCATTCTAAATAGTAACAGTCATAATTTGCATTAGATTCTTAATGAAAAACTGAATGAACAGTTCATAAGTGTGTGGGGCTTTTTCTGGTTTTAGGAGCGGGTTAGTATATAGATTAATAAACTTTGCTTTTTTGGAAACTGAATTTCTTCTAGTGCCTGTGCTGTTTCTAATTGCAGCTGTCTCAAGCCACCACTGATTTTGTGAGCTTCATTATCTTTAAATAATGAAGATAGATCTCTACCATGACTAATCACTCCAGATGTTCATGTACCTCCTGAGCCCAAGTGGAGTTCTCAACACATTATTGTTAGGTACTATTTCTATCATGGTCCTACTCCATTATTATAGTGTTTTGCTCTGCTTAAATTAGTAGAGCTTGAATCTTAACCACACAATTCTATGTTAGTCTGTCTGAGTAGTGCCCAGATAGGAAAGGATATTTCAGGATTGAAAATTAGTTTTTCCTTATTTATTCTGTGCTGCTACATAATCTGAGGCTTATCTGTCCAGTGTCTTCTGATTGCATTATTTAAGTTCTTTTTTTTCCTACACTTTTGTCTCATGTTCACCTGTCTAATTCAGTTTTCTAAGCAGTATAAGGTTAATACACTTTAACACTCGCATCTGTGAAGCTGTTCCATTTAGGAAAGAAAGGTTCTTTCCCTTTAGCTCCTAGTGAAGGTTTTATAAACAAAGCAGTCTGGGGAAATATAAATGTATTCTTGTTCATCCTAAAATTAGAGGTGATTCTAAAGTGTGTCTGACGAGCAAAATAGAATCTTTCTTTAAGTTTTATATGTTGATTGCACTTCATGTATTAATGCCATAACTTAAATTAGTCTGGTTTAGGCCAAAAGGAAAAGTACTTTTAAATTCTGACTCATTTAGCAGAAGCTTAACCTTGGTAATCAATCTAGTAGTCGCTTTCTTAAAGAGCAGTTCCTTTGTGCACGTTAATTAGGTTGTCTGTCATTGAGTTACTCGTCTTATAAGGAATATCTCTCCCCATCACTATCAACAAATGTAACTAGCAAGGTTTAATGTAAAAAAAACCTTAAAGGTTAAATAGCAAGCACAATCTGGATAACCTTACTTATTGCCCTTTTTTTTCCCCAAGGCTATTGGTATTGGCTTCTTTACTACTTATATTTTTAGTCTCAGAAAAATAGCTAGATTTTCCAGAGCAAATGCTAACAGCCATTTTATCTGGCAATCCTAATCCCATTTATGGCCTTGCACTACAAATTTTCTTGCTAATAGCAGTGAAAGTTACAGGGTGGTGCAGGTACATCATGCGTAGCAAGAGATTTAGGAACATGAGCTAAGACTCTCTGTACTACTAGGGAATCTCTCATTGAGATAGAAACTCTTAATGATGGGTGGGTCAGTAAAAAGCCAGGAGGAAGAGGAGAGGCCAGGCCATTGGCAGACTACGGATTTTATGGCCTTGACGTGAAGGCTTGAATTCCTTTTCACAGCTGCTGCAGAAAGATTGCAGTGTCCATCTGGGGTTTAGAGGAAGGCGAGAGGAGCTGGAACAAAACTGGCTCTTCCTCATTTGTTCAGCTGCGGGATTCATTCTTCAGAATAGCAGCAGGTTGGAGAGCCCTGGGTTATGCGAGAGTGTCAGAAAGCCATCTGACTGCCCGTAGTTGGCAACTCTGTGAAGAGAACCTCGCTGGAAACTCCTGAGGAGTGGCAGGCATGCCACACTAATGGCAGCTGCAAGTTGGTGACTGCTGGGAGCTGCCTGCAACCAAATATAGGACAGCTTTCCATGTGAGAATGCTCTTATAAGCCATCAGCCTGTTTACGTGCAGAACCTGCTGCCACTAGTGAAACTGCAAAAGTATTGTCTTTTCTTGATGATGCTCAGCCGATTTTATTCCTGGGTTCTAAACCCTTCCAACAGCTAATTGCTCAGAAGTACCCTGGACCAGGTAAATGTCTGAATAAGAACTAGATGTGCTTCTTTTCAATTACTTAGTGAAGGAGAAAATTTTGAATGTTAGTGTCTAAATTTAGCCTTTTCTGTCTCCTGAGTAGACTCAGCAATCAAATAATCTAGATTGATTTCCTAGTGTCAGCTCTGTGAAAAAGAAATGTCTGTGTTCTGACACTTAGGCTTGCAAAACTGGCCTCTGTTACTACATGGTTGGCTGCCTTTTTGCACAAATAGAGTGTGGCAAACTCTGGAAGGACTAGCATTTAGCCAATTTGATAGAGAAATTCTTATTCCTCAGTGTTCAGTTTTTTGGTCTCAGTGTCAAGACTTCAATGATGTTTTCTCCCGTAATGGGTTGATATAGGCTTCAGATCCCATCAGTGTGAAGCTAGATCGCCCAAAATGAAATTGGTCCTCTTCTGAATGTCACGATGCGTGCTTAGGATTCTAGTATTGTCTATACTATTAAGACCATTTTTGAACTTACGGTGTTGGGCAAAGTCACCAAGCTGTGGGTTAATTTTGTTCCCTTTAGCTTTTATACACTCAAAGTGGGAGGCCGTCGCACCTCAAAAGTCTATCTCTTCAAACCATCAAGTTTTAATCTGTTTACTCTTTACAACAGCAGTAGCTTTTTATAGCTAGTCTCGCTTCTTGTGGTGCTCTGTAACTTAAGCAATTAGAGTTGATGGAATGACATTGAAAATTGTGTGAAACTGTTGACCTACAAAATATGGAAAATGCTCCAGGCTTTGGCGTCATTGGTTTTGCATGGATATTCTTTCTGCAGAATTGTTGTTTTGTTATTTGATCCCCAATAAGCAGCACAGCCAATTCTAGCTAAGTTTGGCCTTAAATATCCTGCTGTAATCTCTTCCGTGCTCAGTATGTCAGAAGAGATCTGCACATTCTTTAGGATCCCTTTCCAGCAGGGCTTGTCAGTGCTGGCCACCTCCTCCTTGGTTGAGGTCTAAATTCCTTTTCAGTTCATAAAATATGGACCTGAGATGATCTTCTGAAACAGTCAAATAATTATTACTTATTTTTATCTAATGCTTTTAACTAATGCTTTGTTGACACTTTAGGCCAAAATATTCTGACGTGTTTTCCAAACCTTGCCTCTTAAAATCAGACAAAATCTCCTCCACTTAATAGATTTCCAGAAACAAAATTCTAGAAGAATTTTGAGCAAGAGAGACTCAACAAGACTCAACAAGTCATCTAATCCATGAGCAGTTTTACCTTTGTAAGTCTTGATAGAGGTTTGAGTAATCTCCAGCAATGGAGGCCCCACAGCCCTCCCATGCAATCAGTTCTACTTCTTCACCACTCTTATCATTAGAAAGTGCTTTCCAATATCTAACTTCCATTTCCTTTTCCATACTCTTCCAGTTACTAACCATTCATGAAGAAACTACTCTTCAATCATTTAAATCCCATAAGGCAGCTATAAAGTAGGAAGTTGATACAAGTAGCAAATTCAAATGGTTTGTTTATTTTTTAACAGGTCCCTGTATCTGGTATTTAGATTAATATGTCAAATTCTCTTTTTCCTTTTGAAGGTAAAAATTCATGGTGATTAAAATGAGTCATGAACCTAGAAAACAGAGCATACAATGGTTTAAATTCTGTTGGGTGTCCCTCCTAAAATGTAGTGGGAGTTGCTGAATTTAAAAGCATAAAAATGAGATCCTGTATTTTTTAATAAAATGGCAACAAAATGGATTTACCTCTACAAAATCCATTCCAGGCTGTGTTAATATACATTTATAGTGTCTGAATGGAAAACCTAATTCTGTCTTTATCATAATAACTAAACAGTTTTATATAAACTAATGTCCAGTTGTAAATCCATCTTTTCTTGGAGAAAATAGTTTGAAAGCACAGATTTAATCTGATAAATGGTGCAGCAATTAACTGCTTTCATTACTTGCGAGTCCAAGTTAATAGCTGGATTCAGTGTTAATGAAGTTTTTTCATTTGAAAGAGATGCTTTTCCTCTCTATTGCTTTTTAGCGCTGATAAATGTGTCACAGGAAACAGCCTCCAAACGAAGGAAAACCATGATTTTTCATGTATGGTAGTGTATCAAGTGCAAAATTAAATGGTGCAGACAATGAAAGGAACTGATCTCTATGATAACATAATCTTAAAATAAGAACAGAAAGCTGTTATTTTGCTCTGAGGTCTGTTTCAGCTGTCAGCTGAGAAATGGCAATGCATCCTTTGCCACAGGTTAACCAGAAGCGTTGATGCAGAAGAATGAGCTTCTTTAGGCAAGTCAGACTTCTACTCTGGAAGAACTGGATCCTCCGGAAAAGACAAAAGGTAAAGTATTAGTCTTTGGATTTCAGCTTTGGACCATGCACTCCACTGAATGAAGTGACTGGTACATTTATCAGCATGTAAAAATCACTAATTCCTCAAAGAATCAAATGTGATCTTTGTATGGGCCTGCTGTCTGGGATCTTGTCTGGTGCAGTTTGCAAAGCTGCTTTTTACACACTAAACATAGAATACTTGTATAATGCTATTTTGACAAATAGTATTATGTACTAGAAGAGTTGTGGGTAGTAAAATTTTTTTGTATTTCCACATAAAAAGATCTGCTGTTAGAAAACATCGTGGGCACCATTCAGCTCAGGGAGGTTTGTTTCCTAATTTTAGATTTGCTCCTCACACCCAGCTGCTCTTAGACACGAATCCAATTAGGGCCCTAAAGTTCACACAGATTTTATCTTTTTTAATATGGCTGAATGACATAAGTAAAGTGAAAATCAGAGAAGTAGTTTAAATCCTTTCAAATCCTCTTAGATCTTACGATACTTGGTCTCAGAGCAAATTTATTTATTACTTTCCACCTTATTTCATCATTGCTCTTTTTTCTTTTTTTTTTTTGCTTTTTCTTTTTTTTTTCTTTAAGCCAAATTTTCTTAGAGTCAAACAAAACCTCAAACTAGGGTCTTGGTCATCTGATGTACTGCAACTACTTCTGTCCAGCAAAGGAAGTCCCTTTGCCTGGTTTCCAGGCAAAGTAAGTCCCTATGAGGTCCTATATAGACTGCCTGTTTCAAACCAAAAATAATAGAAAAGTACATTAGGGCATCTGTGAGGCCGTAACAGTCATGCAAACAGTTTTGCCATAAAAGCAGAGATCAATAGGGTCAAACTGAACCACGGGATGAGTTGAAATACTTACCTATGCTGACCTGATTTTAGTCATTAGGAATGACTCACATGCTGAAATTTCCAGGATCAAAGGATTATCTGATTTTCTTAATAGATAAATTGAATGCCCTCTCTTTCATAGCTTCCCAGCAGACTTTCTCCCACAGTCTACATTGCCATCAAGAGCTGATGCATGTAACATTGCCAGCTCATGATTTAATACAGTATGAAAGTCACCAATCCATACTTGAGCTAAATTACACCAAATATGAGGACCCCTTTTTGAAGCTGGACTTCAGTTACTGATTGTCAAGGAGCTGTAGTAGTTTGGTTCTCAAGTTCAGAAAAAAAAAAACCACCAACAAAATCCACATCTTTCTGATCTTCAAATGAGTATACTGAGAGAATTGGAAGCCACTGTTTTTTAAGTTTTAGCAAATGGATCTTTATGTAATTCTTCAGTATTTTCAGTGTATGAAATACTGCTTTATTTGGGCAAATCTGCTCAGATATGTGACCCAAAGTGCCTGCTTGGGCTTCAGGAATTCTCTTTTTTTCTTGTTTATTTTTTCTTATAGAATTTTCAAAAATGCTAACTTGGTGTTTCCTGGTGTTGCCAGAGATCCTTTTCCATGATGATCGTTCCTAGCTTGTAAGCACAGTGATTTAATCCACAGAGAAATATTTTCTTCACTCTAAAGAGTAAAACATTTTACAAAAGAGTCAGTAAAATCATTTCCTTTTCTAAGTATATAAACCTACCTGCTTATTTGTCCACACAGAGAAACAAGGTAGCCAAAACAAAAATCCATAATGTCAAAAGTAGCTATAAAATGTGTTTTGGGAAAATCAGCGTGTTTTTTGTTAACCATCATGCAGTACCATAAATGGAGACATATTCAATCTTCTACTCAAGTTCATCATTTAGTCTAATCTAATTCACAAGAGGAAAGACTTCATTACAGAGTTAACAGTTGATCCACAGCCAATTTAAGCTTGTCACATTTATATGGTTGTATCACTGTGCTTGGTCCATTACAGCTCTGTCTGGATACTACATTTCTCTGTGCATGTTGCTGGGATTTCTGGCTGTTTATCTTGTGGTTCTGCAGGCTTATGGGCTGCTCTCTGATCCTTCTAGTGAGTTCTGAGACACCTGTGTGTCCTCAGGAAAAGGATCACAGGAAAGAATCAGAGGTGGTCTGTCCTTACCTCATGACACATTGTGTACCAGCTTGAAAGAAAGCTTCCCTTGTGCTTTAGCCTTCAATCCCTTCCAAACTAGTTAGCTCAGACAGAAAGGACTTACTGAATTCAAGTATAAGGATTTTGTATTTCCTGGGAATGAAGTAAGAATCGACATCTGAGCAGTTAACCCAGATTAAGTCTGCAGCAAAGATGACAACCGAGGAGTTTCCCCAGTTCTTACCCCTCTGAGTTTATGGGTGTGTAGTGCTTGTCCCAAATGTCTTATCAAATGGATGGCAATGGGTGTTAATCAGACCTTGTGGACCCCTGCTGAGAAGGGTCTGTAACACTGTACTCCCAAGCTGTGCACAACAGCTGTCAAGGAGAAGAGCTGTACAATGGCAGGTTTCCTTCTCTGATAATTGTGTCATCTGCCCTTTGCTGCTGGTAAGATTTTGCCTGGCTTTAAAAATATCAGGCATGCATAACTTCCTAGGTGTGTGTGTTGGGCGGGGGGGTGGGTGTTGTTGTTCTATTTTAAAAAAGCCTTAAGAGGAAAAAGTGTGAAATAGGAAACGGTTGCCTGGTGTAAAGCTTTCTACCCTTTTGCTGTAAGCATAAGCTGTGCTTAACTAAAGCTATTAGACGAAGTTATAGTGGAAAAAACAAGGCAACTCCAAAAACCTGTTCTTAATTATGCTGTGGAGTATCTTTTGCTCTGCATGGCTCAGTTTGAAAAAAAACATTCACACGTGACCCATCTTGTCTCTGGCTCTGCTCCTGTATGTGTTATTGTTACATATTTGGTGCCTGGTCAGGGAGGCAGGAGCAAGAGAAAGGAGGCAGGGAGGGCTTTCCTGTGCATGTGCTACAACCCCAGTTCTGGAGAGAGTCTGTCCTGGCTCTTGTAGGGAGGAGGAAAAAAGTGCCACGTGGCTGGACACAAAAATCCCATAGCTGGTCCTCAGAGCCCAAAGCCTGTGTCACAGGATCAAAGGGTTGTAGTTTCAAACCTCTGCCAAAACACACAGGGGCAGTAAAACAAACTGAAACACAGTAGTAGAGGAAAGAGACTGAAAACCAGGCAGGATGTTGCTCTGTGGTAAAGCAGTGCCCTTGATTTTCTGTCGTGACTGAGAGCTGGTGACTGCTCTAAGTGTATTGAAAGATCCGGGCAATAAAGTGGCCTTTGATGGGGTCTTCTATGTTATTGAATAAGGTGTTTGATCTTAATGTATGCATTTCTACCTGTATGAGAAAATTAATAATGTTGAAATGAATGATGACAAAAAGAAGCAAAAGTAAAGATCAAAGAATGTAAGTTTATGCTAAAGTCTTTTACCTTTGGGTAAGCACAGTGCACTGACAGCCTACTAATGAGCCCAACATTGTGAAACTGGATAAACTCCCACACACACACTTTTTCTCTCTTGCATCTAATCCTTTTTTGCTGTATTGTTATCCACTTTGTATAAAAACTATTTAGACTTATATCTGGTCTATCTGGCAGTTTAGTACTAGCTGTTGCCTCTTTTTACCTTGGTCAGGATGCTTAATCATTTCTTTAGAAGAGGTGGAGAAGCCACTGAGTTAATGGTAGTGCTTCACAGGGCTCTGAAATCCTTGCTGTTTCTGTGTATCCTTTCCAAATGGTGAAACAGGCAAGGGATAACCATGGGCACATGCTGCACTGGGCATTGCTGCTGTGAGAGGGGGCCTCAGCCCTCTAGTCACTTAGTGACTCTATACATGGTTCATCTGTAAAATTTATTTTGAAGTGATTTTTTTCTTTTTTTTTCCAGCTTCGTTTTCTGGTGGAGCTTGTATGGCCTCTCTCATTATTTCTTGCCCTTGTCTGGCTGAGGAAAGCTAATCCACTGTATCGCCAACATGAATGTAAGAACATTTAAGATGTTTTAATGCTCTGACTTGTGCTAGATAATGGCTAGAAATTCTGAGACAGAGGTACAGGTCCGTTTGCCAAGTATTATTCTCCAGTGGCAAAAGAACAGACCTTGCTTCAAGTAGTTTAGTTATTTATAGCCATATATTGTAAGAATTACCAGTGAGGAGGGGAAAAAAAAAGAAGTCTAGTTTTCCTGAGAGATGCTTTGTGGTCAGACTTACATGAGGTCTCAAGATTCTATCAAGTTGTAGATTTCTGTAATTCTGTTACTGAGAAAGTACTGCCTTGCTACTTTTAAAAAAAAAAAGTTAGCTCAGAATTTATTTCAGTTGAAAATAGACATATTGCTTATATTGGTGACTTTTTTTTTGCCTAGTAAAAGAGAAACCTATATGATTTCCATCACATTCCTTCTGTAGTGAGCCAACCCATCATGCTATTTAGATTCATACAGGCTGCATTAGAAAAAACACCTAATCATTTATATTTTGTGTTTCCGTACTGTAGGTCACTTCCCAAACAAGGCAATGCCATCTGCAGGAACACTGCCATGGTTACATGGCATCTTCTGTAACATGAACAACCCCTGTTTCCGCAGCCCAACCCATGGAGAGGGTCCAGGCGTTGTGTCCAACTACAAGAATTCCATGTAAGCAGAGCTGTATGTGTGAGAATGGGTTGCAGTAATACAGGCCTGCTAGGCAAATGCTAATAGCCTGCTCTTGGCACCTGTTGAGCATTCATGGGCATGAATGATGCAAGGAGAAAGGATGGAGTATCTTCAGCCTGGTTAGAGAGGTCCCTCAGTGCACTGAGGGATATTTTAAAGAATTGTTCTGTGGTGTGAATGAAAAGGGAAAGGTGAGCATTTAAGAAGACACCAGGCTGCAAATACTGGAAGACAAAAACTTTCAGTTCTAGCACATCGGTTTCATTCCAACAATGGTTGGCAAAGTTGAAACAGAGCTCATGATGGTAGGTTTGGGCCTTTTTGAGAGAGAGTACAGTTGTGCTAGTCTCTAGGGAACACGTGTTCACTTAATAAAATCCATCCTTCCTATTGCCTACTGCTTAGTGAATGTCTCAGGACAAATCTTTTTGATATAAGAGTATGGAACCCCTAAACTTTCTTTTCTCATCACTTGAGTTGTCCCTTCTGAATGAGAGCTCTGATGAAGTAGCAGAAGGAAAATCTGCACTGCCACTTCTTATGTAGCACCTGTTTTGGCTATATACTTGTGAGACTTTAGTCAGCATAGTAACCTTCAGATACTAAGCTTATTAACAAAATAGGAGGATGGGAGATTTCCGGACTGTTAGTCAAAAAGAGCTGTGGGAGTGCTTCATTGCATTGTTTGTTATAGCTGAGTCATGAAAGACAGCATAGCGGACAAAGAGCCTTAGAGTAAAAACCTGTTAGAATAGCTATAAAAAATGCTCCAAATCTCCCTTTGCAAATAGTCTGCTTTGGAGCATCCAATGATGAAAATTAATGAGCTAACAATGTCAAGGCCATTAAAGCTCCAGTCACATGAAAGTCCATAGCTTGGAGTTAACTTAGCATTTGACCTTTTGTTCCTAGTAAACAAGATTTAAAATAGTCAGCTGGACTTTTTTTGTGGGGCACAGTCAATCACACAGTGAAGCTAGAGGGTTCTGTTTTCTATACATTCTGGCTTTTATAGGTTGCTTATTACAGAGCAAACTGTCCCTTTGTGAGTCAGAGTAAATTCAGTGCATTACAGAGGAAGCAAATACATTGTGTTTTCTGAAAGAATTTAGTCCTTCCTGTTTGCTGTTTCCTGTAAGCTAAAATAAGTCATGAGGACTGAGATATACCATTCCATGTATGGAAAAACATAACACCATTAAAGAAATGTAACGGCCTCCCCTGCTGCCAATAAGAATTTTTTCGTACTTGTTTATAAACACAGCACCTGATTGCATCCTTGCTTGAACTGTATGTTCTGACCCAGAACAGCTGCCTGTGACAGTTTGTCACTCCTGTTTTCCTGCATCTCCTAGAAGAAATGTTTTGAAGGGACCTAAAAGCCACCCTTACATTGCAGAGGACTGAGCTGGGAGAGGGAGGAGGATTCTGTGTCTGGGTGATTCCATGTCACTTACCTGGCTGAGCAGGGCTGCGTGTGCCCAGAGTGCCCCATCCAACTGCTGGAGCTGAGCCTGGGCCAGAACCAGAGCAGATTTGCACCACAGCTGTGAGCTGAATGCTGTCTGGGGAAGATCCTGTCTCCCAAGCAAGATCAGCATGGCTAATGAAGAAAGTGTATGAGAGGCCAACCTTCTGCAACACCAGTAGCCCTCTTAAACCTTCTGCGGACTTCCAAATCTAACTGAATCCCACACCACCTGAAACTAGGGTGTGGTCACCAGAAAACTGAGCTTTGAGTTTCAAGACTGTGGACAAAATAATTTGTTTTTTTCTCACCCCTAACACAGAGTCAACTTCACCTTTTTTTTTTTATGTGAAAGGTTCTTAAGAGTCATCAGTCTTAAATTATTGTTGGTTCACTATTTCTTCTTTCAGCCTTGCAAGGGTATATAAAGATGCTCAGGAGCTCTTACTGGAAGCCCCTGAAATCCGTGACCTTGGCAGAATCTGGGAAGAACTGACCATTATGACTCAGTTTATGGAAACAATGAGAACTAATCCTGAAAGAATTGCAGGTAATTGTTTTGTCTATATCCTTTAGACTATTGAATTTTTCCTTCTGAGAGCGAACTAGTAGTTACTCTGCAGACTGACAACATTATAATGTATTTCACATGTGGCTGTTACTCTGCATACTGTTAGAGAGGGTAAGTTAAAACTAGTCCAGTGTTGTAACAAACATCTTTCATTTGAGAGAAAGGAGGGAGGCATTCAGCTCCATTCTACAACCATCTTCCTTAAATAACAGTAGACAAAACTCAAAACACAAAAACATGGGTATCTCACCACCCAAAGTAAAACACGTGGATGAAGATATTTCATTGATTATTATTACAGTAGAGGCAGCAGTAAGAAAGTATCACTGGAGGATGCAGAGGAATGGAAAGCTAGGAATATACTGGAATATATACTGGGAGCGTAACACAGAGAAGAGCTTAGAGATACTTTGTTTCAAGTGTTAGCTGAAATAGGTTTGGAACACTGAAGAAAGAAACTCTTCTTGCTTTGATGATGTGTTTAGAGAGAGAAGGCATTGCACACTTCTTATAAACAGGATTGCAAATTATATGACTCCATTAATTTTTACTTAAAACAGCCTCCCAAACTCAAAACGCAATCCTGGGGAAAAATAGGAAATGGACTAATAATAATTTTTTTAATTTAATATTTGGGCTTTAAGTACAGAATTTGAAAAGATACTCCTAAAACTAATGGCACAAAAACGGACTGTCTCTGAGAATTGATCTGTCCCATTCTCAAGTCCTTTGCCACAGGAATAATATTCTTATTAAAATCAAATAGTCACTCTCCCTATATTTTTAGTAAGATGTGTATAAACCATCTGACACACATGCTCCACTACCTCATCAGAGGTTTCTAACTAGAAGTAAGAAAGGGACTATCTCATTGTAAATAACAGTGAGACAATCAAAATGCCCCAGAATGCAAGCAACAAGAACTTGAGTATAATCCGAGCTGTGGTTTGTATACAGCTGTAGAAACCAAACCTGCCTATTTAGAGGTGAGGAGAAGCATGACATGCCATGGGTTTGCAACACATTGCTAAGGGACCACACCCCATGGTTTGGGAAGTTGCCTTTGCATCCCGTGTCAGCTTTACTCAGCAGCTGGAAAATAGAGTACATTCCTGTGAAATATAATGTTAATGGTCTTTCAGAATCTGTGGGGTTTTTGAATGTGTTTTACTTTTAAAAAAAGAAGAAGTTTGAAATAACCTGTTTCATTAAAAAAAGTAACAAAGTCAGTTCTGGAGCTAAACTAATAAAATGTGAATTGCCACCTGTTTCTATACAGAAAAAGGTACTGCAGAATTGACTATTTAAGTTCTCTCTGTGTGTAGCTTACTACTATTGCCTGTAAGCGACAATCTTAATAGAATATTGTTATAGCTGTGAAGTTAAGCAATGAAAAAATTAACAAAATGTCAGAATTAAGATTGCTCCTTCTCCTGGTTCCTTAAACTGGATCCACTTCTTGAGTCCTCCTTCCTTGTCCCGTTCCCCCCTTGCAGTGACACATTTGATGAGATGTGTTCCTGTAGTGTGCTTTTTCCTCCACAATGCCTGGGTACCAGGAAAGTCATCAGTGAGAATATGGGGGACAGGCCCCTATTATTGTTTTCAGTGTTTACTGCTTGAATAAATACATGGAGGAGCAACTGAAGAAGTTCTGCTCAGCCCCTGCAGCCCTAGGACAGACTATGCTTATTGCAGATGGAATTGTGGAAGTTAGTTGTCAAACTCTGAGAAGACTCTACTTACCTCACAAAATGGAGACACTCAGCAGCAAATTTGTGCATGTTTATGTGGAGATGTCTAAAGCTATGTTCCCCATGTCAGTATGATACATGCTGCTCCTATCAGTTTCAATTGCCTGTTCTAAAGACTGGAAGAACTAGTGCTTTTCGAGCATTCTTTACCTAAGTCTGTTGATGCTATGTGAACTACCATTAATAAAGGCTGTAGTATTCAATGGACATGAGCAATATTCACTTTCCAAGCTTTCACTTGGACCACGCTGAGCCAGAATTCACACTGATACTGATTTGTAACAGAGACGAGTTAAAAAAGATTGTCATTAAGAGCAGCAGTATTTTGGATATTGTTGTAGATGGGGTTAGGGAAATTTGGTGGCCTCTCATGTATGTTTCATTTAACAGTGGGTAGCCTCATTGGCTTATCTGAAGATTTGCAAGTTTTTAGTTTAATAGTTGGTAAGCTAGTTTAATATGGCTATTAAACTACAAACAATTTATGCTTCTCCAAGGAAAATGAGTTTTTCTTGTGAAAGATTTTCAAGAGGCCATTTTTTTAAAACTATAGAATAAGGTTAACTAGCTAAGATTAATTGACAGCAAGTGATAAATTAGTATAAATGTAAAGGGTTGGCTAAAGTTATTTACACAAGGCCCGGAAGAAAGAACACTAACAACAGTAGCACTCTTGAATCTGAACATTTAAAATAAACCATTACCTCAGAAAAAAGGCAGAGACTTTCAAATGCAGTCAGGGATGCTTTCAATGCTTCCATTGCTGAAGTTCTAGTCTGAAACAGCTTTGAGAGATCAGATATGCAGAGTCAGAACACTCAGCATTTTCTGATGATCATTCCACAACAAAGGATTAAAATCATTTTGAATTTCAAAAATAGTTTTGGACCCCTTTAGTCACTACTAAGCATATGAGCCAAAGAACATACTTTTTGCAGGTTTAAGCCAGGGTAGGAGTTGTTCTTTAACTTCCTTTGTTTGGTATCTCACTGATCTCTGCGCTCCTTTCTTCATCCAGGAAGAGGAATACGAATTCTAGACATTTTGAAAGATGGGCAGACTCTCACTTCCTTCTTGCTGGAAGATGCTGGCCTCCCAGATATTGTTGTTTTCCAGCTTATTAATGCTCAAGTGCGCCCTGAACAGGTGGGTAGAGTATAACAGCTACCAAGCTGTTATCTGTGTGGAATGCATTCTCTTGAGTTGTATATGCAAAGTAGCCGCAGTTGAGGGCCTTGTGCCCAGAATACCTGCTGCCTTATAGGCTTTTTGTACAACTTCTCCCTTTGTTTTTTGTGAATCTAGAGGAAGAGGTGTTCGTTTTGTCTTTAAAAAACATTTTGAATATGCATTAAATACAGATATTTAGTTCAATGCTGCTGTTGCTCCCAAATAATGAGCATCAAGAAACGATACTGCCAAGAAATGCATTCGTCCCTATGATTAAAGACTTGGCTCAAAAGCATAAGGCAGCTGTGCATCTTTTTGAGACAGCAGTCCTGATGAATAGTAGCAGAGAACTATTTGAGGTTCTTAATTTAACATTGAAATTCTCTGCCCCAATGTCAGCAGAGTAATATGGTGGCTTTATGGCATTGTCTCACATGAATAGGTGGGAGTGGAGAAGCAGACCCACTTTCTTAGATTCTGATTGAATAATAGATCTGCTCAGAAAATTCAGCGTGAAAAACTGCAGATCAAATCCCTCCTGAAGCAGCTAAGCAGGGGACTGTGTTTGACCAAGTCCAGGCTGTCTTTGCCTCTGCATGTAGTGGTGGCTGGGAGCTCTGCGAGGAATGCTGTATTAAAGAATGAATGTTGCTGAATCAGAACTCTGGAACAATTTCTACACTGAGTTAGTGTGTGGGTGGAAGCAAGTGAATAATTGAGGCTGAAAGACACAATTCCTCTTTTTCACTGCCACATAAAACACAAATGCTGGAACTGTGTGTGGCCAGAAAGAGGGAGGGCATTAATGAACTTGTATGCAGTCCCTTTTGTGCATCACAGGTTCCAGCTGGTGTGGCTAGTAGCCAGATTACTTATCTGCTGTATTCTTGATTAGTACCAGGGGAAACCCTCCCCTCTTCTCACTTTGTCATGAAGCAATACCACAAGACCATACCAAAGCCAGTGTCAATTGATACATCCTACTTATTTTCACACCTCCGTATCAGCTGAGATGGTGAAAATTTGCTTCCTTGCTGCTCGTGACAAGAAGAATATATACAGATATCCTGCTTCTCTTTCCCTTTTCATCGCTAACCTCTTCTTCATCAGAGATCTGCTGCGCCAGGAGAACTGTGTGCTGCTGTGTTTAGTCTCTATTAGCTCCCCAGTGGCATTCATTCATCTGCTGTTTAAAAACTCTGCTTGCCAGTGTAGGACTGAAGTTTTCAACACTATCACCAAAAGTATGATTGAAACCTGCTGGAACACAGTGTCTTTCTGCTGTATTTTCTGTGCTGATGTAGAAAGAGATGTAGTTCTCTTTATGCTGGAAATTAAAGAAATCTGAACATCAGTTAGAGAGGAAGCTGGAGGAAACCTGGTGTTAAATACCACTTTTGCTGTCCTCCATAAAGTTTTCTTGTTAGCAGTAATCACAGGAATACAAGATCATCTCACAAGAGCTGAGTTACAGCTATGAGGAAAGAAAGTGCTGTTAATACTTCCTCCAGGAGCAACTGATGCAGAAAAACTAATCTCGTCATTTTCAAAGGACCACAAGACAATAATTTTCAATAGGAATTGAACACTTGATCTCCTATGGGAGATAAATGGCTTAATTCCTGTAGACCTTCTTGATAAGCAAGTTACTTGGGCTGGACTTACAGCTGGTTGAGGTAGAAGTTGCAGAGCCATGAGTAGAACCTAGATCTGTGGTCATCTTAAGCCTCAACCATGATAGTTCATCTCTAGTTCTTCATGCTGCTCTACCCTCTGCTCGCATATTGCTGTACGCCCTCTCCCCCTGGCTCTGGTGGCACAGAGCTGATCAACCTGAAAGTGACTTGTTTACAAGAGCCTGACTGTTGCCAACAGCTGGCTGCAGATCTAGGTCTGAGCCGCCTGGGAGTGCAGGAAATGACACACAGAGCTGAAAGCTAAACCTGATCAAACAGCCAACTAGCTGAAAAAATAATTTGGACTTCATCTTGCCAGCTTTGCCAAACAGTGACACATTGATTAAAAAAAAAAAAAAGTATTGAAGTTTTCCTCTGAGGGCCTGCTTTTTTGAGTCACTCTAAGATAAGGATAAGAGACTGATGTTAAAACACAATAAGAAGTTCAGGAAAGATTAGCAACAGCCCACCCTACCGGAAATATTGGAAGGGCGGAGGTTTAGTGTTTTTCTAATCCCGTCTGTTCATGAACATTCTTGAAATGCAGTTACAGTTTGTAAATAACCTCTTTTTTTTTCTCTGTTTAATCCTTCTCAATGATGTTAATGTCACAGTTTCCTCATTTCACAAGTCAAAACAAGGTTCCCAGGCTGCCTCCCTGTGCAGCTCAGTTTCGTTGCAGTTCACGCTGGATGATGAGGACCATGCCAGATCAGGTGTATATGGTTAAAAAATGCTGGTCTTTTCACACATATCCCCAGGACATAAGTGACTGAGCAAATAAGCAAATTCTTTCACTGACATCAAGTCAGTTAAATCCAATTCAGATGTTCCAGTCTGAGGGACGGCAGGGGTGTTTGGTTTTGGAGGTTTTTTGCACACCAGATTGGATCCGTCAGTTGCATTTCTTCTTTTGCATTCTGCCTCTCTCGACACTGTCCAACTTGTGTTAACAATGCCTTTATATGGGTACAGCCGAAGTGATGATAGTGACAGTACCTATCAGATACTTTTACTAGAAATTCACATCCCTTTTTTTGTATCATTATTTCAATACACAATCTGTGAGTAATTCAGGTGCTTTTTTTTTTTTGTCAACTGCAGCTCCATAAGCTGAAACCCAGGGTAGTCATGGTAGACAAAATACAATGTTTTTGTAGAAAACACTGTATAGTGTTTTCTAGACCTCTCTTCCCCTGCCTTTCCTATTCTGGATGCTGACTTTCCACAACGACACTTGCAGTTTTGTTGGTAGCTTCTGACATATGAAGCACTTAATAAGTAACTCCTCAAGCTTGAATCCACTCAATGAGGTTTTTCTCATTCCTCTAGGTTTTTAAATATTTCTCTTTATAGGCACCACCAAACAAGTCTCAGCTGATAACTATAGAAGATTTGCAGATATAAAATTTTGATAATGTTCAGAATCTCTTAGATGGCCTTGTTAATTTGGTTAGATAGGAAATAAATGTGCACCTATGTCTGACCTGCTATAGGTGTGGTGTGTTTGTTTTGATCTAAATGTCTTAAAGACTGGAATGCTCAGCAGATTATTTTTCTAAAGAAAGTTATATTCTGTGCAGACTTTGACTATTTCTTTTTCTATGCAGTTTATTAAATTCATTTAGCCTGATGATATTGTGCCAGTGCATAGTTCTTTTTTGTCTGAAAGTCTGTGTTCATCTTGAGCACAGTAGACATTTACAGTCATCACAGTGTTGTGAGCTTTTTTCCTTACAATTTGTACTGTGAAAAGAGGTGGACAGAGGATGGGAACATTACCTTATGAGCAATTTCCAGTGCTATTTTTTATTATACTGCCACATATTCTGTCCATTATAAAGCAAGTAGAACTGAATCATAGACTACCAAGAGTATTCCATTACAACAATGTAAATCCCAGGTAAATCTACTGATTTCTATGGTGTTATTCTGCATTTACATTGGTTTAACTAATATGTTCCCAGTGGCTGAACACTAAAGATAATTGTTTTTTTCTGTTCCATGTTTATATTAGAAGTGGTAATCAGTAGATGGGTATGGTTTAATGTAAAATGGCTTTGTAAAGCCTGGCTGTATGCCTGTGCACAGTGACAATGATTAATGGCTGTGGGGAAGCATTGGGATGGAATAGTCATAACTGAAATAGAATACTGAGGGAAATCAAGCTTGAGAATCAGTGGAACTGGCCTTTTTCTCTTAGAGCAACTGACAGCAAAAATATAACCAGCCTAAACACCAAAGGTAGAGTGATGTGGCACAATCGGTTAACCGGTCCTGGGGAAATACTTTCAAGCAAGCCGTAGCTATCCCTCCTTAACCACAAGGATGGGTGGCATGGCATCAGGTGTGCTTAGGTGACAGAGAGGAAGGAAAAAGACTCACAGAACTTTTGCAATGGAAGGAAGAAGCAATAATGAGAAGAGGAAAAACGTGACTGAAGGCAAGGTGATCTAGCATAACATCAAGTGAAGGTGGTTCAAGAGTTGATGCTTCAGCTGACCGCATCCTTCTGCCATTCATGAAAATATTAGCAGGGACTGATATCAAGGTGTCCACTTTTGCTAAATCTTTAACTGTTCCTGAGGAGTATGAAGGTTCCACAATAGTAAATGAAACATTGTTTTTGGTTGCAGTTTGCCTACGGTGTCCCTAGCTTGACTCTGAAGGACATTGCTTGCAGTCAGATGCTCCTGAACCGCTTTATTATCTTCAATAGCCGAAGAGGTCTCCCTTCTGTGCACAAGGCCATGTGCGCCTTGTCCCAGGAAAGCCTACAGAGAATAGAAGATGCCTTGTATGCAAATGTTGATTTCTTTAAGCTATTTCAGCGGGTAAGTATTAACACAATCATCCTGCCTTATGTTGTCATTTTTTTGGCTGATATTTCAAGAATTTTCTTTGTAATATATCACCAATGTTCCAAGTGGTCTTTGTTTATTTACCCCTGCAAATGTAAGGTTATGGATGTACGACCGCTAACCTACCATCAGCAGAACACTAGACAGTTCTGAGTATGCTTTGGGATGAAACAGACAAAATTCACAGTACAACAGAACTAAAAAATTCAAATGCAATTTTAAAATCAGAGTGTGTGTGGAACTATTATCTGGTCTTTCCAGTCTAGCAAAACAGCGTGTGGCAAGACCTACAGGGACCTTGCTGAGGGTTCTGAAAATACCCCATACAACCCATCCTGTCTTTGCTCCATCCAGCATGACAGAATTTTATGCTGAAGTCAAAGCCATGATGCAGCTTGAGTTGGGAAAACCATATGAGCCTTTTTAAAAAAAAAAAAAAAAAAAAAACACCAAAAAAAAAAAAACCCAAACAAGTTGTACTGGCTTTCATGACTCTTTCTATAGAAGCTTTTCCTTACCTCTGTTCATTTTCACTGCCCTTCTTTGTGCTGTTCCTGTTTCTGCTGTGACCTTCTTGCCATATATTAACCACAACTGCAACCTTGGTTCAGTATGGAGACATTATGCCATTATATGTATATTTATTTGTTTATTATTTATGTTTTATTATATCTTTAAAAGTAATAATATGAATATATATTTGTTTATATATAAAATGGCATACTGTTGGGGTTTTTTTGCTTTTGCTCTCTGTTCTTTTCCTAATATTTTTCTAATACTCCATTTGTATTCTGCACACTGAGCTGGTGCTTTCAGAGAACTATTCATAAAGACTCCAAGGTCTCTTTCCTCATGATAGCAAACTTAGAGCCCATCACTGTGTATGTCTTTCATGTTTTTTTTCCCCATGATCATGACTTTGCATTTTTCAACAACGAAATTAATTTGCTGTTTTTCACCTTGTAACTTAATGTCATGAGACCATCACATTGGCAGTTTGCTGTACACAGCTGGCAGGATATATGAGCAGCTGCTAGAGTGACATAGAAAGTATTGATCGGACTTTTCTGCCACAGCAGTGTAACATCATGATTAATTTAACATGGATTTTATTCAGCTTTGAGTTGCTCAGAACTGGGAACAGAGGATGCCAGAAGCTGTTGTTGACACACCAGTCAAATTACTGTTTGATTATTGTAGCATTGACAGTCATTCGTTGTGCCCATGTGATTTTGCCAATCCTGATAAGAATCTGTGGTCAGCTTTTGAAAGCTGGTATTTTCCATTTCTAAAAATATACTCAGGTATTTTCATATATCTGATGCTTGCTAGAAGCCCGATTCCCAGAGGGTTTTAATGTGCATCCAGCTGCAGAGAAGAGGGATTATCTTTTCATGATGCTTAGTACAATGAGACCTCAAGTTGGTAGAAGCTTTCTCACACTCCCATCATTATAGTTGCTAAATAATAATTTTAATATATTTCTGTTTTTTTCCACGGCAGAAGTTCCCCTTTTAAATCAAAATCCATCTCAGTTACTTCTGTTAAACTAAATGGTAGACTGTGCATAAGCACTCCTTGCCACAGTTATTTTTACAATGTGCTTCTCCACCACTTTGAAATTAACGTTTCTTGTTGAATTTGTGATCAACATATTCAGGTATGTATGTGCATAAACATACACTCAAATCCTTCATGTGCTCATGTATACCCTCTAGGGGTTTTTGCCAGAAATTAAAGCAACTCACCTTTTTGATAGCAAAGCAGAGACAGAAAAATAAGACCCTTCCTTTACTGTGTGGCTGACTCAGCCGCAGCAAGGAAAATGAGCCTCTTTCTGGAGCACTGCTGTTATTGAACCTCCTGTTTAAGCTTTGTTTGAAGTTCTTTAAACCTTATAAATAAATGAAAATAAAATTCATTAATACCTTACTGCAATTTTGGGTGGAGATAAGCAGTTCTTCCCTAAGCATAGACACATGTTGCTGAAACAGCTGCTTTGATCAGTATCATCACATGCACTTGATATGTAATCAAACCGAGTGTAAATCTACACTCAGTTACATATGCAGAATGAATCTTCATTGGGCTTTTTAAAATTCTACATTAGTTTTAAAACCTCTACATTAGAAATACTTGTGTATTCAAGACCAGGTTATTTTCTGCACTCTTACGCTGTCAGTCACCCTGTGCTTCGTGGTCTTCAGGCTACAGTTGCATAGTATAGCCAATCACATAGCAGAATTTGTTTTTGCAGAGCTCCTTGTTTGAATAGGGATTGTTTTAGGATGGGCAGCTGACTGTGGATTCCAGAACTGGGCCTTGTATTGTTGGAAAGAAACTCTTCAATGTTTATGCTCTTCCTTTTTTTCATGACACCATATTCACTTCCAGTGAATATGAAAATAGTTGGATAAATATTTTGGGGAAAGCTTTCATCCTCCTCTGTGCTTCGGGTCAATAAACATTCCCAACTGTATGCTCTGATATTTAGGTCAGATGAGAGTGTAGTTTGTATATAATGTCTGCTGATCCTGTCTTATGTGTGCTTCTGGAGAACGTGAACTAGCTGAGTACAAATTCAGTCATTTTAGGACATTTCTACTAAGACCCAATTCATGCTGAATGCCTCCTGCAAGAAATAATATTTAGGAGCAAATGTGTAATTTTGCCCCTATTCCTCTTTTCTTTTCCTCTAGCTACAAGAAGGAGGTTCTTAATTCCATATTTATCCCAGGCTTTTCTCTGGTTTGCTTCAGATTATTTACAATACCTGTTGCTCACAGTTTCAAAAAGGCCAGGTTAAGGCAAGTGCTCCAAGAATCCTGTATAATCTTTGCAGAGGCTGGTTCCCCTTAGGGGACAAAGGAAAAGTGTATTTTGAAGCATTGTGTATACTTCCTGCCTGAACTGCAAGTGACAGATCAGAACATGCTAACATAAGCTTTCCATAAAAACTCCTGCCTTTGTGATTCCCTGCCAGGTACCTACACAGTGCAGCTGTCTTCTGCTTTCTTAACCACCTACTGACTGAAAGGAATGGCAGGGAATCAGCAGGATGTATAGCTACACAGTTCTGGAGAAGTCTTTTTAGGGGCTTATCTCATAAATGTTACAGTCTAGCTATCTAAAAGTCCAGGTTTATATTTTATTGTAATACCGAAAGAAATAGATGCCTGAGAAAGCCTCAAGAGTGCTAACTCCAAGTGCACATGTGATTCTTTAGACAGCTGACTAAGAAGGATGCAGTGATGCAAGCAAAGTGGTATGTGATGGCATGCCATGGTGTCACCTGTTTCTTAAGAAGCCAGTGATAACTAAAGTGTTAACTCCTGCTGGAAAGGCCGTTTGGCCAGTCTGCAGGAGCCTGGAGAAGTAATGGTTTCTGTCAGATCTGACAGACAGCAAGGACCAGACTGCCTCCAAAATCAGGAAATCTCTCAAGTGTAAAGTACTACCAGTTATTTACCTCCATGGCAAATGGGGGCTTCTGTATCACAACCTTTGCTAAATTCAGAAGTTACCAAGGGTCTGTACATCTCCCTGGAAGAATAGCCTCTGTGAGAAGCAGCTTCTCAGAAATCCCAGTTCCTGCATTCCTTCTCCGTTTTTGCACCTTTTGGCATGGTGGGCTTAGATAAGCAGAACAAATCCTAGGCTATATTTTCAGTGGCCTGTGACTGTTTCAGCCTCATGTTAGTAACACTTACGCAGGTTGCTGTGTGAGTCTGCACATGGGTAGTGGATTTGTGGCCCCACAAGACAGGCCTACAAGACTCGCTGTTCCAAATAACTCAAAGTATTTGAGCTAGAGAGATGCCATTTGGATTTTCTTTTCTCACTGTAATAGCTGTTGTCATGTAGAAACTATACAAAACTCATCTGTATTTCTTGATGTATTCACAGCTTCCCACTGTGTTGGACAGAAACTCACCAGGTGCTGACCTGAAGGTCTGGGGGAGGGTGCTGTCTAATGTGTTACAGGCAGTGCAAAGGGTAAGTGGTCTAATAATAGATGGCATCACTTTTCTGGGTAGCACATAGTCCTCCTTTTCCTTTGTTCTATTTATGTTCCAGTTACCTGCTTTATCAGAAAGGAAATAGACTTGTTTGGGAAGAGCTAATTCCTTAGAAATTCATTCTTCTCTCATTACAAAATAAATGTAGACATAAGCATTGGCAATTATGAAGCATATTCTTTTCCTCAGAAAAGACATGAGAGAACAAGAACTGAAAATGATGCCTGTGATCAGGACAGAGGAGATAAAAGGATGAGGTTCTGACTGCATCCAGACTTTACCAGTCTGGGCACAACTGAGACCTCACCAGATGCTTACCTTCTTTGAGGGTTGCAATTAACAAAGTCTTGTCTTACTGCAGCTGGCCAGGAAGCAAAGTGTTCAGGACCTTTTGATGGTTCTGCAACCATTTGTACAAGACAGAAGGCCAGAATCCTTAGGCCATTTGGTGAGCAACCTGTCTGATCTTTTCTGTGGCTACCCAGAAGGAGGTGGATCCAGAGTGCTTTCCTTCAACTGGTATGAAGATAATAACTACAAAGCTTTCCTGGGGATTGACTCAACAAAGAAGAAATCCAGTTATCTTTATGATAATACAACCAGTAAGTTTTTCCACCAAACCATTACAGAGACTATAGACGGGTGCCCTTATGTTAGAATACCACTGTTGCTTTTATAAAATAACATTTTTAAGCACTTGATTCAGGAAATTAGAGATGGGTGAAATGGTTTTACTTCGTACTTACTTCATAGCTGGAAGCAGAGAAGCCCAAGAATTGAGAACTGACAGAAATACACATTTGCTTTCAATACAAACGCATAAACATCGTCATCATCATAATTAAGACAGTCCCTCAGTCTTATCTTCTAATATATGCTACTGATACCAGGAAGAACTAGATGCTTCTGAAGAAGCTTCAGGAAAATACAGCGCTGCATTCTGGAATTACTTTTCTCCAAGACAATTTTTTTTTTTTAAAGCCTCTCAACTTGATTGATGGCCTGGAGCACAGGAATTTTAAAATCTCTCCTTTTAAATAATACTCAATTTGATGCATGGCAGCTGTTCTCTTCCTGCATAAAAGTACCTATATTTTGTAGCAGTAATGTTCTACAGCATAATTAAATCTTACATAGAAAGTATTTCAATTTACCAGTTTTTGTTGTTTTGATTTCCTCACTTATCTTCTTGCTGTTGTAATAGGAGAGAACCAAAAAAAGAGGAACCAATTTTATCTTTTCTACCATTCATTATTTTATCTTTTTATTATGTCCCCTTCTGTTTGCTATTCAGTTTTGCTCTACATTGAGACCACCAGCAATTTTTTCTGTACTAACATCCATATTATCGCTGGTAGTACATTTCTGTGTCCCTTCCGCTATGATAGATATGGTTGTATGTTTACAAAGTACAGGTGAGCACTTTGCCTGTAGAGAGACTTCTGCCTTTCACTGTCCATGTTGATACTTGGTTCTACTTATGTGTGAACCTTCAAAAGACCCGTAAAAGGCCCAGTACTCCATTTCTTCAGCCAGGGAACAAAATAGTTGAATGATATCCAAGTAAACAAATTACTTCATAGTGCAGGAGTAAGATAGAAATGTTTACATTAAAATGTTTAGTTCTAAATTATTGTAGGATCCAGTTCTGAACTGTTCTGGAGCTCAACATCCAAGCCTGCTGGATCTCCAGCCCAATAGTTTATACTGTGTAACAATTAACCGCTAATAGGAGGAAAAAATAGTTTTGTATCAGTATCAACTACAATACAAAGGAGCTAAGTCATTAGGAGAAAAGCAATTAGAGCTCAAAATTGTTCAGTGAGACTTGAGCTGTCTAGTTTCCTTCCATTTGAAATACCTTATAAATAACAGCAACTTTCAAATGATTACATTTATTTGTTTGCTCTTCCGATTTCCATGGTGTCTACTTTACAACTCCAATATCTACTTAATAGTCTTTTCCATTTATTCAGATGTTGTACTTCTACATTGCAGAATGTGCTTAACCCATTTAGATTCAAAATGCTTTAAACTGTCTATATTGCCAGTAAAAAGCCCTGCAGGATGTTATGTATGATAGGATTTGGGTAGGGTTTCATAAAGACTGTCTTTCTTTCTGTCTTTAGCACCCTTTTGTAATGCATTGATCCAGAACTTGGAATCAAACCCTTTAACCAAAATAGCCTGGAGTGCTGTGAAGCCCCTGCTGATGGGAAAAATTCTCTTTGCTCCTGATTCACCTTCTGTACGGCAAATCCTAAAAAATGTAAGAAGTTCTGAAATACAAAAAAGTATATTTCTAAAAAATTGCATTCTAAGAAACATCTTTTGAAAAACAGTAACCCAGCTACCTCAACCTAATCAGATTTTCTTCTCAGAACTCGATTTGTTCTGATGGTCATCAGAGGAGGGACAGTTACTCTTCGTTTAAAAAACAGGAGACAGATCTTCACTGATTCATCCCATCTTGGTCCACACTACATACTTTTTCCAGCTCCGGTAGCCTTTTGTTGGCATGATTCCACATTTACACTAGTAAAAATAGTAATATTTTATATATATATTTTACAGATATAGGAACATCAGCAGCTCTGTGCCAGTAAATATTTAAATGGGGCAGCTATGAGGCTTGGATAGACTCATTGAGACCTAACACTGAGAGATTACAAACCAATAGCAACATCATGGTTTAGTATTATATATGCTGAAATGATAAATAATTTTTACTTCATGAAAATAGGATGGAGCCTGGACTCTTCAGCTAAGTGCCTGAAGCTGGGTGAAATGAATCTGAGCAGTTTAAATCAAGGTCGCATATGACCTAGGTTTTGGCCACCTCATAACCAGCAGTTCACTTACTCTCAACGTCTATGTAAGGCACAGAAGAACTGCTGCTCGTAGTTCATACAAGAAAACATGAGATTTACAGTAGCCCAACATTTTCAAATCTTAACTAATATCTTAACTATGAGAGTATCTGTCTTCTCCAACTGCCTCCCATTTATTCATCTACCCGCATCATCATCTTTCTTTTTAGTTCTCCATGGAGAGAAATAGTCAAGGGGAAAAAGAGAGGAAGAAATCATTCTACCTAAAACCTGAGTATTTAAAGGAATTGAAGTTAACTGGGGTTAATGTGCACTTGTTTTTTCCATTACATATACAACAGAAATTTATCCTAAGTGACTTTAATTCCAGTTGGATTTTACAAATTCTTTTTCTGAGAATTATTAACATTTCTGCTATTTTAACAAGTTTCTTAAGTATTGAAGGTAAAAACTACATTTGTAAGTTACAGGTTTCACTGTCACTGAAGGCTGGATCATAAATTCTGTTTGTTTATCTCCTTAGCTTTCTAACACTCTTTTTCTGCTGTTTCATTCCTCAGGCAAACTCCACTTTTGAGGAACTTGAACGCTTCAGACTGTTGACGAAAGCTTGGGAAGAAGTAGGACCTCAGCTGTGGTACTTCTTTCAAAACAGCCTGCAAATGAATATGATCCGTGTATGTTATAACTTAGCAGGGATCCTCAGTAAGAGCAGCCTTTTACCATCCTTTATTTTTGCTAAGGGAGAAGAGAATTAATTTGGGAGGTTTGGCTGGAAGTACAGCCTTTGCAGCAAGGAATCTGTGGCCTTTAAGGCTGTTGGACTGGTTACTGGGCTTGGTTTGAAGTCTAGTCTTAGATGCATTACAGCATCTCTGTGACAAAACCTCAGATCTGGACGCTCTCTAGAATCTGGCTAGTGACTTCTTAATAAAGGCAGCAATCGCTGGTTCCCTGTCTCTCCAAAATGTCCTTCAAGATCAGACAACTTGATTTTCTTGGGTTCTGCACAGGCAAAGGTGGCGGTAGTACCATGTTTTTGCTGGGTCCAGCAATTTACTACCTTAGGAAATTGCTTATTTCCACATCCGTTAGATCTGACTTTGATCAGCTGCAAGTAGTATCTGTAGTTAAAGTTTATAAAGCAGTTCATACTAGAGAAAACATTTGGTTTTCCACACTCTTCTCTGTTAGATTAGACATTTATTACATTTATCCTCTTGCTTATAAGGAAAAATGCAATAAATAGTCAAGGATAAATTTCTTTTCATCCTTTCTTCGAGTCTCACCTCCAGTTCAACTATGCAATTGCCCATTTATAAAATTAATTCCTTAGCATACCCTTTTGTACTACTCATAGCTCAGAAAGAGCTATGGAAATGGAAACCTTTCTAGCTAAACAGGGCATGTGAAGAGGATCATTGTAGTGAAGCTGTCCTGATGTGTTTCCTCAGGACTCTCTGAAGCACCCTACAGTGAGGGGCTTCTTGAACAGCCAACTGGGTGCTGAAGGCTTAACCGCTGAACACATAATCAACTTTCTCCACAATGGGTCTCCAGGGAGCCGGGAGAAGGGAATGGCAGACTTTGACTGGCGGAACATCTTCAGTGCTGCAGACCAAGCTCTGCGTATGCTCAGTCAGTATCTGGAGGTAAGGTCAGCCCTCCCACTGCTGGGAATACTTGTAGAGAATATCTTAAAGCAGGGTAGGCAGTACTTGGGGTCTGTGGCAACAGACGAGAAGGTTAAAATCATAAGACATCTTCCTTTGTTTCAAATTTAATCTTAATATTAAAAGCATGTTTTTAAAATAATAAAGCAGTACAAGAACATGAATACTTATTATTATGGAAAAAACCTTCAATTTGATGAGCCTCCAAAATTCAAAATATTGGTTGAATATCTGAACGCACTTTGATGCTGAGAGGCAGAAAGTGAATGAAAAACCTCAAGGAAACATTTTTTTTGGTAAGTACTAGTAACTGGCAGGCCACTAATTTCAGCAAGACCGGGACCAGAGAAGCTAATAGTTCTTTGGTAAGTCCCCCTTCAGGTTTTTAAGCACCTGATCAAAATTCCATTGAAACCAATGAGGGAGTTTCCACCTGTTCTGTAGTCACTTCTGACAAGATGTCTGTGTCTCTTTCCTGGAATCTGTAGCCCCCTTCCCTAGGGTGCTGTGTTTTTAGTGGGGCGCTCTGAGGCTTTTTGAGAGCCACAGTGCAGGAAGTGAGGTGGAGTTTCATTATGTAAATGAAAAATGCTAAAAATGTAGATGAAAATGTCAAGCCATTGTAAAAATACTTTAGAAGATACTTTTAGTAAGAGGTTACTCTGGTATGGGCAATATAACTTACTGATGAGTTCATCAGACTCAGACTAAGTCCAGTGCAAAAAAGGTTATATTTTTTTAGAGAGCTAGGCAAACTGCTGCCTCCATTCCTTCCCAGAGCTGGGTAAGTGACACCAGGAGGTGTTTTGGGTTTTTTTTTTAATCCTGTGTATTTCTGACTGCAGGTAAACATGTGTTTGGAACTGGACCTAAGATGGGGTGGATTCCTGCTAATTTAGATAAATGAAATGCCAACTCTTCTTTGTAAACTTATGAGTCCAGGCAAAACTAGTGGACCCTGCAATGTCGCAGGTTAACTCCGAGAGTTTAAAAAAAACCTATTGCTATCTGCAGTAATATTAATACTTGGGAGCTCAACACTTAGCATCTGCCATATGAGGGTCAGGGTCTTTATATAGATGAATTACATCTTACAAGCATCTCTGAAAGAAAAGTAAATATTTAGTTATTATTTAATGGTTAAATAAGCTGAGCCTCAAGCTCACAGAGAAAATTGATACTAGTTGTAGGCAACAGGACCAAGCCTAGCTCTCCTAATTCCAATTCAGTTCAGTCTAAAAGACCATTCATCCCCTGCAAGAAGGCAGGAACTGAGAGTTTATCTGCCTTCCTATAGCTATTACAAGAGGGAACAATAAAGCTTTTGCACAAAGCTCTGCTGATTCTTCTGATGTTCTTTTTGCATCATGTTAGCAGAATTATTTCTTACTCAAGCTGAATGAAATATATTGCTTGCAGCAGGTCAATGCTGGAACATCCACAATATCGGGGGAGTTACTGTACCTGGTAATAGATCTTTGTGTCCTAAAGGTCTTTGTAATGAGCTTATTCTTTTAAGTCTGCTGTTTACACTGAGTTGTTAGCATTTGAGAATGTTTTCACACTGTGCCAAGCACAATGAGAACAAATAGCTGCCTTTCAGGGACACCCTACTCCTTATCACAGTATGCAATGAGGAGAGGTGTGCTGCCAGCAACTGTCTTTGGAGATGCCAGATCTCTGCTGCAAGCTGTGAGGCAGCTGAGAATCCCACAAATTATGCAGTGGCAGCTCATCCTCACCACTCCAAGAATTTCCTGTTCTTCCCTTTGATTGCCTTAGGCCACAGAACAGCTGAACTGTTTGAGCGCGGTACCTAGTTACCTCTTTATGCTTATTATTTTCTAGTTTTATCTTCCAAACCTGTTCTCAGTATTTTAGCTTTGGTTTTCCCATCTTCATTGGGCCATTTTAAATTGTTAAATAATTACTGGGAGAAGATCTGAAATAAATTTCCCCAAGTGGTTGATGAACGAATTTTGATATAGTGAGGTTTATGAAGGCACAAGCTGTGATGCAATTCACTGAAAAAAGCCTAGGTAGAGCATACAGCCTTTGTTTTGACTGCAATTAATGTTAAGAGAAAGAAATTGTAGTTTTTGGCTAGTAGATTACAATATAAAATCTCTTTTCACTTTCAAATTGTGTGAATTATTGCAACACTGGTGTCTTGGCCTATGTTCTTATACAAGCTTTTGTTTCGTTCTGCTCACCCAGAAGATCTATAAGCACTTGTGTTTTCTGTTTTGAACGCTTGCTGCTTCCTTGACTGGACCCCTGGATAAGAGCCTATACTGCTCCTCAGCCTAGTCCAGATACTGTCTATTCTGCAGTGAAAATCTAGACAAGATCAGTTGTCTGTCAGTACTTTGCCGGTGCCATTCCCAGAGATTCCTCTGGAAAACTACATGAGTTCTTCTGCAGCTGCAACAAGTACCTTGAAAATAATTCCTCATAACAAAGAAACAGCAAATAGTCCTCCAGACACTGCAAAGACACAGTTACACAGCAGGAATTTGTTTTGGAAACACTGACACTTTGGCAAGAACTAAACTGAGTTCCAGAACTCAGTTAACTATGTGGGATAAACATATCTCAAAAAAAATTAATACAACCTGAGCCATCAGTCTAATTCGATTTCTCTTCTGGCATACAGACCAGAAAGTTTTTCTGCCGTATTTTGCTTCCTGATATGAAATTCTATGTAGTTTAATTTTGTAAAGCAAACTAGGAGATTGAATGTTTGCAAAACACCAGGAAGAGTAAAGCTACAAAATAATAAAGTTATCAATTTAAGTGCTGTTTTGTTTTGCTGCCAGTTAAAAATATATTTTCGTATAGATCCCATTAAACTGTGATACTTCAAGTTTTAAAGGAAACAGAGCATGATTTATCACAGGGAAAGGTTAAATATAAGAGTCTTTAAGATGTCTACCCATTAAATAACAAGTTGCCTGTATGAGCACTTTGATGTGGAGTAATTTTTGGTTATTGACCTGCAAGAGATGATCAAGAAGATAAGATCAAACAAGTTCGCCTCCTGGAATTTTATGAAGCAAGAAAATTCAATAAGTATCTTCCCAGTCCATCGGGGGTTAAATACTTCTACTCTCTGGTAATGTCTTGCCAATTCAGAAGCTAAATATACAAACATAAGTCTGTAATTTTACAGATAACTAATGATAGAGTTTGTAGTGTTCACAATCTTTTTGTCTTACAATGTCTGTTAAATAGGAGTTAAATGGGGGGACATGAAGGGCTTAGATTTTGATGACTAGGTGTCTTGTATATGGACTGATAATAATACATTTCACAATAATGACAGACTAAGAAAGAAAACAGTTTGCTGTGAAGGGTAAACTACATTTTATTATTGAGATAGCCAAAGCATGTTAACTTAAGCCAGCAGGTTCATCACATGTCAGAATTCAGTAGGGACACAGTATTATCAGTAAGATCAATTGACTAGTTGACTGGCATTAAATAGGAATAAATACCTAAATACCTAAGAGACTTTAAGATTCAAATTTATGCTCCGACTCTGCCAACGCTTCACTTGACAAACTGCTTTTCAGCTGAAGTCCATGGCTAATGTGCTTTTCTTATGGATCAGTCATCCTTTAGCTCCCTGGTGTTCACTCGGGCACTTCCTAGGCTGAAAAAAATGTCCCAAAACTTGAAAAAGGATAGTGTTTCGATTCAACTGGACCACTAAAAAGCTCTCGTGGCCAGATTTATTTTATGGCTGAGTTAATTTTATCTCCTGCGTGCAGACTGTGGAGACAGTTCCTGATACTGGGACCTCATCTGTGCTGCAGCTTTAGCCCTTCCAATTCAGATATTTGCCTTTTTGAGGGAACCTTCCAAGTATAGTCCAAGTGGCAGAGTTCAGATTTCCATGGCTGGATGACTACAGTGACTTAAATATATTTAAAAAAAAATTTCATTCTAATTAGTAAACATGGCACCATAGGCTTTGGCTGAACTTAGTACTAGCTATATGTTTTGTACAGGTACATCTAAATTTGCCCTGTCATACTTAAGTTGCAACAGCGGCTCCTGCTTTAGTGGCCACCCTTGCTTGATTTCTTACTTGTTGGGATGGACATTTCTTGAGCTTGGAGGAGGCAATCCTTAAATATCAGGAATAAACTGCTTTCAAAATTATTCCATCCACTCATGTTGACCACAGCAATGCTAAATCTGAGGGAGATTTAGGGAGAATGATGTTTCTGAGCTTGTATTGATAATGCTGTGTGTTTTGAATTTGTCATAAGAATTAGACTAAGAATGGGGAAGCTTTCAGGAAGGAGGAGAGAGTCAACTTTTAATAGTTTCAGCATAAGCTTTTAAAGCTGAAAACAGCAACTACTTCAGATGAACCTACCTCCCTTTTTTGTTTTCAACCACTGATGTTTGCTTTAATGTATACCTCTTAGTAGTTTATTCCCATGCGATTTTTCTCTGTGATTATTTGTAGTGCTTGACCTTGGATAAATTTGAAGGTTATCTTGACGAAACTCAACTGACTCATCAAGCCCTTCATCTGCTGGAGGAAAATAAATTCTGGGCTGGTGTCGTTTTTCCAGACATAGAGCCTACAACCAGGAGTCTTCCACCACTTGTGAAATACAAGATCCGGATGGACATAGATGTAGTGGAGAAAACAAACAAAATCAAAGACAGGTAAGTGATGGTTTCTTCAGTTCTTGCCTGCCATAACATGAATATGAGAGAGATAAAGACATTAGAACCTGCATTGGATACATGCATGAAATCCAACTGTATTCACCAATAGTTAGTACATAATGCAGTGCAGAATCCATCTCCAGTTACCAGGTACTGACACAAGTGGTATCACTCTTGTGACAGTTAGGCCAAGCAGTGGGTAGGTGCATGGATACATGGCAAAGGGGATGACTCTGCTCAGAATCTATTCAGTAACCTGCTTAAGTTTTTAGTTGGCTCAATCACTGGCAGAGGCAGACAAAGTCCTACGTGGACTGTGACCCAGCTGTCCTCCACCTGGACAGCAAAACTTCTCTGCTGTTCCTCCTCAAGTCCTCCTCAAATGGACTCACTTAAAGGGATAGCAGAAATATTTTCTCAGCATTATCTACATAGAGGAATATAATGGTGTCTGGTAGTTGTCATTGAGCTGTTCCAGTTTAATCTCCAAGGATACTATATTCCAAATGTAGTTTTTTCTATTCTAGAATGGTTACTCTGCTATATGATTAATCTATGTACATTTTTGGCCAAAATTGCTATTCTGTGTCAGTGCAGAGAAAATTAAAGGAAACAAAAGAACCTTCCAGGTCATATACTTTCTCAAGCAATGTGGTCTGACAGACCAAAATCTCGAAAAGACAACTCCAGGCAGTGCCCCTACAATTTCAGTAGCTAAGATTTTTTTTCTTAATTATTATTTATTTCCCCCCCACACCCCTCCCCTAAAGCCACTGTTTACCCAAATGGTTTCCATGTGAATTTCCTTTTGAGGTACTGGGTTCCTGGTCCAAGAGCTGATCCTGTGGATGATTTACGTTATATCTGGGGAGGCTTTGCATATCTCCAAGACATGATTGAGCATGGGATTATAAAGACCCAGACCAACATCGAAGTGCCATTAGGAATTTATCTGCAGCAAATGCCATATCCATGTTTTGTGGATGATGTGTGAGTAAAAGCAGTTTATCTTAATTCTGATGAATACTTGGATTGCTGTGTGCTTTAAGACTCCCAAGCACCAGTTCTAACCCTAGTCCTAAGGTATACGTGCAAGAGCAATAACTGAGACATAACTGAATGAATTTGTTCTTTTCCTTATCCTGCCATAACCCGGACTCCAGAAGCCGCCTTTGCCAAGATTCTACCCCTAATCCCAATCCTGGCCTTTGTTGCATTCAGGCAACCAGTGTCCAGACCTAAAACGAACACAAAACATTGGCCCCTTAAAAGCAGCAGTTTTCTTCCAATTTTGCATATCACACAAAATCAAAAAAAATAACCTGGGGGTTTTTTTGGCCTTACTTTTCCAGGCAATAATAATAATAACCTAACCTAAACCTTCACATCGATTACAGCCGAGAATCTGTTGTCAGCAGGGCACTCCAACTATAACGATTTGATCCCTAACAATGTCAGTCCTGGAACTACCCCTGTGATTACACAGGACGCAGCAAAAATGTGATCTTTTAAAAAGTTTTTATCTAACTAAAACTAAGCCTCATGCTATAGCATATGACCAGGGCCTGTAGCAAAACTGAACACAGAGCACTGACCCATGTTAGAACAAACACTGCATCCTTCAGTTAACTGTGCGGAATTCATTGAAGTGTAGTAAGCTTCTTTTCCCTAATTACATTTCTAAATCCCATCTTTCTTTATATCCAAAGAATCATTTCCTAAAGAAAAATTGAACAGAAAATGCTTGTCCTGATGGAATTGGTACCTCTCTTGCTATCTCTGTAAGTCTTAAAGAATCAAACAACCCAGTCTCTTCAAGTGTATTACCAAACCCTAACCCTAGACTTAATCATATCTAGATACACCAATACCCAAAGCTGTAGTTTTTCATCCTTGAAGACACCTACAGGCCTTGCAGAATCCCAAGACAATTTAGTCTCTTGAAACTCTTTCTTTCCAAAATCCTAACCACATCCTTAAACAGGATTCCATTTATAACTACATGACTAGTATCTGCAATGAAACTGGATATACAGCATTGGTTTCTGTTAACATCAGCCCTTTTTCTTCCCTTGTGGACGTTACAGTTTTCAATAACAACCTGATATTCTCTAACCTTCTTCTCCCTAATTCCTGTCCATGGTTTTTATGAAGATTGACTGTTTTTTGTCTTAAATCTCATGAATCTAGCAAAGGATTCCAGGACTGTGGGTGCAGTCCATTACCAGGAGTTTCTTCCCCTGGTGAAGAGCAGAATAAAGAAGCTAAAGGAGAAAGAGGTGGTTTGTTGCTCTGTAACGAAAAAAGAAAGAAACTGTGTTCCTGGGTGTGGATATTTCATGGCTTCATGGAGGCAGTGGGGCTGTGGACCCCCATTAGTGCTGCCTGAACCAGCATGTGTGCTCCAGATTTTATGAAGTGGTACCTCTTCCCTGTTCACAGTGTGCCTGTTCCAATGCTGCAATCTGTGCTACTCAAGTGTCTTGGTATACATTTCACTAAAAAAAAAACAAACCAAAAAAAACCCCAAAACCAACCATGCTATAGAAATAATTTCATAGTTCTGTCAGCGTGTTCTGTTCAGGCAAATGCCAATACTTCAGATAATGGCAGATTGCCGATACACATAATTTGACCTGTCATTCCCATCAGTCATTACCTGTTAGCCTGACAAAATGTGGCCCTGGCAAGCCTGCTGTTCATTTCCTCCCCACTGAGAATACTGCAGAGGCAGAAACGCCATCTGTGCGAAAGTTCTCTGAAGCCTGCAGCAGCCACACACAGTTCAGGGCTGATATCCAAACCCAGTGATGGCCTCTGCAGAGAGCCTGCTTAAGTGAAGCAAGCGTATCCTCATGGTAAATGTGTATGTTGTGCTATGCATGGCCTAGCGCTCTCTTACATGTGTCCACCAACAGGCAAAACCCAGTGTACCCCAGGCCATTCCACAAAAGCATGGCTTTGTTTCAGCAGGCCAGATTGCTCTTCAAAAAGTGAGGATTTTCCATTTGTTTTGACAATGGAGTAGCTATGATAGCATATAGCAAAAATGTAGTTCTGTAGGGCTCAGATTTAGGAAGCTGAAGGTTTTTTTGCTCCTTTTTGTTTTTAGCAGCTCTAAGCCTTTAGCCTTTAAAGAATCAAGTCCATTTGGTTTCCAGGGTAATTTCATTGAAAAATTGCAATCCCAAATTCATAGAAAATGTTTTCAGCTTTTTTCACCCCAAAATCTCTTTCTCACCCTGACAGCATGCTTGGGGCAGTGCTTCACCAAGGATCATCTGCCAGGGCTGAGCAGCTGTAGAGTCTGGCGGGAGGGAGGGAGAAAGGGAGCGGTGCCTTCATCACAGTACATGAAGGGCCACCCACAGCAGCCTCTCCCAGCGCTGTCGTTTTGGAAGTGGTACTATGTAAGACAGTCCCAACGCATTCTCCGAGTCATGGTTTGTATGAATTTCAGCAGCCTTGCTGCAGCATCTGATGCTTTTAATGCTTAATTTGTTTAATTCTTTTGCCAGTGAATCTTGGGAGCATAAAAAGACAGTGACACTCCCAAATTGTTAACATTAGCATATGTCTTAAAATATTCTTTGTACATCATAGTAAAAGCATTATGGCAATTCACTGTGAAGAGAGATGTATTTTTACGAGCCACCACATGTTTTGCAGCCTTCAGTAACCCTTAGAACCTCTTTGTAAAATAGAAATAACATTCATCTGTCTCATGGGAGTGCAGCAACCATTATTTCATTAATATTTAGATTGTTTGTGAAGTTCACTAGCAATGTGTTACTGATGTTTAGACTGAGAATTTCCAGTCCCATGTTCAATAAATGCATTCTTCCCCACTCCTTTTCCTTTTCATTCTTGCTTTTCATCTCAATATTTCTCTGTTTTACCTAAATTTAATTTATTTCTCCCTTCTTGCTTTGGTAGCTTCATGATCACCTTAAACCGCGCCTTTCCCATCTTCATGGTGCTAGCTTGGATATATTCGGTTTCCATGACTGTGAAGAGTATAGTGCTGGAGAAGGAAATGCGTCTGAAAGAGGCTATGAAGAACAGGGGTGTAACTAATGGGGTGATTTGGTGCACTTGGTTCCTTGACAGCTTTGTCATGATGGCTGTGAGCACGTTCCTCCTCACAGCACTGATTATGGTAAGGATTGCCACTCTCAAAGTCACTGTTGCATTTGCACTGCTGATACCAGTTTGCTGTTGAGAAAGAATGGTAGCCATTCATAGGGAGACGGGAATGGCTGGTGGCCTGTTCTGATCGCAGCACGTAGCAGGCACATTCTTCTAAGCAGACCTCATGACAGCATCAGCACTTGGCAGAGACAGAAAGATAAATTCGCTAGTAAGATTTATTGTGAGATTCCCCACAGAACAATACATCAAGCTGATTACTCTGTATATTGTATTTCCTGTAGACAGAGGCAGATCTCCCAATAAATAATAATTATTTTAAATAGAAGGGATCATAATATGAAGAATTTTAATCTTGTAATTCACTGTATGTGATTCATTTACAATATTCAGTGCTTGCCTGCTTAGAAATTATGTCACTATTTCAATGAAAAAAGAGACTGCAAGGACAGAACTTTCAGGACAGCCTGAAAAAAAAACAAAACAAAAAAAACCCTTTTGCTTCTGTGACTCAGAATTGCTGTAATTTTTTTAACTCTTCAGGACAGTTTAGATGTTGTCGCTAAGGACTACCTCTTACCTGTGTTACCTGAGAACCAAGCTCCTCCTAGCTGCTATGTTTAGTTATATAAATCTGTAGCATTTTGATAAGGAAGGATGCCCTTGCATCTTTTCTGATGTGGGGAACTGGTATTGGTATAAATGCATAGTTAGGGTTCAATCCGCTCTGTCTTATCAACCTGCCCTGATGAGTTGTTCTAGTTCCTTGCGGTTCTATTACAGCTTGGCTGGATAGGGAAAGCTTACTTTATTTGCTACACTGGTTTAATTAAAAATCAGGAGGTAGTTAATACCAGAAAGGAATGTGCTTATACCTATAATTCGCTTCCTTTCCTGGATTTCACCATGCCAGTGTGAGGCACCTTTGTAAATACATTCTTATGAGAGATTGTATCACTGTTGATAAAGAAATCTCGGAGGCCCAGTGGGATGTTGCAACAATGTTGAGACCTATTTATAGCCTTATAGACCTATCTGAGCTTTATATAGGGCTCAAAACAAAGTTGAGCCTAATAAATAGGTCTCAACATTGTTTTTAGGAGTAAATAGATAATCAGCAGCAGTCCGTGCTCTTCTTGAGAGGGAGCGTTTGATCTACAAAAGCTCTAAGGAAGAAAGGTCAATAAAAGTTCACCCAGTGGGTTAGTTAGTACACAAGGATCTCTGAGAAGCTGCACTTGGATTCCTCAGCTGTGATACCCTTCTGGAGTTTGAATATCATTTAGGTGCAGAAGCTTTATAATTTTCCTGTTTGTTTGGGTTTTTTTTTTTTTTTAAGATGGATTTTGTTAGGCTTCCTTACATTGTCTTTCCTGCACATCGAGCAAGTGGACTGAGGAGAAGATGAGAAGAGATCAATGAAAATTTATTATGATAGTTCAAATAGTTTTATTTAAAATGTATGAATTTCCAAGCAGGCACATCTTGCTTGGAATCATTTGCTTAATAAGACAGGGACAGAACGTCCGTTTTCAATCAGTTATGATCGTAATTCAGTCATCAAATATGAATATGAATTCCACAGCCTGTTGTACTAACCTGAAGTCACAATCCAGGAGCAGGGATAAAGTTAGATGAAGGATTGTTATTGAAATGGCCTCAGGTGTTGAAACATTACTGCCTGGGAGAGTTAGAAATCATATTAGGTAAGAAAGACTGGCTTATTACTCATTACAGGTTACATGTCAATGGCAATTCTGACCTTTTCTGCTAGTTCAGAAAGTGGCAATACTTCTAAATGTTTTCGTTTTCCTTTTGCTTACAGTGCGGACAAGTACTACGTTACAGCAGTCCACTTCTCTTCTTTCTATTCCTACTGACATTCACCACAGCCACCATAATGCAGTGTTTCTTGTTCAGCACCTTCTTCTCCAAAGCAAATCTGGCAGCTGCCTGCAGTGGAGTCATCTACTTCACCTTGTACCTGCCCCACATTGCCTGCTTTGTCTGGCAAGACCGCATGACTGTTAATCTGAAGATCCTAGCAGTAAGCCTTTCACTGATTATATGGTATCTCTGGGTTCAAATTTTAGCTGCCCTTCTCACTGTGCATATGTGAGTAGCAAAGCATTGCACACCTCTTCCTCTCTGCTTTTTGATTCCGAGAGGGACACCGCTGAATCTCTCTCAAATAATTAGGGATTGCAAGTGAATAAGCCTTTAGCAGACCTCGTGACTAAGAGATATTTTCATGGCTCTTAGAAAATTCAATAAAATTAATTTTACTTTTTGAATGCTAGGATATTAGCATAATTTCAAAAAGTTTTGAATACTTCCTTATACGTCAAAGCAATTTAACTTCTGGCATGTTTAATAAATACAAAGGCAATTCACAAAATGGGGACAGTTGTCTGTCTTATGTGCTATAACCTAGTTAACAGGGTAATATCTAAGGATGAGAAGACCTCAGATTCACATTCCTTCTTTAGAGTTAGGATTTGAACCTAAGTGCCAAAGCTCTGAGAAATATCTTCCATCTAAGAAGTTGTAGACATTCTTCATGCAGTGCTTCCTTGTTGGTTCTCTTCCATAATAGGTAAGATACTTAACAATTCAGTGGAGCTGGAAACTTCTTGCTGTTTTTTGAAATGGAACTATGAACTTACAAAATTATTCAGACTGATTTTCTGTTGCCCAATGAATTGGGAAGGGGAGCGGATGTTTGAATCCAGTCTTCCCATCTTTGCTGAGCATTCTAACAACCTAGGTAAAAGAGAAGTACTGTCTTCTCTTGCACCAGGAAATATAATGAAAAAGGAAAAAGAAAACAAAACTCTTTAACAGCTGTAACTAAGTGTAAATATGGCTATGAATCAGCTTTCTTAACTGATGTACTACACAGATATAGTGTATACTATTTTTAGTTCTACCAGTTCTAGGCAATAAAGTGCAAAACTTGATCCTGTCATTAAATCAGGAAATGAGTAGGGTTGGCCTCTGACAGGTTCTGATTTGGGAAGAAATCTTGAGACTAGCACACAGTCTAAGCATAAAGACAACACTCTTACCCTAAAGTGAAAGAGGAGGCATCCGTGTAAGAAAGGATATTTGCTGGCCAGAAGCCATGAATATTTTTCTCTGTTCCTGATATGTTTGGTCTTGTATTTGTAGTTCAAAGGTTAGTCTCTGAAAAAGAGCTAATTACAAGAGATGATAAGGGGCAAGGTGTGCATGTGTAGGGGGCCTGAAGTAAAAATAAAAATTTTTAAGGACAAGTAGAGTAATTGAACAATGAATGTATTGCTGAAAACCAAACATTTTTTACTTAGCACACTATGATAATTCTTCACTGAGAGTTGCTGTTGGGATCCCTCTTGTCCCTTCATTTTCCTAAGGTCTGGCATTCCTGGCTGAACTACATATCCTGTAAAACAGCACTATATCACTTCTTGCTCTGTTTTTGCAATGTAATGTTGAAGAGGATGTTTGGATACTATACTGGTTTATTAGTTTGTTATGTGAGAACTAGGTAGCAGACACACCAGGGGAGGGGATGGTTGTGGTTTTCCTTATCCTGAGCATCTGGTGTACTTTCTGTCTTGTTATTCATAGTGGCCCTGCCCCATACACTCAGGAAATATTTTGTTTCTCCAAGATAGGCAAAGGTGTACACTGCAAACTTCTAGATGCATCTATAGTATTTTCTGAACAGAGACATTAATGGAAAAAAACAAGCTGTGAAGGTTGCCTGGTAGCTAAAGAAAGTACAGCCAAGATTGAATTCAGTCTATTATGGCTAAATACTGCTTAGAATTGCTGCCATTCAGAGGATTAAGCATCCCAGTCCAATATAAAAGTGAAACCACTTTTCCCTGATCATTTGTTAGGCATTACCAAGTTTTGAAGTCCAGTCCCTAAAGGTCATCTTTTTTTGTGGTTGCTTTACAAAATGTCCCTCTGTCTGAGCTGAATGTCATTTTTCCTTTATTCCAGAGTTTGCTTTCTCAAGTAGCTTTTGGTTTCGGTACAGAATACTTGTCACGCTATGAAGAACAAGGTCTTGGCCTACAGTGGGGTAACATCAGAACCAGTCCCTTGGAAGGAGATGAATATAGCTTTCTTTTTTCCATTAAAATTATGCTTTTTGATGCTTTTCTCTATGGAATACTTTCTTGGTATCTTGACAATGTTTTTCCAGGTATGTCAATTTCTTATTCATACAAAGTAGTGGTAGTTGTTGTAAACTGTGTTAGTCTAATCAGCCTCCGGGTAGTTCTCTGTCAGAAAAAGGGTATTTGACATTGTAGACCATGAGTCTTATCTAGTATAGCACCACTGGTTTATTAAGGGCTTCCACTTTTCTCTCTTTCTTTTTCCTTTCTCCTATTTTAGTCCTGAAAAGAATGTAAAAGGAGGAAAGAGTAAGAAGGAGGATGCAATTTCTGGTCCTGTTTTAAAATTTAAATAGAAAATAAATCTACAAAAATATCATCTGTTAAAAGCCAATTTGTGTACATATTTTTCTTTTGAGACGTTTCAACCATTTCCAGTAAGAATTTTTTAAATTTTTGAAAATATAGAAATAACGGTTCTAGTTCACATATATACCATGGCCACATTAGGCCGACTGTTTCTTAAAGGACAGTACTATTTCTTGAGATACATACTGTGTCCTAGACAGCTGTGAAAGTTCCTGTGTGGATTTATTTTATTTCTAAATGGGAATCCTGGTTCTAGTGCGAGTTCACAAAAGGATTTTCTTTGTTATCAATTACAAAGTTTGGGAACTTTGTGAGAAAATGGTTTGTCCTTGTAGCTTAAATCCTGTTTCTTATTGAATATTGTTACAATATAATAAATGCAGACTCTTAGGCTGTACAAGCAAGTGAGCTTTCCTTTCATTAATTTATTACTCCTACATGTGAACTGCAGTTCCAGAATGTGTTTCTTGGCAGATGGCTATCTTTTTTCTTTTTTCCTTTTTTTTTTTTGTTTGAGTGGTTACTCAGAATTTGAGATCTTGCAGATTTTCTATCTATAAAGGAAAATTAATGATGGATAAGGTAAGATGGTGCTCGTCTGCACACATCACTTATGATAGTTAATCCAAATCAAGAAAAGATAAGGGTTTGTTAAATGGTTTTAGACGTGTCTGAGGATATTTTGCTTCAAAATTAAAATATGACCTTAAGTCTGCTTTGTTTGTATCCCTACCAAAGTGAGCTATGCCACACCAAATTAATGCCTTTTTCAGTTTTTAAGAAACGTGTCCTCACAAAGAAATTTAATGCAATTTTAACATATTTATTTTCAAAGCTGATTTGCAGTAACTTTCCTAAAAGTTCCTCTTTGGAGAAGCCTGTGTTGCAACTCTGTTTATTTAAAAAAGAATGGACAATGTACTATTTCCATGAACACAGCAGGAATTAAACAACAGGAGTTTCTTTGCTTGTAGATCCAAGTTGGTTTTTTTCAGCCAGCACTTTACACAAAAGTAATGCCTCTCAGGGCTTCTATTCGTTAGCTTCGGTTCCTCTCAATACATCTCCTTGCCTTTCTGCTCCTCTGTTTCTGTGGAATTTCTCATAGCATTTCTCTGTCACACACATGCAGACCTACCAAATCAATGCTGTAGTCTTTGAGCTTACTATGTGAGTTCCCTGGATAATCCTTTGAACCATATGGTTCAGCTCCTGCTCAAGTTTTCTCTGCAACCAACCACCCGTTGGCACGCTGGTCCTTTGGCTATTTGAGCATTCTGCTCCATAACAGAGTTCACTTGGGTTTTGCATTCATCCTGAATGAGAAGCAGTTGTTTTAGCCACCAGCTTCAAAGGGGTATAATCCAGTCCATAACAAGTGCAAGGCAAACTGTTTATGGATGCAGACAGAGCATTTGTGTTCATTAATGGGAGTACAAGTGGTTGCCTGACATACAGGGTATTTTTGGTAAGTCAGAAATAAGCAGACACTTTCATAAACAGTGCTTTTCAATATAGAAAAACTGACCATCTTTCAGTGAGCATCACAAATTCCCTTTGCTTATTTTGAATAAGTAGCATGAGGCCAATAACATCTGGGTTCACAAGGATGCCAGTTTTAAACATAGCAGCCCAAATCCCTGCATTATATAAATCAATATAATCCAGGAAAGCAGTGTCGACTTGCACCTAGCTCTGGTCTGGCCTGACAAGAACTGATAATGTTATTGTACTTTCTCTTTTCAAAACAGAATTAACCTGTGACCAAAAAAGCCCATTGCTGCTTAAGAAAAGGATTACTCTGTTGTCACTTTTCCTGCAAGGCTGTGTGCTGAAATAACAGCCAGAGTCTCTTTTCTCATTGCCAGTTGTGAATTCAGGCCCAGGGTAATAAGTGTAAATATAATAAGCTTTTCACTCCATGTCAACCCTCAAGTGTTAAGTGGGCCTTAAAAGAAAATCCCTGAGTGAGGCTGGGATCCCATCTTAAGCAATCAGGATGTTCCTTGGCAGCTGCTGCCTGGTTGATGAGGATTCAAATTGTCCCCATGTAGGGAGTAGCTTCATTCTATAATTAAACCACATTCTACTTAAGAAAAGGTAAGACAAATCAGATCACTTATTTTCTGAATATTTCAATCCTGTCCAAAAGAAAAAAAATATATGCAAAGAAAATCTGTTCTGTCAGGTGCTTGGTGGGTGGTTTGACCTTCTGATATGCAACACTAGGACTGCAAGTGTTTATAATTGTAGCTCAGACTTTGCCTAGATCAATTTGTGCCCACTGAGGAATGTGTTTATGAAGTGCGCTTTACCTACTTATTTTTGTTTTAGGGGACTACGGGCTACCACAGCCTTGGTATTTCCCTGTGCAGGTTTCTTACTGGCTTGGCTCTAGAAACCCAAAAGCTGAGAAAACAGCAACTGCTGATGGTGAGTTCTTTTAAAACTTTGGTGTTTAGAAATAACTTCAAAACCACTGATCCGCTTAGAGGTGACTGCGTAACATTTCCAATACCTGAGCTGCTGCAAAGATTAGAGACAGGCATACACTGGGAATCTCAGCAGGTACCTTTGAACTTGGAACAGTCTGCTATTATTAGAGTTATTAGAGGTGAGTCACTGTTCCATCTGAGAGCCTTTAAAGCATGGGTTAAGAAGCAACATCAAACCCCCACTCTCTAACCAACACCTTTTGAGACATTCAAGGAGTTCTTATTGCCCAACACAGCATTTGTGAAATGAGTCAAAATGAAATACAATGATCTTATTTACACTGAGGCTCCCCCCATCTTTCTAAACCTGGTTCTTTTCTATCTAGCTTGACACTAATTTAAGTGTGTTTACTTTGGGTTTGTAAGCAAGATCAAAATTGATGCCACCCTTGGACCAACTTGAATGAGTGCAAAAGTCCTACTTCTGCAGATTTTCTTCTGTGCTTTGATACTGGAGTAGTTAAGAACAACATGTGGGTGATTGTATTTAAATAGGAATTAATGCAGAATGATGATTAATGTCTGGAATAGAGGCTTGCTGAAGGTGGTGTTTTGAAATCTGTCTTAAATTTACAAGGTAACAGTGAAACCAATCAAAATGACAGATGAAGAAATAATTTCTTCAGTCTTCTCCTTACCATCCTTACCCTTCATCAACTCAGACTGCTGACAAGGCAGTCTCATCTCAGGGTGATAACCTATAAACTAGAAGGGAGTTAATCCTTTCTGTGAACATGCTGATAATACATCCACTGCTTACATGTTTTGATCGGAAAAGAGGAGGTTATAACATCGGGTTTTTTGAAGAGGCTTTGCCTGCTGGTGCATTCTGAGGGAATGAACAGGTTTTCCTTTAGACTTGCTGTGAGGGTATTCAGAACAGTAGAGGCTTGTCTAGATATTAAGGAGTCTGTTACCTGCTTCGGCTTTGTAAATGCTGCCCACCAGATTAGAATTTGACTGTATAGGAAGGAGGAGGAAAGAGCCAAAGGAGGACTTGGAGCATATGTGTAGATGAATGGAAAATTTCCAAAGACCCAGATAAGATGTCAGCCACTACATATCACTGACTTTCTGTGGAATTTGGGCATATCCTGCACCAGAGCTCCTTTGAATATCTCAAATTTAGAGCACAGTTAAAGGATTTTAACATTTTCTGTTTGTTTAGTTTAAGCCTAAACTTAGTAGAAGTGAAATCCATTTTCTGGTTATCTTAATGCCTCATAAGTTCTGTGCGTTCTTTAATATTTCTCCAATACAAGGCGGACTCATGATTTCTTAGTACCCAAACTAAAGGTTCTGAGAAGGCTTGAAAGCCCCAAAATATTCAGTTGCTCAGGTAGGTCAGCAACAGAAAAGTTTATGGCTACTATTTTATTGCCAGGTCTTTTTATTTTATGAGGTTTTAATAGCATTTTTTAGATTACTTAGATAAAATATTTTGCTTAAGTGAAGCCTAGAGTTTATTTTGTAGGTGACGTTACATCAGATAGCTGAGCTGATCTAACAGTTCACTGTTGAGAAAAAATGGGGCAATCTTGCAGTCCCTTCCACAGTCCTCATCCTAGTTCTGCCGATGCTTGTCAGTCCCTGGTAAGATTAAGAGCTAGATCCTTCTGGAAGCCATTCCCAAGAACATGAAGGACAAGGTGAAAGGAAATAATGTACAGGATTTACCAAGAGCAAATCTTGCCTAACCAGTTTGATTTTCTTCTGTGATGACCGGATCAATGAACAAAGGGAGAGCAGTGGATGCCATTTAACTTGACTTTAACAAGGGCTTTAGCATGGATTCACATAGTATTCTGATAGCCAAATTGATGAGATACAGGCTGCTTGAGTGGACACTGAAGTGGGTTGAAAATTGACTGAACTGTTGGACCCGACGGATTGTGATCAGCAGTACAAAGCATAACTGGGGACCGGTTATTAGTGGCAGGGGTCTGACAGGAACTGACACTGGACTTAATGCTGTTTAATGACTTTATTAACAGCCTGAGTGATGGGATAGAGGGCACCATGAGCAAGTTTGTGGAAGATACCAAATTGGAGGGAACAGTGGAGTGCAGAGCAGCTCTTCAGAGGGACCTCAACAGGCTGGAAAAATGGCTTTATAGGAACCTCATGGAATTCAACAAAAGTAAATGCATAATACTGTGTCTGGGTGTCATGCTTTAACCCCAGCCGGCAACTAAGCACCACCCAGCCACTCACTCACTCCCCCCTGGTGGGATGGGGGAGAGAATCAGAAGAGTAAAAGTGAGGAAACGCGTGGCTTGAGATAAAGACAGTTTAATAGGCAAAGCAAAAGCCACGCGCGCGAGCAAAGCAAAACAAGGAATTCCTTCACTCCTTCCCATCAGCAGGCAGGTGTTCAGCCATCCCCAGGAGAGCAGGGCTCCATCACACGTAACGGTGACTTGGGAAGACAAATGCCATCTCTCCAAACGTCCCCCCCTTCCTCCTCCTTCCCCCAGCTTTACATGCTGAGCATGACGTCATATGGTGTGGGATATCCCTTGGGTCAGTTGGGGTCAGCTGTCCTGGCTGTGTCCCCTCCCAACCCCTTGTGCACCCCCAGCCTGCTCGCGGGTGGGGTGGGGTGAGAGGCAGAAGAGGCCTTGACTCTGTGTCAGCACTGCTCAGCAGGAACGAAAACATCCCTGTGTTATTAATGCTGTTTCCAGCACAAATCCAAAACACAGCCCCATACCAGCTGCTGTGAAGAACATTAACTCTATCCCAGCCAAAACCAGCACACTGGGATGGAATAACTCCACAGGACAATACAGACTGGCCACCACCTGGCTGGCAGGCAGCTTTGTAGAAAGTGTCTGATTGACAACATGTTGAACATGAGCCATCAAGTGTGCCTGTGTAGCCAAGAAGACCAGATGCATCCTGAACTTTATTAGCAAGAGTATAGCCATCATTTCAAGGGAAGTGATTCTTCCCTTCTAGTCAGCACTTGTGAGACTGCATCTGGAGTACTGTGTTGTCCCGTTTGGGGATCCTCATTAAAAGGAAGACATAGAGTTACTGGAGGGAGCTCAGTGAAGAGCCACCAAGTTGATTAGGAGCTGAAGCATATAACATACGAGGAGATGCTGAGGGATCTGGATCTCCTCAGCCTGAAGAGAGAAAGCTAAGATAGAGCTAGGCTTCTCAGATGTGCCCAGTGGAAGCATGAGAGGCAATAGATGTAAGCTGGAGAACAGGAATTCTGATTCAATATAAGAAAAAAATTATTTATTGTGAAGGTAGTTAGAACACTGGAACAGGTTGCTCAGAAAGGTTGTGAAATCTCCATTTTTGGAGATAGTCACTGTGATCTGAATTGGCCCTATGTTTTGAGGATTGAACTGGAGATCTTTGGAAGTCTCTTCTGATCAAAATTATTTCATGATTATCTCAGCTACCCTGAGTGTGCTGATACTTATTTCATCCTCTCTTCTACAAAACATTGCCTTGGGTTTTCTCAAGCAGGGACAGTTGGAAAGGTCATCTGATTAATTCCTTTGTAGGAGGCATGTGATTCTTACCTATTTGAAGAACTAAGACTCTTTGGTGCCTCAGCTTACATGAACAACTGTAGAACTTTTCTCAACTCATATCTTTCCTTCAAGGGTAATACTAAGCATTTTCTTAATTTATCATAACTGGTTAATGTGTTGGGAAGAAAACTGGATAAGAAAATGTCAGATAACATAAATGCACAGCTGAAAATGAAGCTAAACTGGTAAATTATCGTGGTACTTTTAAAATTTACTTCTATCAGTGCACTTTTGTATCCCCCACTTTGCCATTTTAGGTGACGTGGTGAACTTGTTTATGTTGCTATTTGTGCACCAGGTAATTTTATACAGTTTTATGGGCTAAAATTTCTTAGCAGAAAGTTATGGTGAAATTTCACAACAAAATTAAGTCCTAGGCCATCTGATAAATTACAGTTGTGCTAGTTGCACTCTAGGCTGCCAGCTTGAATTTGTGTTATGTAAACAGTTCCTTCAGGGGCTCCCTCTTCTTACATCACTGTTCTTCCTGCTGCAAGCCTGTCCCCATTAGTGATTTTATCTGACTGTTTTCCTTTGTGGCAGCAAGGTCTAAGACTGAATTGGAAAGCCAGAAATTCTTGTACAAAAGTTGACACCAATTCATTCACTCCGGCCTGGAGCTAGTCTCTTAATCTAAGTAGCAGTTTGCTTTCCATTTAACCTTTTTATTTTATTTTTCTTCCTCTCACTTCCTGTAAGTCTGGGAAATGTTTGTATGGCCTTTCTCTTCATGTGATGAAGAATTTGGTCTTAGAGCTCCACGGACAAAATATAAAGCATGTACCTAATATTAGTCAGGATCTTCTACTCTGAGTCTATAATTGCAAAATTGTCAGTCATCTTCCTTAAATATCTGTTCCTGACACTGTGAAGCAGATGTTAAGCTAGATGGCTTTGAGTGTTGTGTTCCTAACCTGAGTAAAGCATGGATGATTAATGCTCTTGGAGAGCTCAAGGCTTAGGACTACCTCCTTTTCCTCAAAACACCCCTAGAGATAAGAGGAAATTAAACTTTGGTTAATTAAATGTTGGTTACTTTTGGTTTATATAGAAAAAAGTCCAGAGTCAGAAGGCTGTGTGGATCAGAAGGCCGTGGAAGGGGAAAAAAATGAAAGCAGAACAAAGAAACCTGAAGAACCTGAAAAGCCAGAAGAAAAGAGTGACAATGAGGGGGAGAAGGATGGTAAAAACAAAAAATGTAAACACAAACGAGAAAAAGAACCCGGCGAGCAGGAGAAGCCTAAGACAGATGTCCAGGACAAAGATGAAATTAATAGTAAGGAGAGAGAGCAACCTCAGTACTGAGATACTATACTCATTGTACTTCATAACAAACTAGAGGTTGGATTGATTGGAGTCAAACTACAAGAGCCCAGTGTGCTACAGAGGACAGCATGCAACTGCCAGAGCTAAGCTCAGGAGAGGCACTGACTCTCCCAGCTACCCTCTTACTAATTCCTCTACATTCACAACCCTTAGAATATCTTAGCCACCACGCATAAGACAGCTGCCTTCCAGAAGAGCTCTGTAACTTGTTTTTTATCATGCAAATGCAGGCTGTTTCTATAGCAAGTTATGTTCACGCTGAGGGAAGCCTCAGAGACACATACATTGACTTCTTAGAATTAAACAGAGTCATGACTTCAATAAAAATACTTAGCCTGAGAGGAATGTTCTTCCCTCCTATTCCCCCCGCCCCCCCCTTTTTTTTTTTTTTTGGCCTATCTTTAGTGTGTCTTACATCTGTAGGGAAAGGCTGGTTTCAAAGGGATTTATCTGAAGTGCTCTGTGTGTCTGCCTGCAGCCTTTTCTGATGCTGACATTAGCCACCACCTAAGAACTCCTGAATGACCTGCCTTGTTTTCAAGTCCCAATGTCTTCTTTTGTGGGGAGCCAGAGGAGTTTTCTGTATGTGATGCTCAGAGGAATGCATGTGGATTCTGTAGCAAAAGTAACTGTTACAGACAGCTCTGGGCCCACTCTGACTCTCCTGAAAAGCTAGAGATAAAAGTGGGGTCATCAGAGCTCCTCACGTAGGCACTGAAAACATGCATTCAGGGTGAATGGAAACAGGACAGGACTTCAAAAGAAAAAAGACAGGCAGAGGGCAAAGGTTATTTCAGCCAATCTTCTCCTAGTACTGCCTTATCTTTGTGGTGCTGTACTCGTCAGCTCCCAGGTTCCAGCTGGCCACAGAGGAAGGGCTTTGCCTGTCACTGCACAAAAAAGCCTGCCTTCCCTTTCAGCCATCCACACAGGAACTGAGAGACATGTAGAGAAGCCAAGAGCAGACCTGGTATGGTTCAAGAACACAGTTTCCAAAATGGCTTCATGTAAGAGCTAGTGCTTCATGTAAGAGTAATGGGTTAAGAAATGGAGAATGGCTTAATGGCTTAACTCTAGTGCAGTCCAATACTAGCACAGGTTAGCAGAGCAGGGCAGACACACTATAAATCTGTCCTAATTGCTTGATACGTTTTAAGCAGAGCTTTCACCAAAGCTCCATCCACATCCCCCACAAATGCTGCCACCTCTGAAGAAAGACCTAAATGGCCCAGAACTGCACTGAGGGAATAGGATCAGAATGGAGAAATATGAATCGCAAAAAAAGGGAGCTCAACCCTCCACCAGTGTCCTTCAGGTGATGCAAAGCAGATACTGGGGGAGATCATCAGAGAATTTGCCTCAGAACTTGTCAGTGAGTCTTGCAGGCAAATATGAATTTGCTCATGATACATATAAAACCAAGGATGGTACCTCAATTGCCAATATATGCAGAACTATCTAGCCGGACTCCACGTGAACTTTTGTAAACACAGGGATGCTTGTATTTGGCCCAGTAAGGTAAAAGGAAACCTAGATTCCTTCACAAAGCGAAAGAAAAGTTTGTCATAAACATAATTTTATTTAAAATAAAGCTACCCATTCTAGATTAATTATTTCAGCTGCTCTGTAGTATGCACAGCTCTCATGTACAACATATTTGGGAATTTTCCTGAGTATTGTTTATAATGACAGTCATACAAGCCACTGATGGAGGTGGGGCTCATTTCACCCAGATGGCATTGGCTGCTCTCCACATAGGCCTGCTGGGTACTGAACAATTTCAGTAAACTGTAATTGCAAAACAAGCCTCCCTACAAAGCCTTAAGCATTCTGTGTAAACAAAAGTGGACAGGGTCTTTAGTTTAAATTTCTCAACTCCTATAATTCACATTGCCCAAGGGCTTAATTTACTTCAAAGGAAGTTTGTTTTGTCTAGAAGTTGATGCAATAAAACATCCTGATGGTGCTATTTACAATAATGCATTTTTAATCCTGAGAGAAAGCCATCCCATGTAGTGCTCATATTAGGTACTGCCTAAGTCTTGAGCTGGCCTCAGCAAGGGGGTAAATTTCACCTACCAGGATTAAAGGCAAATGTTGGGGTTTTTTTAAAGCATCATGGTAAAAGAATGCACAGCTGGGCAGATGATTTGAATGGCAGATTTCAGCCTGGCTAGAAAGGCAACCTGCTGTTTGTTTAATGTAATCTCTCAGCCTGTCTAAGTATCTACAGACAACAATCCCAAACAATCTTCCTGCTACACAATGAAAACAGAAAGCATGTTCAGCTTCACCTGATCCAATGGGTTACCTCTCCACAGACCATTACAATTCTGGGCTCCACTGCTCCTGTCATTGATGTGTGGGTGAATCTAATTAAATTGCACTGCAGTTAGAAATCTTGCCTCAGTTTGGTACTGGTGTGACTGGAGAATCTGGCCCTGGCACATGATGCTGTATTTTACTGGGTATGTGCTGTTGCTTCTGCACTTCCTGATGTGTCATCCTCAAAACTGGGATTAAAACGTGTGCTTTTATTCTTTTTTCATTCTTGATTTCTTGCCTTTCAAGTAAATACCTTCTTTGAGCCTGAGCCAACAGGATTGATTCCAGGAGTATGCATTCAGAACCTGGTGAAGATTTTTGCGAACAGGCCCAAGCCAGCAGTAGATGGGATGAATATTACTTTTTATGAGGGCCAGATCACAGCCTTCCTTGGTCACAACGGAGCAGGAAAGACAACCACCATGTAAGTCTGTATTTTAGAAGAAGCAAATCCAGGGCAGTGTTCTATTGCTCTGTCCTGAGGAGCAGTCTTCTCTTTTCACTCTTCCCTTGTCCCTCTACCACCTCTGCAGCTCGCTTGACGCAAAACATCGAGCTTTTTCCAGACAGGGAAATGCTGCCCCTAGGCAAAGAGAAGATATCCTGGATTAGCTAAAGCCCTGGGACAGAGGCAATGCATGACACAAACAAGTGAAAGTCTAGAGAGAAAGAAGCAATTCTCTTCCCCAGAATTCATTTCCCATGGCCAAACTCCTGATAGGGGAAGAGGGAGAAGGATCTTCTGGCTGAAAGAGCTGAAGATTTGAAAGCCACCACACTCCACGTGTTCTTGGTTTCTCTAACTGGCTTCAAGTCAGTCACGTTTTTTGGTCTGTGTGCAAAGGAGTATAAAATATAGGCCCTCTTTAGACAAAATGGTTACATAAATGCAAGATCCGTGTCCAGATCAAAACGTTCCTCTAGTCCTAGAACCCTAGCGTCTTGGGAAGCTGGACTTTAGAAATGTTTAATTTTATTTATACAGAACTTTATTTGGCAAAATAGGATTAATTGGTGAAGAAAACATTTCACGAGTCTGTGACAAGTTCACCAAATGTTGAAAGAACTGAAGTGTTTCATTATGATGTTTCCCATCAGAACACTTTAGGTTTTTTAATTAAAAAAGACTTTTATTTCAAATGAACTTTAAATTGCCTTTTAATTCTTTTAATTGTTCAGCGAGAAATGTGTTTGACCCAAAATAAAAGCATTCTAATCTGCTGAAATGTTTTGAAAATTTGTTTTTCTATTCTTCTGATAAAAACAAAAATTTTTATTGCTTTGAAATTTTCAGAACTGAAAAGTCCATTATTCATCCCAGTCTAGTAATGGGTTCTACCTATTTGCAACATAACATTTGGCCCCCTTCTATTTTACAGAAAATAAAGGTGTACGGCATGAGTCAGCACGGCTGGAGACCTCAAAACATTACTCTCTATCTTGGTCCTAGTGAGCTTCATTTTAGACCCGTTTGTACATAGGGGTGATGTAACATGCTGAACAAACTCCTCTGAAACAGGGTAGCTGACTGAAACAGGTTTTTTTAATGCAGGCCAGAACCATACAGACAGGTGTATCAAAAATTACACTAGTGGATCCACAAGATTCTCACTGTAGCAGGGCATGAGTATTTATATGTATGCTTTTTACTGGAGTTGTTTCATCAAGGCTCATAGTAAGAAGTCATCATGCTCCATCTAGTGGAATCATGCAATGCATCTTCCTAATCTGGCACAGAAAGATAGGACGGGGGAATTTCCTCATTTTATTTTCCCAGGTCGATACTGACAGGCCTCTTCCCACCCACCTCTGGAACTGTGCTGATTGGCGGCCTGGATATTCAGACTCACATGGACTCCATTCGGCACAGATTAGGCATGTGCCCTCAGTACAACATCTTATTCAATCAGTAAGTATCACTCCATACTAGGTTTAAGAATAAGGGTCCCAGTCTGCATACTTGCCACATCCCCAAAACCTGTGTTGTTTCTCTTACTGTGCTGGCAGTAGATATATCTCAGAGGCACTTCTCCCAAAGTAGATCTGTGATCCAGATTTAGGGCAAAGCAGCCCCTCTTCCTTTAGCGAGATAAAGCTAGAGTAAATTTATTGCTGCTTGGGAAAAAATCTGCTTATTCATTTAAATTGCCTTGGTGCCTTTCTGTCTGATTTCACAGCCTTACTGTAGCAGAGCACATCTTGTTTTATTCTCAACTGAAAGGGAGATCCAGGGATGAAGCTGAGCAAGAACTGGAAACAATGCTAGAAGACATGGGCCTCACCCATAAAAGGAATGAAGAGGCTCAGAATTTGTCAGGTGCCCACAGGATTGTTCTAAGACATTTTTTCTGCTTCCTTTTCTTTGTCTTTGGGCAATTTTTGGTTGAATTGCATGTTTGAGGCCATATTCTGACACATCACTGTGCACTGGGGAGGTCTTCACTCTTGAAGAGTAAATGGGACTGTACGAACAGTAAAGCTGGCACAACCTGTCCCTAAAGCTTCTGTTTCTTATAAATGTACAACAAATTCAAATATACTTAAAGCTGTTATTTTTAAATGAGTATATATAAAAAAAACCTGTCAATGTAAGAAAAAAAAATACAATATTCCATTATTTCAAGGCAATGAAATATTGTACTATCATGCTGCTCCACTGCTTGGGTCAGTACTATATAATACTGTATTATTTGGTAGGAGTAATTTCTTTCATTCTAAAGGTACAAATGCACATAGTGTATTTGAACACATTTTACTTTCAGATTCAAAAGCTGATTTGAATAAACAGCCAGGTGTTCTTATACTACTTTGTCCTGATTGCAATTATAAAAGTTGGCTAGTTTCACATGAGAACGTGAAAATCTCATATCTTCCTGCTTTTGCTTCTGGCAAGAAGCAGAAAATGCAATATGTAGATGAAAAATATATTTAAAAAAAATAATTTTGAACAAGCTGTTCTGAACTTCAGAAGAAAAATGTGACTATTGATTTAACTTTGCAGAAATATTTGTCTGAGGATGGGTTTTGTTTTACTTGTATCAGTTTGTCTCCGCACTGAAAAGCAGTGTTAATTACATCCCTGCCACTTACGTAACTCCTCTCAGACTCCTGGATGTGTCTGTCCTCTGGTAGGTGGAATGCAAAGGAAACTGTCTGTTGCCATTGCTTTTGTGGGTGAAGCAAAGGTGGTAGTCTTGGATGAGCCCACTTCTGGAGTTGATCCGTATTCCAGGCGATCTATCTGGGATCTTCTGCTGAAGTATCGCTCAGGTAACAGGTTTGAGAGTGGAAATTGTTTTGGCTTTGGTTTTTTTTTTTCCTTTTTAAACCTGTCATAGATGCAGCATGTGCCTGTTGTGTAAACTGTCCTGAGTATTGGGATATGAATATAAGCAAACAAGATTCTTTGAACAGATGCCTATGGATGTGGCAAACCTGGCACCTGTCTCTGGTGCAGAGAAAACCCTGCATTAATTGCCAAAAAACTAAGCACATTTTTGAGTTCCAGAGAGAGTCCGTGCCTTGAACATTCCTCCTTGTTCCTTCTAGGCAGAACCATCATCCTCTCAACCCATCACATGGATGAGGCAGACATCCTTGGAGACAGAGTAGCCATCATATCCCAAGGGAAACTCTTCTGCTCAGGCTCTCCTGTATTCCTAAAGAACTGCTTTGGGTCTGGCTTCTATCTCACTCTTGTTCGCAAGATGAAAAACACCAGACTTGGAAGGGCTACAGTAAGTATGTAGCTCCCTCCCTGCACGTGTAATCTGAAAAATACTTACACATATTCATGCATTGCACCAAGGTAGAAAGCAGTTAAGTGCTGCTTGAGGCTGTGTAAAGAACTGACTTCAAAATGAAGAAGGCAATGAGAAAATTTGATGACACCTCAGTGAAATTATATGGATACGTGAGTGTCTCTGTAAAAATCTTTTCTGGTTTTATAAATATATATTCTGCCAGACAGGTGAAAATAATAGGGGGCTATGAAGCCCTCAGCAGTCTATAGTTCACTCCTGTCAGTTAAGTCTGTCTAAACTTTTACCAACCAATTTGCCCTTGTCCATATACAGGTCTTTCTGATGCTTGCTTTTGCAGCACAGTGGTTGTAAACATGGTGTAGTCTAGTAACTAGCTCAGACACCAGAATAGTCTACATTTACCCATGCCTAAACCAGCCTCGCACAGCTTGAGAGGTAGGGATCTGGATTCTTTCTGCTGTTAGTAGCGCTTTCAGTCTTAGTAGCAACATGATCTGTATACTCATGGCCACTGCTGATTGCATTTTCCCAGGTATTTTGCATGCAATTTAGAACTGGCAGATATGCTTTGTGCAGGTGGTTTTATGTTTTTGGCATTGCTTAATCCAGTCCTCAGATGACTTTCAGTATAATATGTTCAAGCTGCTCCAGTTATGACATATTTTTTCACTGACTCAAGCTGTTCAAAGGCTGACAGCCCTTACATCCTGTTTTGCATGCATCTGAAGCACTTTCATCTTTGTATCTGTTGCTTGTCTATGCTAGTCACTTTGTAGCTGTGGATCTCAGTGCTCCTGCTCCTGCTCCAGCTGCGCACAGAGGGACAAAGAAGGAGCTCCAGAGCAGGAACTGGATGGTAAGAAGTGGGATGATTCAGCATTCCAGCACATAGCTATGTCTCCTGTTATGCTGCAATCTCATCTTACAGATCAATGCTGCTGAGGCCCACTTCTTCAGTACTTGTGCCTAACATCTGTACTGTATTGTAACATGAATTTGATAAGGTTTCTTTGTGGTTTTGCTTACCATTGCCCCTTTTTGATGTATACGTGGTCTCAGGTACAGATGATGAGCTGGAAGTTTGTGTGCTTTAGAAGTATAGGCTGAGTTTTGAACTACTCTGCACCAAAATGTGTAATTTGTTAATGAAAACTGAAGCATAGCTAACAAAACCGGCTTTCTCAGAAAAAGTTGTTTTGGCTTTTCTACATAAGAGAAGAACTTAAGTAGATATTCCTGAAGATTTTGTTGTGCTTTATTAACAGACCTGAAATAGCTTCCTGCTACATAGTTCCAGAGCATAATTAGCAACATAGCCTAGTCTAGTACAGAATTAACTGAGATATCTCTGAGTTATGTAATAGAGCAGTCCCCTTTTGTATAGTGCAAACAACAGCTTTTGAAATCATGCTTAGCATGGTTAAATGTTCGTTCTTTGAACACTGTTTTGACTTTTCACAGGAGATCTGAATGAGCTAGCAGAAGTAATTCATCATCATATCCCAGAAGCAAAATTAATTGAAAGCATTGGTCAGGAACTCATTTACCTTTTGCCCAATAAACACTTTAAGCAGCGATCTTATGCCAGTCTCTTCAGAGAACTGGAGGAAACATTGGATGACCTTGGACTCAGCAGTTTTGGAGTTTCAGACACACCACTTGAAGAGGTAACAAACATTAAAATATCTGCTGGTCTTACCATCAGTCCCTAAAATGTTTTCTGAGACAGTTCCTGTTCTTAAACGTGTAACCTTATTAATTCCTAATACCCCTTCAAAACCTAGTCACGTATGCTGTGGCACACTCAGAAAGTCTTTGGGATGGGTGTAGAGAAAGGATCCAAGCCTTAATTCATGTTAGCCTTGTGGAACATGACTCATTAGCCTGAAATCTCTCTTTGTATCTTCATTTGTTCCTTTCTTTATTGTCTGAGATATTTCGTAAGAGACCTCTGACTGTGTAATAAGCAGGAGTACTGAAAAGGTATCTAAATTTTTTTCTGTTACATTGAAGGAAGACGTATAGTGTTCCAGAGGTCAAGTTATTGTACCTGTTCTATTCCTAACCGGGAGATGTATTTGTCTATGGCAGGTTTTCCTAAAGGTCACAGCAGAAGCTGATCTTGGAATGCAAAAAGCAGGTATAGATCCACGAATCAGTATTTGATAAACTTTTCTTGGGACTGTTCTCTATTCTGAATGCCAAGTAAAGAAGAGCCTCAGAACTTTCAGTCTTTGTATGGTGTTCTTGCCAAAATGAATTTGGTCAGCAAATATCTGTTTTTAGGGCCCGACATGATATCTGAGAAACAAGATGAAGTCAGCAGAAAGACTTTTATTTAGATTGGATGAGGTTCTTAACTATGTAAATAAAAGTGGAGTGCCAAGCCCCCAGATGTCAATGGCTTTAGTAGTTTTATAAAAAGTACTTTGCTGACCATTAGTCCGTAAACTACATACATGATTAGCCTGTTCATCCTGCTGAGTAAGAGGAGTGTTAACCTATATGATGCCATTAGATACAGCCACAGTGCAACAGTTGTAATTAAAGCAATCTGGTGATGTGATATATACAGTTGGTAAAATCTGGAGCTGATTAAAATGTTTGTGCTACCTTCATGTATGGAGGATAAAGTGTCTTCTCTGACCCTTTTCATCTTAACCTAGGAGACACTCAAGAAAATGGTTCCACTCTTGGCAAAACTTCTACTGAGAACAAGCTAGCTGAACAAACTGCACTGAAAACTAATGACACTTCTCGAATGCCGGTAGGCATAGCAGGAGATCAAGATGAAGGCAAAGGGTCCCGACAGTATAAAGGTTTTCAGCTTGTACATCAGCAGATCAAAGCACTGCTCATCAAACGGTTCCACCATTCCTCCCGCAGCCACAAGGACTTCCTAGCTCAGGTGTTGACTTACTTTTGCTGTTCTTGACTCTTTTCCCCAACATTCACAACGCTGTCTTTCCCAGCAGTGTCTCTATACAAAGCAACAGAGGTGCTGCAAATGGGTAACAGTGTCCCTAACTGTTCTAATTACAATTCCAAGTCTTCTGCCTCTCATTCTTTCTGCCTAGAGTCTATCAACCGCACCAAGTTCATGATTCAATCACGGCTAGCCCAGAATTTTATTTTTAACATAATACAGTCCTGTGACAACCAGAATCTTAACTGAAAGCATTGGAAATTAAATTGTTGGTGTTCAGGAGCTAAACCAGATCTGATCTGTGTGCTCCTGCTGTCCCTCCTTTGTTTATATATATTATGAGGTGTGTACAGTGTCACTCCACAACATACATCTAATAACCTAGTGTGATATTTTCATATTCCCTGCAGATTGTTCTCCCTGCTAGTTTTGTGTTGCTGTCTTTAATACTTGCAGTCATTATTCCTCCATTTGGAGAATATCCCGCCTTAACCTTACACCCTTGGATCTATGGACAACAGTTTACTTTCTTCAGGTAAGAGGAATCACTGAGTAAAAGTACATCTGTCGTATATACACCCTTTTCTCCCTAGTGTTTAGGATCATGGGCCCCTGTCTTACTGGGCTTTTCTCACTGTGTGGTATAAAAAAGGATTAACTCCACTGGAATCAGCAGATTTGAAATAGCATGAAATTGGTGCAAGTGGAGAATACAGCTGCTAGTATGTCTAACCAATAGTCCTTCAAATATCTTGCTATCTTTGGTACTTTCCTCTTCCTACTGAATTCATGACCTCAACACTTAGAATGTTACATATCCTGCCTAACAGGAGATCCAGAACAGTAAGAAAACTGAGTGTTTCTGATATACCATTGAACTACTCTTATATTCATAATCTTAGAGAACAATGAGATTCAAGCCTATCTGCTGACCTGTGGTAGATTTATTTGTAGTTAGTACAGTATTTGGGTAAAGTTATGGAAACAAGATGAGAGCAGAGACTCTTAGGTTTTATTAATGCTGCTGCTGAGCAGTTTCTTCCCACACAGTATCCTTTGGCTGGTTCTGAATTTTTTTTTTTTTTTGGTCTACTAGCACTTTGTCTCCTTTCATTCTTCATAGAAGCTTCAGTTCTTTTCTCTCCAGGTCACTGCACAATTCCTCTGTGCTCTCCTAAACACTTGTTTCACCTTCACTTCCACGTATTCCAAAGCTGAACTTGCACCAAGTCAAAACATGTGCAATGCAGAGGAAATTTATAAACAATGTTTAAGTCCTAGACTAGATTGCAACTAGCAGAAAGCAGCAAAACTGAAGGCAATAATTTTGAAGCACTTTCCTTGAGTTTCATGCTGAAAATTCACATGAACCTTTAATTTAATTTACACATGGTAGTGTATGGAGCAGAGTTTGATATTCATACCTGTATAACACTTGGCACTAGCAATATTCTGTAGTCTAATGTTATTAGGTTGTTAGTTGCAGACACTTCACTATTAGCAGCACTGTCTCTTTGGCCTCAGCAAATGAAAATGCAGGATATGTTTTTCATCTTCTGATTGCTGAGTCTAACAGGGCTGAGAGGGTAGAAATGTGGATTCAAACCTTTTTGGAGAATATTGTAATAGGACGATGTCAGAAGTCATGCTTTAATATTAGGAGAAAAGGACCATTGCTTTAGTCTGTTAACCATCTTGGAAGGTTCTGGGGTTTTGCATAAATAACTAAAATAATTGAATTATCAGCATTTGGAGGGGGGCAGTTGGTTCTGCCATATGGCTGTCCTTCACCAGTTGCTATGTGTATTCCAGTACAATAGTTTGCAAAAATTTTTATAGAGAAAGTCCTATCTTATTCCCTTAGCAATGAGCGTCCTGGCAGTGAGCAGATGGTCTCCCTCACTGATGCTTTCTTGAATAAACCAGGATTTGGAAATCGCTGCTTGAAGAATCGGCCTCTTCCGTAAGTTGCTAGCTAATCTCCCTTGAATGAGATTCTAGCAGGGTATTACTAGCGGAACTTGAGTAGTGAAACAAGAATGAATTGGCTTGACTTTTCAATAGAGCAAATGCTTCAGATATATTGTTGGCAATAATATCTAATATTGGGTCAAAAGTAACAAACAAACAGCAAGACAACAATGCCATGGGATTAAGAATGATTCACAGTGCTCAATGTGACTAGCTGGAAGCCAGCTTATGTAGCCTTGTATTGAGAATTAAGCAACCTTGAAATGTATGTCAGTAGGCCAGTGGGCTCAGACCCAAATCTTCACAGCTTCCCTGGTACTTTCCACGTGTGAGTCCCCCCAGGTTCCTCCTGTTCCCACTAGTGTGTTTGAAAGCAATAGCTTCAGCAATTGCTCAGATTGTGAAGTAGCAATAGGACAGTCTCTATGATTTGAAGCTATTCTCACTCTGGAGGACAACGTTAGTAGAGCCCTTACTTTAACATTTGTTGTCCTACCCACTTACCCTGTCTGTGAGTCCTGCTTTGGAAGCATTTGTCACTGGCATGCTATGCTTTGCCATTTGTTCCTTTTCTCCTGCCTCTCTCCCAGTCGTGATATCCAGCAACTTGATTCTTCTGCCTGCCCTCTCCTCTCTCTTTCCCTTCCTCTCCTTTGCCTGGTACAGCAGGAACAAAGAGTAAACTTTAGAAAATAAAGAGAGAAATGATACTGCATGAACAAGGAAAAGGATAGTTCCTTCGCAAAGATATGTGTCCTCTGCAGATTTTGTGTGTACTAATGGGTCAAACACAGTCCCCTTGTTCCTTCAGTGTCCTGTCTGCAAGCTGAAGACAGTAAACTTGGCAGAGATGTGGGGGGAGATTGTATTTATTCATGTTTACCAGGTGCTCTAAAATGTTCTTATTATTCGTAAGTCACAGGATAAGGGCTGAGAGGAGAATGTCTGCTGAGAGCATTGTGATTTTGTGGATTTGTGACCTCTCATGAACTGTATCTCTGCACAGCTTAAGGAGTCTCTTCCTCTACACAGGAACTACCCATGCAATAATCTGCCGACTGCCTGGAACACACCTGCTGTTCATCCTAACCTAAGCAGCCTCCTGCTGAGCCAAAAGTGGAGCCCTGAGAATCCTTCACCTTCCTGCAAGTGCAGCGCTCACAAGAAACTCACTATGCTGCCAGAATGCCCTGCAGGCGCAGGAGGCCTCCCGCCACCACAGGTAGTGTCCCTGTGCCATAAATCTTTGTAGAAAAGTTTCATGGCGAGTGCTGGAAAAGGGATTAGTGTGTAAGTACCTTGCCATGCCAATATACATAGAAGGAATTGAGTACATTTTTTTAAAAGAGCAAGAATTGCTGGAATTTGGAATTCAGTTTCAGAGGTATTGGAAAAGCTTGCACATTTAAATGAAATTTAATTACTGTTTTCATCCAAATTGGAAACTTTTCATATAGAAGAAAATCACAAAAATTTTAACAATTTATCAAATAATTTTTTAAAAATCTTAAATTTTTTTGCCTCAAAGAACAATTCTATTTAGAAAATTGCCTTTGCTTAAAGAAGAGAAGGGAAGGAGGGAGAAAGAAGAAAGGAAGGAAAGAAAAAATGTCATGATTTTGAAAATCATGGAGTGGGGTCACCTCATTAAAAATGGAGAAATTAATATTGAGTCAACCCCAAATAATCTTTTTTTACATGTCTTTTGGTTCCATTTCTGGAAAGAAAGTTCTAAGCTAGCAAAACAAACGTTTGTATGCATGTGCATGAAGGTGGGTAATTTAATAACCACTGATGCTGTATGGAGAAGAGATGAGAGCTACATTCCCACCTGTTCCTATCAATGAATAATCTTAGTAGTGCCCTTTATAAAGTGTGCTTGCTCTTTTGAAGAGCAAAGGAAAATTATAGCCTGTTAGCGTTTACATTTTCTAAATGTTTTTCTAACAAGTTAAAGAAAACAGAACTGCAGCCACTCTCAGAGTAATAGCTCACTAATTTAATGTCTCACCATGCATACCATTCAGCTTTAATATTCCTGTTTGCCAGGCTACACACATTAGTCAAATGACTGAAATAATTCTAGTTTTAACACTAATGTCACAAGCTTAACCAATTTCTGAATCCAAATCCATGACACGATCTCTTAAAAATACTGATTCAGCTTGCTTTGGTTTCTCTATCACTATTCACAAAACAAGAAAGCAAAGTTGTTTTAAATATCTGTAGAATTGCTGTCTATGAAGCAAAAAAAGAAATTAATGAAGAGGTTACATTCTGACCTTATTCACAGCATCCCAAGTTATTTCTGATTTCCAAGTAATCCCTGTCCAACGGGCAGCCAAAGTTGAATTCTGCTAATTGCATGCTAGTGTATTTGAGAGGGAAATTTAGTCTAAAACTTCAAATCCAAGTAGGATGCAAAATTATTTTTTTTGTTTGTTTGTGGGGATTCTAGTCCTCTAAGGGAAATGTATTTATTATAATATTATCCTGATAATTTTGCAGGATATGATAATTTTGTATAACTTGTCAGGAAGAAACAGTTCACATTTGAGTGTCCAGGGAAGCAACAGTATGTAAATAATTGTGAAGTATGTCTGAGCATAGACAGCTCATTTAGTGAAGGCACTATGAGGATGCCACCAGTCTTCCTGTGCATTGTCTAGAATCAGCTAGACATCTGTAATGTATCTTCTGTCATCCGGTACTGCCTCTCTGTGGACAAATGTAGGAACTTCTGGAAAGTTCATTGGACTTACTTTCTAGGTCATTACTAGGTCGTTTCAGGTTGCAAGCTTTGCCCTCTGAAACTACCCAGGAACCTTTTATAAGTATATTCTACCTCGGGATAAACTCAGCACGTTTGAGGTCGTGTTTCACAGCGACCCTGTATTTGCAAAAGACTCACAAAGGCGTCATGTGGCATCATTTTAATTATAAAAAGAGAGAGTAAATTTCATTCAAACCATCTAACACGCTAGTGAAGGTGAAGTTTTCATATTAATTTTTACTTCAACTTGCTAAATCATAGAAAACTACCTTATCATCACTGGGACCTCAATTTATTTGAAGAGCTTCCTTCTTTCACAGTGAAGAAAAAGCCTTGAGCAACCCTGGCCTTTGTTGCAAATAACTCGGGTCAAGTTTCAGAGTGAAGTGCAACTGTTTTGTGTCAGGCATCGCAAACTTCTGTGATTTCATGATTTCTTCTGAAATCTTAGTAAAGTAAAGATGTTTGGGCTAGAAAATGAATGACCCAGTGTCGTGGTTTAACCCCAGCTGGCAACTAAGCCACTCACTCCCCCCTGGTGGGATGGGAGAGAGGATCAGAAGGGTAAAAGTGAGGAAACTCATGGGTTGAGATAAAGACAGTTTAATAGGCAAAGCAAAAGCCACGCGCGCAAGCAAAGCAAAACAAGGCATTCCTTCACTCCTTCCCATGGGCAGGCAGGTGTTCAGCCATCTCCAGGAAAGCAGGGCTCCATCACGCCTAACGGTGACTTGGGAAGACAAACGCCATCTCTCCGAACGTCCCCCCCTTCCTCCTTCTTCCCCCAGCTTTACATGCTGAGCATGATGTCATATGGTGTGGGATATCCCTTGGGTCAGTTGGGGTCAGCTGTCCTGGCTGTGTCCCCTCCCAACCCCTTGTGCCCCCCAGCCTGCTCGCGGATGGGGTGGGGTGAGAGGCAGAAAAGGCCTTGACTCTGTGTCAGCACTGCTCAGCAGGAACGAAAACATCCCTGTGTTATCAATGCTGTTTCCAGCACAAATCCAAAACACAGCCCCATACCAGCTGCTGTGAAGAACATTAACTCTATCCCAGCCAAAACCAGCACGCCCACTCTCATTTCAGTGATACTCTGAACCTGAGCAATTCCTCTGAACCAAAGGTACTTTTGCTGTTTTCCTGACAAACACTTACTTAATAGCTTTAGAGACTGTAAAGTTTACTGTGATTGCTTATGTTTTCTTTTCTTTCCAGAGAGTGCAGCACAGCACAGAAATTCTTCAAGATCTGACCCACAGAAATATTTCAGATTTTCTGGTGAAAACATATCCCACTTTGATAAAAGGGAGGTAGGGGTGAATCTCTCTTTGTTTTTCACATGGGGTATTTTGTACCTGGCCATGAAATTCTCATTTAATAACAACATAGCACCTGATGTGCCACAGTGTTGTGTAGACTTGAGCATCATGTCCGTATTCCTGATGTAAGAACAGGAGATGCTCGTTTTAGGGGAGTTTAATTGTTTTAATTATACCTATTTGTATAATTGGGTACTCCTTTATAGGCAGAGCTAAGTTTCAGTGTTGATGGAATGCCATGTTAATGGTAACTGTGTCAATGGTGAGAAAATTTGTGCCTCTGCGCAGCGTGGTGAACTGCCTTGCAGAGATACTAGTTTGTGTCCCTGAAGAACTGTAGCCACACCAGCATGACCATCTGCCTGAGTTAATCATCACTTGCTTCCCAGAAGTGCTAAAGAGCCAAAGGACAATGTTACATAGATACATCTATCCTACTGATAGCTCCTCAGCTTGCATGAGTGTCGTGCATGGTAATTAGCTGTGCAGTGTCCATGGCCTATTATTTCTGATCCAGGCCTTGCTACCTTTTCAATTCCCAGCAGAGTTCTTGAAATTCCCATTATATTAGCTATGTGTTGGCTGCCTTTGACTGTCATAATTGCTTTAGATACATCTTTTTAAATCAATTCATTATGGACTTAGGATAGAGCCAGTATGTGTCACTTTAGAAATCTTGCTTATCTCTGTATGAGGTGGAGATGAATCATGTCAGAAAACAAAACAAAAAACCAAAAACCCACTGCAGGGAATATCAAAAGTCCTGACAGCCCCACAACTCAAAGTAATCAGCAGCAATTAAAAAAGAAAGCAAATAAAAACAAATAAACCAAAAAAAAAGCTGTCTAGAGGAAACTGGAGATCTGTAAAGCATAGGAATTCACCTTTAATTTCCATTTAAGCCTGACAATACCGTTGACTTTGGTTCAGTGCGTTAAGAGACAGGATTCTCTTTGTCTGTTTCAGCTTGAAGAGCAAATACTGGGTCAATGAGCAAAGGTAAGAAACCAATTCACAGATTATGGTGGTAAATAAAGGAACAATGAATTTCTGTTTAACTGTGGAGCCTCACAATGTTTCTCTGAATGGACAAGGGGAATTGTGGCAGATAGTATAGAACAAAGAGATGGCTTCAGTGGGAAATAGGTTGGGGGTCAGCAAGGGTTTTATAAAGACAAGGGGTTATATTTGTTTGGACTACCTCCACAAGGATGAAGGCCAGAGGCACACAATGGAACTATCAGTTTTATTATCTACAAGAGTCAGACTAATGGGAGCTGAGTGATGGAAAGTTACAATACAATATTGCACTACGTTGCAATAGTGCTCTGATGCAGCTCTTTCAAAGTGCAGCAGAAAAATATGAACCCTCCAAAAAAAGGACCTGGGTAAGATGAAACCTAGACACCAGCTTATCAAATACAGAAGTAACAACCACAACTCCTCATCTCCGTTCTGAACATGTGCAGTAGTTATAAAACAGATTCCACTAGTGCTTCACGGTTACATAGAGGCATCAGCTAACCCCAGTGTGATGTCCTCACTGCAGATACTAAGCTTAGAAAGATGACGGATTAGTCTGAAGAACATACTCATTTAGTTTTTCATCAGCAGCAGGAATTCACTTCAAAGGTAGCAGCTGGATGACTGGCTTCCTTCACGGAATATCTGCTTGTTCATGTGCAAACATTACTTTCTATGGGATTAGACTTTGGTTCATCTCATGTGATAGTATTTATCATTATGGAGTATTGGCTGGCACCAGCATTGGTGAATACCTGCTCCTCTCAGGGCAATTGAAATTTTAACTGCGGTCCATGCTGTCCTCAGTCCTCCGTGCTGTCCAAACAGTTATATGTCAATTATCTTGATTTAAAGATTTTGCACTGTAGAAATAACTGTTTTCTCCAAATCTTATATCTAAATAATAATTTTCTCAGGATCCTGGCATGAACCCCTCAGAAACTGATAGAACTTCTATTATTTGTAAGACCTATAAAGACCTAATACAACTTGTTAGAAAAAGAGTGGAGATCATTATACATGAATTATATGATGTATAGAAATCAACCTTACATTAAGTGGATTTTTAGTATTTCCATCAATGTACAGAGTTTTGGGTCTGTGATACAAGTGACTGACGATACTGTTCTCTTTGTAGATATGGAGGAATTTCTATAGGAGGAAGGCTCCCAGTCCTTCATGTTTCTGGAGATCAAGTTGTCAATTTTCTAAGTGATCTTGGCCGAATGATGAATGTGACAGGAGTAAGCAAGATTTTTATGGGTTTTTTGTCCCTTTACTAAAGAATTGTTACAAAGCTGAAAATCTGCAGCACCGGATTTCACCCAAGCAGCTGACCTTTAGCGTTTTCTTTTTTATTTTAGGGACAAACTTCCCTGGCAGCTGTCAAAGAAATTTCCAATTTCCTTAAATACATGGAAACTGAAGATAATATTAAGGTATTTGCTGGAAGTAGTCTGCTAACTCAGTCTTTCTTGACATAGACTTCACATTGTGAGAATATTGCTAGTGGCGTTCTCAGATGCAAGAAGAGCTGAAATACTATACTTATTATAAGTAATATGGGATACAGTGTTAATGCAAAGTTATTTCTAATGTGATTTTTTTTAACCATGTTCTTAATACTTTTTGCTGTCCTAAATACTTCCGAGTAGGGCACGTTCTGCTAAATTTTAAAATGTGCTTCTATAAAATCCTTTGACAGTGGTTGTCCAACCCTTTTAAAAGCATAGTATGTGAGCTCCTCCTGCTGGACTGTGCCTAGGAGCTATGAATTCCTCATGCTGGATTCTTCCCTGCTGACAATGCCCACCAAAGTAGATGAAAGGCAGCCAAGTTTTCTTCTGCAGCTCAGGGTTATTAGCGAAGGCTTCTTAAATGAATCTGTGCTTTCTGACTCTTTTAGGTGTGGTTTAACAATAAAGGCTGGCATGCTATGGTTAGTTTCCTTAACGTAGCCAATAATGCAATCCTTAGAGCTAACTTGCGGACTGGCCAAGCCCCTGAGGAATATGGGATCACTGCTGTAAACCATCCTCTGAACCTCACTAAGGAGCAACTCTCTGAAGTCACTGTGTAAGTCTGCCTGTGCTCTGCTGCTGGTTTTTACCCCTCCCTCTCCTGGCAGCTTACCACCTCCAGCATACTCACACTCTGAGGAGAAATAGTTCAATTGACAGAATGTGGAGGCCTTTCCCTGAAGTTGTATTCTAATCAAGAATTAGATATACAATCTATTCTTTTCTGTCTCATTGTATTCCTATAAGAGTTCATTCCCATCCCATGTAGGAGCTATGACCATTGGTTATACATGATTACATGTTTCTGTTGATTCCCAAGCACGAAGATTCTGAAGTCTTTGTTCATGCTGCAAAGCCAGTAGATCTACTTGTGAAATAACAGAGAGATCATAATCAAAAAAGGAATCAGAAATTGTCCTTAATTGACTACAGGTAGGCAACAACCTCCGTCTTGGTGCCAAGGACAGCACAGAGGTAGATCTTCAACGGCATTCCAGAATCTACAAGCCATAATTTCTTGAAAAAGACACCCCTAAGAAGACATGACTTTCCACTTGTGTCTATTAAGTTCAGAAGTCAGTGAAACTGAAAACTTCTGCCTTAGTACAGAGGGAAGATCTGCGCTTCATCTCACTGTCTGCAACTTGCCTCCTTGAGTCTCTCTTTTCCCAGCTCCCAGAGCACTTTGACTATTGTGCCTTAATGTCTAGTTTGAGACACACCATAGAGGAAAGGCTGTCAAACTGAGATATATATAGGAGTTGAACTGTTCCAGAGAATGAAGGCAAGTAAAAAATCAGGGAATGGTGCCACCAATATCCATATTTGTTAGCTGCAGTCCCCAACACATCTTGGGAAAATACACTAGCACATTTTGAAATTGGAAAAGTCTTCTACTTACAAAATAACCTTGCTCCTTCTAGATCTTAAAATTCCCTCCAGATTCCCCAAATGCTAATACAGTGTTGTGTTGCGTCCATTCCCTTGCTCACAGTCCCTTCTTGTGTTCTGTTTTAGGCTGACCACTTCAGTGGATGCTGTTGTTGCCATCTGTGTGATTTTTGCCATGTCCTTTATACCAGCTAGTTTTGTTTTATACCTGATTCAAGAACGTGTAACAAAAGCCAAGCATCTACAGTTTGTCAGTGGTGTGAGCCCTGCAATCTACTGGCTAACTAACTTCATGTGGGACATAGTGAGTAACTGCTGATCTGATTTCATAGCCTGCAATTATTCCCGGGTTTGCATGAACTGGGGACTGATCTGTGAATTGAGTGAAGGTGATTGTGAGCATTGCAAAGCATTCATTTCTTTAAGGATTTGACCTCCTAACTAATTACAGATGTAGAAATCAAGTCAGGTGCACAGCTCATTATTCAACTAATGAAGCTGAAATTGTTGTAATCTTAGGGTTTCCAGTGCTTACAACTGAATGTATAATAAAGTACAACTTACCATAGCAGGGGAAAGCCCAGTTGCCTGATTCTAGTCAGTTCTGCCCTCTAGAAGAACCATAACGTGTTTCTAGATATTCAAGAAATCTAAGTGGGAGATTCACAGGCTGCTGGAACAGTAGCAGGAGGTCAAGCAAAATACTGTAGGGTGTCTAAAATTACATAGATGTATTTGTTTAGGTCACTGAATCACATTCACTGTGTTGTTCTAAAAGGATTTAGACCACAGGCTCAGGCTTGCTTAGACAGGACTCAGCTACCCTCCCAATACCCCTCAGGCCACTTTGTCACAAAGGAGCAAATTCTTTGCCTGGTTGAGGCACAGCAAGGGGCTGGTTTTCTAGCCATGCATTCTCAAAAGAGAATAAGGCCAAGGGCTTATGCAATAAGAAAAGCATGAACGTGGAATTGAAAAAATTAAAAAGAAAAAAAATTGAAATAATTGAAAAGCCCAAAACTCTTTTGGGCTTTGGAAGGTGCTCTTTCAGGAGAAGGTAAAGCAAAGCATTAATTTAGTAAATGAGGGAAAAGAAGCAGGTCTCTGAGTTCCTGTCCCCTGCTGGTCACAGCAGCCTCCCAGCAGCTTCCTTAACAGGAATTCTGCTAGGCCATGGCCCTTGACAGCATGATGCAAAGGTATTAATTGGTCTTAGCAGTTCTGTGAAACGCCACCTTCCATTCTGCATGGGGAGCTCTGTGCATTGCAGTAGACTAGCGCTACTAACACTGAATAGAGAAATTGAGGAGAGCGGTGGCCAAGCATATTCACTTTAGCCTCCTCCCAGGAATGTGGCTCAAGTAACTAGCTTTTTTCCCCTCCTACACAGCCTTTGCATCACCAGAAACTGCACTTCCTTTGCATACCCACGGCCTCTTTCTGTGGGCAGCCTGCCAGCAGGACCATGAAATAATTGGCTCCCAAACCATAATCTAAGAAACAACAATGTATGTTGTATTTTTGATGAACAGTCTGATAAAAGGGGTCTCGGAAAAATGTCAAGTGCTGCCAATGCTACCCATTGATCCAAAAGCTTGAGTGTGACTAGTCTAGCTCATAAATTCCAGTGTTCCTCAATACAAAAGCCTTTTGGAATAATGTGTAGGATCTGGATATGTTTGCAGACCTTCTCAGGTCTTACACACTGATCTTCACCCTGTGATATGGCAGGTGAATTATGCACTGAGTGCTGGAATGGTTGTGGTTATATTCGCTGGATTCAACAAGAAAGCATACACTTCTCCGACTAATTTCCCTGTGCTTGTTGCCTTGCTGCTTCTGTATGGGTGAGTCTTCAAGGTTGTTCCTGCATGTGGGGCCCTGTATTTCACAAGGAAATGATTTCATGTTATTGAGCTTGGTACTTAGTGAAATCCAGCTTTAAAGAATAAAACTGAGTGGGTACAATACAGGTTAGAACTGGATTCTGTCCCTGCTCCAGGATATTTACACACTCTGTCTGGCCACGTGCTGTAAAGGAGATTTTTTTTGTCACTGCCTTACACTTTTAAGCATTAAATGTGATCCTTACAGGAAAATATATTTGTTCGGTTTGCTGCTTTCTGATATGTACATTGTGTAGGAATTTAGTGGTTGTTTATTTGCCTCACTGACAGCCAATACTAAAATGACTTTCAGTATTTAACCCAAGGGCAAAGAGTACTGAGTCTTCAACACTTTTTTTTTTAACTTCAGATGAGCATTTGTGTTGGCAAAATAGCATTTTATAAGGCTGACTGAAATTCACTTTCATTTAATTAGTAATCATATATTTTTATCTATAAAATCATATTCCTGATAGCCCTGCAGCTGATGTAACCTAGGCAAAATGATCGACCAGATCTATTTCTAGAGTTAAAGAAATAAATTAAGCTTTTCACATGTTAAGCCTAAGAGGGAACAGTTCTTTTCTGGGCAGGCTACCTTTAATTTTCTGAAGGTTTTGTGTTCTTTGAATGAAAATCCTGAGAAAATGGAAAGCATTGTCATAATTTAATCTCTGTAAAATACCCAATGTTAAAAAATCCTATCAGAATGTTCATTTGTTTTAATTTTTCATTATACCTTTCTGAAGTGCAATACTGATATCTTTAATAAGTTGTCTGTGGCTCTATATATTTTTTAAAATACAGTAATTCATGGCTGTGTGGATGGACGTTTAAAATGTCTTTGCATATTTTAAAGCATCTACCAAGATGAAATTTTCAGAAAAAATAAAATCACATGGCAGTCACTTCAATAATAATTTCATAATTTGCTACTCAAAATAAAAAACAGAAAGGAAGGTAAATTCATAGAATCATATATTAGCCCTTGCGTCCAGCTGCAGTCACAATGGGAAACTTAGGATGAGTCTTTCTGACCACGTGTATTGTCCTGTTAAGCAATTCAGGTTGTTGTTACTGAATTCTTCCTAGTCAGGCTGATTGTTGCTAAGCATTGCAAGTTTATTCCAGAGGAATACTCCTCTTGTGCTGCTGCATGTGCATTTGCTATGTCCCAGAAATCGTGGCACAGGAAGTTCCAAATCAGGAGTGAAAAAACAATGGTAGAGGAGTTAGAAAGGAATATAAAAATTTACAGAGTTTCTGATTTCTTTGGACAGTTCCAAAGGCTGAGGAGTATCTAGCAAAGCAGTACATCGTATTTGCTTTATCTAACTTTTCTTTGTTTCTCCCTCCTGGTGTACAACCCAGTGAGATTTGCAAGGATATCTGGTGTGATAATAACTTTGCTAGCATTAAGTTTTCTCAATTTTAGCAGTTTCTATTGCCCTGCATTTTAACAGCAAAAAAGACTAAGCAGAAAAAACTTTTTATCTAGTAACCAGGGAAAGAATATTGTAGTGGCATCTCTGGTTGGTTACACCATTTCATTACACTTGGGATGAGAGGAAAGCTCAACTTTGTGTTTTCATTAGGCCAACTGACATGAGAATACTGAGAAGCTGTTATCATAGTTTTTCTATCTTTTGCATGCAGATGGGCAGTAATTCCCATGATGTACCCTGCTTCTTCTTTCTTCAGCGTCCCTAGCACTGCTTATGTTGCATTGTCTTGTATTAATCTCTTTGTGGGGATCAACAGCACTGCCATTACATTCATCCTGGAGTTATTTGAAAATAACCCGGTAAGTAATGTTTTTGTTGACACCTGGTTTTAAAGAGCTGTGCAAAGGATGTCCGAGCATAACCATCTCTAACAGTAACTGTCTTTCTCTACCTTGCCATTTTTTCTGGCAGTGAGTGGGGAACTCTGCTGAGTAACTGCAGGGACAGGTGAGCAGAATAACCCAGAGACGTGACTCAGGGCAATTGATATCTTGGGCTATACGCACAAGGAATGATACTGAGTGTTTTTCATCCCTATGAGCAAACTTCTGTACACTTTCACAGTTGGGGAGGAGGGGACATGGCACTTTGTGCTTGCTTCTGCAGTTTGGGTTGTACAGGAAGAGGTAGATGGTAGAAAATCATAGAGTCACCGCTAAGTAAGGAAAGACACTTACTCCTGCTAGTCATTGTGTTAGAGGAGATGTTCTGCTTATAGTAGCATTTTGAGAATTTCCCAAAAATGGTTTCACACCACCAAGCAGGTGACAGAAAGTACAAGAATAGACAGAATACAGTGAGTGCCAAAATTAGTTCTTAGAAAGGCTGAGAGATCAGTTTATAAAACACTGTTGGCTTGTATGCACTACTACTACCACCTCTACAGCTGCTGATGCTTTAGCCACTGAGATTGACACCCTTTCTACATCTGACAGCAATTCAATTAGCTATCATTACTGACAGTCCATTTTCAAACACCATGTGCTGATCAAGCACTGTTGTTTGCTGGGAAGGAGAAACAGATCTTGGTTCAGCTCATGGTTTCAAGGGCCAACTTTACAATACTTTCTGTCCCTGGTGTTCCTGCATTCTCAGCCACGCTTCTTGATAGCACAGGGTTCAATCTAGTGCCATTCAGTCTGTGGGGCAGCAGGCCAGTATTGTTATCTTTGAGAATATGTCTCTGTTGTAGACACTGTGTCTCCAGAGGGAAAATTGCCCTTCTCTGGATTCAGTGTTGGTGCAGCTAGACTGCTACTGGCACTTACACTGTTTTGGGTATCTCCACATTGCACCAAAGTCTACTGTGTAGTTATGCCCAGACACTGGTACTTTCCAATATTGTGGCAGTCCTGATTATGGAAATATTCCAGCTATAAATAAAGATGTTATGACAGAAAAATACCACTCTTTCTTGTTGCTCACAGTTGCTGTTTATAATAGCTGACACCAGAATTACGTTAACTCTGCTACATAGAGAAATACTTCATTACAAAGATTAATTTCTCTCCCCATTGAGAGTTTTTCACAAGCACTTTGTCTGGTGCAGTGTATGCCAGCATTCTGCTGTGCTGCATTCTAGGTTGCAGATGCTTTGGGTGTAACTTGATAAATACTCTGTTTTCTCTGTTGTAAGAACACAGAACATCCAGTTTCTCTGACATGACAAAGAACTTTTCACTCATGTTGCTATGTTTTCTTAAAGAAGTCTGGTTTCAACTGCTTATTATGTTGTTTCTGTTTCTTATAGTCTTTGCTGAAGTTTAATAAAACATTGAAAAATGTGCTGATTGTCTTCCCACATTTTTGCCTGGGTCGTGGACTCATTGACTTGGCCATGAACCAAGCTGTGACTGAAGTATATGCCAGGTTTGGTAAGTAAGAGCCAATAAGCAACAAGTTATATCAGTGTCACATGTCCTGACCTTGGATGAAATGGTTGGAAGTATTATCTTGGAAAATTAATGGCTGTTTCTGAAATTCTCCCCTTTCACATAATCAGGTGGATGAGGAGTATGAAAGTTTAACCTCTCTGAAGGAATCACAGCTTCTGATACAGCTGCCAGAACTCTACGGCCCAACCAGTAGTCTGTACTGGAAATGAACCCATTTGTTCAGTGCCAGACTTTGGTGTCTTTTTATCATTTTTCTGAAGTCCTTAGATCATTACAGTAGGACATATTATTTCATTTCATTTGAATAGTTTGGCAGCCCTCATGTTAATGCTTAAAGTGGCTGCTGTTCTTCAAATGCATCCTCTTGGGATATGGCTGTATTTGATATCAGACAACTTCTTATTAAAAGAATGGTCATATAGCAGAACTCATCTGTTTTTATTCAGAAAATGTATGTCTTTCACATAATCCATGCAAATTTCATGTTATAATATCCAAATCAGTGCATATTCAGAGAGCTTATATTCATTTTTGCTCCCATGCAGCAGCTGAACTTGGAGTGTGTTTTCTTAGGAATCTTTATAAGACACTGGAAAATGCAGGCCAGGCCTGATCATGATCAAATAAAGTACAGATTTTCATCCTAAACCATTACGATTATGCCTTCTGTTCTGAGGAGCAGTGTTTTGTTTCAGCAGTATTTCACCTTGCTTTCTGGTGCTCTTTCTCCAAAGGTGAGAAGCATGTTTCCAATCCTTTTCAGTGGGACTTTGTTGGAAAGAACCTGGTTGCCATGGCTGTTCAAGGGGTTGCATTCTTCATTCTGAATCTCCTTATGCAGCACCATTTGTTCTCCACAAGATGGTAAGTCTGAAAGCTTGTATTAATGTTCCTTTATTAACAGGGTTAATGTCTTTGTTATTCTCTATGTCCCTCCTTTTTCTTTTCCTCTGAATTTTTCAGCTTTTTTTTTTCTGTTTACTTACCTGATTTCATCTTAATTTGCTGATATCCTGGTTCAAGAAAGCATTTACAAATGTGCATTATCTTAACAGGATTAAAGAATATATTGTTAAAGAAATTAGTTTTCCTGAATTAAGACTTCAGTGTAAATTTTTTTTAGATTAAAACACTGTAATAGTGAGATTATAAAATGACTTGGAAAGTTTGTAGTGTCATAAACACTAACATGAGGTACTGGCCTGACATCCCAAGACAGGAATTCTCGTCCATTGCACAGGACAGTTGCAGCCTGGACACTATGCAAGCGTCCCCTCTCTGCTTTACAAATGTGCCTCTATCTCAATGACAGCAGCTACCTTCCAGGTGTGCGTGGGTCATTCACTCCTGTTCAAGATTGCCAACAAGAGTACTAATTGGTATAATTATGAAAATACTGTCTTACAGGGAGGCCTACTCAAAAGATCTGTAGAGGGACTATCATTAGCTACTGAAGAGCAGCCAAAAAGCAAAAGCTTTGGCTGGGGGGCAGGTTATGTCATATCAGTGACTGACAAGGCATGCTCTTTTTGAGCAAGCCATTTCATCCCTTTTTAGTATTTAGAGATTAACTTTCAAAGGTCAGGGATTCTCCCAACAGCAGGAATGCTCCAGCCAATGTCACATTGTGAAGTTTCAATCCCACTGCTTCCACCAGTCACATTTTTGGCAATTGATCAGCCATTGTTTCACGCTGTTATTCTAACTGCACCCAGGGCAACTTGTTGTTTCTGCAATCAGTCTCTTGGGTTTTTCCAGGTTTGCTGAGACTGCCATGTCATCTGTTATTGATGAAGATGAGGATGTTGCAGAAGAAAGAAAAAGAATTATGAATGGAGGGAACAAAACAGATATCTTAGTATTACAAGAACTAACCAAGGTAATATTTTGAGAAGAATGAAACAAATTAGTGTAAATTTTTTCTTTCAGAATGTATTTCAGCTGTGGATTCAGATAGTATTGTTTTCAAAATCAACCTTGTGCCTTAGAAAATAACCAACATTTTAGAAGTCAAAGTTTGACATGTTATTTGGCCATTTCCTTTAATTAGAAATCAAACCATAGGGAAGTCCAGCAAGGACAGTGCAACCCTCCCTGCTTAGGGGTTTTCTTTTTTACCTCACATCATCTGACATGGCTTATCTATTGAGTGTCCATTTCTACTACTAGTCTTTTCTTCTACAATGCTGTTTTTTCCATAGGTGAGTTTCAATCTCAAGTTAATCATTTGATTGCTTTCATATTGAGGGCTATAGTTATTGCTAATTTACCTTCTTTCCAGACATTGAAGGCATCTGAGTTATGCTATCAGAGTGCATACAAGCTTGAGCTACAGAAATACAAAGATTACACACATTGCTGGGATCTCATGAATAGAGAACTGGAGTATCATTCTTCAAACTATCTTGCTGTATTGTTCCACTTTGGTTTGATATCTCAGAGATATTTTGTCCCAGCAAAGCATCAGGTCTGTCTTCTAGTGCTAAAGACATGAAATAAAAGTCTGAATACAGAAAAATTGGTATTTTTAGGTGTCATTACAAATTTATTTAATGTAACTAGATGTCTGACTTTGTAGAATGTAGAATCAATCTTTTTAATTTTTTTATTTACTCCTGTCTTGGTTCTAAAGTTGCCTCATCCCAATAACATTAAACTAAAAAATTCAGAAGACTTTCATTGCTGTAGATGTCTTGAAATAGGATTTTTCTTTTTTTTTTTTTTTTCCCCCCGTCAATTTAGATTTATGCAGGTAGGCACAAGCCTGCAGTGGACAGACTCTGTGTTGGCATCCGTCCCGGAGAGGTAGGTTGTTCAATAACACTAGATTACTTTCCATGGATCAGTTCAGATTTCATGCCCCTGCTGATTTGCAAGTTGGAAATACTAAAGAATGTGATAAATTTTGTAATTTAGTGCTTTGGTCTTTTGGGAGTGAATGGTGCTGGCAAAACAACAACGTTCAAAATGCTGACTGGAGATACTGATGTGACATCTGGAGATGCTGTAGTGGCTGGCAATAGGTAAGTACCTTAAAAAAAAAAACTGTGACAGTCCATTTACCAGGGTTAGAACTGCCCAGATCATAGTCTCAATGACCCAGCAGCTCTTTTCCAGTTTTATGGCACTGAGAGAGACCACAGCTAACACACACTGGCACTTTATACTTTTAACACTGTTGTAAAATCTGTGAGTAAGTTACAGTAATGCTAACAGTGGGACGAGGCAATCAGATCTAATGGTAAGAGCTTGCCAACATAAGATAACCAGTCCAACAGGGTACTTTGATCTGCTACTTTTCTAGCATCTTTGTTTACACAGTGCTGGCATAATGTCATAAGTTAATACAGCGTGATCTGGTATTCACTTATGTTAGTTTAGTTCCAGGTTGTGTGTCTTTGTTTGTTAGGCGTAGTTCAGATTTGATTCTTTGTCCATTGATGTGGTTTGAACAATAGCTGTTTTGTTGCCAGGACATGGTCCTGGGCAGCCTGCTCTGGGTGACCCTGCTTGAGCAGGGTGGGTGGACAAGATGACCTCCAGAGGCCCCTTCCAACCTCAACCGTTCTGTTATTCTGTACTTCTCCTACTATTACTACCAGCAAAGTGTTAGCCTTGTGTCTTGCCTGTCTGTTCCCAGTGACCACACTCTGAGATGGAATGGATTGATTTTTTTTCTTTTAGAAATAAACACCGTTTGCAAAAAATATGATCTGAGCAGCTGTTCAAAGAACAACTCGTTAAGTTAGCCTTTACCTAAATAGGAAAATGGGTGAGGGGAAATGGGCTTACACTCTTAACCAGAACTGAGCTGACTTAGATGAGAATATATTCCTTGCTATTCTGTACAGACAGATATTTTAGTAGGATCTTGTATCACGAGGAATTCATTCTCCTCTTATAAAGGTTGTTGCCCCAGAAAAGAAACATTTTATTTGAAGTGTCCATCTCTGTCTTAAAGCTAGTATTACAGATATAAGATTCTTCGCTTTGTTTCTCCAGTGTATTGACCCACATTTCTAATGTCCATCAAAACATGGGATACTGCCCTCAGTTTGATGCCATTGATGACCTGCTCACAGGACGAGAACACCTCTACTTATATGCACGCCTGCGGGGAGTTCCAGCAGAGGAAATCAAGAGGGTAAAGCATTCTTGCTTTTGACTTACACGTAGTTACAGTGAATATTTGTGATGATTAACTGGGTTCGTAACATGCCAAGGGCCAGAATTTCCAAAGTGGGCTTGCCATTCTGTGTGTTGAAGTTCTGGGAGTGGTTCCTGTCATTTGGACAGTTAAGTACAAGACTGCACTATCAAATGGCATTAATGGTACTTGCAAAACTGTGGTGCCGACTGTGGAAGGCTAAAGATGCAATTGCTATGACTCAGAACTGCACTGGTTGCTGTTTTGTTCTTGTCTTTAAAGTTGTTTATGTATAAGAAAGAAAACATGAAGAAGATTTAGCTGAAGATGTCCCTGCCCACAGCAGGGGGGTTGGACTAGATGACCTTTAGAGGTCCCTTCCAACCCAAACTATTCTATGATTCTATGATAAGATTCCAGAAGAAAATAATTTAAATTCTTGCACAGATAGGAAGTCTACAGCTGAGGCTGGTTTATGGCTTTCCCTCAAGTAGTTATCTCCCTCATCATGATAAATTTTTTGGACTCCCCTGCTCCAGTTCTAAAATGAATGTGCTAAAACCCAGGGGATTGCCATGTCCCTGCCAGAAGAGGGGTGTATCAGCAGTCCCGTCTGTTGTGCATTAGCTGCTGTGTGAAAAAGACTGTCTTTCTCATAGGTTGCTGAATGGGGCATCCAGAAGCTGGGACTTCCTATGTATGCAGACCACCTGGCTGGTACCTACAGTGGTGGCAACAAGCGCAAGCTCTCCACTGCCATTGCACTGATAGGCTGCCCACCACTCATCTTGCTAGTAAGTGTCATGGTAACATAGCTCTGTGATAGTTCAATATAACTTCTCATAAAACTACACGCTAAAGAAGTACAAGGATGTTTATGACAGTCCTTGCAAGCTCCTTTCTGCCCTCAACTTACATCTACTTCAATGCAATTTTGAGTTCTTTAATTTCAGGGATAGATTGGGATGCGTAACTATGTTTTCAATGGACCCCAAGCGATTACGAAAGAAAGATCTTCAACAAAGAATGGTTTGAGATAAAATCTATAATCCAGACAAATCTGAATTTAAATCAATGTTTGGTTTCAGTCTGTGTTTTCTTGTCAGAGTATATCCACTCATGTAAAAGATGATGTTACAACATAGACCTTGCTGCTTTATCCAGCAGAACAGAGGAAGATAGCTACCCTTTTTCAGCCTTTAATATCTTTGGAATAAATTACACAAATTTAGACTAAACTATACAAATGCTGAAATGTAGTTCTCATCAAATAACATAAGTTATCACATAAGTGCATATCTCAAGGGAAATTCTAAATGCAATTACTACAAAAACTCTTCATTTGGATTATACTGTACCACCTTAATTTGTAGGCTAAAAAGAAACATTTTAATAACATGTTTCCTTGCACCATTTACTATGCCTTTACATGTATTCTGCCAGTACGTAGTAAACAGTCAGATAAAATGTTTTCTTGTAATTCCTTAAGACAAAATGTTGCATGAAAATTTTTTTCTCTAAGATTTTTAAAAATTTTTTGTTACTAACTGGGTTAACTGATTTATGCAGGGCCAGATCCTTAGCTGGTGTAAAGCAGGGTGACTTCACTAGCTTCTTGGGTTGAGAAATGTGTTCTTTATGTTTATGTAAGTAAGAAGGTTACCTGGGGAGAACTCGCTCTCCTTTTACAAGAGTTGTTGCCCCAGAAAAGGAAGATTTTATTCAAAGTGTTCATCTCTGTCTTAAAGCTAGTATTACAGATATAAGATTCTCCTCTTTGTTTCTGCAGTATATTGACCAACATCTCCAATGTCCATCAAAACATGGGAGCCAAACTTGGCACAATCTGATGTAGCTGCTACTGCATGAGCCTCTTTCCATTTATTTCTATTTTGGGTCCTAAATGTTTTTATAATGGGGTATCACAAATGCTTACTTTTTTGATATCGAAGACCCTAGACTGGGGACTGCCTTTGTCATAATGGTGACTGCATTCCCTTCCCTGTAGCTGTGCCCTATGCAGACAGCATTATATTCTTACCTGCAGTTTCTTGTACTTGTTTCCTTACTGCTTTGTGCCAAGAAGTACATTAGTACCCATTCACTCATGTGCTTCTCAAGGTGCACGTGCTTTCTCAAGGCACAGATTTCAGTAGAGAAGCAGCTATATGCTAAGGCCCAAACACACAGTGACTTGATTCTGCGTAGATTTTCTTTTTCTTATCTGCTTCTCTGACTCCAATTGTCTTAACATATCCCTTACAGGATGAACCGACTACTGGAATGGACCCTCAGTCCCGGCGCCTCCTGTGGGACTCTATTGTCAGCGTACTCAGAGATGGGCGAGCTGTGGTTCTAACCTCACACAGGTAAAAAGAGTTAGAATTCAGAATCCCAGAGTAGCTGAAGTTCATCTGCTGGCTTTTATCTCAAATATCTCTTCTCTGTTTTGAAAGTATGGAAGAATGTGAAGCCCTCTGTACTCGTTTAGCCATCATGGTAAAAGGTACCTTCAGATGCCTGGGCACAATTCAGCAGCTAAAATACAAGTAAGTAGAATATTTTTATGGTGTTTTTTAATGTGAAAACTTAGTGTATGTGACATGTACTGTTCTTAATACAGCAATCCAATCTGAAGAGCTGTTGTTTAAACAGACCCATTTTGGGTGCAACTCTGTGGTATCCTAGACAATTTGAGCAGACCTCATTTCAACTCTGTTATGCTACACACCACTTCTGCAAGGCGAATACAGAGCTTCCTACAAAGCTAGATCTCATGTATTATCTTTCAGATACTGTTAATGTTTTCATAGCTGATGAAAATTAATTTCCTTCCTGAATAATGAAACCGTCTCTTCATCCAATTCCCAAATCCACGTGTGCTTTCCAGGTTTGGAGATGGCTACATTGTCACTCTGAAAATCAAAGCTCCGAAGTCTGGGCTGCCTCCAGATCCTACTCCTGCTGAGCAATTCATACGCATGAACTTCCCAGGGAGTTTACAGAGAGAGAAACACTACAACATGCTGCAGTATCAGATTTGCTCCTCCTCTCTGGCTAAGATTTTTCAGTTAATAATCTCCAATAAGGAAAACTTGCATATTGAGGAATATTCTGTGTCTCAAACAACATTAGATCAGGTGAGTAAAAAATAAAGCATCCATGAGAAAGCCTGTGTGGCGAGAATTAGGCAATGCAATGGGGATGTATTCAAACAACTGAAGGACCAAACTGTTCAGAGTAGAGAATTATCTCGCACCTCTTTCTGAGGCAAAATTCCCAGACCCCTCATCAAGGAGGGTGGATCAGATATGAAATCTGTAAGTAATTCCCTGTGTAAATAGGTGCCATTTAAAAGCTGGTAAGACAGTGTTTCCCAGATGCCAGAATTCACACAACCCATTCCTTCAGGAGCAGCAGTCTGAGCAAGGTCAGCTATTCAGAATGAGTTTTGCTGAGCCGGAAATAACGTTTTATTTTAAATAAGAGATTTGTACTGTGTTGTGTCAGCGATACTGTGATATCTAGTTAAATGTTTATATGTCTCTATCATGCACTTTTATACAGGAGCAATTAGACACAGAAAACCTGGAAAGTCCAGTGGGACTGTTGGCAACACCCACTTGCTAGAAGGTATTAGCCCCATCTGCCTGCTTTCCTAAGTAGCTGAGGGTCCACGTATGCAAAGCTGTCTTTGACAGGAATGCTAGAGAGACATTCCTGGCTGCCTTACAGCTTCCTACTAAAATATTCTGTCTCCTTTTTCCCATCACAACCAAATTCACTTACGTTTTGCAAGCCATGCAAACCTTGCTGAACCCATCTCCTGCTTAAGAAAAAATGGGATTTTAGTTGCAAGTAAGTGCATCCAAAGGAAGGAAGTTGCAAGGAAGTTTATCAAAATAAAGAAGGAATTAATGATCCCCGCTGATATGCAATGTCTCAGTTCAGTTCATGTCTATGGATTCCCCTTTCTGTCTCTTCCCTGCAGAGGCCAAGAGGATGCAAATGTACAGAGACATTCCACTAACTCATCTCCGTTGATGAGGTGGTGACATTTTCTGCTTTCCTCACACAGGTTTTTGTGAACTTTGCTAAACAGCAGATGGAGGATGAGGAAATTCCTTTGCATCCCCGTGCAGCCGGAGCCAGCCGAGAAGCAAAGGTGTTCCCTGCTTTGCATCAGCAGGCAGTCGCATAGACTATTCCTACAGTCACTAGCGCTTAGAGTGTGCACAGTGCAAAGATGTGCCATAGCAGAGCAGTACAAGGGTAAAACAAAGGTTCCCACACTCAGTATTATACTGATTTTTTTGCACCTTTCTGAGCACTGTGCTCACAACAGCAACAGCCCTAGCAACAGCCAACATCTACTGCTCTACCAGGAACGCTACATGCTGAAAGTGTCAAAGGAAAGGCAGGTCCTTGCTACAGAACAAAATCTTCCTCTAACATAAAGTTCATTATAAGATACAAGAAGAGAAGTCTCATTCCTCCTTGATGACCTGTAAAGAGCATTAAAGACGTTTCTCTATCTGGTTGTTTCAGGCTGGTAGGTTTTTCTTGTTTAACTCTTAAGTCAACTGCTACCAGTCAGCAGACAGGCCCAGAGCATTGCCAGACAAGGCAGAGAGCATTGCACAGCTTAGAAGTGGATTCCTGCCATTCTGAGTGCACAGGACTACCAAGGCCAGAACATCAGTGCTGGCTGCTGGGGCTAGTGCTGGGAGACTGCTTCACTGTCTGTGAAGCCTGCCACCAGGCTGCCAGTGAAAACAGACGGTTGTCTCAGCAAGAATGGGAAGAATTAATTCAGATCTCAGACCCAGGCAAGAAATTTGCTTTTAAAAAAAAAAAAATCTTAATGAGAATGATCTCATACTCATCTTCAAGTTTCTCAAATAGAAGCAGAATGTCAAAATGAAGATTACAAGGAAAGAGAGTATGTCCAAATCTGCCAAAGGTTTTGTTTTCTCATGGAGGCCTGCAAAGATATCTGTTACTAAACAAGACCAAATTTTTCTTTCCTGTGGCTGGACCTTAAGTGGGTGTAAAATGTGAATAGGGTACATGCTTTCCCTGTGCTCAAAAGGAAAATTTCAACTTGCTTGTACTCCACGCTGTACTCAGTGGGAAATCATTTGACATTTAGCTCTTTTCTCTGGTTCACAGTTAAACTAGTGGAAAATAACAATACTGAAAACAAATTCATAATGATGTATTGCTTCAGTTATCTACCAGATCTAACCGTTTCTAAGAAATCTTCTCTAAAATATGTTATACAGAAATAAAATCTGGGTCATGTATTTTTGCTTTGTTAGGTTTTTTTCTTCAATTGATGTAGATTTTTTTTTATATAAGGATGTTCTTGCATTTTACTGTGCAAAATATTAAGAAACTTCAGCAACCAGCTGTAATCATCTTCTTTTGCCATAATTATTTCAACTGATTTCAAAATATAGTCTAGAATTTATTGCATGTTTCACCCTTACAAATAGTTGCAAAAACCTTTCTATACATCCATTATAGATAAATAAATTAATCATGAAACAAAACAGTATCTACGTATTCTCTTCGTATTCTAAAATAGCTTCTTTAAAATGTCATTCAGATAGATTGCAATACTCCTTTTTTACTAGATTTGCACAAAACCCAACTAAGTCCCACTGAACATCTTGTGAAAAAGAAAACACAGGAAGTCCAAAATGTAGCTGATTTTTCTCCCTGGCTCTGAAAATAGAAAGGGAGCTAGCATTCTGAGGACTAGCAGTCACTTCATGTATTTACAAAGTGTATTAAAAATTATTCAGAGAATGCTGACATAAAATGCTACGTAAAAGGTCCTTTAGTATCATAAGGATTTGTTATATGAAAACAGGCCAAATATCACAGATATAGCATAGATCAGATCTCCTGAACCTTATTTACTAGTATGCAATTTACCAATGAAGAAGACTAAAAACAAACAAACAAAAAAACCCCAACAACGCAGGATGTTTACATCCACAAATACTACAAATACTTCTTACTTCAGATTCTTTTGGCAAATTAGGGGTTAGACCCAAATCATGTATTTGAGATATTGCCTGTTTCTTTATTCCAGGAACCATTCATATTCTTTGGTAATGTTATTTGTTACAAAGCACCTGACTCCAGGCAACACACTCTCTTCTTCAAGTCAAAGAAGGCAGATCATGCAACTGTCTCCAGGCCAGCTGGCCGTGCTGGCTGAGCTGAGCTCTCTAGTTGTTAGCTGGTACGTCCTCGTTCCAATCTACTTATGTCTTGCAGAATGCCACTGCTAAATTTGGAGCTGCTTTTCAGCACAGACTTTTCAGTATCTCTGATCCATCAATCTAAATAGACTAGTACAGGAAAATCTAAGTCAATCAGGTTACAGTGAACTGTAGGGGCTTTGACTACCAGCTGTGCAATGAAGCCTTATTTTTTGAAAGTGCTTCTGAGTTGAGAATTCTTGAATGTAAGGAAGTGTAGCTTTCAAGTGCATACAATTTCCCTCAGCAGTGGGGATTCAACATGCACCAAAATCCTTTAAATTAATTCACTTATTTGGCAGGAGGTTTATGAGCTTTTTCTTCTGGAAGTTCCGTGCAATATTCAAATTAAACCTTTTTTCTTACAACAAAAAAGGAATAATTGGCATTCGAAGACTTGGATAATCCTTGAATTCTCGTAGGTAGGTGCAGTGTTTATCCTTTGCCCAGATTGTCATCTGAATGAAGCAAAGCAAGGTGAACAGCCCCACTGGAAGGAAGGGAGAAAAAGATATGTTTCATTATCAGATTAAAAACACACTCTTGTTGCTGACATCACTTCAGGGTGAAGTACCAAAATGTTACTCACCTGGAACACACTGAGTCATGATAGTGAAACTGATCCAGGTCCCCACCTGTTTTGGCCAAGGAAATTTAAAATATTTCTGGTGACAGCATTTGCATTTATGTCTCTATTGATCAAAAACAACCTTGTCCTAGTATAGGTAAATAAAAAAGCCAAGGTCAGCCAGATCAATTTCTAGTGTTAATAACCTTTAGCCAAATGGTGAACAGTGCCTTATCACAAACAAAACCTTTGTGTTTGCTTCCATAGCTATTATCATGACAAAATTTTAAGCATTACAACGTAGTGTCCTGTCCGTTTCTCTGCCTAATTTGTATTTGTCACACCTCCATCAATGCTAGGAATGGTAACTTTCTATATTCTGAGGCGAAATGCTGTTCTCATTAACATCTGTTAATCTCCACTGAAGTTAAACCTGATGCTGCCCTTCTGTGCAAGAGTGAATTTTACAGAGTTGCACTGGTTTTAACTGCTTTTGAACTGAGTCAGGAGTTTGGCTCCTGATTAAGGAATATGAAGCAATAAACTGATTCAAGCTTCTAAAGCAGTCACCACCAACACAAGCAACTGTATAACTTAAGAAAATGGGGAAGACGACCGGGGCCTATTTCCTATTTTCTCTACCACGATATCTTCTATTCGTCTGTTTCCCCATTTTTTCTACTACAATATCTTCCTTTGTCTGCCCATTATCTTCCTGCGTACTGTGATACTCCTGGGCTCTCTTATATTATAAATCCACCAGATGCCCCCATCCCCTCGTTGCAACACACCTTCAGTGGCAATCTCCCTGTTCCTGTCTGCAAAATTCGCACTGCTTTAAAGTGTATCTTCGTCTTGTCTAGCAGCCACGCTGAAGCATAGGCCCAGGGTCTGGGCTGGCTGTTTAAGGTTAGCCCTGTAAGTACTGTCTCAAGGGAGGAGAGGAAGAACAGCCAAGTTCCTGTCTGCAATCTGATTTCGTGGGCTTTAGGGGAGGAGGGGAAATGTATTGATCTGAACTGTTTCAGAGGTTTCTTCCAGTTTAACATTCCAAAAGAAATGAAAATATATTCAGCAAAACTAAAAATCTTAACTTCTTGTTTGAAAATACATACCTCATATGTATAGTTAGGGCAAGATACAAAGAAAAACAGCCATGTGAAAGGATTCTTTGTTGGATATGGGATCTTACGGATTTTGGATCCTATAGATTAGAAAACAAATCACAAAATATTCACACTCCTAAGCATATTGTTTCCTTAAACACAACCCGAATCTGCCTACTCCTGTGTCTCATCACTGTCAGAGGGACAAGCAGGATGTGGGAAAACAGGATGTCCTCTGGACCCACAAGAAGGAATAGGATAACTGTGAGGAAATGTTCTGGGCATTAGAAAGTCATCTACATATGCCTTTGATCACAGTCACTCCTGTAAGAAGAGGTACCTCAAGTTTTAGATTTAGAAGCTAAAGGTTTTGTCAGATTGTCACAGAATGGAATTTTAGCAGTCATAGTTGATAGCTGTGAGATGTTTGGCTCATGCCCAAGGATCTCTGGCCTGCACAGAGACCTTGTGCCCCCTATAGAAGCCAGTGAAATTACTTTCCCTTGCTCACCAAAGCATAGCTTATACGAGCACTGTTTCTTTTTGCACTACCAGTAACTAATATAACTGCTCCCCCCAACACAACCTGGCCCTAACCAATAAAAATTACAGTAAGAAGCACGGTTTAACAGTCTGGTGTTGGATTCCTTGCACTTCCTGATCTCCCCTAGAATCCAATCTTTACAGTGCTGAGCAACCTGCGCTCCCACAGCAGTCAGCTGGTGGGTATCAACGCCCTCCAGGATCAGGTCTTTCATGAGGTAGAGTAACTGTAGAAGTACTGAATGGCTGCACAAAAGTCAAATATGATAATGCAATTTTTACCATTTCGCCGGAGGTCACTGAGTGCAACGTGAATGGAAAAATTTCCAGCTTCACACAGCTGCAAGAAAAAGCATGACAGAATTAAAAATGTGCTTCCCTTCTATTTACTCTTCTTCCTTTTGTTATTTCCTGGGGTACTTTAAAAAGAAAAAAAAAAAGAGGGGGGGGAGAATCTATTATAAACATAATAAATATCCTTAACTAAGATTGCTGTCTGACAGGAGGATGGAATGTCTTTGTTCAAACATGAGTCCATATTATACTGTGTTATGTATTTATGATATTTGCCAGCAAATGTGGATTTAGTGTCCGAAAGATCAAATTTACTACTTATATAATCCCCATGAGATTTAAAGGCAATAAACCAAAGGGGATAAAAGTAAATCCAGGAGATACTTGCTTTATCTTTTGGTTATTCTTATGTCTTTAAAAACACCCCAAAATTGATTTGGATAGTTTTGGTTTCTCAAAAGTTATTAAAATCCCAAGGAAGATATGGGTTGGACTCTAAGTAAGTTTTCTTCTCTAGAGTATAATTGATATGAATCATGAAATATAATTGACCCAGCTTCCTCCACTGGTTTTAAATAATGCTTCCCCAATCAATCATGCAGAAAGTGTATTGAAATGACTCATTGATATGATTATGGACAGTCTCCAGTGTCTGCAAAGCATAACTATTAAAGCAAATGACTGGTGGTCAGAGCTCCTGAGTTTTCTTCCCAGCTCTGTGCTTTCAGTTATGTAGCCTCTCTATAAAATGGGAATAGATTACGAACTCACAGAATTTTCATACTGGGAAGCTGCTTTGAGATCCTGCAGTCACTGATGATTAGTTTCTCAAAGCAAGTGAACAGCTGATGTTCTAAACAAGTTACACACACATAGGAAAAACGGGTACATCTTTGTTGGCTACACTAACGTTGCTTCTGCATGTATGAAATGTTCCTAGGAACTGTGAGAATGAACAGCCAGTGACTTAAGAATTTTGCTTCATAAGGAAAGCTGTAAAAAATTTCTGAAGCCCAGCAAAACGAACCTCTATCCCTGGAAATTATCAGCAACATGCTTTCTTAGTTGGCCAGTTTCTGAGTTTTATGATCTGTTGTGATTCTTAACAGTCAATAAACAGTTCACAAAACAAACTCACTGGCTTTTAAACACAAACTGGTAGTTCCAGGATTCTTTTAAAGATTATGAGAGATCGTCCCAGTCTCGGAATGGATACTGAATCAAAACCTTCCTTTGTGTACAAGATCACATTAAAAACTGACAGATTTATCCGTTCTGCATGCAAGTGGTCATCTTTAGTAGTATGTCCCAAGTGTTCAAGTTTTAAGTATCTGCTTATCCTACTCGCTCCTCCACTTATACAACGTAAGAAATAAAGTAACATGTTTTAGCATTTTATAAAAAGAGCAACAAACCTACCAGAAACATGATCACAGCAAAATTTATCTGTTTTTTCCCATAAGCTATTAAAAAAAAAAAAAAGTTGACGTGATTAGTACTAGTATACAAACACATAAGTACTTAAATCATATTGAGGGTTATTTTGCTACTTACAAGGAGGAGTGTAAAGGGGATGATTGATGTAATAAGCAAGCCAAGCTGCAAATCCCCAGTAATACAAGCAGTTCTGAAAAACAGGGAATTTTTCTTTGTTTTAGTACAATCCTCTAGGCCAGTATTCACTGCAAGGACCGCTGATAACACTGAATTGGGCTGATCCTTCAAGTTGCTGATAATACAACAAAAAATGACAATACTAAGTGTGGTAAGGTGGGAACAGACAATAGGAAATAACAGGAAGGAAGTATATATACTCATAGAGTAAGATTTCTTCTCAAACAGGCTTTAAGTTTATAAACAGTTTTAGAAAGTATGATCATACTATTGAAAACAAATTTATCTTGTCTGGCAAGCCATTTGGCCAAAGATGAAGTGCCGTACAGACTGTATGTTAAAGAGAGACTTGTTTTGCTAACCCCTGAGACTTAGTAAAACCAGATTTAGGCACTGTGCTCTCTTCCCTGCTTATTACTTTGTGTTGCCCAATCTCTTGCCCTTCCTCTTCTCCTTCACCCCATCAGTTTTCTTTCTTTCCCACGCTTTAACTTTTCCTACCTAAAGTCATCATGCCTGACGCTTTCCTCTGCCCTTTCACTGCGGTATCTTTAGTTTGTCCCTTCTGCTGCTGTCCTTGGCTTTCTGTGATCCAGTTTCCATCCTCTAAACTCCAGTAACGCAGCTGTCACTAATGGCTGTACTGACTCATTCCTGACCAATCTCAGAGCTTGTTCACAGGCTTCATCCATGGAAAAAAACTACTTACAATGACAATCTCTACCTCTTGTTTGGTTTTCCTGGCCCTGCCTCTTGCGGTTTTTCTTGTGGTTTTTCTTCTGACACTCATTGCTGCTTCTGTATCTTGGTGACAGGTTATCTTTTCCCTCCTTATATATCTGTAGGTAGGAGAGAGGCCCTTTCTTGGCCCGTTCCTCTTCTTCCTCTGTGCTCTCACCTCTAGGTGCCATTCTCTTGCAGACAGACTTCAACCCTTGTCGACAACTCATAAACTTGCCTCTCATCAGTTGAGATTTCTTCCTTTATCAAACCTAGTGCCTCAGTTTTTAATGTCTTAGGGCATGTTTGGTTATCACCTGGACTTTAGCAAGACCGAAACTGAGCTCTTTATCTTCCTTTCACCACTTCTCCTGTTCTTTTCCTTCCCCTTATTTTTCCTTCTCTCCTATTTTCATTCTTGAGTGAAACATTGATCCTCTTACTCTTTCTGGTGATGCTTTTTTCTTGGCCTTCCACCAGGTTCACGTACCTTAGACATTTCTAGGTCTTTCTGCTTTCTCCTTCACAGCTTTCCGTTCCTGCTTATGCAGCCAAAATTCTTATCCAAGGCTGCATTCTTTCCTGTCCTGACTGGTTTAACTTTTTTTTTTTACTTTGAATTTTGCAGCCTTTTTCCCCTATATATACCAGAACTGCATTTCTAGCAATAATACCCCCAAAAGTGATTACCTCAGCGTCTGCAACCCACACTAGCTGACTGCAGTGTCCGATGGTGTGTTTTTCTGAAAATGCTGGCAAAAGGTAAGCCCCCCCATCTGCTGCAAGCAGTTGTATCAAACATTCTGTTGCATTTCCACTTTCTTTTCAGAGTTAATTGAACCACTGAAGTGACCAGAGACCTCAGACAAAATGGACACCCTATTGGGTACGCTGTAATACAAGCACATAGTATGTCCTTGCTCTGAGATTATATATTAATAGATAACTGATGAGAAAAAGCAAATTAATAAACAATAATTACAGGTCAGATGGGACAAAAGGGCAGAGAGATTAAGTAACTTCCCTCTGACGACTTCCCTTTTCCCCAGGAAAAGCAGCAGAGCCAGAAGAAAGACTCGAGTGAGGAACAATCTAGTTAGGGTCCTATCCATAAACTACTGCTTCCTCCCTAACACTAGCTTCTTCCACCATCACCTACAATTTACTAACTGCTGTACAAACTTAGGTGGAAACAGTTTCTTGTAACCTTAGAACGGCATCTTATGAAAAACCTTTCCCTAACTTCAGGGCTTGGCACGGGATGGATCATACGGCAATGGATTTCAGTAAAGTGAAATTAAATAAATAAATTATCATGGCTCAGCTCCCAACGCTACATGCTGTAATTAAACTGAACAAGTACTATTCATCCAAAGAACATGATTTACTGCAAAAGTATTCCTCAGTTATAAGAAAAGGAGCTTTCTGATGAGTGGAGTCTGCCACTGCTAAGGTCCTCAGCAGTGACACTACAAACGTCCAGCTGCCACTGGAAGCCTTATTGCTCATACAAAAGCCTCCAGTGAGGTTCAGATAGGAACAGCAGAGGACACGCAGACTTCATAAACTCACTTGAAAGAAAGGAATTGTTTCTGTGAATCTTTCATATTCCAGGTGAATAATAAAGCTTTACAACAATCTCTTCTAAAAAGATTTTGTGGATCAAGTTTAGGTATTGCAGGAATCCCATAAATAAATTATTCCTAAGTTTACAAAGTTACGGTTAGGATTTTTGTCTTCTCTGCTCCAATGGATGATCCCTATGATGATCAAAACTATTTCTTAATGCTCTGCCTATGTTTATTCATGACCAGCATGTACCCTTCTGTTTGTCTCGTTACATCGTCTTCTGGTTTAAATGGTATTTCTTTAAGTCTAGTGTTTTCTTTCCTCCAGATGTTTTCATAGAAAGCGACAATATCCATTCTTTTTACCCACAAAAATGTTCAGTAATACCAGTCATAAGACTAATCTTTGAGGAATTCCACTGGTACCTCCCTGTTATTAAAGGTCTGACAGATCCTTTTCTGGCACAACCACGATCATCTGTCCTTTAGTTAGTTCCTTTATCACCACACAATTTTTGTATTAATCCCTATCTTATTCACCCTGAGCCAGTTGTTTACTAAGTCCAGATAAATCAAGTATTCTACCTTTCCATTGCCTAGAAAAATCACATATCTTGGAAAGAATTATACTATGTTAGTATCTAGCATGAACTGCTTTTGGTGAAGCCCTGCAGCATTTTACGGCATAATTTATTCCTCTTTTCATTTGGTAAACAAAGGATGAAAATCACAAATCTCATCAATGCCTGTCTCAGATCTCTGCTTATTGAGACTGAAGTGTCTCTTGTTAAAGGTAGCTTTCCATTGCGCTTAGGAAATAAGCTATCTATATCTGCTATGTACGTGATCAAACTCTTAAAGTAGGAAGCTTTGTCTACCATCTGTATGTGAGAGAAAAAAGGGAAGAGGCTGTGATATTTTTCTCACTGGCACAGTTTTGGAGTAACACCACCAAAGTCAATGAAACTGTAAAAGCAAATCAAACCCAAGCACTGCTAAGCAAGTAGAAGAAGAACTGTGAGCAACTTTACAGGTGAAAGCAAGTACCACCAACCTGAGAAGGTGGAAAAGTTGAAGTGACCAGAATGACTGGTACAAACGTCAATTTTAGCAACAGCTGAACTGGTCTGAAAGGAACGAGTAGTTGTCAGAGATGGCAGCGAGAAAATGAAGATTTATCACACTGTACCGATTCTTTTTCAAGGTAAAGTTGCTCATCTATCTGCTGTTTATCATGCATTAGCTCCTATTGTGTCAAGAACAAGTCTTTAAGAGATCTGCTAGCCTTTTAACAACCCCTGCACTCTTCCGCTGCAGAAAACGCAGTAAATTGCTGGGGAGGATTCTTTCTGAGGGCCACTGCTCAACTACAGACCCTCCTTCCATTTAGAAAGCACGAAGCTATCACCAGAACTACCAGAGCCGCTGCACAGCTGTAAGGAGTTAGCCACAAGGTAGAGCTTCAGCTGCTGGGAGTATCACTGCCATAATCCAAATTCAAAGGGACTGTCTAAATACCAAACATTAAATACCCACATGCTGATACTATACTACAGGCTTTTCCAGTTGTAGATGATAATCTCCTGCCTTCCTGAGTATAAAGCGTATTTTTGAATACCAGTGTGTGCTCTGTTGCAAACATTCTTAACGCAACTACAGCCCGTGCATAACCATGCAGTCCACTGTACTACGGCCCAGACATCTAGGAAACAGGGGGTCCGCATCTCAACAGCTGCCCTATGCCGCAGCAGCACTGGTAACGTTAGGGAGTGCTCCTGCGGGAGAAGAAAATCCAGACCAAGCAAGCTGCTTTGCGCTGGATCAAAGGTAAATTAACAGTTGCTTAACAGCAAAGAGAGTGTTAGGCGCAAAGAAGATGTAAAATGACTGTTGCAAAAAGTAGATTTTTTTTTTTTTTTTTTTAAAAAAGCAACCCTCCCAATATTGTGCCTGCCTGTGCTACCTTAAAAATTAACATTGTTACTAAAACCTTCACGCCCCAGGAGCTAGCTGAGTGAAAAGGAAGGGAACCCCGAAGGTTTAAAATTCTACATGAGCAATGAGAATACTGTAACATGAATAGCAGTATGGCAACATTATACAATAGCGACATTAAGAAGTCTTTTCAAAGAACTACAGATATATGGGTGAGATTTGCTGTGCATTCTACAAAAAGCCACACCAAAAAATCTGTTCTGCAGAGGCAGAGCATAGGTCGGCTAGGTTGGATTTGTAAGGGGGGCTATGGATAGATTCTGACACAATTTACCTTCACAATATTCCTCAGTGGCATAGTCCCATGGGAGAACCGATGAACAAATACTGTTTCAATCAACCTTTTGATGTAGTGGAAAGAATGGCAGATACATGCCAAGCTAGAAACAGCAAGACAAAAGCATTTAAGAGTGCTTAAAAAAACAAGTGTGGCAAGACATTTGGAATAAGACTACAATGCTAACAAGAAATACTGCTCAAGCCTGCAAACGGACTTACTTAACTACTGGATGCGGGCTTGATGTAAACCTCTCATCCAGTCCATAGACAAAAGGCATGCGGAAATAAAACAGAAAATAGATGAACAATGGACCTGTATATTCTATCAAAAATACCTGCAAAAAGAGAGAAAATAATTAGACAGCTGAATTAGATGATGGTCTTGCTTTGGTTTCTTTGTGATAACTAATGCAGTGGGATAAACGCCTCCACTGACCCAGGGTGGCATTTAGAGAGGCAGGGAGGGAATAGCAGGTTTGGGCTAGGGCTGTGAAAGTGGTAGACATGCACGTGAATGTTTTGCAATGCATTTGCCTCAGTTGCATACAAACAGCCATTGCCAGTGCAGCTGACACAGTATGGGTGTGAAAAGATAATCATGGCAGCCCAGAGATCACGATAAATATGCATGCGTGTTACATTTACGCAGCGCTCACCCTCCTCTTGCCCTCAAAAACTGTTGCTTTGCTTTGGGTTAAAATGAAATTTGGTGAAGAATTTATCTTGAAGAAGAGGAACTTTGTTTCTAATGAATGAATTTTGTTTAAACTTAAAACACAGCTTGTAAGTGTTCACAGGTGACCCCATCTGTATGAACAGCAGATGTCCTGGGAAACAATCAATTCATTCTATGTTCAAACAATCCTTAATCTGAACACAAAGGAAAAAAAAAAAAAGGAAAAAAAAAAAAAAGAGAGGAAACCAAAGAGGCTATTATCTAGCTTGATTTCATTTCAGATAGGTGTGTATTTCTTAGGAACATCACTTTAAATTGAAGTTAACTTTGGACCAAACATTGACAGTTGAATTTTCCACACTTCTGTAAGTGAGGAAGGTGGGCCTATACCTCATTTATGGAGAAAGAAGGGAAATTGATTGTACTTCTGTCAAAAAAAAAAAACAAACAAAAAAAAAAAAAAACAAAAAACACCCACCCAACCACTGTTTTCTAATGTATTTAGAGTTATTTTGACACTCAGAAAAGTTGTGTTATCGACTTCTGTAGCAATCAGCATTTTCGCTGGCGAAGAGCATATTTGATCATAGATGACAAGTTTGCCTTTTTTATTTGATAAGACTGAAGTATTTCTTGGCTTACATTTGAATTAAGTAGCTTGAAGGGCAGGGAGAGCAGAATGTAAAGGAAAGATTGTGGAATGGCAGAAGTCTGGTGTTACTCTGCACTGTGATATTTTGGTATATATTAATGCATGTGTGTCTTGGAGTCTATATTGCCATTAGAAGTTTTGCCTGTCTTGCTGGTTTTTGGATTGTGTAATAGCTGCCCGATTTATCAGCATTGCATCCAAAGTAGTGATGGGAAGAGTCACATCTTGCAGAACATTTGACTTCTTTTATTTTACCTCCTATGAATGTTGTCTTTGCTATTTGTCATTAACACAAGATTCTATTAATATCTCATAGCAAAGAAATGGTAAATGTGCCTTTAAATTACGGGGTACTTTTCCCTTTGTGCTGTGCTGTTTCATTAGAACTAGTGTAACATGCGCATCATGGACCTTCTGAAGAACTGGAAGGGTCATTGGCCACCTCACTGCATAAACAGCAGTGCTGTGTTGCCTGCCGAGTGAGTTGTGACAGGATTTGCATTTGAGCTAAGACAGTAAACATGCAAGGTCTTTGTGGATGGCTACTAATATTGCAGAAATTATCAGCTGTCAGCCTGCCACTAGCATCCCGGGATGCAGCCACATGCAGACAGCTAACTGATCTTACATTCATGCATTTTCCTGCTGAAGTCACTTCAGTTACTGGCATGTGAAGTTGCTCGCATGCCTCTTTGCAGGACAAACTCGTAGGAGTATAATCCTGATCTTTGTCAGGAGGGTTACGCAGGCCCTGTGAACCAGATCCTCAAAGGCATTTAGACACCTAGTTCCTAGTGATTTTGCAGTAGACGTCTAAATCCATTTGAGAACCTGCACCTTAGTTCAGTAGAGCCAGCCTATCCTGCAGCAAATTTTCCACTGCTGCTCTCCCAGGGAACTAGGCATTCAGAATATTCTGTTACCGCTTTCCCTGATTAAATGAACTGAAGCAATGAGGATTCATTGCCTGCATCCACCATCAGAGCAGGCATCATGCAGAAATATTGGAGAGAGACAAAAAGTGATGTGAGGATTAATTATGGAAAAATAGCCATTAAAATGGCTCAGACTTGAAGCATAGCTCACCGTAGTCCATCCTATCTGTGGCCCTAAATCTTTAAAGTATAAGGTAGCAGTTGTGCCAACAGGGAGGTGCTGCAGGATTTCCTCATCCCTCAGGGACTTTCCTTCTGAGAAGGAAAGAAGTAATTACATCTCAGTGAAATTCAAGTCAACTTTGGTAGCATACTAGCTTTATACTGTGCTTTAACCAATCATCTGTGAGATTCTTTGACGTGACGTGGGTTTATTGGAATCTCAATAAACAAATTAAGAATGTTTATACTTAATTTTGATTTATCCTTGTAGTCACATATAAGCCTGGATCCGCTATTCACGCCAAGACAGTTAGGAGAATTCTCAATCCTATGTGCCTGCCTAGTCTGGTAGACTCGCTTCATCGCTGCTACAGCGGAATTTGCTGATGGGTCACTGCCCTTTAACATAGTTCACTGACCTCCTAGTCAACTGCACCTCCATCTCTCTCCTCTCTCTTCCACTCTTCTCGTTGCTCATCGTCAGACAAACAGAAGCTAGGATAAGCTGAGGTTGGAAGGCTCTCCTACAGAGGTTTTCATTGCCTCCTTTTTTCCCAACCAACCAGCCAGGAGGTGATTCCACAGGACTTGGGCTAGTACTCAAGCTTCTAATGCCTAGATTTGGGGGAATCTCCAGAAGGCCAGCATTTTCTCATGGCAAGTCTCACAACATAAGTCCACAGAGGAATCTGACAAGGTAGGTCTTTGAAGAAGGAAATAAGATATTCATACACCTGTTTTCCATGGACAGATTCTACACAGTGAACTGATCTTCACCAGCATACTTTTAAGGGACTGTTTAAATAAAATTATGCTTAATGGAAGCAAAAGAAGAAAGTGCTACGTTTTCTACTGAATGCTAAGATGAATTAACACAGTTTGGCAGTTAGACTTTCTTTTGTGCACCCAGGCCATGTACTAAGAGGCTTCTAGTAGCAATACCTACAACTGCATTAATGAAGTCAGCCAGCTGGCATCAGCTTTGTCAGCAAATCCTACATTCATGGCAATGTGTTTTGCATTAGCTTACCTCACAAGAACTGTAATTCCTGCCTGAGAGCAGAGGATTATGTGAATTGATAGCTCTAACTCATTGCCCTTTTTAGTACTCCCATCTGAGCAACACTGTGGAGATCATTTCACTGCAGCTAAGGGAAATTAGTAGCTAGAATCTGTGCTGCCTGTCTTGAAAGCAAAAGTGCTCGGTAGTTAGAAAGTGCATTGGAACCATGTGCAGACGCCTGAGTTAATTACCAAGCACCAGGCACATGGGTGGAACTCTGTTCAATACTTTCAAAGCATTAAATTTGTTCTGGATTCTCTTCAGCCTTCATAGTGCTAATTAACGTAGCTGGAAACTCATCCTTAAGAGCTAATACCCATGCAAAGTACACCTTTTATGCCAGGCCCCCGCTCAGAGCTTTGTTACTCTAGTCCTCACAAGTACTTACTTGGATCAAGTTTTATCGACTGCCTTGCTGGATACCACCGAGGATCTGTAAGACCATACAGAATTGTGTGATATACAATGTTTGGTTTAGATCATCCACTATTATAATGAATGCAACACAACAAGATAAGATTTAGTTAAAGATTTTTAGGAATATTTATTCAACGTGAATATCTGTGAGAAATTATGCAGCAGAAAAATACAAAGGTATATCAGGATAGTGTAAAAAAATGGTACTGTAATCTCACTGTGATCACATTCATGTGCAGGTTACTTAGCATTATGTGTGTGTGTACATCACATGTTTCAAATTATGTAATTTTCTCCTCTTTATATACTGGATATTCTGATGTGATGTGAACTGCTGCAAAAGTTATACTCACATAATTTATGGAACATCAATCTGATCTCCCTAATTGTGGCATTTGGTTCCACCTAGGCAACAAAAAAATATCGTATGTGTAAGATGCGTATTTTGAAAGACAACTGCTAGGTGCAAGACTATACAAGTAGAAATGTAACTCAAACAACGTAACGGTATAACTTTCTTACAGATGGCTAGGATTGTTATGGAAGATTCAAAGTACTTCTTACAGGAAAAAGGGAGGACAATTTGTGGCATCCATTTCAGAGGCAGCTTCTCTAGCAGTGATCAAGAGTTACTACAACAGCAGCGACAGTTTGATGGCTTATGAGTGAGTAAGGCACAACTGGCACCATCTTAGCAAAGCAGCTGAAATTGTGCTCTTTGCCCAAAAGCTCCTTCTGGAAAAGGGTTGAAGTACTCTGTAGTCAGTATGAAGTGTGCGTAATCGTTGCCTCTTCAGTGGCCAAAGGAAGGCTATCAGGAGATGAAATACCCTTCACAAACACTAAGTTTACGTAAGAAAAGTTAGTAATTTTTAAATAGTCACCTAGCATTTTAAACAGATTTTTGTTTTACCTTATCTAGGAAGCATAGCTGTTTCTTTGTCTTCCAATCAAGGATTTCCACCTGGTAGGACACAAAATGATAATTACTAATTATTGGCTAAATAATCTCTAAACTCTCAGTTGTTTCCCAAATTCACAATCATTGTTCGGAGGGAGACACCATTTTTCTCTGACCTGTGGACTGTGTTAAAAAGAATTCTGATGGGCTCAAGAGACAGCTTTAATCATAGCCAGGTTCTCAAAGCACTCAACTTGCAAAAAAATAATATTCTTGCCAAATAAATTGTCTTCCTGGATATACTCAGAAGCAGAAGTAGCTAACTTACTGATCAAAACGCACTGATCTGGGGTATTTTCTTATGCTAGAGCAAAAGGAACAAATAAGGGATAGAGAAATTTCACAGGACTCACTAAGGAACAGAACTGTTATGATTTAAAAACTAGAAAGACAGTTCGAGAAAAAAAATTAAATATGCAAATATTCTGAGTACATACAGCTTGAAGATTAATGTGCATAGTTCCCAGAATATTTGAATTGTAAAGAGAGTGGAAAACATTGGTGGACGTAATGAACAGATGCAGCTGAAGATCTGGACTTCACAAATCCTTAAAAGGTTGTTATAGGAATATTCAGTGTTACTCTTGCCTCTCAGATCACCTGTACTAGTAACTATATATTAGCATTTTATATTCCAAGCAGTGGTTTAGCTACAGTTCTGAAAAGGAAAGAGCAGTTTATTTCCGTGATCAAATGGCACTTTGGCAAAAGGTTGTGATTTTAATCAACAGCCAAGCAGAAAAGTCCCCAGATGTTTCAAAGCCCAGTTGCAGCAGGCTAGCAAAACCTAAAATACAGTGATGGTGTTTTAATTTCACTTTTTCTCATCAAACACCTTATAATGGAACTTTGTGGTATAGCTAAGAGTGAAAGTTCAAAGCTTATCTGTTCAGACTAAATGACTGGGACTATCATTACTTAGTACCAAAAGTTTGTTGTATTTTTTTTAAATAAACATCCAGCATTAATTATGTTTGGTATTAACTAGCCAAGAGGATAGATTAACATTAGACTTTAAATATGATTCCTTACTAAAAATAGGAGTCACAGTCCAGTATCTTTCTAATAGGGTTGCTTTGAAGAGATCACTTGGTTAAAGTATCTTATTTCCTTCTTTTACTTGTCCCAAATTGTTCTTTCTCTATTGGTGCAGCAATGGAGCACTTCAGCTCCAGCCAGAAGTATCAAATCTGATCTCCACAAGGAATACTAATGCAGTGGTATTTTCTGCTTGTGCATTGTAAGCTCTAAGTGGGACATCAGGGGAGGTAAGCACTTTTCCTCCTTTGTGATACCTAACGAATGTGTGACAGATTATTGGGACATTGTGTGTTTCCCCTTCATTTTTTATATTTGAAATAACACAAATTTCAAGTTTTAATGTGTCTGTCTGTGGGACATCTCCATGGGAAAGCAAACGACGTGGATTCCCTTCCCAGCGGGCTATTCTTGAAATACAGCATTCTGACTCTTGCAGTCCACAGAACAATTACTGTGGGGGCTGTAAACCACTTTTCGTCCCTTCTGATGCCGAGGTGCTACAAGGGTTACTGAAACCTTTGGTGTATCTCAAAGCTCTTGTGTCAATGCATACCACTGGGCTGCCCTACAGACTGCAGCAGGGCCCACAGCTTTAGCGGTCTCCTTCCCGTTCCATACCCACTCCCAGCATATACATGTTGGATCAGAATGCCCCAGGGGCAGGTTTAGTCTATGGCCTTCAGTGGCTCTATTAGAGAAATCATCTCCAGGCTAATTACAGAGTGGTTTGGATATCTTTCTGCCGCCTACGCTCTTTTAATTGGGTTATTCTCTTTATGCGTAAGGTCAGACTGAAAATTACAGAGCATTTTCTTTTGCTCTGTGGTTTTCATGGGAGTGGCTGTACAGAAATTTAGGTACTTCTGTGAACCTTTGGAATCAGTGTGGAAAACAAACAAACAAATCATCCAGGATCTTCTATAGTCTTATTTGGTTCCAGCATGTCTGAAGTGCCAAACTGACATACCTGCCTGTACTGGCCCATTTCTTCAAATACCTAAAGGGAGCCTATAAAGATGATGGAGCCAGACTCTTCTTGAAGGTGCACTGTGATAATGGTGAGAGGCAATGGACACCAGTTGCAATATGGGAAAATCCAATCAGATACAAGGAAATTTTTTCACCGTGAGCTTGGCCAAACATCGGAACAAGTTGCCTAGAGAGGATATGGAATCTCCATCCTTGGAGGTATTTAAAACTGAACTGGACAAGACCCAATGCCATTTGATCTAGAGGTATCTGCTTTGAGCAGGAGTTGGACTACATGACTTCCAGAAGTCCCTTGCAACCTAAATTATTCAGTGTTTCTGTATGTTTTTTGGACACCCATTCCTGAACGTCAGACATTTCAGTTACTTTCAGTTACTTTCAAGATCTAAGCAAATATCGAACATTCTTTCCCTTTTCAGGAAGACGGATGCAGGAACACAGCTTTAGATTCCACTCCGGCCCATAGAAAGTTGTGCGATGAGAGTGAAAACAAGACGACTGCTTCCTCTAATTATCACACCTCTTAGCCGTATCAGAACATCCCCCCATCTAAACACAACAGTGTTTAGATGTTCCCTGCATAAGGGACAGAAAAGCCTGATCCAAGGCAAGAAATGTTATCTTTTCTGAACATAACGGCCAATCACATGAACCCGCGTAGCACTGAACACAGAGTTTCCAGTCTTCAGGCGCAGCACCAAGTCAGTTAATGTATTGGTTGGCAACAGTTTTTAGATACCCAGCAATCTGTTCTTGGAACACTTACTGATGGGTATCATCCCTTTCAAACATAAATTGTTTGGCTCAGAGAACTTTAATTTCTGTGTGTTTTCAAAGCATTTAGCACAATAGGACACTGACTGTTGGCTTGCACTAGTGTAGTATGACTTACAGTCCTCTTATTTGGTGAATTTTTAAAGGCATTTTAAATTGCAGCTTCTCTAAAACTACTTTGAGTAGAACTTAATCCATAGGCAGATTTGTGCAAGATAGCTATGTTAAAACTCTTTAATAAGTGACTACAAATATATATCTTCAATGTTTAGAAGACAAATTTGTTCTAGTGCATAAGGTTTAAAGATTGATAGTGTCTTTAAAACCAGAAAATTTCTTGATTATTGTTGTGTAGAACAGGTTGAGGGCAAAGAATAATCAATATACGATATAAGCAGGAAAAAGTACATTCAACTGTTAAACTTTTTTTCAGAAAACAAAAGGGGAAAGCAAAAGGGGGAAAAGTTTATTCATAGGGGAAGAACAATTGAGCAAATAGTGTTTAAAAAACAATTTTTAAGATGCAGTGTCCCTTCAACAGGATTACAAACTTACAGTAGGTCAAATTCCTGCAGTTTAAAGCCATATCAAATGCTTAAGGATCAACAGATCTTCAAAAATTATGTGATAAATATTATGGAAATACTGACACACTTATCATGTCTGTGCATCTTGGAAGTTTTATTTGCAGCAATTTGTACTCAGCAGATTCAGTAAACTATAGCTGAGTGAGATTTTGTGAGCACTGACATAAGCATATATTGTATTGATTTCTTTTGAAATTACTCAGTAAAAAAAATTGCTTATTTTACAGTCTAGGAACCAACCAGCCTGAGAAAGAGTAATGCAGAATGAATTAATTCCCCCTGAACTATTAGAGTGCTTACATAAGTCAGGTTCCTTGAATTTAACACTAAAAAAAGTTCAGTGGTTGCCACAGTCCTAATTAAATCTTTCTAAACATTTTATTTTTCCTGTGGAATTAGTCATTTTCTCTATCTCCTTAGACTTTTCCGGTATACTGTGTTGCTCCTGAAGGAAGTAAGCATGTCGTAGTGTGATCTCACACTAGGGCATATCAAGAATAACTTTCTTGAAGTCAATAGAGTTAAGCCAAAGGGAAATTGTTGTAAGTGTACTCACACTTCAAACTTATGTTTGCGCTGTTGCTGCTGCTACAAGTGACTTTCCAGTCTGAAATTTCCCTTGCACAGGAATGTACAAACTGTGGCAGAGGATGACTCTAAGGATCCGTCTAGAACGGTATCTTTCTTTCTGATACAGCCAGCAGTAGGTGACTCAGGAAAAGTAATAAAACAGGGCAAGAATGTAGTGATTGAGGGGGAGGGAGGAGACAGACACACAGACTGCGATTTTCCTGCGCCAGAAGTGCTGCCTTTGTATCTGATAGCTTTTCATGGATTTTTCCTCAATTAGTTGATCCACTTGCCTTTTAAACCTGTGTAAACTGCATGTACGGTGTCCTGAGGCGGGGAGTTCCATAGCTTAGCCACACGCTGCACGAGCAATTCCCAAAGCAGAACCAAGGCAAACGTTTAACCACAAAGTGAAATTGCATCATCTTACCTGTGGAGTGCTGTACCTTATTCTGTAAGTAGTCCGATTAAGTAAAGCCTTACCTCTCTGAAGCAAATGGCTCATATTTCATGAGACTAGAATCTTATTACATTATTTCACTGTGTATAAAGAGAGGAGATACAGTGACACCCATACTCAAAAAGTTTTACACAATTAAATTTTACTTCTGTAGAATTTAGATGTCTAACATTTAAAGGTTCACAAGACACACACTAGGTACTCACTCCTCAGCTTCCTAAGTTCTGCTCCTGTGCAAGCCAATGAGAACCACCGTCTGAACTGTGCTGAAACTCCCTACATTTTTATTTCTTCCACCTGTTTCAGATTTGTTAGTTAGGCATGCTTGCATCTAAATCCTCGAGGACCTTCATCCAGTAAGCATCTTGATCCCAAGGACAGCACAATGCACAGCATTTAGATTATTTCTGAACGAAACTAAACTGCCAGCAAAGGAGATGATCTAGTTCTTCATGCTTTATACGTAATGGTTAGACACGCTGCCAGGAAGTGGGAAAATTACTTTTGACTGTCTTCTGCCATTCCCCACTCCTGCCATAGAAGGCTTAGGTGGCTTGGGCCACCAAGCACGGAATAAAGGATTCAAGAGAGACCAGAAAGTACAGGCAGGAGAGGACAGGAGTGTATTCCAGTGAAAAGGGCAGTCTCCTACCAAAGAGAAATCCTGAATTCCTGTCTCTCTGGGCTGCTTCAAGCACTGCTCCCTTCCATTGTCATTCTGCTCAGCATTTCCCTACAGTGGATGCCTTTTGGGATACCACACAGTGAAGTAAACTTGGGTCCCTTAACCAAATTGTCATAGCCCCTCTTGGAGTTGGGTGCCTAACCTGAAGGCATGGCAAAGCCCAGGTCGCTTTGTGGACCTGGACCTGAGGATGGTAACAGGTGTAGAGCTACAAATGGTCATCCTTCAGAAAGACAAATCCGTTCATATAATTGACAGGGGATACAATAAGTCTGTGTAGGAATGGTCAGGAAGGAGAAGGAAGGTGTATTCCCTTGGGAGTGGGAGGCTGGTTTATTTTTCACAAAATGGAAGAGCTGTTTGTTAGAGATTTGTGCTTTCACAGTGAATCCTGGGTCTTGAAAGCCTATGAAAGCTTTCCAGCTTTTACTAGCATGACACCTTCCAGGAGGATACACAAGCTGGGAAAGGAACCTGCACCAGTTAATACTGACTCAGTGGGTATTTACTTACACTGGCTAACACAGAGCCGCACATTGCCAATTTCCCAGGCATGCTGCAGAGTCACATCATTCACTGAGTATCACTGTCACTATGAAGTGGACTGGAGTGCCTCCATCTGAGAACCTAAGCCAGCTTTGACTCAACACTAGGTAGACGTGCAGGTCTTTCAACACCACTGCGTAGCCTTTTCCATGTGCAAGATAATACTCATTGCCTCAGGGCTTTAGTTTATGGTTGTTATTTTCTACAATGACAAGGTTTATAAACTCTTTGTGAAACCACAATAATTTCTTTGCATCAGCACTGTGATTTGCGATGTTGAACTTCAGTATCTGTAGTTCCACTACTACTCTTCATGGATCATTTGGTGTATGGATGTCAAAACGTACATCCAGTGTATGTTTTTGACATGGAATTGAAGAGACTGAAGGGAGAGAGATTTTTTTCCTTTTTGTTTTACCTAGAGGTATCAAGGATGGGTCTGCTGTCTTTTGACGGGGCAGGAAGACTGGAAGCCCTGGGAAGTCTGGAGCCCTTATACTGACAGGTGAACTCACAAGATTTGTATTAATTTTTTCAAATATACTTCAAAGAAGTCCATTATTTTTTCTAAAATAAGACTTTTTATTTCAAACGTAGCTTTCAGGTTCTGAGTAGCTCCAGGTACTTCCTGCCCAGTAATGTTTTACTATCAAATTTTCCTATACAAAGTTAAAAGTTTCTCTCTCGAGCTCCATAGGGAAAAAGGACAAATTGCTGTCTTTTAAGTGAAGCAGCACAACTGAGCGTAGAAAGTGTTGGTAAGTGTGTGGAGAAGTGGTGAGGGAAGAGAAAGGGAGAATGTTTTTCCCTATCGTCTCATCTCTTTCTGTGATAATAATCTTATGTGTTATTTGTGAAAACAGAGCAGATGTCTTCAAATAGCAGGGCAATTTTCAGCAGCGTCCCTGTAAATGACCGTTCAAATACCTCATATGTGGCCTTGTCTTGTTCAGGCAACTCTTGGAGGACACAGAATCTTAAAATCCTCTGCAGTCCTGCTTTTGGCACTTGCTCTCAGTGCTCTTACTTGATGAAGCTTTAGACAGCATAGCTCTGAGTGGGAGAAACCTTTGTAACAGGAGCTGTGACATCTCAGCAATGCTAGCTAGGCAGCAGTCATCCCCCCCTTGCATTCAGAGGGTTTTCATCACAGTCAGAAGGGGGAGAAACTTTAAATGCCAGCAAGGGGGGCCAGTACATTATTGCTTTTAGACTGTACCGCATATGTCAGTTCAATCTGTCCTCAGGGAGTGAAGACTCCAAAACATTTTTGGTTATCACTGCTCACAAAAGGCACTTCCCATCCAAACCAGTTAAGGAAGCAAAAGTACAACTGTGGCTCTTACGACACTGATTTTCTACAGTATGAGTATATTTGTTCAAGTATCTTTCCTCTAGGAAGTCAGAGAGCCATACTGTTTTCTTTATATGAAATGCTTTTGAAGACCTAAACCTGTCAAGTAGAAAGAAAGGGTAGAATTCATTAGCCTAACTTCAGAGCTCCGCTACAGACATTTACATCTGAGCACATCACATAAACATTCCTTGTACGGAAAGGAGAAAAGCAGGCACTTCTAGGATAAACTGTATCATAAGCTCCGAAACACATCTAAAATAGGTCAGAAGAGTTGTTCTCTAATCAATTTGGAGACATGAGCACTCCTAGAGGATATTAGTTATCTAGATACAAGTCTCTATCATAAATCTCTAAATTTTCAGAGGTGAATCTCCTCAAACAGCCAGGTGCAGTACTTTCAGGTATGCAGATATTTCTTTAAACTGTAGTTGTTCTGGCTAAGCTTCTCCTGAGCTACTAGTCATAAAAAAGCTGAGGTGAAATTAGAAACGTACCAATACCTGAAGTAAACAAGACCTATTCTAGCATTATTACAGAATACGAAATGTAGAGGCAGCCATCGAGACATAGGCCTAGGAGTACAGCAACCTGACTTTGCATATCAGTTCTAACACAGACATCTCATAAGTAGAGGGAAGTCACTCAGCCACTCTGGTTTTTTGCTGTCCATCCATTAGGGCCAGCATACTTTGGCTTAAGTGGGTGGTTGCTCATAATTCTTGGTACTAAGTTTGAATACAGCCAATTCAAAATCAGGAGTTCAAGGTACTTCCAAAGCTGAATCTGCCTTTCACTGGCTTCTTAATAGTCACCTTAAGACAACGTTGCCTATTTTTTAAGCGTTTCTCTCTTTAGCTGTGCTGAGAAGGAAGGAGGGCTGGCAGCGGCCGCTGCTTGTGTGCAGGGGGCTCATCTGCCTGCCCTGCTCTGCTCCTGTCCTGCAGCCCCCGGTAGCGAGGACTGCTCGGCAGCTGCGCCAGGGCCGGGGTGCACCGGCGGGATCGCAATTTTTTGGGGGGGAAACTACAGGCCAGTTAGTCTCACGTCTGTGCCTGGGAAGGTCATGGAACAGATCCTCCTGGAAGCTATGCTAAGGCACATGGAGGACAGGGAGGTGATTCGAGACAGCCAGCATGGCTTCACCAAGGGCAAGTCCTGCCTGACCAACCTGGTGGCCTTCTATGATGGGGTGACTACGTCAGTGGACATGGGAAGGGCTACAGATGTCGTCTGTCTGGACCTCTGTAAGGCCTTTGACACAGTCCCCCACAACATCCTTCTCTCTAACCTGGAGAGGTATGGATTTGATGGGTGGACTGTCCGGTGGGTGAGGAATTGGTTAGATGGTCACATCCAGAGGGTAGTGGTCAACGGCTCAGTGTCCAGATGGAGGTTGGTGACAAGTGACGTCCCGCAGGGGTCCATATTGGGACTGGCACTGTTTAATATCTTCATCAATGACATAGGCAGTGGGATTGAGGGCACCTTCAGCAAGTTTGCAGATGACACCAAGCTGAGTGGTGCAGCTGACACGCCAGAGGGACGGGATGCCATCCAGAAGGACCTGGACAAGCTGGAGAAGTGGGCCCATGTGAACCTCATGAGGTTTAACAAGGCCAAGTGCAAGGTCCTGCACCTGGGTCAGGGCAACCCCTGGTATCAATACAGGCTGGGGGATGAAGGGATGGAGAGCAGCCCTGCCAAGAAGGACTTGGGGGTACTGGTGGATGAAAAGCTGGACATGAGCCAGCAATGGGCGCTCGCAGCCCAGAAGGCCAATCGTATCCTGGGCTGCATCCAAAGCAGCGTGGCCAGCAGGTCGAGGGAGGGGATTCTGCCCCTCTACTCTGCTCTGGTGAGACCCCACCTGGAGGACTGCGTCCAGCTCTGGAGCCCTCAGCATAAGAAAGACGCGGACCTGTTGGAGCGGGTCCAGAGGAGGGTCACGAAAATGATCAGGGGATGGAACACCTCTGCTGTGAAGAAAGGCTGAGAGAGTTGGGGTTGGTCAGCCTGGAGAGGAGAAGGCTTCGGGGAGACCTTATTGCAGCCTGGCAGTACTTAAAGGGGGCTTATAAAAAAGATGGGGGCAAACTGTTTAGCAGGGCCTGTTGCGACAGGACAAGGGGGAATGGCTTTAAACTGAAGGGGGGTAGATTTAGACTAGAGATAAGGAAGGAATTTTTTACGCTGAGGGTGGTGAAGCACTGGCCCAGGTTGCCCAGAGAGGTGGTGGATGCCCCATGCCTGGAAACATTCCAGGCCAGGTTGGACGGGGCTCTGAGCAACCTGATCCAGTTGAAGATGTCCCTGCCCACGGCAGGGGGGTTGGACTAGATGACCTTTAGAGGTCCCTTCCAACCCAAACTATTCCGTGATTCTATGAGAAAGACTCTCATAAAGAAAAGGAAGGGAATTAACAGCCAGTGTCTTAGCGCTCACAGTCATAGAACCATAGAATCGTTCAGGTTGGAAAAGACCTTTAAGATCATCGAGTCCAACCATTAACCTAGCACTGCCAAGTCCACCACTAAACCATGTCCCCAAACACCACATCTACAAGTCTTTTAAATACCTCCAGGGATGGTGACTCAACCACTTCCCTGGGCAGCCTGTTCCAGTGCTTGACAACCCTTTCAAGTCATCTGATGTTCTTGCCCATCCTTTTGTAGGTCCGTTCACCAAAGAGTAATTTTATTCATGGATAAGGGAGAGGACCTTCCTACATACTCAGGAACCTACGAAATTGATATTGTGTACAAAGCATGATTAAACGCAGAAACTCAGCAGAACAGGAAGAAATATTCCACCAATAAACCTCTGCTGAACTTGTAACAGTTATAGTCTAAAAAATTCAGACAGCAACAGTTTGGTGATTGTAAAGTCCTTCGTGATACTTATAAGGAAGCACCGTGGAAGAGCAATAAAGGGTAAATGGTTTAGAGATGTACAGGGAAAAGTGCAGAACTATACAGTACCTCGAACAGGGAATGCTAACGTTTGGAACACCAATAGAGATTCCTGCCCCCACCCCCACCCCAGAAGCACCGGGAGAGGTGGGACGCTTACCTTCTCTCTTTTGATAGCTCAGTTTTGAATGCATGGTGGGGAAATGCAATCCAGAATTCAAATTCATTGAATTTATAACAGAAAGCAAATCAGCGGGGAGAACAGCACAGACAGTGATAGGCAACAGCACTGCTCAGTGCTACCTAGGCTGTCTCTGTCCACATCCTACACCCTGAGTCAGCTCAGATAGATACACACTGGATGAGCGAGGCAAATCTGTTTCCACCCATTATCTGCTGTACAGAGAAAAGGACTAAGACGTACAAGGCTGACATGTAAATTCATGAGGCATTCTGAGTTTGGATTAGTGTTGCTTAGACACAGGATCTTGATTTAGGACTCAAAGACCTGTATCCGCCGCTATTGTTCTGCCTAGCAAGATGGAGCAGGCCATTCCACTTTCTTGTGTTTCTCCGTCTGCAAAATCAGGTAACAATAACGATGTCCATGCTTTTGAGATCTTCTAGCAACAAGCGCTATTCAGAAGTTCAGTACGGCTAAGGCAGAAAACCTGCAGGCCAGACAATGACTGAAGACATTCGGGAGGGTAACAACACATGTGCCTGTTCCTGCATTTGGATCTCACAAGAGTTTGGGACACTGGTAGAAAAGCTTGGTTGTTTTTCCTAAAAAAAACCCAGGGAAGTCAACACTGCAGAGGAAAAGGCACGGTGCGGGTGCCTACCTCACACCCACAAGAGCTAGAGACAGCTTATTTCACTGAATTGTTAGTGATGTCCAAAACACTTTTATAGCTTTGAAAAACAAAATCTGAACTTTCAGGTCATGGCAAACAACTAGAGGAGCAGCTGCTTTTCAGATTGGTTTAGATTCTGTTAACGTTCTAACGATTGTTTTGTATTTTGCACGGGGGGAGGAATTGCATTCATTTTTAGGCGAGTCGTGCTGGAGAAACTGAAGTGCAAGCCTGCGGAAACACATTCAGGATTGCTGCCATTTAGCTCGTACCGACCTGTTTTTGTAACACAAGCCACTCTTCAGAATTTTTGTGTCACCCAGCCTCACTAATTCTAGCAAAGAGTTGGCGTGGCTGTTTATACGAGCTGATGAGACACGTTACCCTTCACGCTCCCCAGGTGCATGTTACTCCGCACTTTCTGTACACGCAAGGAGCCGACTGTACTAAACTCCGCCTGGCTATTTTTTATTTCCCACGCAAGACTCGAACGCACCGTGCTAGCAGAGGGCCGGTGGAGCTCTGCCCGGGGCGGGGGCCGCGGGCACCGCTCGCCCTCGCTCCTCCCCGCCGGACGGTGCGCGCTGCGCCGCCGAGGGGAGCCGGGCTGGGAGCCGTCCTCTCGGCCAGGGCACCAGCTCCCTCGCCGGCTCCGTGCCGCCGAGCCGAGCCGAGCCGAGCCGAGCCGCCCCGGGGGCACGCCTGCACCGGGGCCGGAAGGCTCAGCGGGACGGCTCTCGGCGAAGTGCACAGCGGCTGGCGACAGGGTCTTCCAAGAAGTTGGGGACAGAAGGTGCCGAGAACATTCCTCGCTCTCGCTCTTTCCTCACGGCTGGGATGCGCTGCCAGACCCACCCCGGCAGGCTGACCACGGCACTACCCTCGGGAGGATCGGCGGGGAGCCCGGAGCCGTTGATCCGGCGCCTCCGCGGACCGCCGAGAGCCCGCCTGGAGCCCGGGGACCCCCCCCTCCTCCTCCGGGGCCACGTCCGAGGACCACCGGCGACGCGGGAAAGAGGAGCGGCGAGGACAACGCGCCCGGGGAAGGGAAGGACGGGGAGGGCGGGGGCCGCTTCTGCCCTCTCGCCCCGAGGAAACCCCGGCGGGCCGCGTGCCCCCCCCCGGCTCCCTCCGCCCGGCTCCAGCGGCGGTCACTTGCCTTGGCAGACCCGGGAGCGGACGGCTCCGGCTCCCCGGTGCTTCAATGCAGATGGAGGGGGAAGAGAGAGGAGTCCGCCGGGAACCCGGGCAGCCCCGTCCGCCGGCGGCAGGATGCCGCGGGCCCCGGCCCGGGCTCGCCCCGTCCGCCCCCCGCCCCCGGCGCGGCGCCGCCCGCACCCACCTCGAAGAAGCCGGCTCTGCCGCCCATCCTGCGGGCCGCCGCCGCCGCCGGGCCGCCTCCCGCCGCCGCGGCACCTTCCCCGGGCCCCCGCGCTGCGGCCAATCAGGCGGCGCCCGGCCCCCGGGGGGGGGGGGGGGGCTCCCGGCCGGGGGAGGCGGCGCCCGGACCCCCCGCCCCGCCCGGGGCCGCTGCCCGGCGGTGCGCCTCGGGCGGCCGCTGAAACAATTCCGCGCGAAGCCGGCAGCGGCACCCCGGGCAGCCTGCGGCAGTGCGGGGGACCGCCGGCGCCTCGCACCAGCCAAGTTCTGCAGCTCCCGGTGTTCAAAAACTGGGAGCGAGGAGCAACACGCACCCACCGCCTGGAGCGACGATTCAGTGGCGTTTCATTCCACAGGGCAATTTATTTTTCTTCGAACGTTACCGAACTACTGCAGGAAATCAATCGCGTTTCGTATTTTTTGCAGACCTGAAGTAGCTTACTGAGGCAACCTGCAAAAATACAACCGGCCATCGGGTAGAAAACATCCTCCTTTCTTTCTCTGATAGTTCACCTTACGTTGCAGGGGTGACTGGACTGACAACAGAACTCTGCTGAGATCCCTTCTTCTCCTGTGACGTGTTCCTGCCGCCGCTGAGAATTGAACGCATGGCATAAAGTAGGCCAGAGGCTGATACTGTTTTTCCTCCAACCCGTCTTCATTACGCGATATCCTTTTTCCAGAGCTAAGGTAATTAAGTATCAGCAAATTCTACAGCGCTCTAAGAGAACATTGCTTTTTCACTGCCGTAAGTTCCCATTAGACGGAAAGATTTATGCTAGGCGCTGTTTGAAAACCTTCTGCAATCCCCAAATTTAACCTGCTTCCATAGAAGTACAACCATCAAAGCTACTTAAATGAAATATCAGAGAATAAATTTCACCAAGAGAAAAGGCCTCTCCTGGAAACCCGGCAGGCCGGTCAGAAAGACCCAATGGGACAGAATTCACTGCTAGCGCAAATATGGGCAAGCCTGCGAAGGCGTATGGAGGTGTACACTCCTCCTCAAGCCGGTTACGAGTCTGGATGGTTAACCTCTGGGCCAGGTTAGACCTTCTGGAGTTTTATGTTAAAGAAAAAGAAAACAAAATTACTGCTTTTCCAAAGAAGCTGACATTTCTTTCAGTGTCTTTCACTGCCAGACGCTCTGTATTCATACAACGAAGAAAACGTTTCAAATACATGAACGTAATCCAGTACGGAAAAGTAATCGGAAGACAAATATAAAGAACATTCAGACTAACCTTCTGCACCAGAACACCATCAGGCAGTGCTTCAGACTGACAGAAGTTATGCAAACTGGTTCTCCGTATTAGCGCACCGTGGAGCCTGGGGAAGGAAAATCTGTCAGAAACACAACTCCGATTCCCGTGCTGACAGCAAAATTACGGTTTGTGGCTTACTGTTCCCTTCAACTGTAGTTATGAGGGGAAAAAAAAGAGAAAAAAAAAAGCTCACCCCCTCCCCTTGACTCTCCGGTGCAGAAGGACTTCAACGTTCAGAGTGCGGCTTTCCTGAAGCCGCCGGGTTTTAAAAAAACCTCCCCAAACCGTAATCCTTCAAGTTTCACCCGGTGCGTCTTCGCTGAAATCAGCCGGTATGAAACCGGAGTTACGCCCTGACGTGAAGTTTTAAGCGTCATCGAAGCGTAAACACAACCGAATGGAATCAGCATTTGGGTTCCTTTTTTGGGCCTTTTATCTCAGCGCCTGTCAACGACTACCCGCTACTTAAAAGCGTCACGACCGAAATTCCGATGGTTTCATCGATTTTACTAAGCCTGCAGAGCAGCTTACGATTACGTCGGGCCCACCACAGTGGCTCACGGCCCGGCGCAGGCACGGAGCCCCGTCCGGCCCGGGGGGGGGGGGGGGCTCGGGGCGGGCTCCCCCTGCCGCCGCTGGGGGCCGAAGCGGCGGAGTGCGTTACCGAACCGCGGGGCCGCTCCCGCCGGGCAGAGCCACGTCGGGCCGGACCGACACGCAAGACCCCCAGCTCAGCAGCAGCAGCCGCCACAGCCCTCCCGGGGCGCGACCCTCCGCGAACCCGCTCGGCGGCGGCACCGGCCCAGATGGCGGCCGGGGCGGGGCGGGGCCTTCCGAGAGCGGCGGTTGGCGGGAGGGGCGGGGCCCCGCCCCTCCCGCCAACCGCCGCTCTCGGAAGGCCCCGCCCCGCCCCGCGCCTCCTGAGGGGCGGCGCGCAGGCGCGCGGCGGGACGGTGAGGCGGCGCTGGCCGGTGCGCTCCTTCCCGCGCTTGGGCCCGCCCCGCCGCCCATTGTCCTCGCGCCATGTGACCGGGGACGGTCACAAAGCATCCTCCCCCCCCTTCCCCCCGCCGTTCCCCCCCCCCCCCCCCGCCGCCGTTTGTGCTGAGTCACGGCGCGGCGCTGCCCGGTGTCGTGGTGAGCCCTGCGGCCGACCGCCGCAGCGCTGGGCTTTCCCCATGGGGACGGACGGGGCCCGCGCCCTGCTGGAGCGGGCGGCCACCCTCACCCTGCAGACCGGCAACCTCCTCAACTGGGGCTGCCTGCGCAAGAAGTGTCCGGCCACCCCCGGCGAGGAGGTGAGCGGGGCGGGCACCGGCGCTTCCCCTCAGGGCGCCGCGGCGGGGGGGACCGGGGTGGGCCGTGCGGCGGCTGGGGGAGCGCCGGGCACCCCTCCCCGCCGCCGGCGGGTGCGGGGACGTGCGAGCGATCAAAGCGTTATCCGGAGTAGGGCTTGTGGTTTTTGTTTTGGGGTTTTTTTTTGTTGTTGTTGTTTTTCCGGTGCTGGAGAGCACGGCCTGGTGTCTGTCATCGAGGGGAAGCGGGTTTAATTGCCCTCACGACCGCCGCCTCGGCGGCGCCCGCCCTCCACGCGTGCCGTGTGCGGCCGTGGCCGTGCCGCCCGCGTGTGCTCTCGAGGTATGAGATGGGAAAGGCAAAACAGGCTTTTTTTTCTTTTTTTTTTCCCCTTTTTTTTCTTTTCTTTTCTTTTTTTTAACGACCCTCGTGTGTGTTCCGCCCCGTCGGGAAGTCGGCCGGGCCCCGGTTCGGTCGGTCCGGTCCGCTGCCGTGGAGCGGCACGGCGGGGCTGGCCTCGCTGCCGCGGGCAGCGCCTGACGGCCAGAGCCCGCGGCTTTGCGGTGGAGCGCGTCGGAAAACCGGCAGGCTGGCGGTGCCAGGGGTCGAAGCGATGGCCAGAGCAAGCCACGCTAGCAGCAGCCCCCCCGAGATCCCCCCCCCGAGCCCCCTCCGGAAGCACTTTGCTGTGTTTGAGTCGCTTTCGGGAGAAACCGGACTGTGTTTCTGCTCTCGGAGAACGGAGAGTTAAAACGCGTACAAGTTTAAGTACTGTCTGTAATGGCAAAGGAGATCCCCGTTACTTCTTTAGCGAGAGAAAGATAGGAACAGATACGAGCTCGCTTTACGAACGATGAAAACTCTCTTTTCTAACCTGAAATTAATTTAATTTCTTGGTGCTGACAGGTCTCAGGAAGATTAGTCATTACTTCTTTAAAGAGTATAGCTGTCATACTTTGTTAAAAAGTTGAAAGAACTTTTTAATCGCCGCTTTAAAACCATTACCTTTAGCGGTATGTGTCAACACTTACAATAATCCTGATAAAGTGTCTGGAGATCCTGTGGCCATGAACTTGCGAACCGCTGTATTTGCTGTCTCGTCGCGACGCAGTAATCTGAAAATGGTCATTTAATAATCAGAAGAACTATGGTTTTGGCTGGCTGTTGTTACGTAGTGGCACTGTTGATGATCTAGAAGTTGATTGCGTATTAATCATGCACAAATGGTAAGAAAGGTGACTGGGAGGATGATGTAACAAGAAGGAAGACTTCATCATACTTTTATTTAGTTGTCGTGTGGCAATAACCTTTTTATTTGGCCTGGTTGCTTATTACAACATCCTGTGATCTGTGCGAACTAGGGCTAGATTCTGTAGCAGAGAGATGGCTGTATCCTAATGGGCACCCTTGTGTGAGAAGTTTCTGGAGGGTTGTTAAATAAAGAGTGGCCAGTGTGCGGAACTAATCAGTTAAGGTATTTAAATTCTTTTTTTTTTTTACAGGGAAATCTGCATTTAAACATAAGGCTGCCTGCTTTCCAGAGTTGCTGGCATTTCAAAAGCAAATAATTGGCATTAATTATCAGAACTAAATCGGCTTTTAACTCTTCTATTTGGTGTAGTTAGTGCGCGTATAGTTCTCAGTGGCAGTATGTAAGCTAAAATTTTGCAAACTGTGAACCCTAACGTTAGCAGCTTCTGGATGCAACTGTATTTGGAAAAGCTGGTCAAAGCAGTCAAGCATGCTGTGCTTTTCACACGTGTTGGGGCAGGGGAATGGTGTGCTTTGGAGACAGAGGCTTGTGCATACTAACTGCAGTAGAAGTATCAAGTGTGAGGGTTGTAAAGTAGCAATATGTAGAATATACATATTTAGCACCATCTCACTTTCCCTCAGAAAGGAAAAGATAACATTATAAGTTGCATCAAAATAGGCTAAAGAGTTCCAGCATTGTGGATAGCTATTTAGTGGGGGGGAGTCAGTTCTTACCTTTTGACTGAGTTATCTTTTTCATGCCGTTTTAAATGACTGGGAAAGAATGTATAGAATTTGTCTTCACAAAGTATTATTACTGTATTATGTCTTAAACTTTGTGATATCCAGTTTTATGGGGGGAGGTTGGCTTCTAGTTTGTGCATGGTATTATGGGCTCTCTGAATTAATGTTAGGTGTCACAGGAAATTGCTATTTAACGGTACAAAAAGTAGGTATCCACATAGATATAAAATATATTGCTAAAAGTGAAGTAAAGCAGCAGCTTATGAAAGTGCTCCTACCTGTGGCAGGTACCCGTCTGGACAGTACATTTACTTAGCCTGCAGCGTAACAGCTCCCGAGATGCATCAGAGGGAAGCTAGAGCATTAGTACAGCTGAAGCACTGGTACAATACGCAGTTAATTAGCTGATTTAGACTTAATAGTTATGCCTTACTATGTTCAAGAAAATCGATGATCAGAACCCTAGTCAAGTTTATTTTGCATCTGTGGATGCAGGAAAAATGCAAGTGCGGGGTAGGATCTGAAGGTTCCCCCTTCAGTAATGAAGGACTTAAAAGCGTTAGTGGTTCGGCACACTGGAATAGGTAGGCAGTAAATGAAAAGTGTCAGGTGCCTCTCGGAAAGAGAAGTAATTAATAGAATGAGTATGTAGTGATTGATTGTAAAGTCTCATTTCTAACGATGTCACAGCACGTATGCAATTATCTGACTACGTTGTAACTTAAGAATCTCTACGCAAAAAAAGAAAAAACCACCCCACCCCCTAGTTCTTGCTCTCTTAGCATTGTTCTTTCCTTTAAAGATGGCATTGGTCTGAGAAATAAAGGAAGTACAGTACTTGTATTACTGCTAAAACTCTTTGTGAAAGGGGAGAGGAAAATATGTAAGTAAACTAGTTAGAACAAGTTTCAGATGGAAGCTATGAAGAAGGAATCTTCTGTGGTTGAGGGAATGGTGTCATTAGTTCACCTGCTCTGTCTGTCCTACACGCCTATGAATCATTGTATTTCTGTGCGACTATAACATTTCTACACTTTAATACGAAAAAATATTTTGTAGGTGCGGGACTGCATTCAGAAAACGCTGACTGAATGGAGCTCAAAGATTGGACAAGATCTAAATCAGGTAGGAGAGATGTTATGCGTGTTATCCATGTTACACGTGAAAACAGAGAAATATGTAGTTGGTTACACCTCTTAAAATATAAATGAGTCTACTAAATTTCTGTAAAAGTATCGGCAGCTCCAGGTATCTTAAAAGATTATTTCTCAACCCATCTTTTTTTTTTTTTTTAATATTTACCAAATTTGGAGAGGTTAAGAAATACCAAAGTAAAGAATCCTGTTGATGGCAAATAAGACAATTCTTAGCAAAATAAAAGTCCTGGTCTGTAAGATTTCAAGTTAATTGTTGGAGCAATCACCAAAAAAAAAAAAAAAATTGTGTACCTTAGCAGTTTGCTAGCATGCTTGTAAAAACTCAATGGAGAATTACCTAAACTATGATAAACTAGATAGCTGAAGATCATTCCATTTGGAGGGGAACTCTGAAGCGTAGCCTTGGTTGTCTCAGAAATATTTCTGAAGATGCAGAAGTGGCAGTTTTTCCCTTAAGAGCTAAAGACTTCCACGTAATTCTTAAAACCATAGTCACGGGCATCTGACATCAAGATCTTGGTGTATTTGCTGGCTCCTCTTTCACTATTGCTTCTGAAATTCAGCAAAGCAGTAATAGGTTCCCACTAAATAAATTATTTTCTCTGTGAAATATTAGCAGGTTTCATTAGGAAAAAAAAAAAAAAAAACAACCAAAAAACCCCCAAAAAAGCCCACTAAAAAACTCCCCTGACTGTTTCTTTGGGTTGCGTTACCAGTTCTCGTGTAATGGTGTCATCAGCTGCACATTGCTGCGTTCCACACTGGAGTGTGGTGAGGCAGTTATTGCTGAATGATTTGTGGAGGATCTAATGATTGCTCTAGAAGAGAACGTAAATAAACATTTGTCTCTGTAAGATGTAGTGATCCATTTGAAGTTAATTATTTAGTGTAAGCTAGGTTTTACTATCAAACTGTTAACTACTTAATTCAAAATGCTTTTATGAATTATATTGGTTTCCAGTAATTTAAAAAAAAAAAAGTTAACGTTTGTTTAAAATGCTGACTGCATGGAATAACTCAAAGACTCACTTGAGGGTTTTTCAGTAGGGCAGCAAAAATTACCAGAGTTCTTGGTTGGGGGCAGGGAGGTGTGTGTGTGTGTATAATACAAAATCTCACGTAGGTAAAGACTTAAAAAAAATCACCTTGTGCCAGCTGACGTGAGATGTCAGCCTAGTCTTAAATGAGGTGAGAGCGTGAAATCTCTGACACTTTCCTAACTTTTAGTTTCAAAATTATTGGTTTAAATTTGTATTTTACAGCATTTTCACTGTAGGCTTTTCATAGGCTTCAATGAAACTACAAAATACTTTTATGCAAAGATGTTCCCACCCGACACCCAAACCCCCTAATTCTGATAATGGTTTTTCTCAGCTGGTCATGAGGCTTTTTTTAAAGCAAGGCAGTTTGAATTGGCACAGCGATCTGTTCACATCAGAAAATCAGAACACCGCTAAATCTTAGTCCAATAATTCTTACTGGTAATTTGTATTTTTTATATTAGGGGCATATAAGGCCTTTCATATAGCTTCATTTTCCTGACCTCCCCTCAGAGATCAAGAAGCATTGCGTTACTTTCTTTCGGTCATTGCATTTCTATACTATTTTTGTTTCTAACTGCTGTAAGGCTTTTTTTTTAATTACTTAAAAACATTCTTCAGGAACTTACTGTTTCCTCTTGCCGAGTTGTTCCTAAGTCTCATGTACTTACTACAGGAAATACTGGAGGTTCTGGAATGTACTGTAGCTCAAGCTGTAGAAAAAATAAATCCTGAAGAAAGGGATGAGTTGAAAGTATCAGGTAAGAACGTAGTCAAAAATCCGGTGGCATAAAAAGGTTTCATATGCAGTCATTAATAGGATGTTCGTATATGTATATTCTTTCCACCGTGTTTTGTAATTGCAAAGTCAAATGACATCAGTGCACACTGTCGTACTTTGGATAATTTAGAAGTGGGCTAAGAAAGACTTGAATTCGTGTTTCAGGTTTTAAAGCAGCTCGGCATTTTTTGAGTTTAACTTACATCCCCTCAGGACATTTTAAATGTATTTTGTGAATCTTTGACTTTTCTGAAGCAAAATATTACAGATAATACTGCAATTAAGAAATAGCATTGGAAGCACATTTATTTGCATAATTTTTCCAGGTTGAATATGATGAACTTGAAGGAGGCAGTCCAAACTAACACTAGTACATTTTGGGTCTCAGTAAGTTGTGAAGAGGTCTGTTTGTACTATTACATTTGGGGTTTTTATACAGGTTGTTACGGTTATTGCTTAGTGTCTTGATGCTTACGTCCTAGCTTTACAGCTTGTTAGATCATCTAACTGGATGATTTCTTGTTCTGAGACTGCACAACAACTTTGAAATTTAAGAGAACAGTGTCTTTATTGGGCAGTCACCTTTCAGAAGGTTGGTTTTTTCCCAATTTTTGAAGTAATTGGTGTATATTCTAAGAACCCTTTACCCAAGAATTCATAAGTAGTGTACGTAGCAAAAGTAAATATTTAATAATAGCTGGCTTGTTTAGTTATTGATTCCAGTTTCTTTGAAAATAGCAAAACTTTTCATCGTTGGATCAAACTCTTCATCGATCAGAGATGCAGTTGACCTGGGTAAGTGTGAAACTCAAACTTCTGCTAGGGTTTCTTTTTTACTCAGTATTTAGAAATAAAATTAGAACCTTTTCCATCTAAGAGGTGTATTTAGTGACTGTCACAAGTATCTCCTGTTTTCCTATTAGGAGAGACTTAGGCAATCGAGTCTATTTACACGTTAGTTCAATCGCTAAACTTACTAAATGTGGATCGCTCTAACCTCAGGTGCACAAACTCAAATCTGATTCCTTGCTCCAAGCAGGAGCAAGTTTTCATTCTTTCACACAAAACTTGTTAAAAAGTGAATAGCATGTGATGTTTTAGTAACAGTGATACAATAATTCTTACCAGTTGTTGTTAGTTGCCAGTTGTTTTTGACATGATGAACTTTGCTACTAGCTGTGCAGTATTTCAGAGATTATTTAGGAAATAAAACAATGCTGCAAGCAGCTGATGAAATAGTTAAGTTTTATTGAAAATACAGTACAATGACTGTACTGATACATAAAGTTTTGTTAGCCTAACGTAGCAGTAATTGCAAGCAGCACTGAACTTTACCACTTTGGAAGATTGTTGGGCATAAGGGGTTACCAAAGAACAAAGGGTCAGATATCATTCTTTTCTGTTGATACCCCAGTTAATAGCCTCTTTATTGTAAGTTGTAGTACCATTTGTTAAAAATACATTGATAGAATCCTCCTCCAGAAGGAAATAATTTATTTAGCTACTTGGTTTTATTCTTTTTGCTGTGCAGAAGAGGCCTCATGACCTGCATCTTCCCTAAAGCTCAGTGATACTCCAAGACTTGCCACTTCTCTCTGGCAATTTAAATCTCCATATTCGGTGTGCTTTTAGTCTAACTCCTCACATATATCAAATAGTTCTCCTAGTCCGTGCCCTGCACTTGAGTTATAGTTCAGAGTGAAAGTTACAAATTTTGGAAGAAATTGAGAGTGAAGGAATGCAAGAATTGTACGTCACCACTGTCTTCACAGAAAAATACAGCTTTAACATTGAAAAGGAGAAAAAAGCTTCACGCTTTGTTTGGTCGTGGGGTTTTTGTGGGTCGTCCGTCCCCCCCAAGACCTACAATTGAAACTTGGCCTTCAGCTGTATGTTTGATTCTCTGCTAAAAGTATTGTGTTACTATCCTTGACTGCTGATACGCTCGGAGTTTCAAACGGTGAATGGGAAGCTAGCAGAGTGAAGCAGGAGGTGTGGGTTTTGCTGAATTTGAGGAGTCATGCTGCTTATGTTCGTATCTCACAAAAGATTTTTGCAGTGTCTCTGTTCTTTTTCCTCAGCGTGTTCTGCCCTCGGAGTTGCTCAGTTAGACTCAGTCATTATTGCCCCACCTCCCGTTGAAGATGGAACTAGCCTTTCCTTGGAGTATTTGCAACCTTATTGGCAAGAACTTGAAAACCTAGTTCAAAACAGAAAGATTGTTGCCATAGGTACCTCTGACCTAGATAAAACACTACTAGAGCAGCTGTATCTCTGGGCACAGGTGAGAACAAGCTTCCTACAGAAGTAACTGTTGTTTTGTTGGCTGCCACAGTTATAAACTTCTGTTATAAATGGGTTTATATACAAAATATTAATTAGCCCTGTTATCTTCAGCATCTTATGGATGGTCACAATGTTGTTCAAGGTGGGGGAGGCTCAAAGCGTGACTCACTTGTTCTGTGTTCTTACGTACAGACCAGCAAAGGCTGGAAACCACAGGTCTGTTCAGTAGCAGGTTCTTTGAAGTACTGAAGGTTTGAGTTTTGAATGCTTTTATATTTAGGAAGGAGTATTAACAGTACTCTTAAACCTTCAGATTTATTCCAGTGACTCCGAAAACATAGCTCGTTTCACTTTAAGCTGTGTGGAGGGATTTCCCCTTGGAAAAATGCTGTTTGAATGCTAAGCTTAAATGTAAAGAGGAAGACAGGCTATGAATGAAGTGGCACAATATTTTGTTGTCCAATGTGACTAATTGCCTCTTAACATTTGAGTGATGGAGGTCTGTACTAGTATGTGCCCATGCTCATGTGAGCTTGTGGATTCACTGTTTCCTTACTAGTTTTTTGGATACTCCTCTTACAACATTTCTTTTGTGGTATGTGAACATACCCTATCTGTATAAGAGGTCCTGATTTATGCTCCTCGCTGTTTTGTGAATATTGAGGGGATTAATGACCACCTGCATGGTGATCATGAATGCAGTTTGTGATGAGCAGAAAAAGAGTCAGTGGAAGAGAGTCTCTTCTAACTTAATCTGATTTAGGCACTTACCTGAAGATATGGAAGACTGCAAATTATATATCCTTAACGAAAATTTATTTGGATTTTTTTATTTGAAGTCTTTTTCAAACTAAGGCCCCTATAAAGTTTATACTAGAGAGGGGGGAAAAAAAACCTGCTGCTGTTTAGGGAGCACAGCAGGCAGGAAGCCAGAATGGGTTAGTACTCATCTTGCTGTGGCAGCACCTGGAGTTAGATACTATTCTTGTTTTGGGCTCTGTGCTGCAGGAAATTGCAGATGTAGGAGTTGCCCGTTCAGCATCATGCAGAATTAATTAGCCTTGTTCAGACCTCAAAACAATGGTCAAAGGCAAATTGTTCAAAGCAAAATTTCTGTTGTAATCGAGGGCATGGGGGAAACAACTAGAAGTACATTAATTTTTTTTTTTTTCTTACAAAAGTATTCTGTTACTTTCAGGTAAAACCAAGTAGTAATCAGGTGAACCTAGCTTCCTGTTGTGTGATGCCACCTGATCTCACAGCATTTGCAAAACAGTTTGACATACAGCTGTTAACTCACAATGACCCAAAAGGTAAGGCTTTGCCAGAGAAGTTAACAGAAGACTTCTAAATGCATTTATTCAGTACACAATTGGGAATAATCTTTCTCTGAACTTCAAAGTTTGTTACATTTGAATCCCAAACAAAGAATTCTAAAAGTTTCTCCTCTATAAAATATGTCTATTAAATTCTTGCTTTTGCTTCAAGAAAGGGGGGGGGAGGCAATCTTCCAGCCTTGGATAGTTTCTTGAGATCGTTTCAGTCAGAGAAAATTAAGTAAACAGAAGAAGAAACTACTGAGAAATTTGTACTACATATGTTCAAAAAATAGCTTATTTCCACAAAACATAGAATGAAATGACAGTTGTATCGCTGAAGGTCAGTAAATGACAAATGAAAGTCCACTTGCCCAGAACTTGTCTGTGAAATAGCTTGCATAGAAATGTTGGTGGTCAGTTGATTTTTGAGTAGTTTGGTAATGTTAGACGTGTAAAATTACTACGCTTTAAGCAGGATTCTTTAAAAGTAGCGACTTCTTAAAATAACATTATTACAAAAAGAGTTGGTGTAAATTCTTTATTTGTTTTGTGCAGTGATTCATTTACTAATTGATTGAAGGGCTTGGAGGCTTTCCTTTAGACTCTAGAACTTTAGACTTTAGAGTTACCAGCTCCCTAGAATATTCTGGGATATTATATTAGTTTCTCTCGAACATCATCTAATCTTCTTCACTATAATTATGCCTTAAATATCTTGCTGGAATTGTAAGCGACAAGTCTTTAAACAATATTTAGTTCATGCCTTCCCTACATTCTTCCTTATGACCAACTGTTCATGATGATCATACTTTTCCTTCCTTCTCCTTTCTTCCCACCCACAAAGAAATAAAGTGTATGAAATGCTATTTATGAAGTACATGCTTTATAGTAGCACTGTTAAAACTAAAGAATTTCATCAGTGCTTGAGCATGTATCAGCACTGCTCTGGCAGCATACCAGATGAATTGCCATTCAATCTGACAATTTCCATGTCCTGTGAAGTCCAAAGTGCAACTTGCAATTTGATAAATACTCTCTATCGGGACTAATGAAATGAAGGAGAAGAGGATTTGGACAGAAAACAAAGCAAGTGGCAATTCCCTTATGCATTGTTTGCTAAGCTTAACTTTTCTGTAATGGTCAGCTGACGAGTATTGAGACTGTCTTTTGGGAACACTCTTCATCAAAGAGATTGTTCCCTTGACAGACTTTCCAGAGGAAACGAGGAGGATTTGTACTTGCCTTCCTTTTCCGCTTTGTGGCATTTAAGCCCATTTTTCTTAATGCGTCTTAATGCTTTCTGGGCTTGTGGTTATTACGAGCCCAGTTATGGGAGATGCTATAAATGTTGAGCTTCCAGTGACTGCAGAGGTAACTGAGAACGCTCAGTACTTTGCTGATTTCAGCCTTATGCTTTAGACACCTCTGGCTTGTCTAGCTAGCTTCTCAAATTTAGTTTTCATTTTTTCCCGCTAATGGCTCTGCTGATCAGTTCCATTTGATACTGTAGAAATCTCAGTTAATTAGTTTTGTGGGAGATACTCAATGTTGCAAAAAAAGTGTCCTGAAGATTTCTTCTGCGATATTCAGCTGCTTTTACCCCACGTGCATTCCGGAAGAGTAGATCTGTGGTGTAACTGGCACTACTTAAGATTTTTGACTGTAGAAAAAGGCTTCTCTTACTAAGTGTTGCTTTTTGCAGCTGTTTACATGACATTATTTAAAGCATGAATATCCCTTTTTAACTTCAGAATTACTTTGTGAAGCAAGTTTCCAAGAAGTTCTTCAGGAAAGCATCCAGAGCACGAAAGCACACGAGTGGATTCCTTTATGGCTTCTCCGGTATTCAGTCATTGTTAAAAGCAGAGGAATTATCAAGTCCAAAGGCTATATCATGCAAGCTAAAAGAAATGCCTCTTAAAACACTTTCTTTTTCTTTTCTTTAATGGCTTACTGTTTTAATTTCTTGGGGATGGGGGGACATTGCTTTTTTCATAGAAACACTTTTACAGCATTTGTAACAAAGACCAAAAGTTCTAATTATTCAGTGTGATCTCAGCAGGAGTTGTCTGCAGTGTTCTAACACTATTTTTCTTTCTTAACCTACTGACCGGTTCATTTAAAATATGAAATATTTTGGGTTTGTTGTTTTGAATTGAAATTATCTATAGAGAAACAGTTGAAAATATTTTTCTTTGTATGACCAGTTCACTGTAAAATTATCATTATATTTTAGCTGCCATTGGGTAGTATAGAGAAACTTATATATTTTTATTTTTTAAAAAAATGAATTTCTCTTAAATAATAGTTACTTATCTGGTAGGTACATAGATTTCACGCATTCAAGGACTAGTTTTTATAGAAAATTGTCATCTTTCATGAAAAATTACCCAAAAAAATGAAACTGGTATCTCATTACTTGGTATGTATATATATAGGCAATTCAGCTGTTTACTTTGTGTGGATGGGAAAATTGGTTTATTTTTAATATAGTGTAAAAGACCTCTCTGATTTAGAAAAAATGCATCTTCCAAATTACTTTCTGACTGTTACTTGAATCCCTTCTGGCTTCTTTGTGCCTCAATATGCTTTGTTTAGTGTTTGCACAAGTGTGATGTCATCTTTACCATTTGAAATAGAAAATGTATTATTGTGTGAATGTTTAAAATAAGAATTGAAAACAAGTGGATGAAAAAATCTGTTAATCAAAAATTGAATTGTGCCTGTCTTCTTCTCAACTGCAGCTTGTTTTTTTTTGATACCTGTGAACTACACAATCAGAGTCGGCCAAGTCAGAACAGATAGTAAATGTTGAAGCTGTTCACTGTAGGATCGTGCAAAATGGATGACTTCTTTTGGGGTTGCCTAGGAAACTTTGTTGCTCGAGTGCCATTCAGAAATGATGCAAGCAAGGGTTAGCTTGAAGTCAGTTAGGTATATTTATGTTTGGCAGTAGCTTAGCGCCCTGGCTTTTGAATCCTAGAGATTGCTGCAGCTAAGGCAAGGCTTCTGGTTTAATGTAGTCTTTCTATCGAAAAGGCCTTTTCATTTCCTTGGCCTTTAAATCGGAATAGATAGCAAAGCTCAACTTGTAGTTCAGCAGGAGCTTGATACTGAGTGTCTAAAATACTCATTTTCCGTTTGATTTCAGGCAGGAGCAGGGCTTCATACTAGTAGTACTCATTAACTTAGTTGTACATATTTTGAGCTTTGGACTGTAAGGGAATGAATTTTCACCAACATCTTTCAAATTCTGTCATGTAGGCAGCTAGTGGAATTTGAATGCTTGTAGGCAGTGAAGTTGTCAGCTTCCTATAGTCCATTCCAGCAAGTTAAAAGATTAATCTTTTTCGAGATACTTTTTGGGTCCTCAACTATCTTATCTGTAGGTGGCAAATCCTGGGAAATTCTCCTGGACTACTTCAGTTCTTTTGATAAATGGGGGGGGGGGGGCACTGGAACTAGTAATGCATCAATAAAAGTTTGACTTTTTTTCTCCTAATCAAAATGTAGTCTTTTTTTAGTGTTGGGTCAGTGTGTATCAGAGTTTCAAAATTACATGAGTTTCATTTTAAACTTCCTTACCAGCTTTGAGTTGCGCGCTGATGATGATTAACTGCTACCTGCAGATTCTGGCTCTGTGTTTGGCTCTTGACATTCTGTATTGTATAACTCGCATGTGTGCTCAGTTTTATAAATTGAAATGCTACAAAACAAGAATTGTGCTAAAACAATGTATAGGCTGCTCTGATGGGATAATTGTTTCTTTCCTTTCTGTAAACTGTTAACAATTTGCTTGCTGTAGAGAAGTACCCTTTAAGACATGACAATTTCAAGACATGGTAACTTTAAGACATGATCATCTTATTTTTTTAGAGTCACCGATAGCGTTAACATTTTATCAGGTTATCTCCTTAATTTGTTTTGCGTCAAAGTGGGAGAGATGGGATTTCCTTCCATGAGAAACTTGAAAGTTTGAATTAAAATTTGAAATTCTTGTACGCTTTTAATCTGTGCTTTGTATGAATTCTCAGTATTTTACACTGTCACAAATAGTATTTTACGCTTTGTCGTAAAAGGCTCTGAAGGCCTTCATCATCCAACGGCCCCACGACCGAGAACCCCCGCTCCCTCCAGCACGGCGCGCAGCTCCGCCGTTGCCGCAGTGCTTTTCCATACGAAGCCGAGACGCTGCGCCGCGCTGCTCGTTCCTCGCCCGTGCCTGGAACGCTGCCGTTCCCGATTTCCACCCGTTTCTCGTCCCCCGGGGTTGGCGGGCGAGGCCTCTCCCCTCCCGCGCGGGGCGGAGGCGGCGGCGGCCGCGGCGGCGCTCCCGCCCCCCTGCCCCGCCGTGCAGCGCCGCCGGAAGGGGCGGGCACGGCGCGGCTGACAAGATGGTGGCTACCAGGCGGGCGGCGGCGCGGCGCGGGGAGCGGGGGGCGCCGGGCGGGGGAGGCAGCGGCAGCCCCTCCGGCCCCGAGCCCGCCGACGCGGCGGAGGTGAGGGGGGGCCGGGAGCGGGGGGCGCGGGCGGCCGGGCGCCGTCCGCCGTGCGGGGCGGCAGCCATCTTCCTACACGCACGCGGCCTCGCCACGAGGGCCCCGGTGTCCGCAGCGGGCGGGCGGTGGAGCCCGCCGGCTCCGCGGGGCTCGGTGCTGGTGGTGGCGGCGGCTGCCTAGCCCGGGCTGGCGGCAGCGAGCGGCGGTGTGCCCGCCTGCCGCGCCGCCCCGCCGCCGCCGGCCCTGCAGGGCGCTCCCAGGCTGGCCGCGCCACCGGCCTTCCCCTGTCGGGGCTTGCAGCCCTTGTAGGCTGTTAAACCATTTAACGCTGCGAGTTAAAGGTTAGGGTGTTATTTTTTGTTTCCTTTGCACTGCAGTTATCTTAGCATTTCTCTGTGGCTTTTCCGCTAGACGTGCAAACGCTCGCGTAAATGCCGATCGTTTAGGTAGCATGGTTTACGTTGATCCAGCATTGTTCAGTGTCTTGGGAAGATCCTGCTGTTGCGGAGTGTTTCTTCTTTCCAAAACCTTGAATTGCGTTCCAGGTAATTCACAAGCATCGTTAAAGCAGCAGATTGTACCTAGGGTTGCAGTTGCTGTGAGGCCAGTCTGTGCCTAAAACTGCTAAAATTGGTTATGGAAGCCATTTGGGGGCACATTCTGCCAGTTGCTGAGCAAACTTAGTTGAGCAAATCTTTGAATGTTTCTGAACATCACTTCTGGATTTGCTTTCCATGACAGCTTGCCAGAACTTTTTAGAATTAGAAGATATTTGTTTATATTTCTTAATGGATGTGTGTGTTTCTTTTCCTGCCTTGACCAAAAGACAGTAGACAAAACAGATAAGCAAGGGATGGTTTGCTAACACTTCTTCCACATAGATAGGGCTACGCAGAGACACGTAATATGTTGTCAGCTTGAGTAGTTTTGTTTAAAAAGATTGTTAGCCATTTGTATAGCATCCTTTTCATGGGGTTATTTTAGCTGTCAATAGCACGCTTTTCTTTACTCCTTTTCTAGATGGCATCTGCTGAAATTAGTACTCCTGCGCCTATGAGGATGACTAGAAGAAGAACTAAATCAATTCGTAAGCCAGAGATAATTCAGGAGTCTCAGTCTGAAGAGGTGGGACATGCAGAAACAGTGTCAGATGTCAGTGATAGCTTAGAGATGCAAATTACTAGAAATGAGAACACAACTGTTCATTCAGCGCAGTCAGTTGCTGAACCACAAGCTGATGGGGATGTGTCAGAAACAGAATCAAACTGCTCTGCTGTGTCTGGTCTTCAGACACCTTTGTTTGTAAGAGTAACAAGACGACGACAAATTGTAGTTCCTCATCAACCGGCTTCTCCTGACAAAAAAAGACGTGACAAGGCAGTTTTTCTAAATAAGTTAAGCAGGATGCTGGATGAAGATGACATCTCTGAAGCCGAGTCTTGTTCCTCTGCTGTTTCTCGTGTCCAGATGCCTGATGTTACCAGAACTACAAGAAGCAGGCAAAGCAAAAAGAAATTGCGGCCAGATACAGTTCATGAAGCCCAGAGTGAAGATATTTCTGATGCAGAGTCATGCTGCTTAAGTTCTCATATGGAACCATCCGTCGCTACCAAACGAATTACTAGAAGCATGCAAATGAAATCACAAGCAGAAAATACTAAGCAGACCGAGAAAGGAAACAGAATTGTTTCAGAAGATGAGAATTTAATTGAGGACACTGTTAAATCTGAGCCAGTAATAATTTCTGATTCTAGACCTGCTGCAGAACTTGTCTCTGCCACAGAAGATGCTTCCTCTGTCACTGAGGATAATAAAGAACCCAGTTCACCTAAAAGCAAATGTTCTTCCAGATCTGCCAATACAACCTGGAGTGAAGACGTCAAAGAAGAGGTTTTGAATGATGTGACACCCAGCAGTCTTACAAAAATGAAACTAAGTGATACTGAATCTCCGGGGGAAAAAGCAATAAAAAATACGCAGTCCGTTGGGGTAGATGATTTAGAGGAAGCATGTGGCCAAATACAAGAACAACACAGTAAAATACTTGTGAGGGAGGGGAAATTAGAGCATATGGATCTTTCTTTGACTGATTGCATGAGTCCCAAACAATTTTTAGAATCCCAAGGGCAAATGAAACCAAATGAAAGTAAAAAAATTCCGGAATGCAAAAGAGCAGATGCTGAGGCAGATGCACAGCAGTCTTTCACCCATGCTGATAAATTAAGAAAGGGTGAGCAAGCTAGTGCAGCGAGCAGCCCACAAAAAGACATAGCTGTTGCACAAAGAACTGATAGCGTTGGTAGATGCGGGATGCTTGAAATCAGTGTGGACGGTGGTGAAGACCAAACAGGAGAATATGCTGAATCTGTATCCCACAGCAGTGGAAGATCAAGCACTGGAAATGATTGTGTTGCATTATTTCTGAGCAAAGATGGAAGTGATGAATCTGAAAATAGCGATGTGGCGGACATAGATACAGTTGAAGAGAATCTGTGTTATGAAGAGGCAGATAAGAGGACTCCTTCCCTCAACAAATCTTTAAAAAACAGTCCACTGCATGCTGAAGGGCTTTTTGTAATTGATACTGAGCCTGGCATGAGTTCCAGCCAAAAGTATTATCTAGATCAGGTAGACCAAGATAACGATGCTGAAAGTAAGCATGAAGGAAGTGAAAAAGGTGAAGAATCCTCAGATCTGGAAGAGGCTGAAGAGGAATTGATAGATGAAGATGAGAAAGATGAAGATGATGATTTGTTGAAAAATAAGATTGACGTGTAAGTATCTTTTTGGGAATAACTAAAGAATCTGCATTTCATTCAAGCATATGCATAGGGTATGTACATTAAACGCTAAATGATTTGGATGTGAGGAAAAATGTCTTTACTGAAAGAGTGGTTAAACATTGGAACAGGCTGCCCAGGGAAGTGGTGGAGTCCCCATCCCTGGAGGTATTTAAAAGACGTGTAGATGAGGTGCTGAGGGACATGGTTTAGTGGGCATGGTGGCGTTGGGTCGACGGTTGGACTCGATGATCTTAGAGGTCTTTTCCAACCTTAATGATTCTATGATTCTATAAATGAGGGATTAGTCTCATCGCATTAGTCATATTGACATGGAAAGTGGGGTTGCACAGATTATAAAATACAAGTATAGTCCATAAATTCAGGGTTTGGGTTATTTTCAGCTTTGTATGTAGCAGAACAGAACACTGAAATATTTAGGCATCTGGAGGCCTTGTATGTGTTCGGCTTAGAAGACAAAATGTGAAACTGGGTTAAACTGGTCAGGCTGACTTAATTGCTTATTCAGGTCACAGTTTTCTTAATGGTTGATTTTTTAGTTTGGATATAAATAACAAAAAGTCCAGTAAATTCCTTACACATTGCCTAATTAGATCATGCTTTTTAATCCTAAACAGTCGCATATACTTTTATGTTTTCAGTTCTTGTTGTGCTGTGAGACAGTGACACTTCAAGTGAAATCAGCCCAGCATAGAATAATTTAGGTTGGATGGGACCTCTTGAGCTCTTGTAGTCCAACTCCTGCTAAAATCCCTTTATCTGCTTTCATATGTTTAAAGCGTAATATGCTGTTTAGGTTGGATAAATAAGTCTTAATCTTCTAAAAACCTTCAGGTAGGCCAGAAGTCTTACAAAAGCTTAGCCAAGCATTCAGTGTAAAGGCATTACAGAACATCAGTCACAGTTTAATAGAAAGTTGTAAAGGGCTTGTATTAAAAAGCATTCAAGCTACAATAAGTATCTGTTGTACCTCTTTAGATATTACCACATTTCTCCATGATACTTTATAGCTTTTAAGCATTCTTGTCATCAAAAACCTCCTTTTGAATCAGCCGCAGCCATCGTACATTGTTTGCAGATACATTCCTTTGGCTGCCTGAATGAAGTAATGGAAAAAATGTGAAATATACTAGCTTTGAAATGTTTAATAACGTTATTCCTACGACCATTATACAGACAAGGACTTAAACATTCCTACTATGAATAAGAGTTGACAATATTTTTACCGCCCATATGTTTGTGTTTTTGTGGGGTTTTTTTCTCTTTAGCTAGCGAGCTTCTCAATGTATAGAAGGAGGATGCTGGTCATGAGTTCTTTTGGCAAGGTTAAACAAATTAAGAACTCGATTTTATAGAAGATAGTAATATCCAAGATAAAAATACTGCACTAGAGTTAATATGAAAGATTTGTGGAAGTGATTCCACAGGTATTGTTCTTTAATAAACTCTCACTTCATCTAATGGCATGATTTTTTTTCCCCTCATATTCTGTCACCTCTAAATTATGTATTTCTTCTAGATACTGAGACTTAAAATCATTGCAGAACTGAACCTAAGTGGGAAGAATAAGAAAAATATTTTTTCTGTTTATCTTTCTCAGAGGACAGTAGAAGGTTTAGCTGCGTGCTTGTTACGATATTCTAATCAGTAACTATTTCTCTTTTAGTTTACATCTTTCCAGCAGCATAGACCCTGGTTTGAATATCAAGAAGCTTGGAGGTTTATATATTAGTTTTGATGCAAAAAACCAGAAGCCTAGATCGAGTGTCATTAAACAACTGAAGGAGAAAACGAAGGACCAGGTAATTGTAAAATAATTAGGCAGTTACCTGTGACTACAGTTAACACAAAGATGTTAACTTAATAAGGTTGGTTTGCTTGGTTTTAAAGAAGTATCCTATTTTACGGTTTGCTGAGAACCTCCATTCTTTTTGGTCAAAGTGTGGATTTATGTTTGTTTTAATGGTAAGAATTTAGATATATGTGACGCTTCAGAAACTGAAAAACAGTACAAATACCAGCATTATCTTGCAAAATAAAACGAAGTTGATTATGCCTGCAGTTTTGCCTAATGGTACACGAGCTGAAGGTCTGCTAACAAGATATTTAGTCCATAGCAAGAATGAATTTCAGTAAATAAAGGTCTGTGCTCTCCCTAATACAGAATTAGCAGTTTTATTTCAAAAGCACCCTTTGAGATAAAGGGAATGTATTATTTTCATTGAGACTGTTTTCTTAGGCTCACCCATGATAGCCCTCTTTATTGTAGAGCATTTGCTATCTCACTTCTTCCAGAACTAGCCAACTGCTTTCGGTTGTTGGCCAGGGATCTGTTTTGAAGATCCCTACTACTTTCATTGTGGATCAAAGAAGCTCAAGTACTGTATTATAATGCTTGCTTAGATTCTGCATGATTCTTTTAGTAGATTCTGTAAATATGGTAAAGCAGTAAAATTTGTATCAGTGAGATGGCTGTCTAACGTTAAAAAAAAAATTCTTACAGCTCTTGCAGAAGAGTATAATAACTCCAGATTTTGAAAAAAAGGAGTGTGTCCCACCCTTCAGGGAATCGCTTCACCAGCTAAAGAAACAGCGCAGGGTAAGTGAAGAGCTGATAGTGCCTCAAATAACAAAACAAGCTTTGGTAGAAAGCCCCATGCTGGGACTGTGTGCATATACAGGCCTCATTGGAAGTGGAGTGATAAACTACGATTTAGTGTCTTCCTTGGGCCATCCTGTGAAAAGCTGTCTTTTTAGTCACCAGGACAGTGAAGTGAAAGATAATGTGCTCAGATGGTACAAAATTAATACAGTGCTGATGACCACCTTATTGTAAGGATCATAAAATAAGCTTTTTAAAGGTACAGAGTTATGTTCTAAATGCTTTACCCGTCTTTTAGAGGGGAGAGTTCCCCGCTCTATCCTGTCCTAGTTGCTGAATGCAAATTTATTATTTTTGGTATTGCATCCCAGGCAGAGCGAGAGAAAACAACAGGTGACGGTTGGTTTGGTATGAAAGCCCCAGAAATCACAAGTGAACTGAAAAATGATCTTAAAGTTTTGAAGATGAGAGCTTCGTTGGACCCTAAGCATTTTTATAAGAAGAATGATAGAGATGGTCTACCCAAGTACTTCCAGGTAAGGAAGCAGCAGAAGGTGACATTGTACTGCTGAAGTTTTGAACAGCTATTCTTAGTCCCTGCTTATTTTGTAGGTAGCCTCTATGTTGATTTAATTTCATAGCTTAATTATTAAAGTATTTTGATTACTTAGCTGCAGTTTACAACTGCTTAACTCTGTATTACATAGTTGTATATGCTGGGTTTCTTTAATTTCAGCTGATCTCATAGTACTGAACTAAGATCTGACTTAGTCCGTATTCTGAGCCCACAGCGGACTAGATTTTCACTGCTTTTTTAAAATATTAGCCTTTTTTAACAAGCGTGTAGAGAATAATTAGCATTTATTTTCTTACTAGCTAATACAGTTTGAATGGAAACAGCTAGCTTTGTGATCGGCCAGAATTTCTGCTGCTGTAGCTCTCAGCTTTGAAGTGGTTTGCATAAAGAAAATAATTACTGCAGAAACTACAGAAACAGGCTTCCGTCTACGTACGCCTGTTTGAATAGTTAGCATGCTTGAGGAAATTGTTTTCATTTCTCAAAATACTACCACTTCACTCTAAAGGGCGGGTCTTGTTGTATGTTCTGAAGTTTCTGGGCATAGAAAAACTTCTAATGGAAGTTAAACTAAAAAAAAAAAATTAAAAAAAAAATAAAAAAACCTTCTAACACTTCAGACAGAAGTGTTCCACATAATGAGATCTGCGCAGGTCTGTTTTCACTACATGAAACATGTACTCCATGTATCCCCACTACTAGCCTGAGTCATCGGAACTGGCTAACACGCCGGTTGGAAAAAATGTGATGCATTCCAGGATGAAGCCCTTGTATTAGAGCTGGATTAACTGCTGTGTAGCCATCTAGCAAAACCACCACAGTGACGGGGACAGGAAAGAGTTACGATGGTCATAAGGGTTTCCTTTCCCTCCTTGGGAAGATGTTTAAAAGTTAACATCTGGATTTCTTTTATGAATGTCAGCATTGATGCAGCAGCCCAGTGTTGAAAACCGTATAGTCTTAAAGTTCAGGCCCTCCTCTGTGCACTAAACAATGAGACAAAAAGTGACTCTGCACTGTGAAAAAAAAAACCAAACAAAATGGCAAAATAATCAACATCTTGCTGAACAGTAAGAATGTTTTCATTTCTGTTTTCTAGGTTGGAACTGTGGTTGATTCTCCCATAGACTTTTACCATAGTCGAATCCCCAAGAAACAAAGGAAGAGAACAATTGTTGAAGAGCTGCTGGCGGATTCTGAGTTTAGAAGGTATTTAAAAGTGGTTTTGTAATTCTAATAGCCTATGTAAGAGAGGAGTATTTTTAACTATATAATTTTTTTGTTTGTTTTTATTCAGCTTATATGGAGTTTCTTTATACTTCAAAGAAATCTTTCTCTGTTTTAGCACTGCCATTGAGAAGATCTAAGGGGCAGGGGATAATTAGACTGAAACAGCGTATTTTTTTTATCTTCATAAAAGGGGTTTATCCAACTCAGGTCATTGCTATTGGCAGCCACTCTTTAAAGAATATCAGTGTTGAAGAGAAAAACATACAGCCCTATTCTGGTTCACTTCCAAAATAAGCATCTGCGCAGGCTTACACCAAAAACCAAGGGCTCTGAATGAGTGATTTATGCCTACGCATGCACTTTTTTTTGTTGTTTAAAGACTGAATAATTTTTCTTGTCATAATTGATAGAAAAGTGCTGACTGTAATTCTGTGGAAGTTGATACGATTTGACTTTATAAGCATGTCAGTCTGCCACCTGTCATAGGAATCAAAATTGTGCTAGAAGTCTTACTTGAAGAATATGATTGGATTAATTAATGTCCGCCTAATCTACAATTACTGGAGTAGATCCCTTAGTTGATCCATTTTGATATTGGTTATTACATGATGCTAATCTGCACTTTTTTCACATGACATGTTTTCTTGGATTTGGGATTATAAGGTTAATGTTGTCAGGCTTGTAAATTAATTATTAATGTTGGGAAGGCAAGTTAGTATAGCTCTTTCTTAACTAGTTTTCTGGCTTGACCTGATTTATAAGGTATTTATTAGGAGCTGTTTTTAAAAATTAATGTCTTTGAAATTTGATCAGCTAATTTATGTTGTGGCTAATTTAAGGGCTTTAACCAGATACTTTAGCATTAGTGCAGATATTTGTCAGGTTTCAGTGTCGCAATTAAAAGCCTCAGTACTGCTCAGTGTGCAGTGATCCGTTGTGGTAATTGGTGCAGGTACATAAGAATCTGTATTAGAGGAGCTAGCAACTCCTATTCAGTAAGTATATCCTGTTTGTCGTTTAGTGTTAATCTCATCTCGGTTTTCAATCTTGAGTAAGGTTGATGATCTTGAGTTTGCTGAACAGGCAGTATAAAAATGGGTATACTTTGTCCATAGTATTGTCGAAACTGAATGAGTCTTCCCACTATGAGCAGTTCGCAGTGTTTTAGAAAACTGTCCAAAATGTCATTGCGTATGTGATGAAGAACCCCCCTGGTTATGCCAAAATTAATGATTCTTCAATCAAATTAACTTCCAAAAGAAATTTACCTGCATTTATCATTAATCCAAGTGTTGATTTCCCTTTACCTACGAGTAAGTGTATAAAATCAAAGAAGCCTGACTTGGAAAACATGAGAGAACTCAGTTTGGCAAATTATATTTGTAGAGAACTTTCCATGTTATCTTTTCCTGAACTTTGGTTTACCATGCTTAAAAGTAAATTATCTATTTTGTTCAGATATAATAAAAAGAAGTATCAGGAGATCATGAGTGAAAAAGCAGCTTTTGCAGCAGGGAAGAGGAATCGGAAGAAGAAGAAATTTCACAATTAAGACTTGAAGAAAAATAACAAGCTGGAACAACTTATTTGTTATAAAACTTTTTACAGAATGCTTTGGTTGTGGTGTTTTTTTCTTTTTTAAGATTGCAGGTCATGTGTAAACTGAGGTTTAGGGAATTTCTTGCAGTGAGAATTTGGTAGGGAGCTTTATCAAATTATCAGGTATCTAAATTTAAATTAATTTAGATTTAAAAATTAAATTAATGTTTATTTAAATTAATGTTTGTGTAAAAAGATAATGATATGAAAGCATATTCATTAAATCTGAGCACAAAATCCAACTTCGTGGATTATGGTCTTTTCAGGCTTCAGTCTTTACATCAATGAATTAGTAAATTCAGTTTAAAGTTATGTGTGTAATTCACCTTGGCACCCGTTACGTGCCAAAACAAGTTTTTCGATGTCTTGTCAGAGGTGCTGCTGGCCAATTCTGTGATAGAAGGTATTGAGAAATAGTTTGGTTGTGAAGGGTTTGTTTCAACACTGACCGTAATAGGATTGAGAATGTCCTGGAATTCAGCGTATACACATATACTTTTATATATATATATATTTATATTATAATATAAATAATAGATATAATTTATAAATAAATATAAACAAATAATAAAGAGGATATAAATTACGTATTGTTGGAGAGATGAAATAATGTAAATATGTATTATTTATATAAAAAATTTAACAGTCATATGGTGCTTTTACTAATTTTTACCATTTGATAATTGTCTAATGGTCTTTCTGAAAATAACTTGACAGCGGGGTCCGTTATCTAGGATGTGGTGTGCAGATTGTGGTCTGGTACCTGACTTGGCGTAGTTCTTCAGGTAAATGAACAGGGTGAGTTCGGAAGGCCTCTGCTACCGTTACAGAAGCAGAGACGGCATCAGCTGGGTTCCCCTTTAGTGACGGTTCACAACCTTTTGCGATTGTCAGAACTGTTGTGGTGGTTGGTTGGTTGGTTTTCGATGACCTGGTTATTATATTGCTGTTACAATTAGCGTAACTCAGTTACTGCCCTTAGGTAGCAGAAAAGACGGATAATAGAAGGAATAAAACTGTCACTACGTTGTCTCAGGTGGATTGGATGAGAAAGATTTAGAAGTGATTATTGGGACCAGTGGTGTAGATTGTTTTCTTATCGTAGGAACACTGAATTTTAAAGGTCGCAGATCTCAAACAAGAAGTACGCTCGTGTAGAAATTTTCTACTACTGAGAATGAGAAGTAGTTGGTTTTTTAAGGATTAGCTATTGTGCTGGAAATAGCTAAAATGAAATGAGCATCATGGTCTATATTGATCGCCAACTGAAGCTTGAAAGAAATTTTCCCCTGATCCTTCGGGGGTTTTTATGTTCTTCTGAAGCTGACCACAATGTTTTGCTACCGGAGACAGACGGGAGTGTAGATTCATTAAAAAGTCTTGACTGCCTGGAGATGAATGGTGTGCAAAGTAAAGTGAATTCATTGGGAAGTATCAAACACATACAAGTAGAACCACCTGTCCCCAAGTCTCAGCTAACATGCAGATGCTGTTCTAATAATATGTATGCTGATACCCCGATTCTCTGTAGGTGATTAAAAAAGCCAATAAAAACAACTATGGTGTCTTGTTCTCTGGATGAGACATGGAAGCGCAAAAAAATTCATACTGGACACTGAGGAAAGAAAACAAGGCACCACAGTAGTTGTCATTCTGTTGCGTCCTGGGATGTTCAGGTGCAACTCTGGAAAAGCAGTGTACAACTCTGAAAGGCCTTGAAAGAGAAATGCAAGCTTTGGTCTTACACAGCAAGCAACAGCTCCATGTCTGTTGCTCAGGCCGCTCAATAGCGAGTTGCAGAAGTTACTTCACGTACAGCATAGCTAGTGAGGGATTTGTTTTGTGTTCTGTATCCTTTCCCTTCCTTTGATTTTTCTAATGTCTTCTGTTTTGCCGCACACTGTGCCCGGCAAGCGTCCGTGTTCTTCTGTGTGAACAAGAGGTGAGGTGTACCGGACAGCGTTCGCTGGGCCGCAGGGTAGTACTTGCGGGCTGTGTTTGCCGGCTTGCCATTCAGCTGTTGCCCGAGCTTGTGCTTCAGCCTCTTTTAGTTAAGGCGCTAGTTAATGTACCTTTTCTTCACCACCAATTTTCATAAAAGCATAAATTTTCATAAATTTTTATAAAAGCATAGGCAGGTAGACTCTACCTTTCAATTAAATTTGATTGAATTCAATTAAATTTGATTGAAATTGCAATTTGATTGAAATTGACAACGTTTAAGTTGCTGGGGAGAGAGTAAAAACAAAATCCACCATGTGATTGCATAAATTTCTCAGATTATCTGATATCTCTGAAAAAAATACATAAAACTATTTGTGAAACACTAGCATCGTTTGAGAAACTTTGCTTATAAACGCAACTAATATTTTCTTTCAATGGCCGTCAGAAATATTTGTGTTAATTTGTAATTTTGCCTTTATTGACATTAACCATTACTAACAAGAAATTTCCCCGAGATTGAAGGGCGGTAGGTACCACGCTGGGGTTTTTTATACAGGCCCCTGTTGCTGTTTTGGATGTCACTGGAATGTTTTGTGCGGACAGTAATAATTCCTTTCTCCTGTTTCTTTATGCTCCCTTTGGTTTTGCCAGCATTCCTGGGTCTTCCTGCCCTTGGGGCAGAGACTATCCGACAGTTGTACAGCCCAGGGAGTTCACAGTCCACCTCCTAGATGTCGCGATCGAAAGGCTATAATGAAAAGGGATTAGGCTGACAGTGGCTGAGGTGTTGCTGGTGCGGTGCCACTAGTAGGCATGGTTAGTTCAGGAACAGAAGTAAAATACTTCTCGCTTTTCTCTGTCACGCTCTCATTGTTCGCAGTTCTTCCTTTTTCCTTCTTTGGGGGTCTTTAATCTTCTCTCTGCAATCAACTTAGCCTCCTTAAAACTGAAGGTATCTTCTTATCATTGCTGTTTTCCATGTGATAAAACTACTTTTGACCTCTTAATTTTTAAAAAGCCCTGTCTTTATCACAGGCGCCTACCTAGGTAAGTCTTGCCAAGACTTGGAATCCTGCCGTGACGCAGGTTGGAGGGACCATGAGAGCTCGTCCTGCCCAGCCTCCTGCTCAAAGCAGGCTGAGTCCAGGTTGCTCGGGGCTTTATACAATCGGGTGTTGAAAACCTACGAGGGTGGAGACTGCACATCTCCCAGAGCTCCACCGCTTGACTCCCCTCACGGCAAAAAAAGTTCTTCATATCCAGTCAGACAGAAGGATTATTATTATTAGACTGCCTCTTTGCCTTCATGTTGCTTTCTTTAATTACTCCATAAATTTGTAGCAAGCAGCGTCTGTTCTATTTATATTGCTTGCTATAATTCTTGAATTTTTTTCTCCCGATTCTTTCGATGCATTCTGAAATGCTATATATTGCCTGTGCAACATTTTCCTCAAAACCTTCTTCATACAAATACTTTGTGGAATTGTGTCCCTATACTTTTCCACTCGGGTTCGCGTTAGAATCTGTTACACAGCCAGTATCGCGGGGGAGCTGTCCCTGCGCTTACCTCTAGGAAATGCCCTGCTCCTTGAACCTGCAATATTCTCTTTTTCTTTTGGACTGTAGTAGCCCTTAATTAACTTCTGCATTTTTAGAGTATTGGTTATGTAAATGTTGCTCGCAACATGCAAATACGTATATGTAAAAGCCTCTGCCTTCAAATTTTTTTCACTTGGAACTAAGCAAGTTTTATGAAGCTGTCCTTAAATACAAAAAGTAGAAAGGGAAATAGTATTTGGGCTGAAATGCATTGCTGGAAGTGACTGAACAAGGAGGAACATTTTGTCTTCTGTCATTTGATTTGGTTGCTTTTTATGGGGTTAATGTAGAGAGGTTTCCATTTTGCTATTTACCTGCAAATTCTGAGAAAGTTTGATGTTTCTGTGAAGGGCTATATATATATATTTTAGAGCTAGATGGCATTCCCGAGTGGGTTACTGTGCTGCAAAACAGTGATAGTTAACGTGTGCTCCCGATGGTGTGTTTCATTTCAATTATGTGGATTTTTCCTTTATTGCTTTTAAATAAAGATTATTACAGTTTGAAAAAGAGGCCGTAGTCACACATGCAGGATTAAAAATAATTCACAAAAAAACCCACGAATAAAATCATGAATCAGATGAATTTATAATGTGTTCAATCCTGAGCAAAATCAAGGTTTGTTTAGTGCTGCTACCGTTTTACCGCCCAATTTTTTTTGATTGCTGTTATTATCTTCATCTTCTGTCTATAGGTATGTGTAAGTTAGGAAGAAAAGGTGGTGGTAACCCACGCGTTAAATGCTTCCCTTTTGTCTGCTGCATTTTGTGGGCTTGTTTTGTTGCTTGAAAATAACTTTAACCAGAAACGTATCGTGGACCCCCACTGGAGTGCCTCCAGGAAAGACACAGTCGCATTTTCAAGTGGAATTACTTGCCCAAGGCCCTCCGAGAAGCCCAACGGCGTAAGCAGGCCGGTTCGTAGATGCCGACAAACTCGCCGGCCCCGTTGCTGTGGCAGGGGGGTTGCTTGCCGGCTTTCCTTCGGGGCCGGCGGGCTGCCCTCCTTCCCTCCGCTGCAGGCTGCTGCCTGCCGGCCCCCGCCCGCCGGGGAAGGGCTGCGGCGGGCGCCGCGCGCCCCCCCTCGCCGCGCGCGGGCGGCGGCCGTTGCCTGAGGGCAGGCGGCGGGAGGGGGAAGGGGAGAGCGCCCTTCTCCCGCTGGCGCGGAGGCAAACGGCCGCTCGCCGCGGCGTCCTCCCCCGGCCCTCCGCCTTTCTCGCTGGCGGTGAAGCGCCTTAATGCTGGCTGGGGCCTAGCGGAGGTTCGAGAGGAGCCGCCGCCGCGCTCGATGGAGGCCGGTGCCGTTGTCCCCGCCTTCCCCGCTCTCCGTCGGGAGGCGGGTCCGGGGAGCCTCGCTGACGGGAGCCGGCCGCCGGGAAGCGCCAGGTCGGCCGACCCGATTGCTGCGGCGGAGAGGTGAGAGACGGGAGAGTGGGGTAAAAGGATTTCAGCCGAAAGAGGAGGGGTGGGGGCAAAACGGAAGACGCGACTCCGCCGGGACTCGAACCCGGAACCTTTGAATCCCTTCACCCGCTAGAAGTCCAATGCGCTATCCATTGCGCCACGGAGCCACCTGTTGGAGTTTCCTCGCGCCGCCCATAGACCCTGCCTGCCGCCGTCCCCGGCCGGCGCTCCGCGCCCGCGGCCCCTCGGGAGGGGCCCGGGCTGTGAGTGGGCCCGGAGGAACTCTATTTCACGCGTCGGCGGTGGATACTTTTATCTTTTTCTCTTCTTTTTTCTTTTTTTTTTTAACCAGTGTGAATAGGCTTAGTCTTACAAGCCGCTGTATAAACGAGTCTGGAGGCGGCCTCTGCGTGCCGCTTGAGCGCTGCCCACGGCCGGGTACCGGGTGAGGCCCACAGCCCGCTGTTAAGTGCTCGCCGTAGGGCTACGTCGTTATCTCCTGTGACGGACTGCCTTTTTTTAAGTTCGTCAGTAATCAGTATAAAATATTTGCCGTCATCCCACTTGGGCGTTTTCAGTATTAATCCTTATGTCTGGGGGATTATAATTATATTCCACAATTGCCTTATGTTGGGGAACTGTTCCTCCAAAAGTCCATAAATTTGCATAAGGAAGTCTTTATAGGATTGGGTTTTTTTACACAGATGAAGGTGCTACATTGACGAACTAGATCAAATGATTTTGCTTTAACAAATACGAACGTTTCTCATATTGCAATTATTTATACTGTGCTTTTAACAGCACTCCTGAAGTGAACGGGAACATTTCAGACAAAAAAAAAAACAACTTTCAGTCATAGCATCAAGGATATGGGAACTACGCTGGGCCAGTTCCAAAGTCATTTGGAACCAAGTTATTTTAACATTAGTGATTTCCAGCATTGTAGGTTTTTAGGGACGGCCTAAACACGGGGGGTTTTGTTTTTGTTTTTTAAACAATAGCATCTGAATTAAAAGAACTTAGAAAACTGTGCTTGTGTTTACTGGGCATCCCATGCACTGCAGCGTTTTGCTGGCTTTCCAGTGCCACATGAGACAAAAAAAAAAACTGTGTGGGAATCTGAAAGACAAGACACAGGTGACCGGTAAAAACATCTCCATGCAATCTCTGCTAGCCACTGCAGCAACTTACTGTGAGTCGACAGGTGGAGAAATGGGATGTGGGAATCGCACCTGGAAATTAGTGACTGAGAATATTTTGGAGACCTTAAAAAAAGTCCTTGTAAATGGAAAGAACAAAAAAAGAAAATAAATGAGGGAAATAATATCCTATTACGTGACAACATTTTCAATGTGGGTAAAAACACATTGCAGTGTACTTGGATCATTGTTCCAAATACTGTGAATGCCCATTATTAAATCTATTAAAGGGAGCAATGACTGAACTGTATCTGTTCTAAAATCACAGTAAAACCCCCAGTGGATTCAGTAAACCAAGATTTTCCCTTAAAAGCCGTAATTATGGTCTGAAACAAGTCTTTGATGTTATTTTTTTAAATCAAGAGCAGGCATATTAGAAACCCCAAAAGACGAGAGCATGAGGTTCTTCTTTCTTTAACCTGCCTCAAAACTGAATTCTAAGCCCAGGCGAAGCCTGCAGCTTTCTGCTGCTGGGGTGACTCCCTGGCTCGGCTCTCCCGCGGCCGTCCCTGCTGGGCTTGGGAAGCAGACACGGGGCTGCCAGGCACCAGGTCACGCTGGAGGGCTCAGGAGAGTGAGCTGGGGTCGGAGCGGGCAGGGCTGGAAGGAGATCTGCTCTGCAGGGCCGTGGCCTAGGTTATACAGTAAAGTGGTTTTGTGAGAATCTCGTGTATCATGTCATAAGTTAAAAGCATCAGTATCCATACGAGTGGAGAAAAACATGAAAAACAAGTGCACCCTAAAATCTGAGGAACCAGGAAGCTAATCAAATCGATGTAAAATAAGCTGATTAGGATACACAATCCGCTAGCCATTGCATCAAGGGCTGAGATACCGAGTGTAATGAATAACCAAGGTGACTCGGGTAATGAAGGCACACTGGTAGTACGCCCTGTGATTCCCATTCCAACTAGTGCGCCTGTGGCCAGCAGCAAGCCAAAGCTCATGAGCTGGCTGATTATTAAATAGCTCTTGCAGTGCTGCCCAGAAACTGGGAGGGTTACTGGAAGGGTTCAGTAGTTACAGCAAGTACTGTATTGGAGGCACACCCCCCAAGCTAACAAACTCTTGTGGAGCCAGAGCAGTTGTAAACACAGACCAAGAATCACTAAGTTATACAAGATTCAGAGTAGGTCTGATTGAGTTTACAAGCTCTGGGTCCATATGGTCTTGCCACAACTGTTCTGTTATGGACAGAACTCTTCATAGTGCTCCTGGTAAAGGAATGCAAAGCGTGGAAAGTTTAATTTGAGTCCTCGAGGCCCTGCACTGCATAAAAGAAACAGAACTTTCGTTTTTAAGAATTGAGTTGATTTTCAGAATAATAAGCTTAAATTTATGTTTGTGCAACTCAAATAAATCACTTGTAAGTAACTAAGAATCACCATAAACATCTTGTAGTTTGTGAATACCTGGGCACATTTATTGTGGGGTGAAGTGAGTCAGTACCTCCCCAATGTGATTTGGTAACATGGTACCTTTGGACAGCACAGCACTGAATGACAGCAGATAGTGAAGAATCCCAGTTTGCTGTGAGAAGACTAGTTCTGAAGGTGTATGAGTGCAGAATCCTGACACTCATGTGATTGTTATTTCCTCTCATGTTTTCATTTTGGTTAGTTGGTTTACACAGGTAGGTAAAGGCTGGCTCTCAGTTCCGCTTGTGCAGGAGGACTGACTGGGGAAGCATTTACAAATTTTCCAGAGATATTTCAAATTACTCAAGTCAGTTTCCTTTTTTATTCTGCATATGTAGTCCCATTGCAAAGTCCACCTTTCCTTTGGACAGCAGATGGAGCTGCTGCATGAGAAACAGGACAGCTCTCGGTTCATGAGCTATGGAAATGTGGTATGTTAGGCAAAACCAACAGATCAGATTAACCTTTGCTGGCGCCTGGACCTGGATCGGTCTTTTGGACTTTCCCTCTTCTGGGGCTGGCTGAAGTCCACTTCTGTTGCAAGCTGGCTTTCATCTTAGCGCCTCTTCAACTTTGTGCTCTGTTTCAGGGAGTAGAAGTTTCTTGGAGTACAGGTTTTAGTTACTGGCACTTAGAAAATTTTCGCTAAACTCAGCTAGGTGCCATTTTGCTAATTTTAAATATGAGGAGAAACTGAGGTAGGACTACCTTGACACAAGACAGCAAGTGCATCGATGGCAGGCCAAAAATAGCACCGTCCTATAGACTCTTCCATTGATTAAAAACAAAATCTAGAAATTAATTATGAAATTGTTCTTCAAGAGACTTTTTACAACTTGGGTTTCAGCATTAACTTCTGTCATTATGAAAAGAAAAAGCACTATGTACTGTATATCTAATTAATTTTGGTTAGGTTTGAGCTTCAGTGAATTTATTAGAAAGTCAATTTCCAAATTTACAGAGCTTCCACAGATGTTTGTTGGGAGTACCATAATTTTTCTCTAAGAACCTTTACAGTAAATATACTTGTTGAGAGCAAGAGATCATAGAAGGCTACAGAGAAAGAGGTTGTCACCTATAGATTACCTAAGTGGGACCCTTACGCAATCTGTACATTTCAGGTTCTTTTCTTTCTCTCCCTTGAAGTGGGGATTATTGCAACCCTACTGCTATAATGATTCATCTGTGTAGTGCAGCAAGAGAAAGCACTCTTTGAACCGGCAGGAAAAATGCTGGGATGCACAGGGCCTGAGAATCCCAAAAAGAACTCTTTCAGGGAGGGTTTCTTTTGGTAACTTACAGTTTGATTTTTTTTTTTATTTATTTTCTTAGCATGAAGATAAATGCTTCACGTTGTAGATGCTTCTGCATCTCTGCCTTTTCCTCAGCTGGGGCTGTAATCTCCATGTGACTATCAGGGCACTGGAGAATTACCCCTCTTTGTTTGTCAGGCTGCCGGCAGGAAGACTGCTGTTAAGAACCCCTTCCAATTGTCTTATTTATGGCTGTTGTTGGACTAATACATGTTCTGTTCTCTCAAGTATATTTGGGTAGGTAGGAGTAATTCCCAAGGGCAGTGTCTTGAGGAGTTGGGGGGACATGAGCAATCGTGCCACATCACTCCTACAAGGGAGTACAATGTTAATTCTACAGATGATGTTAATTCTGTGCAGCTCTATTAACAGATCAGCTGCGGCAGAGCTAGCTGTGAGATGAATACAGTCTTTTGATTGAAGACTTTGAACCCCTTTCCTCATGTTGCATAAGTGATTTTTAATAGTAATTTTTAAATACCTGGTGTACAGTCCATGGATCTTAGTCATTGTTCTCTGTGATAATGCAATTGGTGATGAGCCTAGGAACTGGTTAGAATGGTATCACTTGCAGTTCATTCGTAGTTGCTCAAATTCTTTCTAATATCTTCTTCTGGAATAAATGCAAAATTAAATTTATTTTTTCATCGTTCATACTTACAGTTTTATTATTTAATGTATTTATGTACCACACATTTGTTATTAATGTCTTATTGAGTTATTTTTTATTTCTATGTTATTATTATTTTATTTCTATACTTACTGGTATATTTTCTTCAAAAAGCAAATGTCATAAAACCAGGTGTCTACAGTGACTTTGTTTTTGTGAGGGGTTTTTCCTGCTTCCTGAATATGTACATTTGGAGGCCATTCACTGCAATGGTGCAGACTGATGGTCAAAGGAACATTTTTAATAAATGCAGATTATTGCAGTTGTGGTCAAGAGTGCTTTCTTCATATCACACAAGGATGAAATTCATGACTACAAGGTGCTTTTCATCCTTAATTCCATTGACGTCCTTTGGGATATTGCTATTGACTGTTTTCACTGAAAATAACTGGAGCGTTAGCACCTTGCAGGAGATCCTCAGATTGATTCCAGAAATCAATTTCAGTAATCACACGTACAGATTTTTTTTTTTTTTTTTACTTCCTGGAGGATCGAAGTGGCAAATGCTTGACAAACATTTACTTCAAGAGTGCACCCTATTAGTGCCAAACCTATGCAGAGTCACATGGAATCTCTCTGAGCACCGCGACAGGACATTTGGAGAAGTCCCAGTTGGTGCCTCTTGCCAAAAGTGGAGTACATCTGACTTCCAGAGAGATGGGAGTCTGTTTCAAGACAATTTCAACATTTTCGGTTGTTAATTGGATCTGTTTTTTCATCAGAGCGTATCAAATTTTGTTTCAGAAATGCATAAGATTTGTGTCAAACATCCTTCAAAAATATCCAAAGTGATGGCTCCCTTTCACTATATAAAACTATTCTTAAAAAGCCCCCTTTTTTGTTATTCTTAAAATCACATTTTGTGAGTATGTGTCATAATTTTATGCTTGTTTTCATAATTTTATGCTTGTTTTCCAGTGGGAATTTGCTTTGCAGAATTATTTCTTGTTTGGTTGATCAGCCTTTTCTACTGTGAAATTTTCTGTCCGTGTTCCATAGCTTAACACAGTGAGAATTGGCTACTAGCATCTTTTCAGTGGTGCTATATAGTTCTGCATTTCACTCATCTTGTATTCCACTGCATTTCAGAAGCATGACTTTTTGGGCATTTCTGTTGCCAAAGGAGAGCCTGTCTATGTTATTCTGAAAAGACGGAGTTCTTTTGCTTTTTGTTAACATTTCAGGTTTGGTAATAAGCCCAAGTTTCTCATTTCTCAAACTGTTTCTCATGCAGCTCTTTTCAGTGTCCTTTTGTGTACTTTCCTCAAGTTGTATTCTGTGCAAAGTACTCATCTGTGATGCATTTTAAATGAATTTTCTTAACTACAACTGCCCTTGATCTTTGGCCTCCCTATGTTGGGATTTCTGTTTGTGTTGCAGCTCTCCATTTCTGTTTCGCTTGGTTCCACTTTTTTTTTCCCCCCTCCTATTTGGTGAAATCCTAGACACATGATTTCATTCACCTTATTTTTCTGTACCTGTTTGTTCTTCCTCATCTTAAGGTTGTCTCTTCGGTATTATGAAATTGTATCTAGTCTCTTTTTATGTTATTTGTAATTTTCAGAGCAAACAGAGTGATAAGCAACACCTATTTTTGTCTCAAGTTAATCCTCAAATTTATGGGGAATACACCTCAGTTTACCTTAAGTGCCAAAGCAGTCTTAAAGACTACATCCTTAAGTTAATAATGATCAAAGACAAAGTTGACGGTGCAAAGTTATGTTCTTGCCTACATTTTGAAATCTAGGTGTAACCATCTGGGCTTTTATTTTTTTAAATTAACACCAAGCCAACAAATAGTTACACAGTCGAGTTGTTCCTTTAAAGCTTCTCAGATGACGCTATAGCTCAGCTCCTCCTATGCAGTTCAGAAGAAAAGTATGTACCTGTGGTCTAGTGATTTAATCCTGAACTTCTGGATTTTTATTCCAGCCGCGCAGCTACCATGCTGTGTGACTGTAGGCAGCCTGCTCCGTTTTCCTTTCTGTAAAGTATAGACAGTAGATGCTTTCTTATTCCTCGTGTTGTTGTGCAAGTTAGTCAGCTGCAAGGTAACTTTAAAATTTTGAGATGAAACTTCCTCTGGAAATGCCTTGTTGTTATGCACCTTATTTTGTTTGTCACTTTCCATATATCAAACCTGAATGGCAAAAGAGATGTAATAGAATCTACCCAGATAGCTTAGCTGCTGTTCAACAAGTTTCCTTTCTCCTTTGTACGGGTTTACTAAACGCTATTGGGTGACGGGAGTTCTCCTGTTGCTTGTTTTTTCAGTTGCTTCTTCAGCTCAGTTACTTGGTTCTTCATTTTGTAAGAATGAAGCAGTTGTATTGTCCAGATAAACTTGAGACACTGATAAAGATTATGCTGCCTCTGCCAGAGTTTACTTAGAAAATAAATAGGAGAAAACCAACAGCAAGTATACAGATTTGGTCTCAAGACTTATAATCGAGAGGAGTGGGACATGTTTCTCTAGCATACATGCTAAGGTATAGTATTTTGAGATTATTAATATATAAATTTTGTTCATCATCAAGTATGCCGATTAAAAGCAAGAATTTGAATATACAATTAAAAGATAATGACTCTGAAACAATCTAAAAAAATCCTTACCTTCTCCCACGCTGTTTAAATGCAGCATTTGCTTTCTCTCCTCACCCATGTGCTCTGGGAATGATGTGCACATATTAAACGAGTGCGCTGTTTAAGCAGTGGTGCAGTGCAATCATCTGGTTCAGTGCAGAGAACAGGAATGTTTTGTAAGTAAAAACACTGGGTTAACCTCTGCATTCATTTGAATCATTCTGAATCTGAACTAAGAAAACCAAGACAATGGAGTTATTTCAAAGCTGTATCAATGTTAGTAAGAGTATAATTTGGCCTGGAGTGCCTCATTTTTTGTAATGGACAGAGTTGGCATGATGCTCGCTTTAACAGAGAACACGTAGGTGATTTTTGCCAACTTTTGCTTTGGAGATGTCTCTGGTTAATAAATCCAGGCTTTAAGTGTTGTCATTACCTTTCTTTCAGGGGAAAAGTGCTTTTAATCTGTGTTGATTGGGACCTCCTCTGAATAGGGACAGGAAGAAAAAAAAATGGCTGCAGACTCTTGTCTCTTTGATGAGGGATACTTTAATATTACGGGATTTATTGCTCTTAGATTTCCCAGAGTGTGGCAGTAGTACTGTGTGGACTATTTTTCATGACAGCTAAAAGTTATTGTGGGGTCAGAGTGTCCTATCAACTGTTCGGATCATCACTGGGTAGTAAGTGTGTCCCTAAAGTTGTTTGTGTGTAGTCAGTGCCATTTCTGGAAAGAGCTTGCCAAGCATGTTCTAAAAGGATGAAAAGCTTTTATTCTTGATTAAATTTTGCTTTTCACTCAGTTATGAATATGAGTGACTGACTCAGCATAACATGTGAATACTGAGTCTGATCTAATTGCAGAAACAATACTGTTTAAAAATCGTGTCCTTTTGTCAGTCTTTTAATTGCAAATATTACACAGGCTGGGCATCTAGCCCAGAATTATATATACGCTCTTCTCCTCCCTCCCCCAACAAGTTTTTACTAGATCTGTTTCAAATGTATGTTGATTGTACTGTACTGGAAATTTTCAGCAAAATTATCCCTCTGTGGATTTTTAGAACCAGCAAATGTGGATTGTATTTTAAGGGTTTATTTCTAAATTTGCTTTATCTACTTGAATATTCACTTAATGGAACTGTATCACAATTTATGAACTTGATTTTTGTAGCTAAAGTCAGCGTGCAATATGAGGCAATGGACTGGGTGCCAGGAAATCTCTAATTCTAACCCTGTGTTTGTCTTGGCCTTGCAGCATGGCTTGGCAAGCCACTCACATTTTCTTGTAGGTAAAGTGAGGGTGATATCCAACTCGGTGTTCTGCAGAATTTTAGCTCCATGATATTTGTGTGGAACTGACTAACTCTTCAGTCAGTACCCATAGCCTTCGAACTCTATGCTGACATTCTTCACCTTTCTCACTTTTTACTCCCACTTGGCAAGTGTGAAGGGAGTGTGTCTGAGCACCTGACCCTGCACAGGCACAATTGTGCAGAGAAGACGCTCAGCAGCTCATGGTTCATCCACACACAGTGGACAGGGAAGGTGATGAAGCACCTGTACTACAAAGGAGTTATCTGTGGCTGCTCCAGCTCCTTTGAACCAAAAGATGTGGCTAACGGGACATCACTACTGTCTTAGGCCTCTTGCATCCCTGCATGCTATCTGCCAAGTGGGAAACAAAGCTCATCCCATTTTACAGGAGTTACAGAAACTTCAGATTTACTTCTCATGCAAATGACCATTCTCTTTTATACAGGTAGAAATCTGAAATTCTTTTTATAGTAAGCAGTCAGAGAAGACTTCAGATTTTTTTCTGATGTAGTTGATACTAGAGTGTGGATCAGAGATGCACAGGAGTAGATTGAATCTTGTGTCACAGGGGCAAACAGAGACCCTGGAGGTTATGCATAGGCTAGATATGGATGTGATGAATGGTGTGAAGCAGAAGTGGGTCTGTGGTCTGTGTAATGACGGGGATGATACTTCAATGAAAAGGAATGGTATACATTTTTTATACTTTGGAAGCAGGGTAAATGGGAACAAAGGAGTTTCAGATTCACAAGTGGGTGATGTGCACCATATGGGTTAACTCTGAAATATAATTTTCAAATTTTATAAATTATTATCCACAACACTGTCAAAAATTCTTGTTTAGAATTTACAATTGTATTACAGCTAGCTATTTTCTCCATGGATTAGGAAAAATTTTCACATATTGGGTGAAATATGTTGACTATATTACATGAGTTTTTCAAAAATAACATTTTAAATGTCTTTTTTTTTTTCTGAAAGATAACTGGAGATTATTTGCTATGTGGGTTATTGGTAACGATAGGCAGATGGGGAAGCTGTGATTCTGATTCTGTTTGGGTTGCAGCCTGCTGTAAATTCTTCTCTGATGAAAATGGGAGGAAATTCACTTTAACAGAATTAAATTAAAGGCTGCCAGCCAAATGCTTAGTTCTAGTTGTTGCCGTGACCTGAATATAAAGAACACAAGCAGCTCTTCTTGTGAAAAGGACGTCTTTCTTTTTTTCTTTATTTCCAAAAGAATTGATTATTAAATCTTGTTATGTGAATAGATATTTTTATGAGTAAATAACATATCTTGTCAATTTTCTATCACATCTCCAGTTTGTAGAGCCAAGAGGTGTGCAGTGATAAAACATTCTGTAACAACAGCTTTTATCACACTAAAGAGTACATACGTTAACTGTAAAAATCCCAAAAGAAGAGTGAAATCCAAACAGATTCCTCCCTGTCCCTGAAACCCTCGGCTATCCTTTTTAGGTCTATGTGGGAAGTATTAAGAAAAAGAAATTGCATGGTAAATACTGATAGAATGGATCTGGTTTTGCTGTGAAAATTGGAAACTTCTGTATCCCTCCAATGGTATTATTATAAACAAGGTAGTTGTGCTCACTGTTATTTGGAAGGTTCCCAAATTCTTTTACCTGGTACCCTGACCCCATACATGACACATAACATATGACATCAGCCTTTTGAGATCTAGCATGAGCAACTATGACATTGAGTGACCACGTGGCAGGAATTAATTTTCTCATATAGAATAATTCCTATTAAAAGCCATACCAAAATTGATGGCATTACTCAGGGGACCATTCAGGGAGTGTCTAGGTGTCTAGTGCTTCTCTGTGAACATGGGGTGAACATGGTGGCCACCTTGTGGGAGGTGGGCTCTGGCTAAGGAGCTGATTGAAGAAAAGGAGCTGTGAGAGGAGGTGAGCAGGCTTGTGACAAGAAAGAAGAGATCAACAGGAAATCAGTCCCAAGATGGAGGGGGCTGGAGCCTCGTTATTTCTGGGAACAGAAGAGAAGGCTCCTCCTCTGCCTGCAGAGCTGCAATCACAGAACAAGTGCAGTGCCCTGGGAAGAGGTAAGGATGAACAAGGACCCATCGGGGGAGGCATCAGAGCCAGCTGAGCCTGAACCAAACATCAACAAGAAGAGTAAAAGACAGCTGATAGATATTGGAGATTCCCATCTGTAGGGAATGGAAGCACTCATTTGCTACCCTGACGTGATGTTTTGGGATGTTTGCTGAGCACTGGGGCTTGGATCCAGGATACTGCAGAGAGATTGTCAGGGCTTGTCTGGTCCTTAGACTTTTGCCCCTTGCTGCACATCTGCATGGGCACGAAGGACATACCAGGAGGGTGAAGGTTACAGGGTTACAGGGGCCCAGGTGTCTCTTCAGTGAGCAGAAGAGGCTTGGATAGGAGAGAATACATCCCGAGGAAGGGTTATCATAATCTAAAGAGAAGTGATGACACAGGATCAGTGAAGAGATGTCCTTATGATGGGGGAGGATCTCACTCTTCCTCTGTGAAAGCAGCACTGCTGGGGGCGTATCTTAAGTGCCCATACATAAATGCTTGCAGTATGGGAAGCAAACAGAAGGAATTGGAAGTTTGTGCACAGTTGGAAAACTAAGACATCATTGGGATTATGAACATTAGAAATAGCATAGCAGTTACCTGGAATGTATACTTTGAGTGTGACTTTCATAGTAATTTCTAGCCTTTTAAAATTCAATTTAATAATATCATGGTTTTGTAAAACAAGGTAGACTGTAGAATTCCAGTTGCAGGTAGACTGACTCATGGTTATGTGACTTGGTCAAATACATCTGCCAGTCACTAGCGGAGCCAGGTCAGCTCCGAGTTACCTGTCTGGAGTTCTACTCTATCCTTCTTTTTCTTATTTTCCGTCTTTAAAATTGTATAATGAAGGCGATTATATAATGTAGTTTGACTAGTATTTTCAGAACTGTAGATCTGCCAAATTTATTGCTGATACAATAGATTATACTCATTATCTGAGGCACATTTACCATCTTGTACTGGCCAACTTGAAATTTGGCTAATTTGTATTACAGTTGCAAGACTTAATTTACTGTGTATTAAAGGTAATACATATATCTGAGGAAAGTGAAAACAGTAAAGTTTCCCATACACCAATTAAAATTTGCTCTCAAGAATCTTCGTTGGAATGACTACATCAGTAGGCAGCTGCGTTGTATACTGGTATATTATAGTATACAATATTATAGTTTGATCAGTGCTTCAAGACTGACAGATTACAAAAAAAAAAGCTTTGTATCTATAAACACAGTAAATCTGTTTTGGAAGTCATTTAGTATATTGTATAAATGAATGCCCTGTTGCAGTTTTGCAGTTAGCTTAAAAGCAGAACACCGAACTCAGATTCTGCACTTCTGTAATCTATCAGTAAAACTTTTTTTTCTGTTTTAACAGCCATAGTGGAAGAACGTTGAACTAGCAAGTGATTTTTATAGCTAAATCTTGCTTATTCGTTGTTCCATAGTCTTCCTTCCAATTTTTGTCTCATAAAACCAGTCATTGAAGTTAATGCAACTTATCACCCTGCAGAAGTTACAGTATGAAGAAACAAAAAGCTGCACATCAAAGGCTTTTCTGTGCAGACACAAAGGCTTCTTTGTGATGAATGTGCAGAGTTAGCTCTGCCACTCTAAATAGGCAGTGAATTTTCCTCAATTCTAGCACTGAAGTAAAATAATGTCCTTTATTCTTTTAGGGGGCTTTACTTCTGCTTCCAGAATGCTGGCAGGCAGTAAGTATTGACTTAACAACCCAAAAAATTTATTTCCTGTGTTCAGAATTGTGATACACATTTATATAAGTTTATCTTGGTTTATTCAAATTAGTAATAGGTACCAGCCTTTTCTGCAGCAAAGTGAAACAAGCAGCCTCCAGAGTCAGTGATATCTGGAAATTATAGGAATCGCTGATAACAAGATCTCTTATTTTTTGCCATCACCCTCCATGGAAGTAATGTAACTACTATTATTATTGCAATACATGACTGTAGTTAATTTTGTAAATATTTGAGTTTGCAGCCACTAGGGTGTGGAATCCAGAAAAATAGTCTGAAAATGCTGAAAGAAATACCATCACAGACCCCATCCAAAATTACCAAGCCATTTGGGTAGATGTTTACACCCAGATAGAGGCGCAGGGACATTGCAATCAGGTTTTGATACAAGTGGCCTTTATTCAAGAAGCTCACTACAAAATTATCACTTGCTTTCGTGAGTGTTGTGATGACAAGGTATTCTATTGTATGTGTAACAGTGGGAATGTGGCTTCTTAATTTACCTTCAAGCACTAATCCTATTCAAGGCTAGTTTGGAAGTGAAATGGGCACTTTTTGTATTTGGTATGAATTGCTATTCTATTACATAGAGGCCTTATGGTTTTTGACTGACAGTTTTGCATCTTGTTTTTCAGCAACACAGTTATCTACTGGAGATAGCTGTATGTTTTATGTTACTAATCAGAACGAGAAAACAGTGAAACGACATTTGGTGAAAGTGTGAGAAATGGTGTCTCTAGGCAGGCTGGACAAGTAACATTCACACTGAGTTAAAATGGAATAGCGGAACCTGGCAGAGGAGTTACTTTGGAATCCCTGGAAGATGTGAGAGTACCGTGGAAGGGCCAGGTGAACAAAAGAAGGGGCAGAGGAGAAACATAAAGACCTGGGCTATGGAGAAAGAAAGTAATGTTGATGGTGCTAATAAAACTTTGGTAGGGGGTGGTTGGCTTTGGGCTGAGATTGTTCTTTCAGGGTCTTCACTCCTGCAGTGCAGAATGGGGTTAGGGTGAGTGTGCAGCTAATTGCCAGTAGAACATAATGAAATCAGTCCCCAACAGCCTCTACTAGTTTGCTTCTTCGTAAAATCAGAAATTCAGATTGTTTTGCAATCTCTGTGCTGGCAGAGCTTGCGTGACATACATCTGGCATGGAAGTTTACACCTGTAAGCCATATGTAGCTCAACGTTAATATACTTATGTAAATGATAAAATTAGTTTTCAACTCATGGATTTTAACATTCCTGACATCATACCTGTCTTCCTTGGGGTTATACCTAAAAGCAATCTGGTGACCTGTTGTTTTGCACCAGGAGATACTGGTTTGTTATGGTCCCAGTAAGGAAGACACTCAGACTGTAAAGTATTGCTTAAAATACCATTTATTGGCACTAACACTGGAAAGAAAAAGGATAGCGTAGATAATTTTACATCCTTCCAGATGCTGAGTTGTGTGGTATGGAACAGGTCTCAGAGCCCAGCACGCCAGGAAGATCCTGTCCATGGAAAGGTCATCTGACGTTTTGGTCTTTTGAGCTCTTACAGGATTTTCGTGAAACAATTCTAGTTCTCATTTCTACTGTCAAACAGAAAGCCGGTTCACTTGAGAACTGTTTGCTGCACTTTTAGATAAAGACAAGGACACACAGATGATGTAATCGCCAGTACCGAGTGGGAGCTGCCTGCAGGCTCCTCTGTTCCAGCTAGCTGGCTAAGTTGACCCTGCAGCCAAGGGAAATGTGCCGCACAGCACAGGTCTGACAGCCAAGCTGTACACACAGTGCAGCACTGGCCTGCACCTGTTATGCGGATCACTAACTCCTCAATACAGTGGTCTTCTGGTTAGGATCAATACAGCTGTGATTCAAGAAAAAATCACTTGGATATATAATTGCAAAGTGATGCAATTATAAATCTAGGTTTTGAGAGCATAAATGTTTTCAGGGCAGATACACAGTCTGGGTGAGTGGGGAATGATCCTAACTGAAACTCCTAAGTGGCTTCCATAGCCTAATAATAATAATAATGTACGATAAAATAGAATGTGATGCCTGGAGTAGGTAAGTTTACCTCTCCCTATTAAGCTGTTGAGCCCTGGACTGGTGGAGGGTGTTTTGAGCTTGTGCATAGTTTCACATTGATGTAAACACGTCAATTTTGTTGTTGTTGTTGTTTGTCAGTTTGTTTGTTTGTTTGTTTGTTTGTTTAAAGTTTTTCTTCCAGTTTATTAGTAAACTTTTTTTGCAGAAATTTTTTGTAAGAAATATTTTTTAAAGAAATAGCCTGCAAAACTCTCAGCTGAAAGTAGGAACTTCTGTATTTCATGACTCATTGGCAAATAGTTGGCACATTTTTCACCTAGTAGAAAAGTAATAATAATAATTGAAAATAAGGTGTGAAAAAGTTCAGTCAACACAGTATACAGCTTCTCCTTGATTGGGGGGTGGGGGGAGAGAAACTCACTGCTCAGTTATTGTCACTGATTCATCAGCTGCCGTCTCCTAGGCAGGTCCGACTGCTGATTGGGCATAGGGCTTCTCAAGGTGTGTCTTTTGCCAAGAAGCCTTTGCATTTTAAGAGTACATAACAGACCATGATAACCTCCTTCTCTGGTAAGAACTGTTGTATGTGTATTTATTAATCAGTACTGTCGTATCGTTATGAACAGTGCTCACTGGTTAATGACAAATAATTAGGTGTGCTAGCAGATGTCTCCAACCAACTTTTTGTGGGTTTAAAATTTGGAAAGATCTTAATCTTGGATCTTAATTGTGGCAGTTATTCCTCAGTATGCTAGTACTGTTTTTTAAAATTCGGAATTAAAAGAAATGTGAATAGTTAATAGTAAGGGGTATTCTCAAATCCACAGAGAATAAGATAAAGATCTTCTTTGTAATAATGTAGTATTTTGAGAGAGAAATGTTTATAATGAGATTTTACATGGTCTGCATTTTTCATAAAAATTGTATGTGTTAACTATTTGCAAGTTAAGTAATACAGGGAATCTTTCTTCTCGTGTTGTATAATGTTCAGGGCAATTTTATTTTTTTCAGACATCTGAATTGGTTTTCTATTTTTTTGTCAATTTATCAATCTAAATTATTTGGAAGATAAAATTAATCTTATTTTAACATATCTTTTCAGCTGCCTTTGAAAAAATAAGGGAGTATCTTGAGGAAAAATACAGGACTGTGTTGAATAAATTTTTGTTTTGTAATTGATAGTTTTATATCAACTTTACTATCATCAAATGAAAAGACACAATGATTGCTTTGAGAGAGACACAGAGGGATTGAAAAGCTTTGAAACATGCTACGTAGACAAGTTTGCATGTAAATGTCTGTGATCTAATACCATTGGAGTACGGTAGAAACGGCTTAGGAAAACAGCAGCTGTAATACCCAGTCGGTGTAATGTCTGCTTTCCCACTTTTAAAGCAGTAGTGCTGTGTTAGAGCTCATTTCACATGACTGTACTTGTTGCTGCTCTTGGAAAAATGTTGCAGTCATGGCACAAGCATCAGCTTCTTTGTGAGGGATGATACAGTGAGCCATACTAAAAAGAGGTTTTCATTTTAATGTTGCAGTAGTAATGATCTTATTTTTAGCAAATATATAACTGAAAACAAACAAAGAACCTTTTGATGATAAATAACTCGTTTTAAGCAGAGAGATATTTAAGAAATAACTCTTTCACCAAACTGTCAAATATACAAGGATTGTCTTAGATATTCAGACTAAGGTTTCTTGCTATTAAGTTACATGTATTGGGTTCTAGTGCTTCTGCATATTTCTTATTTTTGGAGCACCAATTTTGTGCTTTAGAATAATAGGATCCTGTTCTTCACGTACATCAGGAGCATCTCCACAGTCAGTAACGTTACGGAGTTACGTTATGGAGTTTTTTCTCAGAATTTTAACTCTCAGCACCAGTCAACACCAGAGGGTGCCGAAGTGCAATACAATATTCACAAATTCCTAGTAAAATAGTGTCATATACATAATATACCTTTTCTAAACATTGCTGTTTTGATCTCTCTCAGCCTTTTCTTGTTTGCGTGTTCACCACCGTGATACTGTAATACCAGAATGCCCCTGGTTCTAGGTTTCCTTATAATGATAGCAACACATTCCTCCCACCAGTGGCTGGCATTGTCAAAGGATTTTCAAGTGTGCAGATAAACTTTACTTAGCTATAGCAGTAGTTTATGTCATGCCCTTGTCTTGCTTGTCCTGGCTTTAGTTTTATGTGCAGGGGTCAGAGGCTGTGGTTTCTATTTCTATATGCCATGCTGTCAGCAAAGGAAGAAGTTAGTAAGAACTTTGAAATGCATTAATCATTCTTAGGCAAGACCTCATGGTGCAATTAATTTTATAATTCCCTTATTTATGTGATGTTTTTGTCCAGGCTGAAGCTTTTAGGATCCACCCATGCTCCTCTGTTCAAGCTCATTTCCTCAAAGTCTTGCAGCTAGCGTGCTTCAACACAAAGGGAACCAAAATGCAAGTGCTATTGATAGAGGCACTTGCATTTTATGAGCTTAGAAAATTGACTTCAAGAAATGAAATCTTGTGCCTTTGTTCCTTGGATGGCAAAAATTATAAGGTACTGTGACTGAATGACATATATTTTTAGGTTGTTTTTACTTTCAAAAGTAAAAAATACCATACCTTATAGTCCCTACTGCTGAAGAACTGCAGCGTATTTCTGAAGTCGGTTTTAGTTCATGAACCAGCTAGGGGAAGATCCATGTCTCGGGCTAAAGAATACTCTCAGACAGTATTTGTCAGACTTGAGTCAAGGAGAATCATTCAGCAGTTTACAGTCATTATAACAGTGGACCAGATTAGTGAATGTCCTCTGTGTGCATGTGCATTTATTTGATCAAGTGCTCGTAAAGAAGCAAAAGCTTCTTTGTGTCTTCCTCTTTGGTTACACTCAGTAATAAACTGATTTCAAATAATAAACTGCTAAGTCTAAAATTCTTGAAAGCAATCATTAATTTCATGCTCATAATTTTTTTTTTCTGCCCCAGCAGCTGATTGCAATCACCAGTGCCAATGTTCAGACACTTACCTACCTGATTTGTTGCGTTGAAGATAGATATCTAAGTGCATTATTGGTTCCTGCAGTAAATTACACCTCCAAATTGTGCAAGGATTGCATAATCCTTTGCAGTGGATTATATGGTTGGAATTATAATTAGATGCCAGGCTAAGAACTCTTTTTGTCATATAAAAGGGTTTCTGAAAAGAGGGAAAATAATCTAGTCACTGTTGGAGTCTTTTCTGTATATTTTTTTAATGAAAGGCCTGTCACTTTATTTGTTGGAGTAGTGTCATCAGATTAGTGCTGCTTTCTTAAGTGTGTCTAATCTCATTTGATTCAAGCATCATGGAATAAAAAAAAAATCAATGTAGCATAGGTTTGTTTTGAAATAAAATAGCAAATCAGTAAACATCGCTTCATCATGTTTAATTAGCTAACGGGGATTTTCTGATGCTATTAAGCAGGATCTGAACTAGCAAATTGGATGTAGGCTTATTTATTTATAGGGAAGTTCTGGTGTGGAAACTGGAAACTTTAAATCTGACTCTTTTCCTTTATACAGACACGTTCTTTTTTAATTTAACAGAAATTAGAAAAAGGTTTGTCTGTATATTTTCAGTAGCTCCTTCAATAATGTGAAGCGTTTCTTTTGATCTCCTTCCACCAAGCTATGAAATTGAAAAGATTAATACTTGCCTCCATCTTTGGATCATTTGTAGGAAATAAAAGATCATAAACAACTCAAATTCCTTTACATATCAATATATCAAATGCAAATCAAGTGAACTTTGCCCTGTTAGAGCAGTGACCTTCAACCAGACTCTGAGTCAAGAATTTCTGTTTCCAAGGCTTCTCATTCTTGCTGAGTATTTTCCTGGCATAATGTATGGATCTTTTGTGGTGTGTTGTTTGCTGGAGAATGAATGAAGGCCCTCTGGCTCATTTATCCTACTGTCTCACTTGGGATTTGAACTATGTTGCCAGAAAAGAAAGTCCAGTGCTCTCACTTTCCATTCTAATCCCCTCATCATTAGGCTTGCTATAGCAGTTCCCTGTTGCATGAATATTTTTTCAACTATGGAACCTAGCGGTAGTTTTGGAGAGTCAGTAAAAGTTGAGTGGTTTTGAACGATAGCTAACATTTACTGAATATTGTATGGTTGTGCTTTTGAAGCTCTCCGTCATCATAAACATTTTGTATCTTAGAATGAGAAAAAAGATCTGTATTTTTAATAATTTCATTTCACTTCCTCCATACGCTGTCTTTCTTTTTTCAGTTTGGTTGGTCTCTTTTTGTATTTTCCTTGTCTTAAACAGTTGAAATTAGGGCTATCTGATATATTATCATAACACTGATACAAAAAGTATAGTAGATTGAAAAGGGTTGTGGGTTGTTTTGGGTTTTTTGGGGGGTGGGCTGGGGTGTTTGTAGGGTTTTGGTGGGTTTTTTTTTAAGAAAAGGACTCACTTTGTATGCAGGCAGATACCATTTAAGAAGAAAAATACTGTTATCAAATATAACTGTCTTGATTTCCAAATCAAGGAAATAGGAATTTCCTTGGAATAGATCGTGGCTTTTTTGTTCACTATATATAAGACACATTGATAAGAGTTTATACATAATTATTAAAAGGCTTTCCTTTAAAAATTATTAATTTGAATTTATAATTAGACCCAAGAGGGGGTAATTTCAGTGTGACCGTTGAAATTGCACATAGGTTCTGGTTTAAATTGTATATTTACAGTATAAGTACACTGATTTGTTTGTGAAGTTCATTTTGCAGATCCAGAAATACGGGTAAACATCTAATCTGGTTCACATTTTGTTAATGGGGTAAGGAACAAACTCCATTTCAAAGATTCTTTAGTGGGAATACATGAGATTTTTTGTAGTAAAGAATGATCTTTTGTGCAATTATCTTTAACTGGATTATGTCACAGAATTGCGTTGTATTTATCAACCTCCTGCTAGGTCTGGATAGCTTGCTAAGAAAATAATATAACCCTGTTTTGACAGAATGCACTTTTTAGACATAGTTTTTGGGAGAACAGAATAAATTCTTCTACAGATTTTCTTTCTTGAATTAATTATGCAAGAAATGGCAAGGCTATAATCTGTATAGTTTAACCTTATTAGTTGATGTTATTAGAGTAAATGGTTATTAATGACTTTAAGAAAACCTATTATTACTTACCATAAAGTTTGGGGCTGGTTTTTTTAATTAAAGATCCAAAGTATCACTATGATTCTACTGAATGTATGAGCTGGCTGGGGCATCTCTGCACCTTACATCACTGACTGATAGCTGAAGCAATTGTCTCATTCTAAGAAGAAGGGTTAAGGACCATCAACAAAGTTGGCACAGAAGAATGTGTGGAAAGCCTGACATTCACCTGTAGGGAGGGCTGTTGTTATTGACGGACTGTAACACTGGTCACGGAATAGCTGCATCAGTTCTCTAAAATGGTAACTGAATATTCTATTCTATCAGAGATCTTCTGTGTTGATCTCTGTAACAGTACCTACTGTCTTCAGAATGAGACACATTTAGGATGTTGAACTTCTGAATAATAAATATTTAGATACTAAATACCAAAATTATTTTTTGAAATATCGATCCCTACTCCAGAATCCCTAATTTCACTGGTATCTCTGTTTGATGCCTGTCTTTTAGAGGTGTTATGTACCCGTATCTTTGAGGACTGATATCTTTGTGATATCTCCTTTAGAAATCAAGTCTGATTGTTTTACTGTTATCTCTAAACAACTGACAAAACTTAAAATCCAGTTACGGCCTCAGATTTTTCTGAACTTGCTGATTCTTTATAGCATTGGCAAAGGACCTTAAACCAGTTACTTAAAGCAACTGTAAAATAGCATAGCTCATTGTTCTGGAAAATGCTAAGTGGTGAAAATCCCTTGGAAGCTTTGTGACACAGTAGACATAATATAACCGTGGAAAAAGTAGCAGAAACTTCAATGTTTCATTACACAGTTAAAAGATTAAAAATGGGGAGATTTTTAATCCTAAACTTCACTGTCAAGTAGTGGATTGATACATTTTAGACTGATCTGTTATTTTTAAATCTGTGATCCATTTGCTTGTCTGAACCCCAGTTGTATTTCAGCAGTATACTTTCCTGTCTTTTTCTTACCCTACATCACAACTGTTCAGAATATTAACAATTTTTTAAAAATCTCACACCTCTGCTGTTAACTCTCCATTAAGACCTGACAAAATAAAGCTAATCAAAAAACTGCCTTGAAGAAGGCATTGCTTTACAGGGATTCAGTCAAAAGACGGCATACCAACTGATGTAATTCAAGTATGGAGTTTTTTTTTAACAATGGGGAGAAAAATTGTTTATTTAAAAAAATGGAAACCTGTTATCTAGCCAAGCGTTGATCTAGTTCCAGAGCAATTAACATGTTTACAGACTCTTCCACTAGTAAAACTGCACTATTGCTCATGTAATGGTGGGGAAGGAAAAAAAAAAACCAAGGAAAATTCTAGTCATTCTTGTGTGTCAGTTTTTTCTCTAATCATGCTTTACTGCAGGCTTTCAGATCTTTGTTTTGGTCTGTGCTAGATGCTTGTTCTCTAGTCTCTCTTTATGAACTTCAGCTTAAAATTTTCTTGACTGTCTTTTCATCTGGCTGGTTTTAGCTTCTGTTTTTCTTCCTCTTTACTGCATCTCACATTTCTCTGTCTGGGCCTTTCCTATTAATATGGAGTTTATTTCCTACTTTTTGAAAATACTTTTGGAAAGACTTCTCTAGAAGGGGAGGAGTCTATGAATCTGTAAGATGAAAGTGAACAGTAAAAGGACAAGATGGTTTGAGGAGGGGAATAAAATAGAGTTGTTTAGTTACACCTAGAGAGAGAAGGACTTCAGAAAAACTGCAATAATATTAAAAAAGATCAGAATTAGCAAAAACAGTTTAGGAAACTTCTCACATTACTCCGTCCATGAAATTTGGGAACCATCAATAATCTCTAACGTTTCAGTGAAGGAAAGAAGAGGTCTCAGTGATTTTTCATACAGATAGGAGGCAGAAGTCCTCAAGCGCAGTGTTCTTGACTGGCATTCCACTGTGTGGAACTTTCTGTGTACAAGCTCTGTTTGCACACCCACGCCCTGCCATGTCATTAGAACTGAGAGCAGAAAATTTCCTTACAATGTTAAGTATCTTATGGAAATTTTTCTTTATATTGTAGCTTAATGTACTTGGGAAACTTTCATATAGTCCTCTCACAACTACACACAGTACAATGACTACTGTGTTACAGACTGGGGTACTTCTTTCATCAGATTTCTGTATGTATCAGTTAATGTTAGCGTGACTTTTAAGATTAACATGGATACTTGTGCTAATAAACCTCAGGTTTTACAATGCAATGCTGTCAGTCTTGAAACTTGCTTACCCTCTTGTTCCAACAGAGAACAGACCCGCCCCCACAGTGAGCCTAATCTAGGCTCCCTTTGAAAGCCTGTCTATTTAAACAAGCGCTCCAGGACAGGAGATGAGCTAGGTTCTGTTTTAGTTTCATTTTGTGGAATACCACTGCTGATGTAGAAGCCTGTGTTACTTTTGCATGCAGATTTACTGTTGTATTGTAAACATTTAGAATGTCTTTGAAATAGGTGGAGTATAAATGAAGGAAAATATATCAAAGGAGAGCTGCTGTTACTACTGCACAGTTGTAAATGAGCTGTTTCTGTCTTCTTTTGCTCTTCTAATGAGAATACATAAAGCTTCAGACAGATGCCAGAGGAAAAGTTTAATGAGTTAAACTTCAGTGCTTAAAAGCACCAAAGCACTCCTTTCAGGTTGTACTTGATACAGCATAAAATTTGTGATGAGGAGTTTATCTGGTAATTGCAAGATTACAGACATAACACAATCAAAGGCAAAGTAGTACTGCAGGTGGAAGCCCAATGCTTCACCTGCAATGCGTTGGGATTTTAACGCAATCTAAGGTACACTTGTGCCACTCAACAGGTGTGCAGATACTGGTGCAAATTCAGGGCTTGGCTGAAGCAGTAAGCTTTGCTCTGAATCACAGCTGAGTTCCTGTAAGTTACACTTGAGAACCAAAGTTCTGCTTGATGGTGTCCTATACTGCAGCAGTATGGGTTGTCCTGTCTCTGCACTGGTGCGATGTTATTGCAGCAGATTGCTATGCAATATGGTGAGGTGAGGCTGGAGAGCCTTCTGATGAAGAGGCTCAGCGCGCAGCACAGTGTCAATGGAAGCTTGTTATGAGGAATGCCCCAGTACAGAAGTCAGCAGGTAAGGAAAGCTCAGTGGTGATGACTGAGAAATCAATAGAATCCAACCTCAAGCCTTCATTTAAAGGTGGTTCATGGCTTGAATGCAGTAACACTGCATCAAGGAGTCAGGGGGAAACAGGAAGGGACTGGAAAGAAATCCTTTGGGCTATCTGCAGAAAGACCAATAAAACTGTCGTGTAGGCAGACTTGGTAAAGCATGAAGTTTGCTACCACAAAATTAATCAAAAATACTTTGAACAAATTTGAATTGGCACCGCAAGTTTAGACTGGCTCAGCATTTTGTGTTATCCACCTGTGGTGTTTTTTTATCTGGCTGTAGGAATCCTGGCACTGCCTTTACCATATCTTCAAAGGGAAAGGAAATAGTTCTTTGTTTATCAGACTTGCCCTGTGTTCACAAAAATATGACTGGTAGCATTTTTGCAAGTAAACTCAGTTGATTCAAAGAAATTCCTGATTCACCACCAATGTTTTCTCCAATTAGAACCCAAGGATCTTAACATTTCAGCTAGCCAGCTTTTTGAGTCCAAAGGCGTAGCAGAAAAATAAGCTATTGCTTTTTGCACATACTATCAGATGGTAGAATTTAGCAAGTAAAGGCTCCGTCTGACTCTTACAGGCAGACTGACTTACTAAGAAGGTTGATGAGATTATGACCAATACTGCCCTTTATGGCTGAGCTCCCCATAAATTGCAATTTTTAGCCCAAATTTTAATGATACTCTGAATTTTTTTTATTGCTAGCTGTCTCAACGCAAGTTACCTGGTCTTGTGAGTTATAGCCCTAAATGTCATGTATGCAAGGACATTCAGTTTAGAAGAGGGGAGAGAACATCAATCTAAAATTAAAATAGACTTAAGGTTAAAACTACATTTGTTCCAGCTTTGTGCCTGGTGCTCTATAGATCATTCTCACTGAATACAGTAGTTTATTTTAATAAGCCTGCTTATTTGGACTTGATGATCTTAAAGGTCTTTTCCAACCTAAATGATTCTATGATTATTGATCATCTTCAGGAAGTGCACTCTTTTTCTTTTCCTGTGTAATAAGCTGGTTAAAAAGACACAAATCAATGAGTGATTTTACTTTCTGAGGGGGTTGAATTTACAACTAAATTATTTTTTATTTCAGACAAAGTTAATTATTTCTCTTATTGCTTATTATGCAGCTTTATGAAGTATATCTGGAGGTAGCAGGTAGTATGTTATGCTCTGCTCTAAACCTCTAAACAGTTCTTATCGCTTCATTCTTTGCTAGGTAACCAGATATCTTAAGCAGTCGATGTTTTTGCTATTCACTTGCTTTAGAAGTAATACCAGGAATTTTTCTAACAAAATATCATTTGCTATGATATCAGTTTGCTATGTTTTATAAGGAAGAAATATTTTTATTTCAAAGTAATTAACTGTAAAAAGTTACAAAATATGTCTTTTAAGTTAAATGAAAGCACCATGGCTTAGCAGGAATGTATTTTTCCTGTTCTCTTAGATCTTATCGTTAAGTACATTTTGTCACTAGGATTCTGTTTGTTCCAGTTGCGTACTGCATCTCACAAAACCAACAGTTATAATCTAAGTAATCAATATGAAATGTTTTGTCTAGTGTCTTTTCCTCTTAATCCATTATTTAAATAAATAGAAATAGTTTACATTAGGGGTTGTGCTTGAAATTGTAAAATAAAAGTCAACAAAAATGAATGCATAGATGGCTAGGGAAACGTACCAGGCATGGCTTGGCAGCTTGGGGTACCAGACTAATGGTGAGGAGCGAGAGGGAGAGAGAAGGAAGGAAGAGATGATTCCTGTTGTTAACTACACAGTTCAGAAGTTTAGAGCAGCCAAGCAGTAAGAATATGTGCACGTGAGAGCAAAGGCAGGTTGCAGAGTAGAGAGGCCCAAGACTACTAAGCTGTTGCAGGAAAGGAGAAACCAAGCTCAGATAAACTGAGACTTTTGTTCTAATCCATTTCAATGCAAAATCAGCTGGGTTTGCTCAAACCACCTTTATCAGTGTCTTAAGCTAAAAAGATTGATTTAGCACTGGCGTATGTGAGGAGTGCCAGCACAGCCCTTTCTTTTGTTACACTGCAATAAACTGCAGTATAGGGGCATAATGAAGCACAACTTGAAAAGAGAGCATGTGTTTGTCCGTGGGTCATAATTTAGCGAACACACACCTGTGCTCTATTTTGTTATTATTAGTGCTGCCAGTTTGATTCTTATCACAAGTCTAATTTGGTAGATTAGATAGCACTCAATTCCTAGAGTTAATTGGTCATGTGAATATCTCAGCCTTTAAAAAAAAAAAAAGTTACCTTATTTGTAGAACAACTTGAAGAAAGACCTAAATTTAACATAAAAGTTCAAGCACCAGAAGGCAAATAAAAAGCAGATTGTTATTAAACAAAAAATTGTGGGGCCTGATTTGGGAGTTCTGTGTGTATAGAGTCAGATATTGTCTATGAGCAGCTTTATTAAAAAATACAGCAGTCCTACTATTTCCTTCCCCTTCTGAAAGGCAGAAGAGGTGAAGATGAATTTATTCTATGATAAAACATTTCAGAAACCTATTGCAGTAGTAACCAGTAGCTGAAGAACTTGAAATAGGTTCTTTATCTGAGTTGTCCTGGATCTGCACATTTTTAAAAAATGCACATGCTGCAGGGGGGCAGTTGTTTTGTTTTGTTTGCTTTGTAAAGAGGACCATTTCACATATCCAATTTAGCATTTGACCACGCAAACAGTAGACTTGGTGCAGTGGAGGTTAGTAACTTCTGGGTTGATATGGCTGAGGAATTGAAAGGAGCAGGGCTAGAACATTTTAAATTGGATTAGTCTACAGTGACATTTTAGCTTGGAATCACAGTTGTAATTTCATTTTCTCTTGATCCCCTCTCCCCACAGAGCTTAGCATGCTAGTTTTAAGCAGATTTCTGATTATATGGCATTTGCAGTCTGTTACTGTTGGGTGCATTATAGGCTCTGGCTGTTCAAGCTGAGAAGCAGCTGTGGAGTCTTTTCAACAGTGCACGCTGGCTCAAGTTCAGCATTGCACTTACACTTACGCTGCTTGTGATTGGCTTCAGGTGCAGGCAGAATGAATTCCCATCTAGCTACAAAAGACCACGTAGGCATACAGAAAGAGGAAAGACTTCCTAGACTGTAGTGATCAACACTTTCTGTTGAAGTGCTTGATGATCTTAGGTCTATTTATTTATTTAACTAGACTCTGCATCACATAAATACTATTACAGTTAGCCCTAGTCTTCAAAATATCTGCTAAGTTGCATGTACTGAATAAATTTGGAGATTTGTACAGTCTTTTCTGGTGAGATGCTAGGTTCATTAATACTTGATCACCTGATTGCTGTCAGATCACCTGCCAGGGCAAATCTGACCTGCATCAGGCATGAACATTTACCAGTTCTGTCAATCAATAAGCATACACAATACACTATTCATGTTAACTTTAGGCCAGTTGCAGGAGGATGGACAATAACTAGTCTGGGCGTAGAGTTAGGGAATCGCCAATATGCTAGATCAAGTATTATTAAAGTCTGCAAGAGCAAAGTGACACTTTCAAAAACCTTTGAACTAATTTGCACTGGTGGAGCAGGTTTGTGCCAGATCCGCACTCCAAGTGAAATGTAGGAACATCTGCATGGAATCAGACCAAAAGCATATCAGTCTCTTCATAGGACAAGCTTGTGCTTATAAAAGTGTTGTAAGAACATAAGTATACAGGGATACTTATTACCCCAGGATATCACCGCAGCTGTTGGTAGTTCATTGTGTAAGGATTTTCAGAGTCTTTGGTTGTCTCTGTGTCTTTGTTTTAAATAGTTTTTTATTTTGTTGTTTTGTTTTCTCTGCGCATACTGTCTTTTAAGCTCATTTATACTTTTGCTACCCAGAACATCTGTGACAGTATGTTCCCCATTGAATACGACTGTGTGAAAAACTGCTTCTTCTGTTTTAGAGCTTCTGCTTAATAATTAAAAATATGTTGATGTTATGAAGTGGAGAAAGTTGCACTCCTGTTATGTAAGGAAGGTAAATGAAGGGTAGTTAGTTTATGCCTTCCATAAGCCATACATAAAGAATGATGAAACACTGTCTTAGTTGTTTCTTGTAAGCTACTTGTGATAGGTATTGGCTACCTACCAACTGAAAATACCTGGTTTGAAGTCTGACATAAGGATAAAGTAACTCAGTGTTTGTGGTATTATTTGTGAAATGTCTGGAAAACAGGAGAAAACCAAACAAGGAGAAAACGAAATAGATACATTCCATATAACTGAATTATTCTGACACAATAGTCTGAGGAGATGTTAAGGCATACACTTTAATTAGCTGTGAATGATAATCTGCTGTGTGGTTACTGAGTTGCTGAGTCAGTATGTATTTAAGTCCTGGTTGGTATTTTGTAGACTCTTTAGCTTTACGTAAACATTGGCCAGAACAGCATATACAAGCTGAGTAATGTCTTGTGTTTGTTTCTCTGTAGTCTGTAATAGATCTGCTAAATGTCAGACTGAACTAAAAATCCAGGTTAGAAGCGTCACTTCAGTGCCTAGCCTGCCAACAACATTTATGCTAATGGTTTCTTTTCAAAGAATTCACTATCCTTAAGTCCTTCACAACAATTTGTCAAAATTTTACCAAGAATATTTTTATTATGATAGCTTAAAACAATGATTTGAACAAGGAAACATGAAGCAAATCGGGGATTAAAATAAATGAACAAGAGTATTGATAGTCTGCTCAGTACATTGTGCGATACTGCACATTCCTACTGGCTCTGTCTGCTCTGAGCTATTATTGTAACAACCACTCCTCTAGGTTCAGGCTGAACAGCATGTGTAATGTCTGTGACAGTTTGAGCCCTTGGAGATGGAATTGGTTGAACAGAGTAGTCTATTCAGATAAATGCAGGGGATTCATTCACATGGAAATCATTCCTGGCACAGTTGATAGAAAGTATGAGTGAAAGAGGAAACAAAAAGGAGCCACAGAGGGCTGCACTCCCAGCACCAGTAAACCAGCAGAGCTTCATTGTTCACGATACATGTAAGTTACTTTACATCACATCAGTCTTACCCAAAGTTTTAAGAGGTAGTGGTGAGACATAGTCCTACAGTAAAAGATTACTTTACATTCATTTGAAACCTGATTCTCACTTATGTGTATAAATAAGCCGTGTTATGTCGTTATAGCAGCAAACTTTAAAGTGACGTGATATTCATCTTCCTTAAAAGCCCATAGGTCTTTTTCTGTAGTACTGAAAAGTTGGATGAGTCTAGTTTAAATTGGTAAAGAGGGTAGCAAAAATGCAGAGCTAGCTGGTACCAGCAAAACCCTGGTATTATACCTAGGAAACCTGTGTTTTTCTGAATTTTGCTGTGTCAGATGTGCTTCCACTAGGAGGAGTTGTCATCATATACTTATGCTGTAAGAGTATCAGACTTTGTGCTTTAATTATTTAACTCATTTGAAGGAAAATGCAATTACTTATAGTTCCAATGTGAAATATCTATACGGTTCACCTATATCTGACTGGCTTGTTGTACTTACTGCTAATTGGTATCAGTATAAATACGAAAGGAAGCTTGCAGCTTGTGATATCGTATGAGCAAACTTATGTTTGTCATTTGCATTTAGGGCAAAAATTGAGTGCGCTTCTTAGAGATTACAATTTATTTTGAATTTCATGTTTTCCATAGAATATTGTGATAACTTGAGATTTTCAGAATTTTAAGTTGTGTTTTAATAGTCACAGTTAAGGGAAAAGTTTGAAATGAAATGCCAGGACATCTAGAAAGCCCAGGAAAGAGGCAAGAGGGGAAAAAGTTAAATCTCTCATGTGAACAGTCTTAGCATTTTTTTTGTTTAGTTGTTTTTTGTTTAACATGTATGTTGCAAATACTGATTATGACTTAAAAATATGGTGTTTTAGAAGTTTAAATGTTTAAACCTCTTGGGTATCACAAACCAGAACTGAAGTTTTCCATGCAGCTTTACTATTTCGCTTCTCTTAAGGACCTTGATTTTTGCACTGAATCAAACAGCTTGTCGTGGTTTAATCTCAGTTGGCAACTAAGCACCACCCAGCCGCTCGCTCACTCCCCCCCACCCGGTGGGATGGGGGAGAGAATTGGAAGAGCACAAGTGAGAAAAAACTCGTGGGTTGAGATAAAAACAGTTTAATAATTGAAATAAAATGATAATAATAATAATATGATAATAATAATAATACACAAAGCAAGTGATGCACAGTACAATTGCTCACCACCCGCCAACTGATGCCCAGCCAGTCCCCGAGCAGCGGCCCCCCCGGCCAGCTTTCCCCAGTTTCTGTACTGAGCATGACGTCCCATGGTGTGGAATGTCCCTTTGGCCAGTTTGGCTGTGCCCCCTCCCAGCTTCTTGTGCACCTCCAGCCTTCTCAGTCGGCAGAGCATGGAAAACTAAAAAGTCCTTGGCTAGTGTAAGCATTACCTAGCAACAACTAAAACATCGGTGCGTTATCAACTTTGTTCTCATCCTAAATCCAAAACACTGTACCAGCTACTAGGAAGGAAATTAACTCTATCCCTGCCGAAACCAGGACACAGCTACAGTGACTTACAGTGCTGCCACTCCCCGGCTGTCTTCCCCATCCCTTTGCTGTAGTTGTTTCCACAACACAGTTGGCAGAAATAGGAAAGTCTGTGCCTCACTTGCTTTATTTCACAGTCCAAGATGGATTAAAAGGGTGTGTGTTTACATGCAGGCTGTGATCTGGGTGGCAGAGGAGTCCATAACTTGCAGCAGAATTTGAGAGGAGATTTAATGTCTCAGATTCGCACTTTTGCTGTTTGACCACTTCCTCATCATTACTTGCTTTGTGCCAGCACAAGCTTTTTCTGTGGCTGTACAGTGAAGGAAATGAGAGACCTGATTTGACTTGAAATAATAACCCCTTCCTCTGGGTCATTTTCTCTGCCAGATCAAGTCTGATCCCCTTCACTGCATGGTCAAGCAAATGCTAGTGCTGGCACAGCAAAGAAATCAGTGCAAGGGAGAAACAAGCGCCTGGAGTTGGAGGCTAGTAATAGATGGTAGCTACATAAACTGGCTTCAGCAGCGCTGCCACCAGACATGTAACCATAGCTGAAAGCAACTGAAGACTAATGGTTGTAGTCAAATGAATTTGACAGAGGAAAGCAAAGCAGTGTTTAGACAGTCTATTGGAATACGAATACATTTCTTCTCTATTCATTTTTACAGCTTTTATTCATCTCTTGAAAGCACAGTAGCTGAAGGCTTGATAGAACTGTAAGAAAATTGTTCTTTTTCAATATATTACTTGCACATTTGGTATAGACAGTATAAGTAAATATCAGTTCATGTTAGCTTATGAGTTTCTGCTATATTCTAGAGTCTCAGCTGAATTAATTTTAATGAGGTCTGGGTAGAGGAAAAAAAGGAAAAATAAGATTAAACACAAATAAAAAATGCATACCAGTTAGCCAAAGACCTTGGACTTCTTTTTTTTGTTGTTGTTTTGGTTTGATCCAAACCAAATTTTATTATTTGGGTTTTTTTATTTATCTGCCAAAGCAAAAAAATCTGTTATTTGCCTCTTCAGCACAGAAGGCAGCAAAATTGAAAATGCAACTGTATTTCTAATTTTTTTGAGAATATGATATAAAACCTAACAGTAGTTTAACACAGTTTATGTCAGCCATTACTGTATACTGCCAGCAGCGTGGTATGCACTGTGCAAATGCATAGTGCCAACGCATAGTGCCTTTGGAGTGGTCTTATTTATTTGCTTAGGCAGATAATATTTAGGATGCCGGTTGCTTTGACTCTACCAGCTTACCGCAAATTACTTAAAACCCCAGTATTTGTTTGCATTCTCCATATGTACAAATGCATTTATTTTAAATAGCCGATGTGACTCATTACACAGGAACGTCAGTCTTTGAATCTATTTTAAATTGGATATCTGAAAGAGAAATTCTCAGTACTTTCTTCTATGTTTCAGTGAAAATCACCACCAATCGAAATAATACACTGGAAAAAGTATAAATGTAATAGTGATGAAAATTCAGCTGTGTGATATGATTTATGAAAAACTGAGATTTTGTAATAAAGCTAACTGTAGCTAACACCTTGCTAGCTCTAGCAGATAACATTTGCACGGAAGGCTCATGTTTAGTAATTTGTCCTTTTAGTTTTCTTTCTTCTGTTCAGTTAATCCCTCTCAGCACAGTATGAGATTATTAAAATGAAGAAAATAAGTATATTAGATATGTGGTTTGACAGGTATTTTAGAAATTGCTAATTACTATTGCCTATGCTTTTTTGATAACTGCCTTCATTTTATGGATATTTTAATTGTAAGACTGCATGTGTTTTCCTTCTGTAGTATGAACAACACTAGAAAGGAGTCAACAAAGCAGATTCCTTATGTTCTTTTTGTGGTCAAGCTTACTGAGTACCTGCTCATACTCCCCCCACCGCCTCCCGCCATGTATACTTCCAGATTTTTTCTGAGATCTATTCAGTTGCCTGTTCCACTTCCTTCGCGTGCTGCCTTATGGAAATAGCTTGACCTCATATTTTCTCCTTTTCCAGTATTGTGATAGCACCTTGGCTCTTTTACTACTGCTTTAACTCTGCATGCTTACATGATACTGAGAATAGTTGTATGTCAGCAGCTGATTCATAAAGTGCAGAAGGCGTTAATATTTTAGGTCCAGACTGTATGGATGTAGTTGGTTTCCAAGAGAATTAAGTATGTTTTTCACTTTACTAGGCCACAGGTTTTCTGAACTTAAACTGCATGTCTTTATGTTGTCATAAGTAAAATAATTGGATCATCCACATTTTTTTCCATTATTTTCCTCTTCTTGTGTGTTTTCTACGTGTTATAACAGGGATTTATCAGAGGTACTACTTTGATCACTTTTATTTCTTTGTTTTATTTTGTTAAACCATTATCATTGTAAGAACATCAGGCTTTTTTTACATTATGTTCTTATGCTTTCTTTTTCCCTCTCCACCCTTGATGCCCTCTGCATGTGGTTTGTACATAGGTCACACACCCGTCTATGACACTTTCTTATGTAGGTAATTCTTCCCTTGTAAGATTTTTTTTTTTATGGAAGTCTAGATATGGAATCTGATTTTTGTAGTTATTACATGATGAGTAGTTGTCACCTATTATTCCTTTTCATGCAGTTAACCAAAACTTCAAGGTTTTGTATATTGTTCCTATGTGAAGAAAAAAAATGGGGGTAGCTTATCTTTGATGTCATCCAGTTTATATGCAATGTACCAAGCTCTGTTTCTGTGAATACAAGAAGATTGACACAGTAGGGGAAACAGGTTTTTTAGTCATAGTTTCCCACTCCTTTCAGCCATAGTCCTTGGCCCAAGAAGTGCTTTCTCTGGACTGTCTAGTGCACAGTGCCAGTATTTGTTTGATCAGTATCTGACACTTTGATTCTGCTGATGGATTGCTTTTCAGGTGTTTCTGCTGCTTCTGTCTCTTGCCCTGTCTTGCAGATGCCCTTCCCTTTTTGCTAGCAGAAAAGATGGAGGTGGCTTTATAATGCAATGTTTTTGATCAGTGCATTACCAACCTATAGTCTTGTTAGATTAGGAGAACCATGCTCAGTTCTTAACAAGAAAACTCCTGGTTTTCAGTTAAGGCAGTAGGCTAGAACAAGTCTCATGGAAATTATGGCAGTTTACCATCACTGTATTAACAAATCCTGGAGAAGAAGGTTACTTTTCTCACTAAGATGTTATCACTGCCATAGGAATGAAACAAGCTTTGGGTCATTGACTGGCATCTTCTGACTTTCCCACTCTGCATTTAGTACTCCTTTTACAGAACAGTCAGCTTCTGAGTTTTTTCCAAAATACACAGATTTACTGTCTTAAACTGTACTACTGACAACATGCTTTACGCTTGGCAAATTGTTTCAAGAAGGGAGAGGAGATATAGGAACATGACCTGGGCTGCAAAAGAAAAGGTAGTTCTTTTGTATTAAGATGGTAAAATCTCTGCGAGGTGACATCACAAACGTGATGACCACTTCCAGATTTCCTAGTTTTTCATTCTACTGCATTCAGAAACTGGCACTCCAATGGCAGAAACTTTCTGCTATTCAAACATGCGTTACAACAGAACATTCAAGAAATACCTGTCTATATTGCTTAGTTAAACATAAATAGTTAAGATGTGATCAGCAAAGAGAGCAGACCTTTGGTCAGTGTTATTACTTAGTGCCACAATACAGGACCTGAGGTGTACAACCAGAATGTTGTATGGGAAGATCAGCTTTATTGAGGCTGTAATTTAGAGAGTTTGTTGATTTCACTGATACCAGAGGAAAATAAAGGTGCATCTGAAAATGAAAGTACCTCTGAGTACACCTGAAAAGAAAACTGATGGGCCCTTGATTCAAGGGAGCTAGTTAGGAAGGCATGCAAAGTTCAAGTGATCAAAATCCTTAAGAAAACTCTTACTCATGCAGGTGTCCAATAAATCCATTTTTCCTAATAAATGATTGTGTCACAGCAGGAGGCTAGTCTTAATTTGGAAGTACAATACAAGTCAATTTTGCTGAAGTAGAAAAGGCACAATAAGAGAAATGACTTTCCAGATGAGATGAAGTTGCTAGCTCTGCCGGCTCACCTGAGTAACTCTGGGGGGGACAGGATTACACCAGGATACATGGCTTGCACCTTGTCATATTACAGCCTGAATCCCCAGGGGAGACTGGAAAAGGAGCATGACGAGTTGTCCCTGGGATACTTACTATATCCACATGGTGATTTTGAGTTGCTCAACCTTGGTGTCTTTGTAATACACACATACCCATTTTCCAAAAATTACAGTGAAGCTAATTGGACGAAACCATAGCTGAATTAGAATCTGGTATTACATATCACTTACCTTGTGTCTGGAGTATAACAAGCCAACATCAGCAGCAGCATCTTTTGATAGTTCTGGGATATTGTGATAGAGGAAAGAAAACTAATGAATTATCAGTAAAGCAAAGCATTGCGGTATGAACAGTTGGATTTAAAAGCTACATATAAAACACCTTTCTCTGTGCTTTTGCTTCAACTGTGCCCCAATATGTACGACTGCAACTGTGAGCATGTTTTTAAGATAATACAGAAAAGCACTCCAAAAGTAAAAGCTAAGTTCAGTCCAGTAGATCAGAGTGCCACCATAGGAACCTCCCATTATTACCCATTTGATAACTTTTTGGCAGCAACTTCATTTCATAAAAGCCTCTGAACAGCTGGTGTTCAGAAACAGAACTGTACAAACCTAGGCTGGGTTTGAATTGTTTATTTTGATGTAAAAACCCCTGAAATTGTATAAATGATGTGAGTAATGCTGCAAGACCTTCCACACAAGGATTTCAAAACACTGTGACTTCACTCTTGAGCTTGTTAAGTAAGAACAGAAGAAAAAGTCTCACTGAATAAATAGAAACAAGTCATGGAGCAACCATGGTTTTATCCCATAAAAATCTGGTGACCTGACTAAACCTATGACGATCTCTATTGCAGGAAACCTGAGAGGTACAGGAAGTGACAGTGTTTAGAATGGGTAAATAGAACATAGATCTTGTATCGCCCTCCAATAAATGCTGTCATCTTATGTTTTTGTTTGTTTCCTTCCTTCCTCTGGAAAGGAAGACTATTAATTTCTCAGTGGGGAAAAAATATGTGCCCAACATCTGCCACACACTTTGCCAGTGTGTTTATAATTGTATTTTGGATGTTAAAAAATGTTTTCATTACCTGCCCTAAGCAAGCGTTAATCCTATTTTCAGAAATAAAAATAAACAGTGTAGAAGTAGAAGAATAATAGGAAATTCCCTCTGCCTAAAACCAGTTCTCATAATGATATATTTAGGGTCTTTTACAATTTATTTTGTAATTCCATTTTACTCTTAACCTTGAGCAGGGTCTGAATATATCTCGTGTCCTGACCACTAGGTTGTACCCTGCATCCAATTAACAGTGTAATACTGGTTAAATAAGAGATGTTTGAGTTAATGTTTCTGTTACCTTTCTTCACCAAAACTACCATTAGCAGAAGGATCAGAAAGGCAATTAGTTATCTTGTGGGAGAAAGGAGATTTTTTTTTTTTTTCCCCTCCTTCAGCTGTAGGAACAAATTTTTCATGAAAACAGTAGGGAAAAATCTACACAGGTGTCAACAAAGACTTAATAGCATATGAAAGTATGCCATAAAATAATTACGTTCAAAGGTGTAAGTGCAGTACATTTGAAAACAATACATCTTGTATCTTTCGGTGTCTTGTCACATAAGGTTAATGTCATTTTCTGCTGGCACTTGAATTTCCTTTGGTATGGGGGTTTGGAGGCGGTGGGGTTGGTGGTGGGGTTTTTGGGGGGTTTTGTTTTGGTTTTTTTTTTTCATTTGGTATAAATTAATAACAGAGCAAATGCAGCTGGCCAAGTAAGATTAGATAGCCCCTGTTTATCACTATATTGCTTAAAGAGAATGTTGCTCTGTGGAAATTCTGGGATTCCTTTCACGCTTAGTGCAGAATTTCTCTTTATTCTGGAATGATAAGTGTGGTGACTCTCCACCAATTCTTGTAGGTATTTTTTAATTGTCATGTACTAGCATGGAATTTATTTTTTTAGACTATGAATTTTATATTTCATTTTGAAGTTGTTAAACAGTTTTGAAAACAAGTTCCTTCATGACAACAAAATTAAAGTCTGTGACTGAATTAGAAGTGTATGAACAAGAAAAGAGCTATTTGTCCATGGTTTTACTAATGTCCTAATCAACTAGCTGTGTTTTCCTTTTATCTCCCTGAAAATTGTATGCCTTTCATGCTGACCATCTTGCAATCTGAAAGTACCTGTTTAAAGCAAGCCAATAAATGAAAGATTTCAGTGGCTGAGCTTGTCCTCGCCTCACGTAAGAATGTTCTTTGTGGCTTTAACATTCCTCAGAGAAATTCTTTTGTGGTGTGTCCATTAAATGTTGAGATTTTCTGATTGATATTACTCCACAAGATGCCCTTAGTTACTGTAATACCACCATTCTTTAGATGTATACTGGTCATCCATAGCCTGCAATATTTTCACAATAATAAAAAGCCTGCAATAAAGCAAGTAATATAGTGGAGTATTCTGGTGGAGGATAGAGGGATTTCATTATGTGACTTGCAAATTAACAGGTTTGTTCTTTAATAGATCATGAAGTGACAAATTCCAGGATTACTACTTCTGCAGTATAATGGTGTATGTGTCTCTGAAGTGTAACCATTTTGACTTGTTTCCAAGGTCGACCACTGAGGCAAAATTCATAGTGGCTTCCAAAACCATGTCTGATCCAAAACATCGTGTGTCTTACTAACGATACTTGTTCTAATTTAAATGCTTTCAAAATATTTCTAGGAACGTATTGTACTTTAACACAGGTAATACTGCTACTGTGGCCTACCTTTCTGCAGGACAGCATTTTTGGTTTTGCAATTTGTATTTAAAAAAAAGAAAAATAAAAGCTTCAGCACTTTCCTAGTGTTCCAAGAGTTATGAAAACGCTAAACAGCTTTCCCTATCTGACAGCAACACTGGCTCTCTGCTGACCGTAACATGTCAGCCTTTGGGCAGCTTCTTGTCATGTGTTCAGAGTAGACAGATGTGTTGGAACAAGCCGTTTGTGGCTGGAAAGTCATAATTCCAGTTGGTTTATACATAGCTAATGAGCAAGTACTTTTCCTGAAGTATGGAGAGGAAAATCTTCAAATTAAAAAAAAAGTATCAAAAATATATGATTAAAGACACTGCATGTCTGAACATGAGCGTTTCCTGCTTCTGGCACCAGTGCGCTGATAGGAAATGTTCAGGTCACAAGTTACAGATTTAGAACTGGGCATCCTTGAATGTATTTAGGATATGCTCAAACTTGCAAATAGAAATCTCTTCACAAACTCAGCAGTTCTTTGGAAGTTTAAGTATTTGTTTATGTCGATCTTACATAACTGCTTACATAGAGCAGTGATGTTGGGAGAGTATTTTATGTGTCTATCTTCTGTCTTCCTATGTCTATCATGTGTCCATCTTAATGTCTATCTTTTACTTCATTTTAGCAACTGGGAAAAAAAGTGACAAAAAGTATTTTTATTTACAGATAACTCAAATTCAGATGACATCATGATGGAGACCAAACTGTAACAATCTCTCAGTTGCTTTTGTCGTAGAAATACTCCGTAACAGGTTGACTTTAGCTATGTTCACATCTTGGACAAACACCCACCACAGAATCTTGTTCATTTTGACTGTCTTGCAGAATATGCAGTTTCATTCACTTCCTTCATATTCCTACAGATAACACTGCTCCTTTTGCTATTCCTCTTCATTTTGTATATTTTGTCATATGTGTTACACATGTAAGAAGAATGGCATTATCACTGAATGAGCACATTGAGGAACATTCTCTTTTCATACAAAGGCTGAGTATTTTTTAATTGATACTACAGTATTGAGTGACTGGTGTTTCATCTTCTAAAAGATAAATTCAGATGTGAGAGCTAAACAAAATATAGTCTTCAACATTCCCTGTTTGTATGAGGATTACAAAGAAACAATGAATTAAATGTAATAATCTTAATGCATAGATAACTACCTATTACCAAGCGGCCAAGAAAGTATTAATCTCTTTGGCTATAATGGTAGAACTTCCATGCTATTAAGTGCTTTCTGAGTTGTTCAGTCGTTTAATATTCCTAAGCAATAGTATTTTTAATTGGGTTTTGTTTTTGTTTTTCAGAGTCAAAGGCATTGTGAGGTGAGGGAATAGATAATGAAGTATCTACCCATTTCTAACTGGCTGACCCAGCTTGGTCTTGCAGAATATTGCACGCTCTTTGAACAATGTGATGGCGTAGGGGTAAGAATTGGCTTTTTCAATAAAATTCTTGAGAAAATGTCAAGCAAGATGATATAATGCAAGTGATTAATGTTCCGTGACATGATGTTGGAGCAAAAAACCTAAAGGCTAATAGTTTGCTTTTGTCTTAGGAAAGGGGAAAAGAAAACCAAGGTCTTTTGTAACTGTGTACTAAAACACAGAGAAATAGAATCACTTACTGGTGAGCTAGATAAAATGAGCATTTTACTGTTTCTAATGCTGCTTGTCCTACATTACTTTTAGCTGTCTCAGATTGGAACAAATGGACACGCTCACCAGAGCAAGAACACATAGATAACTTTTGTTCTGCAAAAGTTATCAAACAAGTTTCTTTCTTAAAATTCAGAACTAGATAAAATATAAACTTATGTGCTAATGGTTATATGAAGTTGTTTATAGGGAAATGGATACTATGTGGCTTAAGAATAATCTTCTCTATTGAGCAAATACCACATTACAGAAGGACCTTACATCAGTCATCTTGAAGATCCCTAGAAATTTATTTAGAAATTCTTAGGAAGCCCTTTTCCCACAGGTCTGTCTCGATCAAAATTTCCTCTTTAGTGTCTATTTTGTGTTTTCAGTTCTTATCATCCCTGTACACATTTATTTACACTTGCATACTATATCATCGATTAAACGCTGCTTTGACATGTTTTAATTCTGACTGGCTGTATTCCTAATCCGGAAATTAAATGTAAAAAATACAATCGAATATTCTCAATAACTCAAAATATCCTTGGATTCACTTTTAAACAATTTTTTTAGAATTTTCTTTGTCACTAATCAAAGTTTCATGAAGTGGTACTGAAGTTTATTTAAAATTGGCTTCTGTGTTACATCTGTGCTGCTTGTATACCAGAATTCTTAATGAGTGTCATGGTAATCTCAGAATTCAAGCAAAATAAAAATAAAATTATTTTAAATATAAGTAGAATTTGCCACAACTAGGAAAAGGACAGCATTTTCTACTTTCTCAAATGGACTCAGCCAGTAAGACTTAATAACGTTTTCCAGCATGCTTCTATGTGATTCACACTACCATTGTAACACAGAAGACAGTAGCATAGAACTATGGGACAGTTGTTTTGACAGGCAACAAACAAAAAAAACCTGCAGCAAAGATAGTTTACAGCTTACTGAGCCTGAAAGCTGCCTGTAAAAAGTTTTTGCTGAAGTGCAAAACTTAAAAATATGCTTAGTGCCTCATTCTGGATACAGTGGACTTTTTTTTTTAAGTTCAAGGCCATGAGTCAGAATTTCAGTTCTGCAATATCTGTAGATTACAAGCGTTATATCATTTCTTAGTTGCTCAGCCAAACTGAATATTTTCCTGAAACAAAACTTTAATTTGAGAAAATGCCTGACTTACCCTGACTTCACATATTTACTAACCTGCTTAATACTAGGCATATGCTTAACAACCATGTTGAACCAAGCTTCTAAGTTCTTGAAAGTCTAAGTAATTGCCTTTGATGTCTTCTACTTTTAAAAATAATTACTAATAACTATTTACACTGGGGTTTTTATCTCTGCAGTAGAAGGTATGATTATATCCGTTTTGCTGAGGAGGACAGTGATGCACAGTTTCTTGAATTAAATTGTTCTTAGCTAAGTAGTAAATTCATGGCAGTAGAAGACAGAGTTCTTGGGTTTCAGTCCACTGCTCTAGCCAGTTCTTAAGCCAGACCAGAAAGCACTTATGATCTTGAATGAAGAAGGAAAACTTCAAGGCAGGAGACTCTTCTCCCTGGCAAATAAAATTTCCACATATTAGTGTTGTCTGCTGCAAAATGCAGCAAGTTCTTTAAAACTACAAAAAAAACCCCAACAAAATGTGTCTGTAAAAGCTCCCACTGTGTTACCCTCAGCATATGCTGTTCAGTACTGGAGTTAACACCAACCCTTTTTGTGCTCCTCCTTACAAGCTTTTTGCTAAAGTTTGAAGAGCAGGCATATTGCATTTGTACTTCTTTGTGTGTGGTTTTTCTTGGATGTTGATTTTGGGGTTTGGGGGGAAGGGTGTTGGGTTTTTTGGAGAGAAGAAGAGGGAGCCTCTGTCACTGTTGCCAAAGCTGAAAAATCCTTTCTACTGAAATGTGCATTCATCATTAGTACCAATTTTTGCTTTTGGGTAAACCTAGAAAGGGATAAAGTAAGAGTAATAATTATTCAACTCCCTTCTTTCATGTTATTAGACGCATATGAGGTATCATTTGAGAAACACTTGATATGACATTTTCAGGCATGGCTGAATTTCCCTAACAGCTTTTGAAACAGTTATAGCTAGTGACACAACAAATTGAGGCTTTCAGCAGTTAGAGGACTACTCAGTCTAAATCAAAGAATGCCACGCTTTTGCAGTGGTTTTAGTTTGAAGGAAAGATTCAAAACTTACAATTTCAAAACCAGTGGCTCACTTAGAGTAGAAATCTGTGTCAATTGTCTTATTTACACAGTGAAACAATGTGATTTTATATTTTAGGGTCCTAGGCCTGACTTGTCAAATCTCCATTAGAACAGGCCGCTTTTAGTAATATGACTTGCCAGTAACAAAATGGAGTACATCCTATGTATTTCTCTTTATCTGATCTACAGTGAAAATACAGAACAGTAAGAATAAATACGTTTGATCATAAATTTTCTGCTTTGGATGTGTGTTCTTTTTGCTCTGAAAGATGTCATCATCAAATGAAGTTTTGTACATACTTATAAATCAACACCAAATTGAAATTTTGTACTGGCTTATAAATAATGCCTTGAGTTATTCAGCAGCTTATTTTGAAAACAAAATAGTAATGATTTTGTGGAGAGAAAGGGGAATAAAAGTGAACAGCTCAGGTTTGATTACCCAAATGCATTATCTGGAAATTTATGTTCTTCAAAACAGTGTCACAACCCATGTTATCTATTAATTACAGTGAATATCCTCTTGATTATCCAAAACCTTCCTTTCCAATATTATTACACCCCTCAGTTCACTCTGGGATTTATCTTCCTTCATTAGCTTAAGTGCAATTGGCATACTAGCACTTTTGGGGTTTTTTTATTCAAAGGAGTAATAGCTTTTAGAAACTCTCCAGCTGTCTTGGCCAGTTCTGTTTTGAGAAAAAATTTAGAGGCAATGAATTAATGTTTTAAAAGAAAAATTCTTCATCCCTTCACTGACACAGCTCATCACGACAAAGGGGCTTCATATAACACGTAAATATACTTACGTTTGCTGTTACGTAGCTTACAGTATCAGAAACAGCAAACCTGTCTGAAAGAAATTTGAATTCTCCTGGACTAATAGGTATAGTATGTTCCTTACTCTGGCATTTGCTACAGAACGTACTCCATCAGAAGTCGATCTTAGATAAATGGGAATTGAAAATCAAGTCCACCGAACACACATCATTTCTGATATCCTGCTGCTTCAGGAGGTAGGAAAAAAGAGAGGTGACATTTCCATGTTGTCTCCTAAAGACTAAGAGAATGAGTTAAGGCAACTTTCCTTTCACGAAGAGAGGACAAACTAATACTCTGATTCAGCCTAGGATACTGCTCTGAATACAGATCACAGGGGTACTTTACATAGACAATAAGAAGAATAGCTAAACATTAATCTTTTGGCAGGGCTTTAAAAAAATAATATAACCTGTACTTTTTTTAGAAGTTGTCGTTTAGAAAAGGCTCCACTTTCATATCACTTTCTATTGCTCTCACAGTCTTCAGCTTAACAAGATACAGTAACGTTAACAGATCATAATTGACGGAAGACTGTGTCACAAATGTCTTCCTCGCTTGGAAAGATCATATCAAAAGGTCTAAACTAAACTATTCTGTGTATATGCCACCTCATCCCTAGTGAGGAGAGAGGAAGAGTGTTTACACAGGCAGTCCTGACCCTCCTTTTCCATTTGGGACTTTGCTATGAATTAAGATTTGATCGCTACATCTTTTGTTGCTTTTATGATGCCTTTATCAGTTCAGCATCAAAATTCAACTCAAGTTCGTGAGAGTTGGAACAAGCCCTGTAAGACATTCTATTCTGAGTGGAAGGATACAGTGAGGTGTTACTCAGCTATGACTTATTGTACAGGATATTTTGAGAATAGTTAACAAGATAACAAGATACAAGTATTATGTAGTCTGCCCAATAATTCTAAAGATCACTGCCTAAGGCTTTTACAAATTTATTGTGAAGCAGTGATTCACTTGACTAACATTCCTGCTTTTACCCTCTCTTGGTCAAGATAAAAAGACTTTTGGAACATGTGTAGGAATCAAATATTCATAAAATGTGTTTAGCTACTTTAACTTTTCAGAAGAAACTAGAACTGGTTGTGTACAAGTAGATCAGTGTATTTTCTCAATGTTTTCTGAGGAGTTCAAAATTGGTTTAACAATTACGTAACTTCTACAATTAATTGGTTTAACTTTCTTTAAAATATGAATATAAATATGACATTTTTTAACTGCTACTGTGAACAGATTAGGAAATTATTCAAGTTGATTACTGCAGTGAAACTAGACGTATTTCAATTAGAATCTATTTTCATGTGGCTTTGGGACTGCATTTTGTAACCTTTTCAGGTAGTGGAGTGAGGAATATATTACAGTTCTCAATGTAACATTTTTTCAGAGGAAAGGACTGTTCAAACTGCCATTCACATGGTGAATTGATTTATAGATAGTTATGTAACATTTCAATCAACTCACTGGAACATTCCAAATTCTATTAATATAGCTACAACTCGTGATTGTTCCGCTTCAGATATGTTGAGCTAAATCTAGTCTTGCCGTACTGCTGGTGATTTCAGTGAATTTGAATTTGAGTCAAACATTTTATCTCCAAACTGGAGTGTATATATTTCTTGGCCTCTGGACTTACGTCTTGCAAGGTGACAGCATGATGCCATTTGTTTCTCTTTTTTTGGCAGTTAAGTGCTAGAATTCTTTAAGCTAAGTTCTAGTAAAAGTAGCGGTGGTTCATATTTTTATGGGAATTTATCTTGGTGAGCAATGTTTTTGTTCACTCTCTGGTTTTGGCTAATGAAAACAATTAAGTGTATAATTGAATTATGTGCTTGAAAAATAGAGCCAAAATGACCTCTGAGTTGTTCTGTTTACACCAGGATATTTACATCCTAGATAGCTTTGCCTATTGTATTAAAGAATTCTGGGAAGGCTGCAAAACAGATCAGCTCAGTCAGTCATACATGAGTGCAGACTGTTTTGTTTTCACAGTAGGGACTAATGGTTGTTATCTAGTCTCCAGCCTATTATGACATGGTTTTGTTTTGTGTCTGTCTGTGACAGAGTGCTGTGTCTAGGAGCAAAGTGCCTAATCAGTTACACTGAAATTCTTGTTTTCCAGCACTGAACTGTACTGAAGTCAGACATCAGAAAAAAATTTTTTTTTAAATCTTCCATTCTATTAAATAAATACTAATGTCCTACTAATGTACTTACCAGTGCGGAGCAAAGGCGATATTATTCTGTTTGCTGTTATTTTGAGCTTTAAACACCACTATTGTATTTGTTGCTGGTTCAACAGTTTCCAGACAGTGCTTAATGTGATGTCACTTTAATATGTAAGCATTTTCACAAGGTTAATTTTATAGGACTAAGCATTTCTTTGTACAGTGAAGTTAAGTTTTGGAAAATTTTGTCAAAACATTTTCTGTTTTCTAAAATGTTATCTGGTTCTGAAACTGCTTTGAACAGAACATGTCTCGGTACACTAAGACTTGGATTCATACCGTCTAACTCTAGCTACCTGAGCTGTGTTTCCACAGTAATTAACATAATGCCCAGCAACACATTTGACCTGGATCGAATACATGCACGTGATCACATATATCTGTTGAATTAGGCAGAGTACACAATACGAAGTTCACTACCGTTGTGCTTTTACGCTATCTTTATGCCAGCCAATGGTAGGGAAGTGATTAGAATAATTGCTTTGACATGAGTAGCATTAGGTAATCAGTAGAAAAATAACCATTCAAAATTGTTAAACCACTTCAGTCCAGCAGAATGAATTTTAGAGTGGATCAGTGCTTTGAACAATGGGGCTCTGATATTTTTGATCAGTATTAGAAAACTGAAAGGCTGCTGTGCCATTGACTCTTGACCTTAATTGAAGCTGGGCTTCCAAAATGCCAGCCTAAGCAGTCTGTGCCCTCTTCAGCTTTCCTTTAGCTGCTTTTTCCCATCTCTGTATCATTCCTTTTGTTGTTTGTAAAACTATCCTGCAGCTGCATGGTGAACCCATTGGGAAATTTATCTGGCTGAAAACTTTTTTTCACGATGAACCACGACACCCTCATATTCATCCAGATCAAGTCCCCAGCCAGTTCACTGTTCAGCTGCACAAACACTTGTACAAGTATGAACGGCCAAGGAAGAGACAGCAGAGGTGAGCCCTGGTGGCTGAAACAGCCCCGCTGCCTGAAGTGAAACTGCAGCTGAAGATGTTCTGTTAGGAGGCAAGTCACTGTGCTCCCTCTGGGTATTAGAAAGAGACAGATGAATTCAGCAGATAATTCAGTCCACTTTCAATTTGAATTACCTTATGTAGGTCTCTATATTTTTTTTGTTGATTGTAGAGAGATCCCAGGATGGCTGACTTCCTGGCAGGTCACTCAGCAAGTGCTGACAGCTGGTGGAATGAATTTAGGCCTACAAGCTACAACTGCAGTTGGCCTGGAACATTTCATCTCTTCTTCTGAGTGCAGCCTTCCAAATTTCAAGAAAGCGTTTGTTTCCTTTTCTCTAAATCCTGATGATCTCAAATATTTGCTTAGGGCTTATCACTATATTTCATTTCCTTGCTAATCAAAATACGCAAGTGGAAAAATGTTTCCAATTTCTTCAAACTTTCTTCCTAAGTGCAAAATTGTTACCAGTTCTGAACATATTTCCTACCACTGTTTCATGAACAGATGACCGCATGGCTGTGTACTGAGTCAAACTGATAGTTGCTCGAGTCCAGGATCTTGTATCAGGTAGTGGCAAAGTAGGTGTCAAGTGAAATGTGAAAGAGCACACCAACCCGTAGTGATGCTTTCCCAGAATACTAAGAATTTAATCTAACAAAAATGAAGTTTCAAAAAGGTATGAATGTGAAGAGCCATAAATACTCTTTGCACAATCCTTTTGCCTGTATCTTGACTTTACTTTTGATGTGCACTGCAGCACATTCTGGATCTCGGTGTCCTGCCATCTAGGCCAGTATCCATTCATGTATTCATAGCATGCTGTGACTCCTTTGAGATGTACCTTTTGTTTTCTGTTCCAGGGAAATTGTAGAGTCAGAGGGTGGGGCCTGCAGCTTGCCTGGGCTTGTCCCAATATGGAATCAAGATGCATCCAAAATTCGGGTACTAAGCCACTCCGAAGTAAAGCAAAATATGGGCTGTGCTTCTGTCTGTGCTTATAGGAATGTTCTCAGCGGCTATCTAGAACCTTTTTGTAGTCTTAGAAATGTTTGATTGGCATTGCAAAGAAGCCAGGAAATAACATATCCTCTTCTAGAAGTAGCTTCTTCTGGTATGAGAGAAACTGATGACAAATTAGGTGTAATCTGACTCCTGTATTGCACAAGAAGGTCTTCCTTCCCAGAGCGTGAGGCATAGCACTCTGTCCTGTAACGATGAGCAGCTCAGGACAGACATCGTGAAAGCTATAGCCCGGTACTTACAGAGTAGCGCTCCAGGAAGGAGCCGTGGTTTTCTCAGTATCCTCTAATACAACTAAAGCAGGTTTTGATGGTATGTGGGATGCTATGTGGGATTGGGACAAAGTGATATTTAATCATGTTACCATATCGTGCTACAGTCTTTAGGAGTGTGGTTTTATTATGATTTATTACCTATAGTAAAAGAATAAATCATGCTTCAGATGTGTTGAGGAATCCCACGATATTGTGACCGGCTCCTTCGGTGCGGTAGAAATGTTACCTATAGAGAGGGTAATGTAAGTATATAAATGCAAATGTCTATTTTGATATAATAAAAAAATACCTTGGATGTTGCCTTGGATGTTGACATGGGAGATATTTCTTGGTTCCTTTATAACCATGAATTTAAATACAGAATTATTTTGGAAAGCTTTGTATCATTTGACTATTAAAATGTTTGTGTACATTTGTAAGTATTCGTGATGTACTTTTCTATACATCATTAGTTGAGTTTTGATATATAGAAAGATATATAGAAAGCTAAGTGACAAGAAGGGGTTTTTTATGAGGTGTTCTAAGAGCTAGAACTTTGTTTTTCCAGTACCTTCTTTTACTGAGCTGAATTCTGATTAATAACATTTTATGGCTTAATGTGATTTCATTAATATCTTAGAGTGTTTTCCTTTGAGAGGCTACAGGTATAAAGAATCTTTCCTTTTTTTCTTGTATGGATTTTCTTATACAGAGAGATTGCAGTTTTAATAGGATATTTATTTAGATCTTTTGTAATTTTATTTGTCATACAAAGAAGGCCAGCCTTAATGGATTTAAATAAAATATATGTATTGACATAATTTATTGTGGGTGAATATAAAATAATATGCAAAACCTGAATTAGATTAAATGTAATTAATATTCCATAACTTCCTGCTTTTGGTGGGGAAAAGAGATTTTGCATTTAAATTCTTAAATAACTGTTTCTGCATATGTTGTATTTCTTGCTGTGCTGCAGTAGTATAAAGTTAAATATGAAGTGCTTTCTTGCCATGTGGGTCTTCTCCTTGTCGTTCATTATATAGAAGACCTAAGATGTGTGCTATTAAGAAGAAAGATGAGCAAGCAGTACAGATCCTTGCTTGTGCTTGGGACAATATAAATAGAGACAAGTCCATCTTCCAAGAAGGTGTAAAATAATTGAGGGACTCCCTCATGTGTTTTTATTAGATGGCCAAAATATTTAGCATAAAGCCATAACCGGTTTTGCCTTGTCAAACCCAAATATCTTGCCTTTGTCACTCTCAGATAAAGCCCTTTTACTCATTCTGGGTTTTTTGCTTCTCTTTGAAACATTACAAATACAACCAGAGTGCTTTGGAGCAGTGGTATGTAGTGTCAACCTGGCAGATTCCAGACTAGTGCTAAAGTATTCTGGTAGCTTTGCCAATAGATGGAGAGGAGGCTGCTTTGAACACTTTCATCTGCATAATAGTTAGAGGTGGTATTGCTACCTGTGTGGTCTATTTTGCTCTCACTGAGAGATACAAGGATGCGAAGTTTGTTGCCATTTCTGTTTGAGGAGGTCAGAAATGTAGATGCTGTTACAAAGTTGTAAACATATACCTCTGTACCATTTCATCTGTTGAAAGTTCCAAATCTGTTTCTTGCTGCTTTCTGGCCTTCTGTTTACCCTTGTCTCTACATCAGTTATGTTCTAAATGAAAAACTCCCCAACATCTGTCACATGCAAAGAAAGGCTGTTAATTCCCTTGTATTTGAGACTTTTTACAGAAACATGGGAAAACAGAAGCTTACAAGGAAATCTTAGCTCCATGGTAACAGTTCTTCCACTGCTAGAAGCAAAGAGAGGTAAATAGACCCCCTGGTAAAAAGGAACCCACAAAACCTTGTCCAGCTTCTTTCTGGTATTGTGTTCCAGTTTAATATGTCATTTACCAAAACTAGTCAATAAAAGAAGCTGGGTTTAGTGCAGTTTTACCCAAGTATTTCAAACTTCTGAAACAGGTCTGTCTAATCTATGCCAGCACAAGTTGTTTGACACGATTTTCAATACCAAATTGAAGGGGGGAGGGAGGAACACAACATGTTATTGTCACAGAATATGTGAAATAATTTATTTTTACTAATTTTTTTACTACTAATTGTTTTTTGTTAATGATGATAGTTTTCTTGTATTATATCTGACAAGGGCTGCACTTAGGTTTTTTGGTTCTAGCAGTGGCTGATACTAGCTGACTCAAACACATGAAATTCTGTAGCTCTGCTAACTTCTGGTAGCTACAGTGAAAACTTTTTTTTCCAAATCCTTCCAAAAGTTTTGGTTTCTTTCTGACTTAAGACTTACAATAATGAGCTGCAGATTAGAAGAGTTTAACAGTAAACCAATTCCTGTTGGAAAATACTGATTTGTCAGAACTCAAGTTTTTAGCCAGTAGTAAATGAAGGTCAGACATCTGGTATTATATGTGCCCAGTTTGTACTCTTCTAGGTCTGCAAAAATTAAATGTGCTGTAGCCAGAAACTCCAGCAAGCCAGAGCATGTTCATGCTCCAGTTTGTCACTGAATGAGCTAAGGTTTATATAACTCCTCAAACTCTCCTGCATTATTTCCCCAGGGCTCAGTACTGGGGCCGGTCTTGTTTAATATCTTTAATATCTTTATCAATGATCTGGATGAGGGGATTTAGTGCACCCTCAGTAAGTTTGCAGACGACACCAAGTTGGGCGGGAGCGTTGATCTGCTCGAGGGTAGGAAGGCTCTGCAGAGGGACCTGGACAGGCTGGATCGATGGGCCGAGGCCAACTGTATGAGGTTCAACAAGGCCAAGTGCCGGGTCCTGCACTTCGGCCACAACAACCCCATGCAGCGCTACAGGCTTGGGGAAGAGTGGCTGGAAAGCTGCCTGGCGGAAAAGGACCTGGGGGTGTTGGTCGACAGCCGGCTGAACATGAGCCAGCAGTGTGCCCAGGCGGCCAAGAAGGCCAATGGCATCCTGGCCTGTACCAGAAATAGTGTGGCCAGCAGGAGTAGGGAAGTGATCGTGCCCCTGTACTCGGCACTGGTGAGGCCGCACAGGCTCGAATACTGTGTTCAGTTTTGGGCCCCTCACTACAAGAAGGACGTCGAGGTGCTGGAGCGTGTCCAGAGAAGGGCAACGAGGCTGGTGAGGGGTCTGGAGAACAAGTCTGATGAGGAGCGGCTGAGGGAACTGGGGTTGTTTAGCCTGGAGAAAAGGAGGCTGAGGGGAGACCTCATCGCTCTCTACAACTCCCTGAAAGGAGGTTGTAGCGAGGTGGGTGTCGGTCTCTTCTCCCAAGTAACAAGCGATAGGACGAGAGGAAATGGCCTCAAGTTGCGCCAGGGGAGGTCTAGATTGGATGGGAGGAAAAACTTCTTTACTGAAAGAGTGGTTAAACATTGGAACAGGCTGCCCAGGGAAGTGGTGGAGTCCCCATCCCTGGAGGTATTTAAAAGACGTGTAGATGAGGCACTTAGGGACATGGTTTAGTGGGCATGGTGGTGTTGGGTCGATGGTTGGACTCGATGATCTTAGAGGTCTTTTCCAACCTCAATGATTCTATGATTCTATGATTTCCAGGATGATCACCTATGGGACATTTCTGCTTGCAAACTTCTCTGAGGCTAGGGATCGCGAGGCTTCTTGACTCTGACTCATAACAGACAGCTCTTCGGGAGTTTCTGAAAGACCTGGTGTCTCCAGACCCAAGACAGACCAAATAGCAAGACTGGATGTTGGTAGCTTTGTTATGGAGGTCTGGTTAGCTGCTGACTAAACTTGTCTGTTTCAGTTGGCAGCCGGGGGGGACCTTAGAAAGCACAGTTGCCATAGCTCATAGTTTTCCAACAAAATATTGTCAGATTTCAAGTAGTGGAGCATTTTTCACTTCGTATTGTCATTCTAATTTGGCCTGATACGTCTTCGATTAATTTGAAAATTACCAGCAAATAAACTTGATTTCCTAGCCAACAGCTACGCTGGTCATTATTTTTTCTATGTGGCATCTGTGGGAGTTGAGGGAATGTAGCATTTTGTTTGTTTGGGTCCTTTCTTTTCTAGGACAAGTCTACAGTAGAAATGTGCTTTGACTTCTGTTTATCAGGAAATCTACAAGAACTGCTGTGTGAGCGATCCATGCATACCATGTCCTCATCTTGTGTAGTTACTTCTGCATTTTATCATTGCAGCTGCACAGCAGTGCTTTTAGAGTAGGTGTATTTTCTCCCAGTCATTTTAGGAAGACTGGAATTCTGATGTTTAAGGTCAAACTGAAAAGTTCCAGTGAATCCTCTTGTTTTGTCCCATCATCTCTTTTGTTACCGTAAGCCAGGCACATTTTGAAAATGGTCTCTCAAGAACTGGCAAGTACCCAACTCTTGGCATGATTAAGGTACGCAAGCTACAGCATCCCAGGTCTTGGGACCTAGGTCCCAGTTATGTTCCTCCTCACTCATCTGTTTAGATAGCTGCTTGTGTAAGTGTCTTTGCACTAGGTGAAAAGATGCACCTGTACATAATCCCTTCCTTCAGAAAGCAGAAGTCAAGGGTGACCACAGAAGGCCATAGTAGTGCGTGATGTGTGGCCAGCGATGGCCAGCACACTGCTGGTTTCTCAGCCTCCCCTAGGCTGATGTCACGAAGAACAGTGCTTCACCACTAACGTTTCTGTGGCAAGGTGATACACAGACAGCATGATGCCTTATAGATAAACAGATGATTATGGGGTATGGCAGGTCAACACGGAATGCTGATGGGGAGGGCTTGACGGAGGTGCTGTGCTCGTTTCAGGACATTGGTGCTTCCAGACTTCATCCCACATCTCAGTAAACCCATTTCCAAAGTAGATACAAAGTATGAAAACAACAAAAATTTTGCAACAAGGAATGTAACCTAGCATAACTCAAAGTAACTCTCAACTACTATAGCTAGTGTAGGCAGTCCTGCGAATTCTTCATTCTTACAGCTTGCAGACGAATTCTCTTTAACAGCTTTGCATCAAGTACGTACCAGGATGGGTTGTGTAAATTGTCATATGTGAAGACAAAGACCAATTTTCAATTTCATCTGAAGACAATAAAACTCTTAGGAAAAGGATGTAGTGACTCATACAAGAATAATCACAGTTTATGCAGGGCTGCCCAGCTACCAGTCCCATTACTTAGCACCCAGTCATGTTACTAAGGAAATTACTTCTCCTTTTCTAGTTCTTATTCATAAAACATGACAATGAACCATGACATTACTTCCTATGTAATTACAGTGCCTGAAAATTTCCTGAGTTTTTAGAATCAGCCAATAGAGAACATCTTATGTGCTAACCGATCTGAGTTTTTGGCATGCTTTTAGATGTTTTTTTACCTGAACTGTGGAACATATGGTTTAGATAAAGAAGAAGCCAGACATTTTCCTTTATGCAATGAGGAAAATAATAGTGTAGACTTCTGTAGCATCTTCCACTTGATAAACTGATAAAGTACTATACAATCTTCCCTGTGAAAAATATCTACCACTCTGATGTATGTTACAAAAATGTAAGTATAGGTCTGTCCTGGTTCCCCTGGCTGGGATAGAGTTAATTTTCTTCCTAGTAGCTGGTATGGTGCTGTGTTTTGGATTTAGAATGAGAATAATGTTGATAACACACCGATGTTTCAGTTGTTGCTGAGCAGTGCTTACACTAGTCAAGGACTTTTCAGCTCCCCATGCTCTTCCGACTGAGCAGGCTGGAGGTGCACAAGAAGCTGGGAGGGGGCACAGCCAGGACAGCTGACCCCAACTGGCCAAAGGGACATTCCATACCATGGGACGTCATGCTCAGTACATAAACTGGGGGGAGTTGGCCGGGGGGTGGCGACCGCTGCTTGGGAACTGACTGGGCATTGGTCGGTGGGTGGTGAGCAATCGCATTGTGCATCACTTATTTTGTATATACTTTTTAAATTAATATTAATTTTTTCCCTTCCTTCTCTGTCTTATTAAACTGTCTTTATCTCAACCCACGAATTTTATTCCCTCCCCAATTCTCTCCCCCATCCCACTGCAGGGGGGAAGTGAGCGAACAGCTGTGTGGTGTTTAGCTGCCTGCCGGGTTAAACCACAACAAGGTCATACATGAAGTAAATGGGTCAGAATACTAGAACTGAAAGTGTAATCCAGGTATCTTAACTCCTCTTTCTGTATTCTCACCGTAATTCAATTTTGCTTGCACAGGACATATTAGTGAGGCATTTTGGTGTCCAAGATGGAATCACAGTCCGTTGGTTTTGGTTCCTTTCTTTCTTTTCCCCTGCTCTTCCCCTCCCTCCCCCAGGCATATTTTGAAGAAAGATTGTGCCTGAAATATCCTATGGGAAATTCCATAGATTGTTACTTGTGGCAGTGAAATTGTGGAATCCGTCACTGTGCCTGCAACATTTCTGGTACCTCTCTGTCCTCGGTACTTACCTGGTTTTGCACAAGTGGCAATGACAAAAGCAGAGTACCATCAGCTAGTCAAGATTTGCTAGCTTTCCTAGTTCACCAGTGGCTCAAATGTCATTGCATTTGGGGAAAAACTTAATTGAAAAAAGATTGGAGTGAGTTTTTGTTGTGCATTTAGGCCTCATTTTGTGTGAAATTGGTTTGTATTTTGATCTTAACGTCAAGGTTCTGTTCAGTGTCAGTATGATGTTATAATTTTCTGTAATTTGGGGGGAGAAAGTTATGTAAGTGTAGAAGTCTGCATCCATCAGCATGCCACAAGTGGTGACTTATGTCCTAGCACCAGTGAATGAATCCTTTGGGAAACTGTTGTCTTCCACATTTACCTCAACTTTTCTGTTTTGGAAGTTGTTATAGTAAAAGGTGTGTGGCAATACCAACAGTGATAATGCTTTCCTACCGCTCATGCTTGCCTTGAAGAACCAAAGTGGGGTTGCTGTGGGAAGGGGAGCGCCAGTCAGAAATGCCACTGTGAGCTTCCTTTGCCTTGGTATATTAGACAAATTTAATTTCCCTTACTGCATATTTGAGCACTCTCTGCCTTTATTTTTTTTCTCTCATGTTATAGTAAACTTCGTCTTACTTGAAAGATGCAAAGATACTGTCTTACGCAAAGATTCTACTCATATCTATGAAAATTCCCAGACTTTTCCAAAAACTTTCCTACTTCTGCAACATACATGATGGCTAAAGAATCTTGTCTTGATGAGCTAAATGTTTCTTAAGCTCTAGCTACACTTCAAAGGAAAGTCCAGTGCTCTTTCTGTCTTGAATTGCTTCATTTTTAAAAAAACTCATTTCGCTGTAAGATATTTTATCTTACATATTTTATTGCAAAATTCAGTGTTCTGGACAATGCATAAAAACCCAAACTACAAAGAGGTAGATATCCTAGTTCTACCCAGTACCCAGAGATGTCATTGTGATAAGGCACCATGTGGAATTTTAATCCAGCTGTTGTCACCATTGGATGTCGCTTAACTTGTTTGGAGTGAGAATATCACAGATGCATTTATTTTTGATGATTGGTTTGGTAAAACATAGAGGTCCTGGAAGGTGAATAATCTGCTCCTTACTGACATTTATCATTTAGGTAGTTTAGGACCACAACTTCAGCAACATCATGTCGTCAGGATCTGAAGTAGATACATCAGAAGCTTATTAAAACTAGCCCTGGTAAAAATGGGGAGAGAGAGTGAAAGGATTGAACATTAAAGTGAAATGAAAATAGTGCATGGAGAGGATCTCCCAAAACAGAAGAACCATACAACTGGTAGGGATTAAATATTTAATGTCAAAATCAATTAAATGTTTGGTTAGGCAGAGAAATATTTGCCTCTGGAAAGCTAATGCCGATAGGATAGCTGTGAAGAGGTTTGCAGAATGTTGGCTTATGAATTCTGACAAGAGGGAAAGAACAGTGTTATCAAGATTGCTTTGGATAACTGGAATAACTGCGGCAAACCCAGGGAAACGTTGGCCAGGCTGAGCCAACAGGGAAGAGGCAAATACAATGTTAAAGAAAAATTTGATCTAGACAGTGCTTTAAAAGTCAACTGAGTGTGCCTTGATTTCTATTTAAGCAAAAGCCCTTCGGCTGAGTCAGTGGTACAGCTGAAAGTGCCTGAGGTAATTTGTTAAAGATGAATGTCTATAATTCTCCGATTGTTTTAAAGGGTGTACTTTACAAAAGGAGGTTAACTAGCCATCTGTTCTGTCAATAGCTCTCGATCCTTTACAGCTATTTGACTCTTCGTTTTAGAAAATGCCTTTTATACCACCGACCTGTTGCACAAACGTCATGTAACGTGGTGGGATGAGGGGGGAGTCTGCTAACGTAAGTAAATTGTGTGTGTGTAGTATGTAATAGACTCTGAATTGTCCGTGAACAGGGTGGATTTGGGAAACTGCTAGCTTTTGCTGTAGTGCTACTTTGGGAGGCGAAATTATGGAAGTCAGGCTCTTAAATCCACGGAAAAGGGCGAGGAGAGGTCACCGCACGCAAACGGCTTGTGTGCGGGGGGTTCGGCGAGGCTCGGCCTGACTAGCCTGCGGAGGGGTGTGGTTGGAGAGCCGTAAATCGCGGCCCGGCGCTGGCTGCGCGGCTCAGAGCGCCTGCGGCCGCGGCGCTGCCTGACCTGCTGCACGCAGCCGACGGCCGCGGGGGGCCGGAGGGGCCGGCCCGGCCCGACGCCACCTCCCCGCGCCCGCCGGTGCCGCGCTCCCCAGGTGAGTGGCGCCCGGGAGTCGGTCGCGTTTGCTGGGGTAAGAACGTGAGAGTCGCGGAGCCGGGTCCGTCCTTTCGCGGCCCGGGCGAGCGAGCGATAAGGCGCTCTTGGAAGGCTGCGGCTGAGTCACCCTTCGGTTATCGCGAACTGCTCTTCTTCAGGGCAGGCTGGTGCAAGTGTACGCGCCGGCTCCTGCCGCGGCACGGCCACACCTTGGTTGGGCTCTCCCGAAGAACGTCCCGGTTCACTTACTGGAAGCGCTCCGGACCGCTGGTGGTTGCGGCGCCGGCCTCCGGCCACCCCTTCCTCCCGCCCGGCTGCCCGCTCCCCCCGGCACCGCCGCCCGCGGGGCTCCGCAGCCCCGGGGGACCTGGACGGGACATAAACCTCCGACTAATCCCCAGAAAGCCCGGAAAGAAGCGGCGGCAGCAGCAGCGATCGGACCGGTAACGGCGGGGACTGCGTTGTCTTCTCGGGCAGAGAATGAAAAGCTGGTTTTGCGCGTGAGCGTCCCTCTGTCCCTCCACCTCTGTCGGGGCAGGGAACGGAGGAGCAGGGCGAGCCCCGACCCTGCCGGCGTTGGCTTGCGGGCTGCTGGAAGTGCCATAGCTGTGGCAGTCACTACCGAGACGTTTGATCCAATGCTTAGGTTTCGTGGGAAGGGATCCCGTGGAAATCTGTTAAATAGTCTTTAAGTATAAAACACTGGTGTGCTCGAGATACCGAGATACTTCACTGAGTAGACAGAAGGGAAATGCTGTGTCTTTTTTTTTTTTTTTTTTTTTTGTCAGTTAAAGAGGAGCGTTCTTTCTTTAAAGAAAGCGCTTCTTTCTGTCCAAATTTGTAATTTCCGTAAGTCGGTTGTTAGTTCAAAATAATTAATTGCATAGTTACTGCTGAAAAGGTTTTTTAAATACTTCAGTTTCAGTTAGAGTGGGTTGTTTTGTGGGGTTTTTTCCAGTAACATTGTGGGAACAGGAGCAGGCAAAATAATAAATGACTTCCTATACTAAAGGAGGAACAAAAGCTTGTATTTTGAAGCATTAGCTGAAAAATGCTTAGATTTGACTGTAACCTTGGTGAAGTCCTCTATTGCTGCCAGCAAAATGGGGAGAGAATGTTTATTTCAAGTCAAGGCTTCATACCGTTCAGGATTACTGAGCTAACTGGTCGGGCACTTAAGTTTCTGGGATAAGTTCGTAGTATAGGCCAAATGAAGAGATCTCTACTTGTTATTGAATCCTCCTCAATGATAATTTCTTCATGGCATTTTTTATAGATATCAAGGCATTCTACCTGTGAAAACTCGTGAAGAGAAGTGTGGGGTTTATCTGTTTCTCTCATCTCGAAACAGAGAAATTTCGAAGATAACTTATCCTGGCCTGTGTGCCTTCTGTTGCCTGAGAATAATAGTGAAAAATAATATTTTAAATAGATTGTCAGATTACAGTGCAAGGATGTATGGGGGTGGAAAATGTATGACATATATAAGGAGAGAGAAAGACAGCACGAACATTTTGATAGCACTTCAAGACCCTTTGGAAGCACTGACCTGGCTGTAATCTTGTGGGGAGTTTTTGATGTTTGACAGACTCATGTTTTTTCTGATAGTAGCTTAAAGCCTTTGAACTATTGCGTATGCTTTCTCAATCTATTTCTCCTTATCATAACAGGCTGTAGGTTCTTGAACCTTAATATTCTTCTCAAAGTCCTGTGACCTGTTTGCTGTAGCAGCTACTGCATCAGTTTATCTTGTTTAAAAAAAAAAAGGCAGAAAACACAGGTTGTAGAAAGCTGCTTCTAAGCCATTTTGGGAGCAGGAATCCTCTCTTTTTGTTATACTAATGAAGAAGACTACATTGCTTCTAGGGAGACAATGAACATGTAATCTACCTTGGGTTTATAGCGGCTATAGTTTTAACTGTATTTCTTCCTATGATGTGTTAACTTTAGTGGCTTTTCAGTCACGCTCCTTCTGTTTCCCTAACTTATTCTCTTACTACACAAAAAATAAATCCGAGGAAGTTAATCTCATTTTTGTCCTGAACTTGACTTTCTTCACCATTAAGGTCGATCACTTTCATTATTTCCTGTGTGTATCTGCATAGTGCATGCAAATGTGCCAAGTAACTTAGCATGGAGAAAAGAGTAATGTATCTCCCACTCATCGTAATTTACTGTTACTGGTTTTGAGGGAGGGAGGGCAGGTGGGTGGGAGGAGGTTGTGAGGAGATTTGCTGTGTCAAAACTAAGTAGGGCTTTCACAAAAGTTGTCTCCATCTTGTAAAGACCTGAGAACATAAGGCAGTTGTTCTTCAGTTGGATGTATTAAACCGTGTTAAGCCCTCTTAGCTTCATAGCATATATAATGATAAAGGCGTGGTAAGACTTTGAGTAAAGTATTGTACCATTGGTGATATGATAACACCAGGTGTAGACTTTAGAGAGTTTGATCTAACGGGGAGAATCACCTGGGCTGTAGATCAGTAAGACTTTGAGAGATGTGTGAATCTTTTAATGTCCAAAACTGGTTTAGATATAACTCAGAGTTTTGAGATAGCTCGAGAGTCTGATTCAGAACTCTGAAATTGCTTTTCCATTGCCTTTTATAAGGTTTCCATTAGCATGAGCATATACAGCCTTGGACTGTGTGTTACGCCATTCATGAGTCTCTGAGGCCAAACTGGAGATTTCCCTTTCCCCGACTTCCCCTCCTCCAATGTACTGAAACAACAAAGTAGCAGCCATTGGCACTAGTTGTGGTACGTTGTGGTGTGGAAGGGACACTTATTCTCGTAGCTGTATCAGGTTGAATGAACCATCAGAACACTTCTTCAGGCTGTGTGAACATCAGAAAGCTTTCATGACAACAAGCTGAGCCAGAAAGCTTGTATTTGCATCCCAAAGCCAAGAGGGCAGGAGTAGAAGAATATTTTGTATGTTGTTTTGGGGAAGCGAAGGTTATCTGTTTCATCGTTCGTATGGTTCTTTTTTGTTTTGAGCAATGATGTGAAGAGATGCACACCCCATCGAATTAGAGCTTGGTGCACGTTTGGTCTTGCCCACCAGATATGTATTTTATTCTATGTCCAATCTCATCCTGTTTTCCTAAATGCCATGTTGATTTTAAAGGCTTCTTCGTTTGTATTCCCTCACCCTCATCCGTAACAAAAAAACAGGATATGTCAGAAGTTAACTGGAAACCTTTCATGCCCTCCAATTCTCTGAATTCACATTCTGACTCCTGCCGATTCCATTCCCATATACTTTCCCAAATCACAGACTGAAGAAAGAGAAATGCCACTCTATATATAAATACAAATTCACCTAGCATTTTTAACATTATATTGGCATGAGTCAATCTTGTTTGCATCTAGTTAGAGGAAACTTGTATGACTTCCAAAGTGCTCTGTTTTGTTAAATGCTGCATTTTAACAAATGGGAATGTGTACAATTAAATTTCAGTTCCTTTTGGGCTATTGTTCTGCTATGATTTCTACCATTTCCATTGTTGATTGCATAATGGCAGATGTTCAAAGCACACTGTCTCTTAGGGAGTAAAGTTTTCAGGGTTTCTATATCTAGTAAAGTCAAACATTCTTTGAATCATATGCTAAAGTATTTGAGACATTCCAGAGTCTTCAGCTGAAGAGGCTCCCTCCTTGCAGTGTTTATATTCAATACGAGAAAAAGGTATGGATAGTTTGGCAGGACTTTTGTTACTGAGCTAATTGTTGTAGTTCTTGGTTTATGTTTATGAAGAATACATAGTACAGCAGCAGATAGGCAAGCAGATGAATTTATGGATAGAAGTTAGCAGACCTGTTGTTTTTGGCATTTGTTTTTTTGTTTTTTTGAGGTTTTTTTGAGGGGTTTTGCAGGGAGGATTGCTTGAAATATTATCAAAGCTTCTGTACGCACATAATTGTGGCTAAGTGTCTTGCAAGTTCTTGTATGTAGGCATTTCTTTCAAACTTTGGAACTCTAACTTGATTCCTCAAAACAAAACTCAGGTGTGAATTTGAGGATTGGGTATTGAATTTGTAAATCATGGGATGTTACTGAGAGTGACTTAAAAGGTGCAATGATTAGGACGTAACTGAGAGAGTTTGTTTCTTTTTCTTAAGAAGGGCTTCGTAGGAGGGGAGGTTAAATGGAGAGTGCTGTACTTCAGAGGGTCACTGTTTATTTGTTGAAAATTCTCAGACTGTTGGATTGGAAACCTACTGGATTGCTATAACAATTATCCTGTGATTTGGTTAGGAGAGGGAATTTTCAGCTTGCTTTATGGATTCTCAAACATGAAGTGGTTGACAGTTTACTGTCATTGTAAGCCTATCATGGACTATCAGAGTTGATACTCTGGTATCAACTACTAAACCAAAGCTTTCGTTGGTTATATTTATACCTGCTTGGTTTTGATACCCATTTGCATGAAATGTCATGTGTTCCATTTCAGCATAGTGGTAATCTTGCAGGAAAGCCTAAGGAAAATCTCTCTGACTGGATAACCTGCCCTCAAATAGTCAGAATTCAGAGATTTGGAGGTGTTTTTTATAAACCAATAAGAAAGTACGATTATTAAGTACAGAATCTCAGCAGCCCCAAAAAGGAGACTAACAACATGTTTGTGCAATATGAGCAAGCTAGCCTCCAATTTTTCAGACTCTTAATGTTTGTTGCCTTACTACAGTGAACACACAAAGTTGAGTTTTCAAATGAATGTGTAAATTCCAAGAAGCTCCCCCCTCCCTCCCCCCCCCCCCCCCCGCATTGTTTGAGGCAATTTTTATCATTCCTCTCTAATATTAAAGCTGAATTTACTGGAAACAAGCGCTCTCAGTTTGCTTTAGCTATAGGAGGTTGTAGCTTTGCGGTAAGATTTGCATTTTAGAGCTTCCTATCTCTGGACCGGTTGTTTTCATTAGAACAATTGTAATGCAAAACTGACTTACAGCACTTTTTTTAATTATTATTATTTTGAAAATAATTATGTGATATTTTTAATACTAGCCAGCAGAAACTCTGTCCTCAAACCACACGATAAATGTAGAGGTGATTGAGTATTTCACATCAAGGGCCCATATGATAACTTATGGAAGATTTTTTTTGTGAGATTGTGGTTTGGTTTCTTTAGGATTTTGAATTGTGTTTGGATCTGTGTAACTAAAAATGTCAGTTCTTATTAACTTCTCAACTCTTTTCTACTCTTTTCAACAAGGAACCTGACCAAAGTGAAACAGATTCTTTCTAGGCAGAGATGCTATTTCCAGAGACTTTTCTACTATAGTATATAGCAGCTGTGCTCAGACAGAGCCTTGGCAAATTGAAGATTTAAAAAAAAAAATCTAAATATTATTTATCATCTGTAATTAATGAGTATTTATTGTAGGACCTTCAATAAGGGAGAAGTGGGAGGAGATTTGTTGTTGAAGCCTGGAAACCTCATCCAGCCTGTGAATCTCTGCAATGCAGCTGACAGGAAATAGCAGAATTCTTTCATAAATTTGAGATCAGCTTTAGTGTTACTGTAAAACTAAGCCTGTTATGATAACCTCTGAGTAGAAGGAACAGTAGCAGCAACACTTTGATAGTACCTGTGATGCTGAGGCTGGAGAAGGGAGCAGGAGGACTATAGAGCTAGCTCTGGTTTTTTTGCAACACCTGTGCATTCCCCAAAACCGGAGGAATTCTTCTGCAGCTGTAAGCAGCTGACTTCCAGGCTGCTGGGCCTTCAGGGTGCTACTCTTATTTTTCAGCATGAAACTTGACCAAGGTCAGAACAGATTCTCCCTGTCCATAACTGTTATTTCCAAAAGCTCTTCTGCTTTCTGATTTCATATCAATCTCTGCTGCTCCTGTGGCTTTTCCAGTTTTCGTAGGAGGCACCTGGTTGACTACCACCTAGGTTAAATAATGTAGGACTGGTTGACCTTTAGGTCTGTGTGTATGTTCCATAGAGTGGCTTTTGCAGGCTAATATAACTAGATAGGATAAGGCAGCCTGTCTTCTGTAATATAACACTATAAAGTGAGCATAAGGCAGCATTTTTTGAGGAACAGAACAGCGATCTGTTAATGCGCCTGAAGTGTTTGTCTCAAAGTTTTTTGCTCACGATAACAAAAAAGCCTGTACTGTACGGCAGGCTATAATTGATTGTATAAGAGACTGACAGCTGTGCAAATCCCTAATGTCAACAACAATTTGAGCCAGCAGGCTGTGCATGCTGAAGAAGAGAATTCCAGTAATCTGCTCCTGTCCTTATCTCCTGGGTAGAGCCCTTTAGTTTACAGCCTGTTAGAAATATGTGACCGGTTCTCTGCTAGATTTATTACTTGAGCAAGACTCTCCAGAAACAGTTTTTTCCTCACAGTGTGCCAAATACTGGGTTTAGAAACATATTCTTCCAAACCAAGCTGTAGAGTGTCCTTTATTTTTTGTCCAAATGTTCTTAAAACTCTGCTTTTTGTTAATGATTCTAAGTTGATGTCTGAGTCTTCAGAGGATGTGAAGGAGCAAGAAAGAGGAACTTTGTGGATAAAAATGGAGAATTGCTCAGGGCCTGCTCTTGCACGTGTGTCCAGGCTGATTGTTTTTTGTTGTGACTTTTCACATGTATAAAAGTTAATATACACGTGTGCCTGACGTGCAGTTGGGAGCAATGTGACTGGATTATAATACAGGCTACATCTTGAGGTATCTGACTGCCTCAAAGCAAGGCAGAAGTTCAGTTCTAGATGCCTTTGTTAGTCATGCTATTTAACTTCCATTAAAGCGGGGGCTTTGGTGACTGATGCGCTATGATATGTTTTTGTTTTTCCAGAACCAAAAATGATAGCTGCAGGAAAATTTTCAAGTCTTCCCAGAAATGGCCCAGTGAACCACCAGTTCTCATTAGCTTCTTCCATGGACCTTTTGACCACTAAACCTTCACCAACTGAGCATCACTCAGACTCCTTTCAAGACATCTCTATCCATGGCACTCTCCCCAGGAAGAAGAAGGGGGCAGTTCCCATTAGGTCTTGTGATATGTTTAGCCACATGGGAACATTGCCATACACCAGAACACACTGGCAGCAGCCACCTTTTGTACAGGATGTTATAGAAGAGTACCCTCCGCAAAGTGAGAAGAGCAACAAACTCCATGCCAGGTACCTTGTAAAACCTTGATTTACATATGTCTGTTGCGTAGGAGTTGTTATGTATTTTTCTAGACCTTTAAATGTCCAGTTATAGGTGCAGCTGTTTATTATAACTCTGCATTCTAACAGAGGTTGATTTTTCTCCCTAGTACTCAATTTAGGTCTTGATGGAAGAAGCCAAACAAAAAACAGCGTGAAACGTGGGGAGGGGGATGAGTGAATCTGATGCATAGGTTTCAGGAATTATGAGAATTTCTTTTTTTGACTTAGTGAATAGCTCAGGCTTCAAAATAATTTTCCTTTTGCAATAAGATTAGTCAGTATATGGGCTGTTAAATACTCATGCCTGTTTAAAATGTCCTTCTATACCACTCCTTCTGTGGGATCCAGTGATTTGGATTTTTAGTCTTTCTTTTGACATCTGTGTAGTTTTTAAAAATAATTTTTAAGGACTAGGTCTTGCCTCTGAATGTTTAAAAGGTATAGCATTGCATGTACTCTTCCCATGGAGGAAGCTTTTAAAAGTCACTGAATTGCTTTGAAACGACCCTTTGCATTGTTCTAACAGAGCGGTTTTAGCCAGGCAGTCAAACCGTTCAAACTTGGTTTTGATTTGGATTCAATGCTTACACGGATGGAGTGCAGAGCAAAAGGAGAGTGGTGTTCCAGCTGCCTCCAACCTAGAGCTACATGTGAGCTGTTTTTCTTGAAGACTCGGTGGAACTGAACGTACACTGAGCTAATGGCAAATTTTCCCTGTTTATTATTCTTGCCTGACTTCCTGGTTATAACATCCGTGACTCTTGAGAAAGAATTATACTTTCATAGCTAGCATTTATTTTGGGAATCTATTATCATCACTGATAATTAATTGCTTACAAAAAAGTAATTAATTTTGTAAGTGTCCAGTTTTTGTTCTCATATTGAGGTCTATAAAATGGTAAAAATTTTCAAGCTAACAGAAGAAAAATTCAGTGTAATGAAGTGGATCAGCTAAAGGCACAAAGATGAGAGAGTGTTAGGTTGCTTGGGTGACAGAGTTAAAGGTTGAGAAAAGATAACCAAATGCCAACTTCTGAATTAGGATTTATAGTTTTGCTGTGTCCATCACTATGAGATTTCTTGTTCTCAAATTTTGTGAGGGAAGGACAGTTCTAATCATGTGGGGTTGTGTGTGTAGAGTGGGTTTTGTATGCTTTTTTGCTTGCGGCATACAGGATCAAGCTTTCTTCTCACTTGAAAATAAGTCTTTCTTCTCTATACCCCATTCACTTTGAAAGAAGAAAGGGCCTCAGTATGTTTAGTATTCCTGTGTCACTGATCTCTGAGCTGTACCTGCGTACATGAACTGGCTTTTTAACACAATTTGCTGCTTTGATTTGCGTGCTTTTAGAGAACGCAAGCAGCCAGTGCTGCTGCCATAAAAATAATACGTTGGTATACACTGAAGTTTTATCTTACGTCTTCCTTCTCAAGAGCAGTTACTAAACATGATTTGCAAGAGACATTTTCTTTTCTTGAGAGACCAAAACCTCTGTATTAAGTATATTTATACTCTAACTGATAACTTTCCTTGTCCTGTGAAGAACGCTTTTGCACAAGCAGTAAGAGTATGAACAGGGTGCTTGAGAGGAAAATGTCAAGAAGTTTTGCCTGCTCAGAATTAAAACATGATGCTTTTAAAATAATAAGAGATTCAAAGGATGTTGGTGCAGCCTGTTAATAGAATTTGTGTCTTCTGAGTCATGGCAGCAAGTGCTGTTCCTGTGTTTGATCTTCCAATTGCTTTGCTAAAACACACATGGAATGCTATGGTAACAACTTCTAACTTTAGCTTTCTTTAATTTTTACAATGGATCTTTATATGTTCTGCTCCATGAACTGACAGCTGAGTTGTATTAGAGCAGAAGACACTACCAACTTGACAGTCAGCAGATATATCGCTTCTTGAGTCTTCTTGGGATGACTCTGCACATTTCATTAGTATACTTAAAAGAAAATTGAGAAAGCAAGTCTGATTTTCTTGTGGTAAGCATTCTGCCGTATATGCTAGGGTATGTATTATAATGCTTACACTCATGTTGAAATTAGTTGGGACTAATAGTATAGGGAAGTCCATTTTACCTTATCAGAGTTTTATCACAAAGCCTTGTAATATTTTTATTTCAGTGTAGGAACTTGTGAAATAGTATAACGTTACATGGATATTCTCACTCAGGAGTAAATCGCTCTTTCATTGCTATAATGCTGTTTACAAATTTAAAAGTGTGAATACACGTTTTAGTCAGATTTTTTCATCATGCATTGTTCAACCCAAGTGCTGTATTTGATGTCAGTAGACCAGAACTAATAGTCATTAGGATTGCAGTGTTCATGTGCACATGGATCCAATTATACTGAACTGTGACTCAGGCATGTCATAGTTTAAGTTTGATTAATTCTAATTAAAAAAACATATCTATGATAACTTTTTCAATAATTCAAAATGAGTAATATAATCTTTAATATATAAATACACAATACATAATTTTTTGGGACAAAAAATAAACCAAAGCAAGGAGAATAGGAAAAAGATAATTAATTCTGTCATTCCCTAATGGAACTCTTCTGATTTCCAGAAACTTTTCTCCTGTCTTATATTACAGCTACCTAATTGCATTACTCTGCAGCCAAGATGAAGTGGATGTATAGGAATTTATTTGAAGGATTATATTCTGTCAGGATTTTTACATCTATATGACCAGAAATAGTATGTATTTATGGAATTTCTAGTATCTTCTGGATTAACATGGAAAAATAAAATTGACATACGAAAGTACTCTTCTAATGTTGCAGTGACTAATTCATGCAGCTTCAGGGGAAAAAAAAACAAAACAACAAAACACACAAGAGATGAAGTCTCTTCCAACCTGATAGTCACTTCTGAAATCTTGGAGAAATTATTTTGTCAACTTTCAATACAATAAGGTTGTGTTCTCTTCTGTTTGGTTTGGGAATGTACCCCTGTGCTAGTTAGTTCAAGGGGAAAAATGTTTTCTTTCTTAAGAAAGCCTATATCTGATTTTTAGAGTCTCTTGGAAGTAATTAAATGACCAAGGTTAGAAGCAGCTGAGCTCTTGGAAGTTCTTGAAAGTTAGTTTTATTGGCTAAAATAAGTTGTTCTTCACTTTCAAGAGAGAATTCTTATTTTAGCCTGTAAAACTGTAAAGCTGCTTGTGTGTAATATTCTTCATTTTCTGACATTGACAATTAAACCTAAATAAGGCACAATTGGAATTTCCCTTTGACACCTGGTCCATGCGTTATCTTTGTTTAATTAGCTTCGCCTTATATTATGATACCTTTATTTAAAAGAAAAATTGTTTAAATGCATATCTGTTGCTAGAACCTGTAGTCTTTTTTTGGCCTGTGTTTTGTGGCTGCCATCAGGAAACCCAAAATTTCCAAGCTCTTTTTTAATAATTAAAGTTTCACACTTGTGTGGATGAAGAAGAGGGTCAGCCCAGACGTCTTTCTTGCTCTTCTAAATGAGGCAAAGAGTACCTGGCTGCGTTTGCTATATCAAATGCTTCATTTCACTATGCTGATACTCATGGTCTTGTGCAGCTATCTTGACTAAGTATCTCTTCCAGGGAAGTAGAATAATTCTCGTTTCTCTATTCTAGTGTTTTGGGAAGGGTAAGTGGTTCTTCCCCCTCACCCCCAATACTTTCCTAGTTTTCACAGGCAATGCTAGCTCAATTATTTGCATAAATTTAGACTCTACAGATCTTACAAGGCATATTTCATTTCAAATAAATAAATATTGGAAATGTCAAACTCATTTCAATTTTTCTGTGACCAAGCACATCACAAGTCTGCAGTCCTTATTAGGAAGATTTGTCATGTACCTACATTTGGGCAAAAATCAGAGAGATGATGAGTCATAGCCTCATGTTGTGAAAAGCACGAACTTGAACTTGCATTGGATTAATAGAAGAAATGGTGTCACTTGGAACTACCTGTGCACTTGGATGATTATGGTTCTCCCTGACTGACATTCCAGTCTAACAGACTTGTGGCATTTTCATGCTTTTTCATTAATGCAGCCAAATATCCCTCAGATGAACAAGACCTAAAAGCAATGCAGAACTAGCACTATCACAGCAAGTTTGAATGTAGTGATGAAGGCAGCCGTCAAAGACCAATTTCAACATTCTACACCATTTCAGTTGGATGTCAACAGTGCCCACGTATTCTTGGGTTAAGGTAGTAGTTGTCTCTGTGGGTCTGGTACTGGCTCTGATACAAACATACTTAAATGTTTCCTCATTGTAGAGATGCAAGGAATGTCTGAAGGTTGTTAAGAGGATGGAATGGAGCAAAGATTTTTTGCAAAGAATCTTTTGCAAATATTTCAAAGCAAAAGTAGATTCCTGCATTGATACTGTGCTCTCTGTTTCATGAGGCAGTATGATTGCAAGAGATAGCAGAACAAGTAATTGCTTCTTGGATTGTCTGGCAGCTGTCAGCTATACAATTCTGTGTTCCTAAACTTCCTAATTAAAAAAAAAAAAAATCTAACAGTTTCATAAAAACTAAGAGTCTGATTCCAAAAGACGTTTCTCATACAAGGCTTATGTTTTGTTTGAATTTCAATAGGGCTGCATATATACTATCCATTACTGGTAAGCCAATCCACATACCAGGGAAAGAGGAGGAAAGAGGAGCATAAGACATGTTCTGAAGATTTTTCCTCCAGTTGGGGTTTTGGGATGAAATTAGTGCTTTTACAAGACACACAAAAATCCATTCCATAGTCATGGGTGCTGCCGCACGTATTCTTCAGTACTTGGTATAGAATAAACATCAACAAAGACTTTTTCCATGGTTAGGATATTCATAGCATTTCTTCTTATGTGGATTCCGTGACTAATACATTTTGAACCTCGTGCCACAGTCTTCCTCTTAGCAAGTTGTCATGGAGGAAGTCATTCCCTCTGCGGCCTCTAGCTACTTATTTTTCTGATATTGTGAGAAGAAAATATATTTTTGATACCCCACTGTCAAACAGATCATTAGTTCCAAAGTTGTTTTGTGGGGAGAGAAATAATGCAAGTGGTGTGATAGTCGCAACATTGTGTTCTTAGAGAGTCAGGCTAATAAAGATGTGATCTTCACAATCAGTTTAAAGCATGATGAAGGAAAGAAAAAAGATACTCCTTTCTCAATACTGGTAATTCCTCTATTGCCTGCAAAGTAATAGGAAAAAACCCCACAGCCTGTATTCCTGTTGAAACAAACAGGCTTTGCAACAAAATTAAGTGAAATTCAGTTTAATAACAGCTCTGGTGTGAAACTGTAAACTGTTAAGAGGCCAGAAATAGGATCCAAATTTGCACCAAGTTGGCATTGTTGGGTTTTTTTTTTCTCTTCATGATGCTTTGAAGGAATTTAATATAAATTTCAGGATGGATAATCTAGCACAGTAGCAAAATCAAAGCTAGACACAACTTCTTATGAATAAGGTTATTAATTTTTTATGCAGTTTGTAGAGTAACATGCCTGGTTAAAGCCGTTAGTGTTTCATGTGTGTCCAACTCAGACTTTTTAGTGAAGATACTTGACTGATAAAAGTATGTGTACGAGAAATTTAGCATTTGATGGAAAGAAAGATGAGTTAATTTTGTCCTTGCCCTGTATGTGTAGTATGGGACTCTTTGAAGAGTAGAACTTTGGATATTTTAGGAGAAACTGTATGGTCACACATTTGCATTAAATCATTATCTTCCCTCTGCTGAGCCTTCCCCTCGGAAGTGTTGAAGCACACCATCTGCCAGAAATGATCACTCTTAAGTTTCTTCATTCTAATTAAAGCCTTCAAACAAAGTTGACATTAATTTACACTGGCTGTTTCCCATTATACAGGATGTTTGTGAATATATGCTGGTTTAATTCCTGTTTACTAGCTGTCTTTGCAGTAACCATTTCATCTGTTGACACTTGCAAAGACGATTTTTTGTTCAAATTCCATTCTTTGTCTATACTGACATTTCAAAAATAGAGTCACTGATAAACAGTAGGGCTGTACTGTTGGAACTGGCTTGGAATCAAAATACTTTGTACATTTCTCTAAATTATGTGTAATGCCCTGGATGCTTTGTTGTATCACTGTTCACGAGAGGTTCTGACCTACCAGCTGGTCAGAATTAGATTCCCCACCCCATTTGTAAAGCTTTACTTTTAACTGTCTATATATTTAGAAGCATGGAGTTGTAACTACAGTGCTATAATTTTAATCTTTTCTCCTTTTCTCCTGTCTTGGTTCTGTGTTTTCAAGCCCTGTAAATTCCTGGCTACACTGAAAGTCCTGAATGCGATTTGTAGCTACAACACTTCTCTTTTTATTGATGTGGCTACAAACTACCCCTTTTTCTAGGTAGATAAGGCATAACAGCTTCTTTTTACTCTACCAAAATCTCAGACATGAACTGTTCATATCCAGTATTTTTTAACATGGTTTAGGCAAAATTAGGAAAAAAAGAAATATTGAATCTGGTGGGGGTGGGGAGGGGTGGGGGTGGCAGGTTGTGATTAGCTTGATTCTTTCACTGAGGAAATGGGCAAACCAGTGGCTCTAACGTCTTCCAATGCTCACTCAACCCTGTTGCAAAAGATCAAAACGTGGCAAATAACCTGTAAACTAAAACGTATTTCATAGATTAGCCCTAAGTATCTACATACAGATGCTAAGAATACACTTAGTTTCTGTAGTTCTGAAAGTATGATAAGTGTATCCAAGTGTATATTTAGCTAGGCTTCAGACTCTTAGTTTGAGCACTGGTCAGCAGACTTTTTTTTCCCTCTTGTTTTTCTGTGTCAGCTTTTTCCCCCATTATTTCAGATAAAGTGCTATCATCTAGCATTGGACTTTCTGTTGCTGCAGCAGAGAGGTATTCTGGAGTAGATTAGTTTATCTGGTCATTTAGGATGCTCTGTACTCTTCAACATTTCTGATCTTCAAGGCTCTGCATGTTTAGCTGGGTGAGACTTGCATACTTGTCTCATCTTATATAACTGTCCAGGAAAAAAAATAATACGTTCAATTTTAAACTTGACTAGTACCACTGACATTAATAGGGTAACTTCATCAACATAAAGTTAAGCAGGCTCACTGTCCTCTGCAGGACCTTGTCCTTGGAGGGCAGTACATTTGGAAGGTGTTAGTCTTGAGGTATAAAGCCATTAATGGCTGGATTCTGGGTTCCTGAAACTTTTCCTTTCCTCTTAGTGGTATTACCACAATAGATGAGACCTGCTGAAGTCCTTGAATTGACAGTTGATATATAAGGGAAAAGAGCTGGCAAGGCAGTACTTGGTGAGGAGCACGCTGTCCCGGGATTTGCTTCTTCCTTGTCAGAATTTGCAGCCTGTTTTGCATCTCCAGATGCTGCAAATTCTGTTTTTCTTTGGGTTCTAAGAATGTATTGGGTCAGGTATTTAGACAGCATTTATTTTGTTCTAACTAGTGATTTTGAAAATCTTATTTGTCGGATAATTTTAGTTTGAGTATGTATTACTTTTTTTCTATGAATACTGTCTGTGTGCTTAGAGCATATCGTTAGGTGCACTTTGAAAATTAAAATAAAAAAAAATTTTATCAAGTTAAGATTTGAATATGTCAAGTAAAATAAGTATTTTACATGTTTCCTGTGTGGCAAAAAGTAAATAATGCTGTTTGTTGGGTTTATAGATTGCAATATAGTTCTTCAGGTATGAAAATATTTGAAAGATTAATAGGAAGAAGATCAATACCTTTGGTTCCCTTTAAATTGTAGGGTAAGGTGGGGTGGAAATTTTTATAAACCCACAGAGTTTAAGTAAAAATAGTCATGGTTTTGATGTAATGCCTGAAACTTCCTCTTAGTGTGAGTTGTGTTTTCCAAAAAACCTAAACCAAACTGTTTGTGAGTTTGTGGTTGTGTTTCTTAATAGGAGTAAGACAAGTATGGTGAATTTAGGGCTACTGAATATCTCATTGGCTTCTTCCGTGCACACACAAATGGTTTTTCAAAAGGAAGGATTCCTTAGATGTTGCCAAAGCTTCATGCTTTTTGTCCCAGAATTTCCCATTCTTTCTCTTGATCTGTCCTGTTCACGTGTGCACCTGCAAATCTGACCTCTGCTGTCTCAGAGGTGGAGCAGAGCTACCCACTAAAGCTGGTAGATGTTTGTGGTAGAAGGAATGCTCTGTTGTATAAGCAGAGAATAGCTAATGTTTCCTGCTTACATTCAGTATCAAATCCTCTTATCCTTTAACTTTCGGGGGTCATGTCTGTTTTGGCTTGTCTGCCTTTCCTTTCCAGCCCCTCTGTCCATTGTTGGGGTCAGATTCTTCTGTTGTGAAGTTCTACTCAACACTTCACCCCTTTGTTCCCATTTGATGCTCACATCTGCTGCATTTGCTTGCTTGACAGAGACCTGCAGAACCAAAGCTTCGCTTCTTGCTTTTCATGGGGATTTTGGAAACCTGGCTACAGGCGACAATTATCAAAAACCTGCCCATGTGGGATCTTGGGGGAGGGAGATGAGGGGAATGGGACAAAATGTCTCAAAAAGAGAGACCATCTCTCCAGTATTGGAGATTAATTAAACCCCAGTCCTTCCACTTCTGAGCAGAGGAAATGAAATACCATATGGGATGGGCACAGTTGTATCATTGTTTGAAATTAATTGTGGGATCAGGACCTTATTGTTAATGAATGACTTGCCAGGTAAACTTGGGCCCAAATTCCTCAAAACCCAACCAAAATGACAGTATATTATTTTTAAAAAACTTCTTGAAAACTTCTGTCTTTTCAGGCTGTTTCTTCTTCAGGCAGAGGACACTGTATGTAGTGGAGAGTTTCTTGAGTTACTCCTTCTGTCACACCCAAAGCTTCTCTCCCAGCTCTGCTGTTTCCTGGTCTCTTTTGTAAAGATTCTGGAGAGCCCTATTCACTTGTACCAAGTACCGTATTGCTTCCTCAGCTTGCCTCCTGTCCACGTGTGACCATTTATTTTCCTTTCCGCCCCTTTTATGCTTTAAATAAACATCCACTTTCCAAGACCACTGCACGGCATAACAAGAGTATGTTGGTACCTATGGTTAACAACCAACAATCCTGCAGATAAATGTGGAAGTGACTATTTTCTTTTCAGTCCCTGGATGAAGACAGGTAGAAAACACGTAGCAAAAAGGCAACTACAATTTTAAAATACCTTTTTTCTCACCTGCACTTAGGTGCTTACTTCTAGTAAATGCTTTTCTTAAGCAGAGCAGCAATCGTTTTAGAGGCCTTATTTTTAAAACCACTATAAATCAGAAGAGATCATGACAATATTGTACTACGACAACTGTCCTTGTATTTTTAGATTATGATAGACCATTTCTATATCAAAAGTTTTACCAACTGTATATATGCTGCCAGGCACCTGTTAATCTGTCACCTTCTGGGTGAAACTACCAATTGTAGCTGTACTTCTTCCTTTCAGCAAGAAGTGTTTGTTAGCAAAAGATATCCTGCATTGCAGTTTCTCCTATGCTACAGTCCGATACGTATTTTTATGATAGGTTGTGAGATACCCGCTGGCCTCTGAAAGTATTACAGAAGCTACAGTCAGTTCTTCACAACTCCTTTTCTTCCCTACCCTTGTTATCCTTCTTAATACCTTAGAACTGCTTTGTTACACTTCACAATTTGTTGTTCTTAAAGGTATTTTCTGTTTTTCTGTTCTGTAGCTGGATTTTTCATGTCTGTTCTGGTAATAAGATAATTCGACGCTTCCGCATTTGAAGAATTTCAGCTACTACTGCAGAAACCAGTTCACTTAGCACAGAAACATACAGACACGTGAAATTAAAATCAAGTATCCCTAACATTTGCTAACCAGCTCCAATAAAGGAACGGTACTTCTATGCCCGCTTTTTGCCACTTTTATGTGCTAAGGTTGCATGTTCTCGGAGTTGTGTTCTGAGCTTGTTGCAACTCACCGGTGTAAACTTGTTAAAATACAATCTATTTTGATGATGGGAGGTAGAGAGGGGAAATGAGTGATCAATTGTAATACAGGATTATAAATTTCTGTTAGGAGGAAATCAGTGAAATTGAGTAGAATATCCCCAGTGTAGTTAAATGTCACATAGGAGGATATATCCCTAATGGTCACTCACAATATCCAATGCAGAGAGGCATTTGATGTAATGAGCTTCTTAAATTGGGCTAAGGGAATAGACAGGGAGGACAGTTCTTCCTCCCACCATCATCTTATTTAGTACTGAAGCAAAGGATTAGCTTTGCTATGCTTCAGTCCACGTACACATTCCTGAAAGACACATCTGCCAAGTGACAACCATGCTTTGTGAATAAACTGTACCTAGATTTACATGAATTTCAGGTGAATTGATGGAGTCTGTGATTCTACTGAGCATTTGTCAGTCTTTTGGGAATGTGCATATGCATTTTGCAAGGTTAAATTATTTTTGAACACTTAAAAATTTGCGGAGCTAGATTCTGAATGACTACAGCAACTAAACAACTCTTTACACTGACTGTAAAGAGTTGCAAGCTGAAGGTATAAGTCGACAGACGACAGCACGTATATAGAGAAGTTTGTAGAAGCAGTGACTGGTTTGGATAAGCAATAGTCTTGCTGCCCAGCCACTACTTTCACAACATTGTAACAGTCTTGGGAATAGAAAATTTAAGAAGGGCTTTGAAGAACAGAATTTTGGCTCTGGGACTCCTAAATGTTAAGGACAATAAAGGAAAAAGAATGGGGGTGCCTAGTCTGAGCTTTTGAACAGGTTGTAGAGACCAGTACTGTATGTGGCGCAGAAGCAGAAACTGATTTGGAAAAGGCAGAAAAAGTGGGGTAGATTTTCTGCTGTGATAGGTAAAATGGAGCAAGTGGGGAGATGCAGAAGATTGAAGTGGTAAAAGTAAATGGCTGTAAGTTATCTCTGCAGGGGCATTCTGAACAAATATGAATGAGTTGAGATTTCATTTAATTCGGAGAAAAGTACATTGTATCTTTTCTTGAGTTTTAATTACTGAAGAGCCCCTACTGCTCTTGTGTGAACTGCAGGTCATTACGCAGTTAGTCATAGCAGTTTGCACTTGTTTCCACTGGTGTTTGAATGAGTCATGTCCATGGTGGTGTGCAGCTGTAGACAGAAGGGTGGAATGGCCTTAGGAATGTAGTAGGAATGTGTGTGTGAAGCAGAAGCTGCTGGCGGATAAAATCACTGGATCTTTTACTCTAGTTTACAGTACAAATAACATCAGTCTGCAGTACATATACTTAAACACAGTACTGTCTAGCATGCTCAAACTTGCACCTTCATACTTAAGTAGTAGTGTATTTCTTAAATCTACATAGATGGAGAGATTTCAAAGACACAAACTGAAGAAGGCATTTGATCCCATCTGGTCTCTTTATAGCAGTTTTGTCTCTGTAAACAGCCATGCAACAGCTTGGTATATTTTCAGTCTCTCAGGCTCCCTTTGAGCCTGTATTGTCTTCGCTCTGATTTGGCGTTGGCACTGTTGGCGTTGGCACTATTGGGAAGATTGTTCTTCTCGGGATCACTCTTTCAATGTAGTAGAAAGGAAATGCTTTTGAAAATGTCCCCAACAAAGGTCACTTTAAAATAAATAAACATACTTTCGTATGTCAAGTACTAGCAATGCGTCCTAACGTTTTTCCCACAAGTACATTTATAAAAGTGTGGAGTAGCACAAAGCTGCTTTGGGGCCATTCAGCAGTTTCCATCACTGTAAGAATATCTGTATGGTAGTTGAATAATGGTGAGGATTTGGGCATCTCTGATAATACTGTTGTGTCTATGCTTAAATTCTGCTAAAGTTATCACAACTAATTTATAATTGTGACTGATATGTCTGTGAGGATGCCAAAGGCCTAGAGAAAGCAGATGCTTAATATGGCTTAGTCTGTCAAGGTCTGTATGTTCCAGGATTCTTTACAGCAACAATGATGAGAGGAGGTAATGTACAATTGTTAGTAGAAAGATGGAGGTTTTCATGGAATCAACAGCTAAAGATTACAGGATATCTGCTTAAAGGTTCTTTACTGAAGCAGTACTATAGAGAGCTATTGGACAAACCTCAGAGTCTGAAAAAAGACCGAGTTCCTGAGAATTCTGGCTGTTCTCCTGCACCCACTGAACCAAATAATTTGTGTTGGGGTTGAACTCCGGGATTCAGCTTTTCAGTTGTAGCATTGATTATAAGGACATAACAATTTTATCAAATATTTTTAAAAGAGTGACTAGTTATTCAGACTTCAATGTTTTCTTTACCGGATTTTCATATTTGGTTGCTCATTGTCTTCAAATCAATGCAGGATTTGAAGCTAGCAGTATGGCAGTATTTAGTTGGTCATATCAGAAGTACAATTCAAGTTGCTTATAGGGATTTTTCTCTTCCTTTTAGCTGATGACTGCTGATGTTGACAACTTCAAAAGGCTTTTTTTTTTTTTTTTAGTTCTTCCCACACATTTGGCTGTCATTTAGAGGTGTTGGGAAGTGGAAGAATAGCATTCAATAACATCTGAATTCCATTCCCTTTTCTCACCTCAGTCAGCTTTAGCTGTATCTTGGAGTCTACGTATAACACTAATCCCTGTTTTCTGAGAAGTTACGTTGGTTCTCACAGTGTTCAAAGGTATCAGTACTTGCTCATAGACAGTCGCTTCCAACCGGTATGATACCAAGCTCTTCATTGTTGCCACAGATTTTGTTTTGGGGGAAGAAGAAGGAAGCAAAGGAGCAGCTCCACGTTTTCTGTTGTCTTGTTGTCTTCATCTTTTTGTAGGGTTGATGGAGCTCCATGTCTGACTTTCAAGCTCTGTGTATTTTCTTGGCAATATCAGTAAGAAACCCATACATGCAAAAAAAAAAAAATCCATAATTCTAGTAAGAATCTTGTAGCTGGACTGGAAAGAAATTGAGATAGGACTAGTAGGGAGAGATTAAAGGGTTATATGTCTGCAAGATCAGCCAGCAGAGAGGAAGGTGTTGTCAGATGTCAGTAGGGATGCTCTAGAAAGAATGTGTTTCTGGCTAGGACAGCCTCAGAATGGTGAAGGTTAAGATTGTGATGACTAACTGCTTTCTTTTAGTGATGAATTATTGCTGGAGGAGTGTTTATGCTACTACAGCTTCCACACAGACCTTGTGCATGTGGAGGAGGGTCAACAGAGGACTTGCACTACTCAGGAGAATGGCTTAATTACATGTATCAAGTCAAGTGCTTTTTTCTTTTTTTTTCCTCCCCCCCCCCCAAAAAAAAAAGTGCTGGAAAGGGATTTTGTTTTGTCATGAAATGAGGTGATAGAATCTGGCAGTAATGTGAATACTCAAAATGGATGTGGGAGTGTGCATCCCTTTCTTAAATTCTTTTCTGTGAGAGAATGAGTATGAAAAGAGCATGAAGGCAATACTGTGTGTCCTACTGCAGCCCTTACCCAACACCTTACCTTGAGGTGTTCTGAAAACTTCTCTGTTCCAGGTGACAACTTTCTGCATTAAATGTGCTCTTTTCCTGAATGGAAGTAGGGCTTATCTGATTATTAGGAGGCCAAAATGTGTAATAAAACCCAATCTGTGAACCCACAGTTTACACAGTAATGGTTGACTTATGTGCAGACTTTAATACATATATGTTGTAGGCAAACAGATGCAAATGAATACAGCTGTAAAGTCAAGCTTATTATGAAGATAAACATTAGCATTACTTGAAACGTAATAAAATCTGATGAAAGATGAACTTAGTATTATTGAAACAAACCTTCAATTGAATTGATTTGAGAGGCGGCAGAACCTGCAAGTACCTTTCATCTGATCTGGTAGTTATCTGAACGTATTTATTTTTTTCTGCAGATCATCTAATACAAGAAATGAGATTGTGGGTTCACCGTTTTTATTAAGATTTCTTGAGAGGGAAAATGTAAGGGAAAAGAAGTGCTTTATATTTTTCTTAGGTTCACTGACATTATAGATTTCCTTTGCTGGGAGCATATGGCATAAAGGAGCACATCATCATTGCTAACAGAGAGCTGAGATTCAGGAGTTAGTTTCATGATCTAGTTATTTGGTCAGTTCATAGTTATTTGGACTAACTGCTTTATCTGTTTTTCTGTATATAATGTGGCAGTATGATGGTGGAATCGAATGACAGGAAAATGCAGTAGTTAATCTTTACTATTAGTTACTGCACATCAAAGAAAGTTACCATTCCTTGAAAATAACTTAAAAAAAATTGCACAAAGATGAAGGCTTAGACGACAAGGGAAGACGGGGAGAGAGGGGTCGATCTGGTAAGAGAAAAGGTATCTGAGGTGAACAGGGCTACAACATAAACATCTTTATGTATAGCCTGTGCTTGTGGTGAATTGCAGGGTTTCCTTCATTTTGTTGTGTAACAGCCTACCAGATTAAATATTATAGTACTTGTGAAGAGATTTGTTACACCATGCATTTCCTAAAGCCAAAATTTTCAAACCACTTTTTTGTCATGTGGATGATGAAGGAAATGTAGGTCACTTTCTTCCCCTCTCTCTTCTGGTTTTCCTGCTTTATATAGCAATAAATGGACTGCTTTGTCTTAAAGCTTTTCTAACCTCTTTCATTTTGCTTTGGCTTGATCTGCCCTAAAGATCTTTTGTCTTGTACCTGACGGTGGGAACAGTGGAGCCCATAGCAAGGCTAGTCTGCAGGAGTGGAGTTTGTAAATGCAGACCGTAACAAAACGTGCTCACTACCAAAGTAAGCAAGTAAACTAGTTGTTAGCCTTATTGCTCAGGTTTGTTCTTTTGGAGCGTGTTGCATATGCAGTGCTGGTAGACCCTTCGTCCTGAAAGATTCCACAGGCAAGTGAAGAACTGAACTGCAAAGTGTTTCAGAAGCATTTGGTACTGGCACAACTTCCTGCAGATCATTTGAATGTGAGAAGAGTTCAGCCATGCTTAATGACTTTGCTGAACTGATTAAGAATGGGATTTTTTTTGCCAGTCAAATTGCAAAGTGTTGAGAAAGGAAGTTTCTAAACAGAAAAAAGTTTTCTTTTTCCTCTGTGCTTCACCCCTGTTTTCTCTGATAAGCTTGTGCATATTTTATGTGCATACCGTTACCAAGCTGCCCCTTCTTTGCATGTTGGCTAGGAAAAAGTTTCAAATGGTCCAAATTCTTTCCATTGAATTTCGCAGCATTGTTGTTGTTATTTTTTAAACTAAGCTGGGAATGGAACTTGGCCCTTGATAAATATTGGGATAATGTGAAACAGTAATGCATGATACAGCCTGAAGAGCTGAGCACCATCATTTAGGGGCAGGGCTAAGAAGTGGGAAGGCTCTGTTTTGCCTCTGTATAGGTCTTCTGGATTAAAAGCTGTTAGGGAACCAGACTAAAAACCGAGTATAAAATAATAACTTAGTTTCAGGTGATATACCATTACATTCAGAACAACACAGGGAATTTAGAGACTGTATTCTGGGTTGGTTGATTCCAGTGTAACCCAATTTCTATGTATCTGAAGCTGCTTATTATGTTTCCAGTGTTACATCATCATAACTTCCACCAAACAGGATTCTGTTTCTAAATTTATGGGGCATATGTTGTCCACGTGGCAAACTTGATTGCTATAACAAGCTCCTGATCCCTCTGTATGCAAGGTTTTCATTGTGCCTGTTACATGTTCATATTTAAGGCAGCACCATGTGTGTCACCCCAGATTCTGTAGAAGGCATCCAATCATGTACTGCAAACTGTTAACCTGCTAGTTCTCAAACAAAAACAAGTATACAAAAACCTTTGAAAATATATGTTTATTTTTATTTCTATTTATGGAAAGAGTTGTAAGTCATCACAGGACTCTTCACGTAGGCTTCATGTGCCCTTTTGCCATCTGTATGTATAGAAAAGCTGCAAAGGGATCTTTTCTTTTTAGAATAGGGCAATGACTTGATTATCTGGATTTCAAATAATTGCAATGTTGAAATTATGATAATTTTGAGAGCTTTTTATCAGAGTGCAAGAACCATATTTATTTTTCCAAATGTAAAATAAAACATTCGACTATTGCAAATCTATGAATGCTTTGTTTATATAAAAAGTGCATGTTTTACTTTCTATTTTCTTGTGTTAGCAATGCCCTCTCAATGCTATCAGTAGCAGTAGCTTAAATGGGAAGACATACAAACAAAGAAATAAATTTAGAAGCTGTTGGGAGAGCTCTCTTAAATTTATTTCAAATGTTTTAGGTGGTATGTAAGTATTTTCAGCCATCTGTTGAAATTTCAAGACTGTTTTTGCTTTGCTTAAAAGTGTGTAACTAACTTTATTTCCCAAATTAATTGCTAGTGGCTCCACTACCTGACCACCTAGAAGAAATCAGTGATTTATATATTTGTTAAAAGTTAGATAGCATAGGCCATCTAGCTGTAACACACAGTTTTTAATGAGGATTTTAACATGACCTAGTAGCCTGTTGCTCATATAAACGCATCTCTTCAGTATGAGATTATATTTGGACTCACCATTTGTTTTTTTGTTTCTTTTTGTGTTCTTTCTTCCTCCTTCCTCGCCACATTTTCTTACAGAGATCAGAATATTCTGGATCCTACTTTGGAATATGTTAAGGTAAGGTACCATTTCTTACCCTGTGTAGACATAATTATGTATGTCAGACCACTTTCTGCAAGCTTCAGTGAAATACTTGTGGGCATTGTGCTTTGGGGGTAGGTTGTATTTTTATATTGGGGCCTCTTTTCAGTTACATGGTGACTACCTATGATCTTGCCTTTGTTAACAGATTAAAAGAAATCCATATTTCTTGCTTATGGATTTCTGGGGAAGCAAAGGAACGCATCTGAAAAGATCATAAGACTGTCAGATTTAGGTTTATGGTTTTAGCAATATACTCACGTTACAGTTAAAAATTCACTTCTGGTCCAAAAAGTAACTGGAATCCTGGCAAAATTGTAAGTTCTGCTTTCCTTTTGTATAAGATCAGAGTGCTGAAAAAATACATAAATGTGTATTTTGTTAGAATAAATAAAAAAATACTCTGGAGCATTCATAAATCTTATTCAAAAATCAGTCCTGGATTGGCAATATAGAAACTTTGGAAGGAACCTTAGGGATGATGTGATTCTGTACTGAGAGTGTCTTGCAGTGCTGTAATTTCCACTGAATTAGTACCTTTCGACATGTTTCATTTAAGTGAATATTATTTCTCAGAACCTTGAAAGAATCCAGCGTCTATGTCATGTCTCTCAACAATGGGCTTCTTTAATTGTTGGGCTTTGTTCCCTGTCTTTTAGAAGACCATAATCTTCTGAAAAGTGTCTGATAAACACAGGTTATCCTTGAACATAGGCTATTTCTGTAGCTATTCATGTGGACAGCCTGAATTTCTCAGACACCTGAATTTCTGCTTCAGGTTAGAGTTTGGGTGAGGAAGAGGCTGAGGAGAGCCAGTCAACTGGGTTCTGCTGCTAGAATTCCTTCTGTGGGTGTTCATAGTTGAGGGAAATGGAGAGGTGCCCAGGTTAGGGTTCAGGTTGATCGAAGAAGTAAACTAGGAGAATGTAATGCAGTGTTGAGAGGGGACTGCCAAAGGAAAGTGCTGAGAATTAATTTGCCTGAAAGTGCGGAGGGGTCCTCTGCTGGACTTTCTGCCTAGGGTTGGGGTGGAGGTAGGAATTAGGGTTTGGAAGAAGAGAAGGGGAAGAGCAGAACACGAAGGTCCATGGAAAAGGGGCTGCTAAAGGACTCTGAGGACTGCTGCTGGAATTCTGCTCTAAACAGTTAGCTCAGTGTTGCAAGGTCCCTGGCCTCAATCCCAGCATAAAGTTGGGATATGGTAAAGTAGCAGAGACGGAGAAGGCCAAGCCTTCTGAAGAGTACTGTGGAAGAGGAGATGCCAAAGGCAACAAAGTGGTGGATGTGTTAATTGCTCTATTTAATTTACTGTGTATCTTGCACTATGCTGTACAGAGTACGTTGTTACAGTTTTAATAATATGGCCAAGTAGAAGGCAGAGGTTTCATGTGCCAATTCATCAATATGTGTGTCTTGTCTTGTTGCAGCAAGTTCTAGATTATAAATGTGGTTTCTGATCTTTTCAACTTTTCTAGTAGAAGCTTGTCTTGGACTCTTGTCAGTAGCAGTGGTGCTAAGCTTAGTTATTAAAACTTTGATGTTGGGGAGGAAAGCCTGGGGAAAAGAGTCTTAGGAGGGGAGAATACAAGGGTTACCATCCCCTTCTTTTCTCCTTCCTCTTTCAGTTTTTCCTGTCTATATCCCTACCTTTAGTCAACTGTGAGTTTGGTCCCTAGTTCAATGGTATTATAACAGGAATTCTAGACAAGAAATCTTAAACTACAACTTTTGAAAAATACGCAGAAATTGCTTTCTAATAAATATAGCCCCCAAAACCATTTTTTGGCTGTAAAAGTCCAGGCTACTAACAAAACTGATTCCAGAAATGTATTCTTACACAAACAATGATCATTAATGTCAAATAAAGGAGGATTCTCATAAATTATTTGTTATCAGTTTACTATGACTGTAAAAGATGTGCTGGAATTCATAACAACAGGATCTTGGAACCGCCTTTGTTGGCTTAAGTTTCAGCAAGTATGTGTTCATTGTCTTCTATAACTTACCTTATGGTAACTATTTTATTAATGTTTTTAAATTTTCCAGCTCCTTGAATAAATTATGATGGCTGTGTTAAGTCAGATATAAACTGCAGAACACTGATCTACTCAGGTTATAAAGCTGAAAGAATAGATTTCTGTAGCATCTCACTATGCTTGTACCAACATCGCCATTTGCACAAGTCTATTTGACATATAATGTGTGCATATTTAGTTTGAGCAAGCAGGGTTGGTGCCAGCTGGGTAGGCTTTGACAGATATTGCTTAAGTGGTGAAAAAAATACCTTTAAATGAAGAAGAGATAGTAAGAGAAGAGGGAGAAAACAACAAGAGCACTTTTGGGAATGCTGTTTTGCTGATTCAGGATACCAAAGTTCTGAGAGACAGATTCAGATTTCTGATGCACAGGAAAACATAATTAGTATTGTCTCTAGGCAAAGAAGTGTTGATTGACTGACTGAAAACACACATAAACTTGAGTATTAAGCATGTATGATGTATCAAGCATACATCAAAACTAACACTAGAACAAGCTAATTGTACACAAAGTCTTGATACTGATTCTTGTTTCTCTCATCTTGCTGTTCAGACTGTAAAGAGAAGAGAGACTTTGGATTAATTTGCCTTGTAAAAAATTTAATTATCTTGAAAGTAGTACATGGCACAAACTTAAGTTGTATTAGGGTAGTCTGGCTGCTGGTGATTCTACCCAAGAGTTACAGTCCCAAGCCAAGCGTACTGTGGCAGGACCCTGAGGGCACTAATTGGCCTGAAGTGTCCTGACAGCCTCACTTAGGACCTCCACCCACACCCACTGCGCAAGGGCTCCATTTAATCTCAGACTCTTCATTTAATCTTCAGGCCCTGCCTGAGCTGTGTCTTAGGTGTGCCTGCCCCTAGCCCTGTTCTGAAGTGCTGTGTGGCAAGCCCTGGATGGACCTTGAACCTGGCCTGTTACCCTGTCTTGCCTGAGGCTCACTGGACTGTGATAGGACCTGTCATGTCATTACCCTGCTCAGCTTGCTTGCATCTTGGTGCTGTGGGACTGCACCTTGTTGGTGAGCGCGTTGCCCACCCTGTGCTCCCGAATTGCCTGCCCTTAGGGAGCAGCCCCACTCTTGCTGCTCCCTGACGTGCTAATTGTAGCCGGCTGGTTTGAAGGATCCATCCTCGTCACTGATGCGCTTTATCGGGCTGCACAGGCATACCTAGTCTTCAACTCCAAGACAAGCAGCTAGTTTTAAACTAGCTAGATTTAAAAAGTAATTTTAAAAAGGGAAGCTGGGCACAGAGCTGATCCTGCAGCTTCACAGTTGCAAATTAGCGCTGTTTCTGCAGTGATGCAAACATGCTACTTGAGTTTCTTGTGAGTCCCATAAGAAAGGTAATACTTGTTCAGAATGTGCTCCTGCTGGGGGGTGATCAACATCTCTTCAGAATCGTACTCTGTTGTAAATAGAATGCGGAGAATTCATTCAGGTATGAGGAAAAGTAACACGGTTATTTTTTTTGATTCAGTGTGCTCTGTTTCACAGTGAAAAGAATATCATAGTGTTTATTGTGGCAGTAGTGACTGCAAGCAGGCATTGCTGCATAGGGCAGAGACACTGATGGTAAACTTAGAAGCCAACTGTATCAATTTGCTTTTTATACAAACCTTTCCGTGCTAGAATCTGGTGACTGAAAATAATATAAATAATTCCTTGTATTTAGAAATACTCGGGACAGAGGAAAGGCAAAATAAATTGGGTTTTCTCCTGTTTTATTCTGTTCAAGACAGAAAGCACTGATTATAAAATTAATCCTCTGAAGGCGTTTTTTTAGAGAATGCTCTGTATAGATGTATTGTAGTTTCTAATACTTGAATCTAAATTACAGCTCACAAATAGCAGTTTCCTGCATCTTGAATATTGATGTATTAGTTCATTCAGTGTATAAAGAGAGCTAATTATGCAAAAGCAAGTTCTAAGGGGAAAAAAAAAAAGTACTGATTTGCTGGAGTCTGAGTACTGAAGTGTCCATATGGCTTCAACCCTTCCTTTGTCTTCACAGCGTTGCCGAAACCATGGTCACAGTTAAATGGCTCTTTCAAAAACCCTTTTATGGTAGAAGAGAAAACAGGCCAGACTGCTTAGAGTCAGGCTGCTAACCAAGTCATGAAAGAGATTTACGGACACAATAGCACGTTGTACATTCTGTGAGATTTTTACAAGTTTTATGAGCCAAATAATAGATCCATTGGTAGTCTCAGCAGGTTCTTCCCACACCCTGAGTCTGCACATCCACAGAACAGACTCCTGCAGGGGAGAAAGGATCAAGTGCTGGCAGCTTTGAGTGTGTCAGAGAACTTCTTGTGAGTCGTTTTGATCAGATTCGTGTGAACTAAAGATAGCTTTCTGTCCCATTCCTATTCACTATAAATACTTTAGGATCTTTTAATAGAAGTCTGTGCTGTAATCATTAAGGCTGTATCAGGGTGGAAAGAAAGAAAAAGTTTCTCTCCTCCTTTCATGGAAACCTTTCGAGCATTTCCTGTGGAAATAATGATAATAATTACAGAAGTACTTATCAGCGATGAGTTGCTAAGTATTATTATGGCCTGCAGTTTTGGAGTCGTATTTTAATCCATTAGCGGAAAAATTACAAAATTTATGACTGATTGTCTGCTCAGCATGGTCACAAGGGACGTTTATATTTAGATCCAGACTTGAAAAAACTATCACTGGTCTAAGGAAGTTACAGCTGCAGAAAAACATTATTCCCTTGTGAAGTTCTACTGAAGGATTCTTGTTTGTCTCAGCCCCATAGTGTTCATTTTTTTCCCCCTATTTTCACTCCTTGATTTTGTTAGAAAGCAAACTGTCATAGAAATTATTGTCATTTATGACGGTTTCTGTAAGTGCAACTGAAAATAAAATTCTTATTACATTCCGATGTCTTGGTTGTTTTCTGTAGCTTTGCAAGATAGGACAGTATTTTGTGGGTTTAATTCAACTTCAGGGTGATGATCAGGTGATGAGGTTTATTGATGCACAGTTTGTATAGTTAATTGCACAAATTCATAGTATAGTGGATGCCAATCACATACATGTGTGGGTGTTTGTCTCTCATCATTCTAATGGCTGTGCCAAGAAGATGACATGGTAAGAATACTATCAAAAGTGAAGTTTGTAAGTGGGTATGTATGTTTGGGAAAGTTTAGAAAAAAATCTGTGTCAGCATGACAAGTTGTCACGGTTTGGTAAAGAATTCTTCCTGATGACATTGAAATTTCATTGCAAGGAGCCTTTTCTAGACATGGAAATATATTGGAGAAATCCCCACCCCACTGGAAAAGTTGCCAACTGCAGTGTATACCAGTTCATGAGCTGCTGCGTATCACTCTCCTGTGGAGACTTGCCTGTTGAGATGCGAGTTGTGACTTGTGAGCGGGAAGTTTGTTGGGTTTCTGCATTGTCTGACAGTGTTATACATTAAGTATCTGAGCTTGGAGGAATGCCTGACACGAAGGCACCAAATGATCAGGAGGTTCTTTTTGAGTCTGTAGCTCTATTTTTTTTTTTTTTTCTTTTTCCTTTTTGCAACTGCAGCAAGGGCAACAGCATCACAGAAGGTGGAATTATCAGATGGAATGTATTTTGTCGAGGAGAAAAGGAGTATGCCCATACAGCTGACTTTGACTTTACACATCTTTCTTTGCCATTACAGATTCGCCATCCAACTCAAAGATCATTATTGGTGTCAGTGATGTTTCAATCAGAGATATTTACCTTTTTTTTCACGTTTCTCTACTTAGTAGGAACTGAAGCATCACAAACATCACTCCATAGCAGTTGCTTCTTGTATACAAGCTGTATAATTTGGAGACATGATCCTGTTGGAGTTAATCTAACATTAAATACATGTATTTATCTGTCTCACAATGAAAACTCATTTTTGAGGTTTGATGGGTAGTTGCTAGTTGTACACTGCCCTCTGCTGGAGAAAAAACACTGTAAATGTATATTTTTTTTTAAATCAAATCATGGCTATTAAAATCACATTTTTTTCATAATAATTTCATTGTAACTTTCGTAGTAATAAAAAGACTGTAGCCTGCCTGTTGGAAGTTGGTTGCTTTTTTTCTCCAGAGGCACAGAATGGGGGGGGAAGATTCTCCCCCTCCCCGCCAGTAAGTTATAGAAGTAGGTCCTATAGGGAACTTGAGAAATTTCTTTGTCGGGGTGTCACTGAGATTGTTAGAATAGATGTTCTGATTTGTTCAATCTCCAGCAAAAGAGATTCTGTAGCCTCCCAAGATAATCTGTTCTACCTCCCAAACTAGATTAGTCTAATGGTCTTTTCATTGTGCCTGTGGAAAAGTTTTTCCTTAAAATATGAAAATGTGATGTAAATAATCTTTTTGTACATACAGGTGATTTTTTTGATTTTTTTTTTTTTTTGGTCCATCTGTGTTCTTTTTGTTACCTTGATTTAATTTTCTAGTGGGATAAGTTTTGGCTGTTGCAATAAGTTGGACAAATCATCTTGTCTTGTACTTTTAATCCTGTTCTGGTAGCAGTCAAGTTTCGGGTAGTAGAATTTTCTCCTCAGCCTTATACCAGGCTTGTTTCTTATAACATGTGCCCTTTCTCTACTTAGAAGGGGCAACTATTTCTTAAAGTATGCATGACAGTTACTCCTGAAAGCTTTCAGCAGCCCAGGAAAATTTCAAAAAAAGACTTAAGGAGTTACATATGTAGTTGAAATTCAGCAGCTCTCAAGTAGTTAATTCCCCTAAAATCATTATGAGAATCTTGCCCTATTTATTTGGAGTTAATGAATACTTGTTTTATTTGATAGAATGCAGTTATCCATAATTAGTGATGGAATCTTGCACCCAAGTTTCAGTATTTTCTCATGTTGAATTTTGTTTGACCAACAGGCTAGACCCTGAAAAGATGGTTGAGTCAGCAGTTCTGTAATCTTTTGGGTGCAAAGTGATGAATAAAATCTAAGCTGGTCCTTGCAGTAAATATGCAGGAAGTATGATTCTACAGCTCTGCAAGACAATGCACTTTTCAGTCTACTGTCCTAGTTCATGTTTTCCTAGTAGGGAGATTCCCAAGTTAGCCTGTTACTGTTTGGGGTTTTTTGTTCTTTCCCAGCCCCCAATTCCTGAATGACCTGATTAGCTCCAAGAGCTGGGTTTGCTGTGGGTTGTGGAGTTTTTGTTGTTTGTTTTTTTTAGCATACTGTGAGGAGGGATTTTTTTTCTTTGTAAATGATAATCCTCATATGAATTCAGTCAAGTGGATAGTGGCTTTCTAATTATTCTGGCCTTATTGTGAAGTCTTCTAGCAGTGGCTCTTGCATTCCCTTCTCCTGATGCTGAAATGGACTTTAGGGTATTTTGCTTATGGAGCATCTTTTGTAATGCTGAGTATGCTTTGGTAAATCTAAAATGTTGATAATTCTTACAGCAGCATGCATTCTCTCCATTTGCCTGCTAAGGGTTAATCTTACATCTATCCTACCATGAATTTGACCCCGTTAATGTCTGTATTCTACTTCTTGTATTATTCCTCATTAACTCTTAAATTATGTCTGATCTGGAGTCATCAAAAGCCACTACATGCACTGAGATTGCACTGAGCTTTGGGTTGAAAACTCTATAAAATTACTTTGCACTAATTTCTTTAGCACCAGTAGTAATAATAGTGACAGTAGATACTTAGTTGATCTTTTCAATATCTTTGTTAGATGATCAGTAACTACTATCAAGCCTTATTCACAGATGAGAAACATAGACTGGAAAGGTTTGAGTCTGAAATACAGGATAGAAGTTTTGAGGTACAAAGAAATATTTTTCTTATTTTGTCTCTAGCAATCTTCTGAAACTTGGATTTAAATGAATTACCCTTTTTCTCCAAAATATTAATGCCTGTGGCTCTCAAATGCTGACAGTTATACCTTGCTATTGATAATATCCCCAAGTCAAAATGACAGTGTCAGTTTAAGTAGTAGATGGTGACATGCATTTACTTTTCAAAGAAAGAAGAAAAAAAGGGTGGTTTTTACTTTTAAGACATTGTCTGGTTCACCTTGATTTGTGATCTTTTTTTCTTGCAAGCAGAGTTATTGTATCTTCTATCAGATACTGTGATTGTTGAAGTTGCTGGTCATTACTGACACACAGTGCTTTCCTGTACCGAATTAGGCCAAAGTGTAATCCTGGACCCAATCCATTGCATTGCAGTAGGCACTGTATTGCCTCATTTGCCAGAAAAGAACATGCCATTTCCCACAAAAGTGGTACTTATGGGGAAGAAAGGAAGGTGCTGAATTATAATATTGCTATGCCTAATTTTTTCTACCTCATCTGTAGTGAACATTTTATCTCTCTTGGTAAGAGCAACCCTATGCATAATGAAAAGGATCTGACGATTTGAGCGGAGACTAAGCAGTAAAGTGCGTAGAACTTAATCTTCTTGTAAAGTGAGTTTGGTTTTCTTTCCATTTTCAATTTCTGTGCAAAAACTCGTGGCAATTGGCACAAAGAGAAGAAAAAGGTATCTTTCTGTCTGTGTGATGGCATCAGCTGGAATTCTTACAGCTTACGGTAGGCTTTTATATACATATATGAATAGGAGTGTATATATAAAAAAGGTATGAGTGCTACAGGGAATTTTACTCCTTTTCATGTGAGAGATTTAAACTGTTAGTAACAGCAGAGATCTGACTACGTCTGCCATCTTTTTTGTTGATCTTTTCTTAACTGTTGCTGAGCTGTCTCTCTTGTGTGGAATACTTATTTTTCGATTCATTTTGGGCTTTCAGTATTGTTCCACAGGAACTGTGCCTTAAAGATGATAGTTACTGATGTTGTTGGATCCTTTTTATAATTTTGAAGATGGACTAATAGCAAAAGCTGACTGGAACATGAAAATATGTATATTTAACTCCTTCATAGCAACACCTTACTGAAGTTGATTTTTTAAATGTATATAAGCATATGAACCACAAGGGGGAGTGAGTATATAGCTTGCGGAAGGCAGATTATTAATGAGCATTTTGGGTACTCTTACTGATAAAGCCTATGGAGGTAAAGCTCCGAATCTCTTGGAGCGATGTTTATAGATGATAATTAGAGTAAGAGTGGTACATTGTGTGTGTCTGTACATCTTGCCTCTTTTTGGAGACATACTGTTTAGATACAGTTTGGCCTGGGGAGAGGGCAGCAGAAGGAGCATTAGTACATTTCAGTTGGGATGCCCTCTGTTAATGTGTGCTGTCAAAGGAGCAGGTTTGTCTGAGATTTTTTGTATGTCAGATACTATTAGGAACGAAGCACCTGCACAAATGAGGGAGTATAATGTTATGTTGGCTAGCTAGAGTACCCAGAGGTCATTTGCCTCCGTGCCCTCAAATCCGTCCGTTAGTAAACTGTTGAGAGGGAGGTATATGAGCTGAGGTGAGCTTGCTGCTTCTGCTTCATCAAAGTGTATTGTGCAAAAATGTGGGAGGGAGACAGGCCTCTTCAAACTCACATATGCTGGTAAAGACTTTTGAAAAACTGAGCTCTGACAGAGCCCAAGTGACTTGTGAGTTTTATTTTCAAGTGCTATGCATCCAAAATGTCCCTTTGTATAAAAGGGAAGTATTTTTAGGGTATTCAGGAGTTTTAGATAAATAGCTGATTTTGAAATGCCTCCACTTACCCTGGTGAAGTAACAGAATTTTTTCATCTTTGAATTATATTTGGAATTGGTGTAAATCTCGGACAAACACTTTACTTTGACAGGACTGGGGAGGCTTTCAAAAACAGAAATCTGAAGTTAGTGATTGTGCTAATGGCTTCTTTTTATATGCGAGAGAGGTCTTGTACACTGTCCAGCAAAGGTAAAGTTAGACGAATGACAGCAAACTCAGCAGGAAAGGGAAGAAAATATGAACCATAAGTTGTGAACTAATTCTGAACAAAAGGAAATTCATGCCTTTTCATATTTTCTTTTTTTTTTTTTTTAATCCAAGGAATAAATTGAAGGAAAGACGGGCGAGACGTTACAAAATTGCTTCATGTTTGTACATGGGTTGGCAGGCAGTAGATGGAGCTCAAGAATATGTATACTGGGTTTTGGTAGGATCAATAAAACCTGCCGGTGGCTTCTTAATAGGAAGATGGCTGGTAGGAAAACCAGGCCTATTGCCAGATGACTTTAGAGTTTGTATGTTTTAGTTATAAAAGATAAGATTTTTCAAAGGTATTTGAATGTCTTAAAGTGCAAATTAGGACCTAGTAGGAAGCTCATAAGCAGGTTGGGCGCTTATTTTTTGTGGCTGCCAATCTGGGTTTTTATGAGAGTCAGACTTTGAAAGAGATTTATTCAAGCAGCATTGAAAACTAAACAGATGCAAATTCTGTTTTCTCACTGTTCCTGTACAACTGCAGCGTATTTCTGACTTTGCCTCACAGAACTGCGATAGAGAGGAGGAAGAAATTATGCTGACCTCTCCCATACCACGCCCGTGCAATGCAAACAAGTGTAATTACAGTTGCAGCTGTATTTATTGATTTATGATCAGAAGCTGCACCAACAACAGTCTGCAGGAAGTGAGCTTATAGAAGAGAACGTGAAAGAGTCAGTTCTATTAAGAATTGACACAGGAATAGTAGGACATGAGCTGGGTGATGGGACTTAATGCGCCTGTAGACAGTTGAGTTAGGAACAGATAAAAGTAAGCAACGCTTTCTGACAGTGTTGTCATCCCCTTTCTTCACTTATTCTACGCTTTAAAAAGTGCTCAGCTGTGAACAGTTGGGTGCTACCTGTATTTGAAAGCATCCCCCACAGAACTTTGCTAGAGGAGATGGGCCATGTCTGAAGGACTGAGTACTAAGACTAAATGGTAGTGGGCATTGTGAAGATGATGTTTGCATGGACAAATTATTTATCAGTTGTTGTCCCCCGTTTCCTGACTTTTTCTTACATTAAAAAGAACAAATAACTAGTTATAGAGAAAAGTCTTGTGTATTAAACAAAGAACGTTTCAATCTGAAGATTTAAATGCTTTGATTTTCTTTGGGTTTTTTCTTTCAGATTTTATTCATATTGTACTTTATTACAACCTTACGGGTGCCATTTTATAGCCACAGGCAGTCACAACCATAGTTAGATTGTGCATATGCACTGTGTAATTTGGATGTATCTGTATTCCAGACGACGTCATTAGTCCAGCGACAGTGAGCAGCATGTTCTGGATTGGCTGCGTGCTGTATCAAATCAGATTTATATCGTTGACCCTTGTACAGTACACCATGCCTTCTTTCATTTACAGCTGGCTTTCTGCCTGGATTGTTTACTTTCATTTAGTGGAGAGAAATCTAAAGCATTACCTGTATTTCACTTCAATATTGTTAGGCTGATGTAAAACCTTAAATGATTTGTTGATGTAGTACTAAGTAACAGTGGCAAGCCACCAATTCCCTCATCTAATTTAGTCTGAAATTATTTCTCTGTAATATGAAATCACAAATCATAATTCTGTGTGTGAATTATAAGCACTTCCATGAACATGAGTGGTATTTGGTTCAGAATAGCTTCTCGTAGAGCTGCAGACTGTTTCGATAACTTCAGACTGCTTGTGAGTTTTTGAGTGTTTATATTTTTATGGAGTTTGGTTGCTTTACTCGGGCCACTTACAACTTTGAAGCCAAAGACGACTTTTATTTTTGTGTGTGTGTGATGAGAGAGAAAGAAACCAAACCCCCCTAGAGAAATGATCCCTACATTCTATCTTGTTTAACCTGTACAATTAAAGCAGCCTAAGAGGATTCCCACAGAGCAGGTTCACACTATCCAGTGTGAAGGCTTCAAACTCCTGCATACGTAATGTGCTGTGAGTGGAGCTGGACACAGTTTAGGTGTGTCAGGGGAACAGTCCCAATATGCAGTGCTGGGTGAGTAATTTAAACCAGACCATGAAAACACCCTAAATAACTCTAGAGGCTTTGTAACAACACAGATGGGGTTGGCAGAGATACCTTAATTTCTCTTCCTGATGGACTATTAGGAACTCACACAGAATATATGATCAAGTGTCCTTAAACTCATGTGGCCTTGAATTCCATGACTTAGAAATCCTTTCTTAATGAACTTAGTTATCAAAACCACTCTGGCCAGCCATCCTTAGAAACAGATGAAGGGGTTATCAGATATTTTAAGATTCTTGGCAAGAATCTTTGAAAACAAAGAAATGAAGCTGATGGTTGATCTGTTGATAGAATAGAATCATTAAGGTTGGAAAAGACCTCTAAGATCATCGAGTCCAACCATCGACCCAACACCACCATGCCCACTAAACCATGTCCCTAAGTGCTGCATCTACACGTCTTTTAAATACCTCCAGGGATGGGGACTCCACCACTTCCCTGGGCAGCCTGGTCCAATGTTTAACCACTCTTTCAGTAAAGAAATTTTTCCTCCCATCCAATCTAGACCTCCCCTGGCGCAACTTGAGGCCATTTCCTCTCGTCCTATCGCTTGTTACTTGGGAGAAGAGACCGACACCCACCTCGCTACAACCTCCTTTCAGGTAGTTGTAGAGAGCGATGAGGTCTCCCCTCAGCCTCCTTTTCTCCAGGCTAAACAACCCCAGTTCCCTCAGCCGCTCCTCATCAGACTTGTTCTCCAGACCCCTCACCAGCCTCGTTGCCCTTCTCTGGACACGCTCCAGCACCTCAATGTCCTTCTTGTAGTGAGGGGCCCAAAACTGAACACAGTATTCGAGCCTGTGCGGCCTCACCAGTGCCGAGGACAGGGGCACGATCACTTCCCTACTCCTGCTGGCCACACTAGTTCTGATACAGGCCAGGATGCCATTGGCCTTCTTGGCCGCCTGGGCACACTGCCGGCTCATGTTCAGCCGGCTGTCAACCAACACCCCCAGGTCCTTTTCCGCCAGGCAGCTTTCCAGCCACTCTTCCCCAAGCCTGTAGCGCTGCATGGGGTTGTTGTGGCCGAAGTGCAGGACCCGGCACTTGGCCTTGTTGAACCTCATACAGTTGGCCTGGGCCCATCGATCCAGCCTGTCCAGGTCCCTCTGCAGAGCCTTCCTACCCTCGAGCAGATCAACGCTCCCACCCAACTTGGTGTCGTCTGCAAACTTACTGAGGGTGCACTCGATCCCCTCATCCAGATCATTGATAAAGATATTGAACAAGACCGGCCCCAAAACTGAGCCCTGAGGAACACCGCTCGTGACTGGCCACCAACTGCATTTAACTCCATTCACCACAACTCTCTGAGCCCGGCCGTCCAGCCAGTTTTTCACCAGCGCAGAGTCCACCTGTCTAAGCCATGAGCCGCCAGCTTCTCTAGGAGAATGCTGTGGGAGACGGTGTCAAAGGCCTTGCTGAAGTCCAGGTAGACCACATCCACAGCCTTTCCTTCATCCACTAGGCGGGTCACCTGGTCATAGAAGGAGATCAGGTTGGTCAAGCAGGACCTGCCTCTCATGAATCCATGCTGGCTAGGCCTGATTCCCCATGTCCCGCTCATGCCTTGTGAGCGCCCTCAAGATGAACTGCTCCATAATCTTCCCCGGCACCGAGGTCAGGCTGACAGGCCTGTAGTTCCCCGGATCCTCCTTCCGGCCCTTTTTGGGGTCGGAATGGGCGTCACATTGGCAAGCCTCCAGTCATCCGGGACCTCCCCTGTTAGCCAGGATTGCTGATAAATGATGGAGAGTGTCTTGGCGAGCACCTCCGCCAGCTCCCTCAGTACTCTCAGGTGGATCCCATCCGGCCCCATAGACTTGTGAGCATCCAGGTGGCGTAGCAGGTCATTGATTGCTTCCTCTTGGATTACGGGGGGTTCATCCTGCTCGCCGTCCCTGTCTTCCAGCCCGGGGGGCCGAGTACCCTGAGGATAACTGGTCTGCCTGTTAAAGACTGAGGCAAAGAAGGCATTGAGTACCTCAGCCTTTTCCTCATCCTCGGTGACAATGTTGCCCCCCGCATCCAATAAAGGATGGAGATTCTCCTTGGCTCTCTTTTTGTCATTAATATATTTGTAAAAACTTTTTTTTGTTGTCTTTAATGACAGCAGCCAGATTGCATTCTAGCTGGGCTTTTGCCTTTCTCATTTCTTCTCTGCACGACCTCATGAGATCCCTGTACTCTTCTTGAGTCGCCTGCCCTGATGGTGGAGAGCATTAGAAATACATCAATAGATTGACTTAGCAGAAAGATTGTATTTGATGTTTCTAAGGTACAAGAAACAAATGGTTTATTTCTCATGTGCAGAGTCTAAGAACCCAAAGTACCAGCAAAAAGTCGCAGGACAGGAGAGTGAAAATGTGGCTAAACCATCCTTTGTTTATCTGAGTCAATATTTACAAGTGTAAAGCTTACCTACGTATGAAGTATAATTTGGAGCAGCCTGAAGGCTGTTCTCAATCATGCTGGCTGAAAACAGCTCCATGATAGCCAGCAGTGCAGGAACTATCATACTATCACCCAGAGGTTTCTCATGTACTCTTTGAGATTCCTTCCAGTAGTCTTAATTTTCATGCTGCTGTATCACAGTGTCGTGCAAAGGTTCTGGTTCTGACTCTTACTAATGTGTCATCCATTCATTGAACTATATGTGCAGAACTCATGTTAACCTTTAATAAAAACAAAAATCCCATTAGTTTTGTTTAAAAAAATTAGATTCACTATCTAAATAAAGCACCCTCTTTCCTGCCAGTTACACTGTTGATAAAAAGTGCCAGCAGCTGCTGTATGAAATTGTACAGTATTGTTTTTTTAAGGTTCATTATTTCTGGCATTCTCACAGCATACATCATTTTTGATTCTTTACTTACTCCATTACAGACAGGAAATAAGGAACTGGCAATTACCATCTGTAATTTATGCCCTGCTGTTCATGTTGAGCTGTGGATGTGACACTTAAACTTTTTTCACTGCTGCTTAGTAACAAGCCTTTCAAATGAAAAATAGACACGCCCACATTGAATACATATTAGGCCAAATTTACTTTCCAGATTGAGCTGTGCTATTCCCATTGAAGGGGGGAGATTGTGCCTACAATCCAGGGAGTCTGTTGAAGATATGCCCATTATGTACCTTTGCTCTCAGTAGGGAAAAGACTAGAGGGGGAATCTAGTTCCTGTTGAAAAGGTTTGGGAAGATGATTCATATGCAAAGACTTCATTCTTTGCCTCCTTTGTGTTTTTATTACTTGTTTTGGGGGAAGGAACCATACTGAGAATTTTATCATTCAGACTAGACCAATGGAACTATACCAGTAAGTATCCCTGGGTAAATGAGTCATACAAGAAGTTGCAAAACTAATAGGTCTTTAAGACATGAATGTACGTGTAAAGTTACCGAGGCCTGGGGAAATACGCATGTGTTAGCTAGTGAACTACAATAATGGTTGGATTTGCAATCTAGAACTTGACAAAGCAGGAAAACGTGAGTACATAAAGGATACTGCATCCTCTCTATTGTCACAAGTACCGTATCATGCTACTATGGGGACTTGGGTGTTGTTTTTTTCTTTTTATAAAGTGCTTCACGTTGAACTCTGTTAGAACTGCCACTCCAACCCTCAATATTTTGGAAAGTTGGAGTTTTTTATTCTTGGTGATGATTGACAGCCTTTGTCTAAATTCCAGTGGAGGTTTACTCATTCCTAGGTCATAATACTTCTTGTGCCTCCCCCCCCACCCCCCATAAAGAACTCCTCTCCTTTTTGGAACTTACTTCTAGTTCTTTTCAGAGCAAACGTGGCCCACCTTATTTTGCATTGCTAAACCAGTTGGTTTCTGCTACCAAAATAGATCAGTCATCCTACTAGCGTTTCTTGTCACGTGCTGTAGTTTTGAGTTACTTGTCTTGATTGTGTCTGTTCATGATATTCCAAATGAAACTTTAGTGTATTGTGCAGTGACACTTATCCTTTCTTGTCACCATTATAAAGCAGAAATGCCTCGACGGATGCATTCTTGAATTTCATTTCCCTTTTTGTTGTTTTTTTTTCCTCCCTCTCTTCTGTAAATTGGATTAGGGTGTTATAAGAACTTCTTGATGAAGATTCTTCAAAAATACAGTCTTTGATGAGATGTCCTCCCACAGTACCAAAAAACTCCAGAAAAGTAGTCACAGTTGAGGCTTTTGTATTTGGAGTTCTGCAGAGTATCTTTTCATCTTCTCTTCTCTTGCTACCTGCTAGAGCAATCCTATGGATTTCCTCAAAGTGGAAAAAGAAGTTAAAGTAAATTAAAATATGCTGCAGCATAGAGTAGAGAGAAAAGGAGGATACTTTCACATTCTTAGTATTTATCTACTCATTCATTGTCTGAGTTTGTCGTAAACTACTTGGAGAGGCATTTCCTCTCCCCAGCTATAGCAGGACTCCATCTTCAAAGTAATTATTTTCAGCTTCTTTTCTGAGCCAGTCTTTCATCCTTTTTTCTTGCCAGGGTAATCACTTTTCAGTCCATTTAATGCTCTGATCTTTTATTCCTACAGAGTTTTCCTTTTCTCGAAAGAGTCGCAGGCATAACGTCTCCTACACATGGCCAAGTAGTCTGACTAGCTTTATGAACGTTCTGGTTTTAGTGCTTAACTTGGTGCTAGATACCTGCAAACCTTAGGTGGTCAAACAGGTAAGAGAACTTCACACATCACGCTTCCTTTTCCTTGTTATCAAGACTGAGGCTTCCTTTTCTTTTTGGATAGGCTCTCCATCCCGCTTGCCTTGAAAGGCAGTGCACATTTTATGGCTTTGCTTTGCTCAGTGCTGCTGCTTGGTTTATGTGCCAAGTCCCATTCCTTGATGCAGGCACTGAGGGCACTTCACATTGTTCAGTCAATGTGGGAAGGAAGTACACTATTATTAGGTGAGAAGTATTGCCTTGCAAGTAATACCTGGGGACATCAATAAGCATTTAATATGTGTGCCCTCCTAATTATGGAATGTATTTCTTGCTGATGAAAAAGACAAGTAACTCTTCCTTTTAACCACTCCTTGGGACTAACTTATTCCTAATCTGAGATCTGAAATATCTGTGACTTCTGGACTTTTTGCCATCCAAGTTATAAATGACTGATCTCTTCAAAGTTTCTCTTTTTTAAGTGTTACGGGCTTTCTTGTACCCCTCAATCCAGTGCATTTTGTTTCCTTTCGCCAAGTCTGTTAACTGGGCTGCTATGGAGGTGAGGTCTTGTCTCTAACAGCTATTATAATTAGCCAAGTTATTTGTCTTCGTTCTTGAGATGGCCTTGAGGTATGTAGGACAGATTCTTTGCTGATGAGTGGTTTACTGGTCAGTAAGCTATGGACTATGCCGTCCAAGAGAATAGAATCACAGGCATAAATAAAGCTGCTGCTTTTTTTTTTGTGTGTGTGTGTTTATTTTTACTTTGCCAAATCAGAGGTGTTCTTGAATTCAGATCTTTCGTTCTCTAGCAGTTTGCACAATCCCATGGGACTGTCACCAAGCTAAAGCTGTCCACTGATGGCTTTAAATACTAAAGGTACCTTGGTTGCACCGCTAATACTGACCATGCTGACAGTGTTGGTTTCTTGCTATTTTTTCCAAGGACTGCTTGCCAGAAGCTTCCTAATTAAAAATAAACAGACATACCATTTCCTTGGTTACCTAAGCTCTAAGGGTGTAATTCTTATTTGAGTATGAAGAGTAACAGTTGTCAAACAGTAATCAGCTGCTTTTCCTCTTTGTTTTTTTGTTTTATATGTATATTATTGATGATGCAGATAGAGACATTGCATGATTGAGCTGGAGCCAACTGATTAAGCCTTTATCAGCACAGGGAGACAGTCAGGTATTGTATCTCATCAAGAAGAGAAGTCTGCCTTGAGCTGGTGGCTCAAATACATCTCTGAGCCAGGGGATACCAAGGGAGAGGAGCTAGGATTTCACTGGTGAGTGAAACGGATCACATGAGGATTCTGGCACTTTATATGGCATGCTGGAAGCAAGCGTGCTAGCGGCCACTGAATTGATAGTATCTGCTTCAGCTGTGGGAAGTGTCCTGGACTGATACGTGAGAGGGGGGTGTAGCAGCTCTGGCAGGCCGGGGTGATACTAAAGAGCTTGCTAAACCTCTGAAAACTGCTAATAGTGACTGTTTATCTTAGTCTTGAGGAACCACAAACAGCAGAACTGAAAATGCCGAAGGACTATAATGTTTTTCAAATGCTGATTGCAGCACTTTGCTGCTTTTATCATCGTAAATCTATTATCAGAGTCAAGGTAGGTGCCCTTTTTCAATAACAGTAAATACACCGTGTGCTAGTCAGTAATGCTTTTAGGTTTTGTTCAGAAGTGTTTGTTTTTATACAATGGTTGGGTACAGTATGTTTCTGTTATAAAGAACACCTTTAGAATTCACCATTGTCTTGGAGGGAAGCTTAAACAGCTTTCAGTTTTATGAGCCTGAAGCTGACTGTCTTTATGCTTAGGCACTAAGTTAAAAATGCCCTGGTTTGGGACTTGCTGAAGAGAATTTTTGCAACATTTCAAGCTTTCAGAATTTAACTGATCAGACCACTCGGTTCCCTAACTTTTTCACCTACTTGCTGAAAACATAGGCTATTGTGCTCAGAAGCTTAGGTTTTTTAAAAACTTCAGACAATTTGGGACTTGTCCTTTTATTTTAGAACTTTTTTTTAATTACAACCTACACAGAATCATATACTCATAGAATGGTTTGGGTTGGAAGGAACCTTTTAAAGATCATCTAGTCCAACCCTCCTGCCATGGGCAGGGACATCTTTTGCTTCATGCAAAAATGCACTATATGCACTATATGCAAAGAAAAAGCCTTTATAAACATTTCAAGCCACACTTATGGAAGTGTCTAAGTGACCTGGGAATTGAACTGTAATCAGGTGGGGTATCTAACTACTTCCGAAGATCTGCGAGCCACACCTAAGCTCTTAAATAATTTTATTTAAGATTTATGCTTGAATTTTCTCTGAATGACAAAGTATCAGCTCTGTAAGTCACTGTGTAATGTGTATAGATTTTCTGGAGCACTTGCAATGAGGAAGGATGTGAAGGTTGCTATCTTCTGGCCTGTCGGCTTTCAAACTTTGATGGAGGCACTTAAAATTTGGGAGCCGCTGCCCCCTTCTCTCTCCTCTAGTGATTTAGCCTTTTAACTGTCCATTTCTGAAAGTGAGGCATGGGGCTCAGTCTTTTGGGCACACAAAAGTGACTCTGATCAGGCTGTCTTCTCTTTCTCACTGGGACAAATGTCAGAAGTTATCATCAGAATGGAGAGCTAAAGATGCTCTCCTGTTACTGTAATTAATTTTCATTTTCATTCCAATTTTAAGCATAAGGCTTAAGTCTTCTGTTCTAAAACTTTTAAAATGACATTGGGTTTTATTATTGGCTATCAGAACAGTTCTAAAACTGTTGTTCTTGACCATGCATGCCCTTTGTTTAACTTGGCATGAATTTCTAATACCTAAAATAACGGCAGTGTTGTCATGGCAACTTTCCATTTAGTCTAATCCATATAGTCTCTAGAGAAACTGAAACATTAATAGTGTTTGCTGTATGGAGGGTAAAAAATAAAACCTTTTATGTAGAGACAAATTACAGCTGGGCTCTTTCAAAAATAAGGTTCTATTTAAAGAGATTTGCAGCATTTAAAATAGATTTGAACGCATGTGTTCCAGCATGCAGATTTAGCATTAGTTGAATCTGATGAACTGCTATTTTAAGAAGTTCTGATGGTAGGAAACTGGGGTGCGTTTGCTGAAGAGAAAGTGGCTGTAGGTATAGAAACAGCTGGTGGTCAAATCAGGTAAGGTCTGCACCTTGGGGCCAAATGATGTACGTTCCGTGAAATGCCAAAGTGCCTAGGATGGTATGAACACCCGAGCCTAAGTTGTCTTCTTACTTAGTTTGTGAAAACATACCACTTAAAGCAAAATCAGTTTGTGTAATTAGATGAGATTAATTCTTAGTTTTAATAGTAATTACAATTGTAATGAAATACCAAATTGATCCATAAATAAGCACGCTGAAGTCTGCAGCTACCTCTGAGAGATTCAGATTTTTTGCTGCACCAAGATAAATTCATTGTAATTATGTTGTCCAATTTAATTGAAAACAGTATGTGGCCAAGCTCACAGATGCCTCATTGTGTCCCATCAAAGCACAGGAAACACCACAGCACTTGAGCACTCACGTTTTGCTGTACTTAATTTTAGCCTGTGAAATTAGGATCTCAATAGCAGATGTTTGGTTTGTTTTCCCATACATTAATAGAAAATATAATGATCAGTGCAGAAGATCTGAACTTGGATCAACTCATTCTTCAGTCATGATGTGTCGGTATCTTTTACAGTCCCATTTGGTTTTAATAGCTGTTTACAGTTAAGGTCAGCTTCTACATTTGAGAAAAATAAAGGGAAACTTCAAGGCAAGGGGTCCTTGTTTGTGGTTAAAAAAAAGAAAGTGAAGAGAGAATTCTAAATTAGACTTGCGCCACTTCCAAGACAAAATATTGTTCTTCAATTTTTGCATTTTTTGGAAGTTAAGAATTAAGTTAAGACTAAATCAGTGATAAACGGTGACTTAAAAAATGAAGAGGTCTAAATTAATAAAGTTAACTTTGCCAGAAGACAGGGTTTTTTTAGTTCTAGCTAGTATGGTTGTCATGATCGGAGGGAAAGACCTTGAAGTTGAAGTATTTTCATTCTTAATTCTCTACTATGATTCACCCTCAGCTGAAGCTGCGCAAAAGGGGAAAGCCACTCAAATTATCAGGACTGCCAAGTTTTAAAACTTCCAGCACGTTGATCTAGCTCATTACTGGGTAATGTACTAATGCTATGAATGTGGCATGCGTAAGAAGCCTTTTATAAGCAGCTACTAAGCATGCAAGTGCCATCTCTTATCTTGGATGAATTGCAAACACTTTTTATAGATAGTAGATCTTAATTAATATTTCTTCAGTATGTGATGATCTAAATCTGTTTCACTGGCATCCTTGGGCTTCGTGTATCCAGTTTCAGCATGTATGTGGAGGCAGTTGGATTTGATAACACGACTTTACAAGTCATCACCATGCAGCATTATGGGTCTGCCTTTTTGATGTTAGATTTGTTGTTGTTGGAGAGGGCCAGACGGGAGAAGACTGACTTATCAAAATGATGTGAGATTTTGTATAGCTCCCTGAACTTTGATTCCCCGTTGTCTTGCTGCTGAGTTTGAGTTTTGATGAGTCTTATACTATATAATTTTTTTTCAATTTCCCATGGTAATTTTATACAGTTTTATCAAATTTTCACTGCAGTATACCCTCTATCGTGTATATATATAGATAGCAGAAGGAGCACTGGTGCTCTGTAAGCGATTCCTGTTCGATGGGAATGGGCACATTCTCCAGTAGATATTTATGCATTTAACTCCTTGGTAATACCTTTCATTTAGGTATTTCTCAGATTAAAACAAAAAAAACCTACCCAACTTCTAAAATCCTTTAGATTTGGTAGTCAAAATCCTCGGGGCCACTGAGTGAGGAGATTAGGATTTGACTAACTCTAAACTCAGGATTTATCGGGATCCATATTCCAGAAATGAGGCTGTCCTCCTACCTCTGAATGTGGTCACCTAGAAAATTAAGGGATTGTTATCGGTGTAGTGTTGTAGTGGAAGGTGGATGCAGAGTCCGCTAGAATTACCTTCAGTTAACATTAGACTGAACTTGGTACTAAAAGCCTTTTTTATTTTCCTCCTCCCGAACAAATATCTCGCTTATTAGTTAATAAAAAATGGCCACTTTTCTGTGAATGTCAGGCAGGTTATGTTGTTCATAGTGGCAGACTGAGAACATGCCCACGATGGGGTTTATTTGATTTTTAAAGAGCCGTCACAGTCATGATGGATGTTTTCATAGTGATTTGTTATCTTCATCAGTAACCTCAAAAGTTGTCACCTGTTACCTAAACAAGCACACAGAAATCTTGTGGCTTCAAAATTGCCATCCTCCTGTATTAATTCATCTCTCTGATTAATTCAAGATTTCTCTCCTGTATCTTGGGCATGGCGAAAGCTTATATATTATTTGTTCTATGTCTCAACCAACCAATAAGCCACTAGAAAATAAAAATAAAATCCTGCAGAAGTTGGCAGTCGTCTACGTGAAGAGACTTTTATCATCCATTTTGTACCTCCCATTACTTAACATAGCCCTTGTTATAGTCCCGTGTGAACTTTGTGCACTCCGGAAGATAAGAGAAAACTGCCCCTGTGAAGAGCATTGCCACAGTTGTAGCTCAAAATGTCAAAGTTAATCAGAAAATGGTTTCCTGAATTTAGAAACTCCCTTTTTCCCATTAGTTCTTTCTCAAAATAACTATTTCAGAAATAACTCTGTCTGTATGTTCTTGTCACTCTGTAAGTTCTTGGCCAATGATACTACTTTTTTGTACAGGAGAAAATAAGGACCGACAAGAACGTTTTTAAAGATGGAGAGTCTGGTTCTGCATGGGTATTCTTTTAAATGCCTAGTGCAAGTCTGTTGGTTTTGGTGGCCGATTAGTAGAGTTATAAGTGAAATTAAATACATTGTACTCATTATAAATAAAATTAAAACATATTATAAATGGATGTAACTGTATGTTTTAAAATGCTTGTACTCATAGTGCCAGACAGGCAGTCTGATCCGGATCACAAGAGCACAGGGTTAGAGACTTAAGGGATCTCTGCAGCCAGTGAAGTATATCTTAATCCAGAATTGGAACTTTGACAATAAAATATTCATTTTCTGTATGAACAAGTTGATTGCTCTCCAGTGGTTTGGAAATAGAATAATTTCATTAATTTTTCACTTTTCCAGATGTTTTTAGTGTCCTGTGTCTGTGCGTCCCCTCCCTTCTTTCTTGTTTCACATCTTTGTCTTCCCTCTTGGTATTTCCTGTCCCTGCCCCAGCATCCCCTCCGTGTTTTCTGTTGATTGGTCGTTCTGTTAAATTATCCACTTAGCTAAAAGCTATGTAAATCTCACAAAATTTAAGGTTTTGCTGAATCACAAAGTATCTCCCATCTCTCGTTTATTTGGAGATTCTGTAGGACCTAGTGATTTTACAAGGTCGGAAAGTTGTCGTTCAGAGTTCATGGTGCACTTAAGCAAACGTAGCAGGCCTCCAGTGTTGGAGAAAAGACGGATTTGGGAGAAAGCTGTAATAGTTTTGATTTAGATAGGTACAGTACATTTATTAAAAGTTTAGGAAAAGTACTGGCTTGACTTATTTCCTGAATCAGATCACACTTCAGTTTTCACAGAGCTGTTCTCATTTATCCCTAATAATAATATGTTTTCTTTTTCTGTTTTTCTTGAAACCTTGAAGGCAATAGGAAATCAGGTGGTTCCAAGGCTGCCCGTTGGGCTAATTTAAATATCAGCTGGCAGAGCTGTGCAAAGCACCAGGAAATAATTGAGATTGGATGGAAATGTGGCCACCTTTAGTCATGTACCTGTAACAGTGCTTGGCTGTGCTTTAAGTAAATAATACTTTGCCAGAAGGATACAAAGAGAGGTGACGTGAAATTCCACGTTATCAGAACTGAAGGAGATGATCTAACGTGACAGATTTTGGACCACTTCCAAACCGTGTCTAAAAAGTGAAAGTCTTTCCCTCATAATTCAAGCTGTTTAAAAAACAAAACAAAACAACCCCCCCCCCACACACACACACACACTTGATCACCTTAGAGAGGAATTAATTAATAACAGTTGAGGTAAGCCACAAAAGCTAGAACACATAAGATGCAACTTTAGGTATATATATGGAAACCTGTGTGATTCTCCTCTCGGCTATTTTGGTATTCCATTGGTACATGTACTTCACTGGAGTTGTTGCAGGTATGAACTGGAGAAAGAATCCACTGCCAGTAGGCAACAGAAATAACTGTGGGACTTGTATTTTGTTTACCACCAAACTCATACCGTAGATTATTCAGCACAATTAAAAATTATTCTAATCTAATGTGATAAATTCAGCTAGGATGGTTGACACAAGAGCTTGATATAGTGAGTTTCCTTTGGAGGGTGCCAAATACTCTAATGAAAGTAACCCCCTGGATACACAAACAACAGGTTATTGTGAGAAATTCCCATTAAAATGTGTTCACAAGTTTCATAGGTACAGCATATTGTGGTAGGTCAAGCCCTCTTTAAATTTACCCTGAATAAGATCATATTTTGATATTTTACTTCCTTAAACTTTGATATTTTCCAGTTTTTGGTACGCTAGATTAGTATTTGCCTGAAAAAATGTAAAATAATATGTAACATCAAGGGTAGCTTGTTACATCTGTAAGCACAGTCTGCTTTTACTTTAATGGCCCTGAAGTAGAAATCCTTTGTGAAATATAATAAACTTGTGTGGCATTTATTAAAAACACTAAAATAACTGTACTGACTGGAAGTTTTTTTCCCCCTTCTAAACTCTTGGCTCTCTATGTTTTGCATTGGGTATGTAAGTAGGATTGAGGGCTTTTGCTGGAGCTTGATAATATTGTATTGCTAAATAGTTTTGTATTTTCCTTTTAAAGACCTGTTCACAAAAACTCAGCATGGCGGGAATATTTTAAAATAGCACCAGGACTGGAAACAATGTGACTAAAATGTGAACAAACAGTTCTGGAAAGCACATGCTTAGGGTGAGTTCTTTGTAGGTCAGGAAAAGCATTTGTATTTGAAAAGAGCTCTGCTGACTTGATTTGCTTTTATATTCCAGGCATCTCTGACAGGATTGTTACTATTTGGAAATCTTAAAGAATTTAAACTGGAAGCTTTCCTGTGTCGCTTCAACCGTGTTTTGTTGCAGAATGAGCTGAGGTCTTTAATTTTTGTCCTAGATTTTTTTTAAATTTCTTTTTACCATCCACTTCACTAGCTAACTGTAAATATAAATTCAGGTTTCTTTCTGTCATTGGGTAGGAGCCAACAAAGTGTCTTAGACAAAGGCATACACTGAGAACATACTACTAAATGAAGGTTTGTCAGTATAAAGTTAGTGCAAATTTACAGCATACCATTACTGTCCATTAACTTTTGGGTGCTATTGGGAAATGAGGCTGAAGTATCTGTGTCACGTTGTGTGGAATAGGTCACCTTTTCTTTTAAAAGAAAGTCCATTGACGTAGCTAATTATGCTGTTCTAAGCTTACACTCTTTCTTATTTACAGACTAACATGCTTGTGTAGGCTGTGCCCTTACTTGCGTGATGGCAAGTTCAGAGATTCTTGCAGGACCGGAGGCCTTGGGTATAGCGTTTAGAATAGAAAGGCATAGGCTGCTATGATTACAGACAGTTCATCGGTCACACTTCTCCTTTAATGGATGTAGGTTGTATAAGAAATCAGTCTCAGCCAACAAAAAACTGTCCAGGAAGACATGCTATTGCTAAACTTGCTTACCTAGGCAGTTTCCCCCCTGTGTATTTTGGGATTTGTGCTAGCCGCAGGAGTTCTTCCACTAAGTTCAGAGTTGCATAAGGGTTATTTAAGCATGTTTGCTTCATCTCAGGAGATGTCTGACCTCTGGCAATCAGAGTATGCTCAGTGTGGTAGACCATGGTGGAGAGGACTTTTAACAAACCAATAATCATGAATGTTAACAATTCAGTTGGTTTGGATTCCTTAAATGTTTTTCTTGTTGTGTTGCTAGATGTAATTCAAGTGCACTGTGTGTCTCATTACGTTCATTCGAGTAGTGAAAAATTCATTTCACTACCAGAAGAAATTCTAGGTTTTTCTGCTGTATTTGTAATTCATCTGTATCTGTAACTCGATCAGCCTGGTTTTTTAAGATAATTTGTGTCAGTACAATGGATGAAATTAGTCCATACACAAAGACCTAACGCTCTTTTTGTTGGCTAAGAATCTAGCTCTCCTAAGCAAATTCAGTTATTGCATTTGTATGCTATAGTCTGTTCCATTTACAGTGGCTTTGCCTGCCACTGAGATACAGTGAGATGCTTTGGGAATGATGGTAACAATTTGTGCAGTAGTTTTGGGTTCTTTAAGATCTCTATTCAATCAAAAGCATCTTTCAAAAACTTAAATACAGGTCACGTAAAAGCAGTAGTTCCTTTCAGCAAAATACACAGCTATGAATGTAAAAGATTTGTATAGCATTACAACTGAACGCGGGTGTTTAGGTTGGAGGGGATACTTTAAAAGTTCTCCAGCCACTTCCTTGCGCGGTCAGGGGAAAGGTGCTCTTGAAAAGTCTACTCTCAATTTGTGTGCTCTTCGCTCTACCTTCAGCTTCTGTAAATGCTATAATACTTGCTATCAATCTGTAAGATGTGGCAATGAAATGGTTAACTGTTAATTCTGGAATCAATGCCAGTCAGCTTTAAATGGGTACCCAGCCATTTGAGTTGGGAAATAAAGGTGGCAGACATGTGCCACTAGTCCTTTTAGCTATGTTAGTCTGACAGGTCACAGAGGTTTGGAGTAGAGGGGGGATTTTTGGCCTTACTTGACTATGTTTTGATACTTTGATATGCTTTTCGACTTGAGTCCTCACCAAGCCTCTTCTGTGACTCTTTCTACACCCAGTAACTTAATCTCTTCACGTTGTACATGGTTTTATGAAAGAGCACTTGTGACCAGTGAAAAGACCAGCGAAGGTCATCTTCTGTGGCATGGTTTGTTCCTGCATAGACTTTTCTTCTCGTAAAGCTTGGGAGGAGTTGGTGAAAGACCTTAACTGTACAAAAGCACAAAGCATGCTTGTGCATCTTTCAACACTCCTTGTTGAAAATAATTGTCCACTTTGAACCACGTTTGTATGGATAAATACTACCCTGTTTCGGTTCACAGAAGCAAAACTGAGGTGAAAAGCGATTCTTTACCAGGTTTTTTTTATCTGTTGCCTTCCTGTACAAGCTACTATGCTCATTTGTGTTTGTCTAAGAGAAGCCTTACTTTTCTCTGCAAAAAGCAGAGAGAAGAGGAGAATTTATCTCAGAATTTCCCTGGGCTCCCAGCGTGTTTAAATAGTCTTGGCAGCAGGATGCCTCTTCTGGCATTATTCCACCAAAAATCTGCTGTCTAGTAATCTGTTGTAATTCAGTCTGCTTGAAATTGCAGGAAGAATTGTTGAAAGAAGTGCTAAATGTGTATGCCACCTGCTCCCACTGTTAGGTGCTGTGAGTATTCAATATGCAGAAGAAAATGCTAGAGAGAGCAGTGTTCATGGAAAGAATAGGATTGGTGGGCGAGCATTCCCAGTCCTTTTTTTAAATAACGCATGTGTTGCATATTTACGGCAGTGTGTCAGTGAAGGGAACCTGTGAGCTTTGGCTCATATCCAAAGCTAAGAAAAAAAAAATCCATACTGCACTCAGGGAAAAAAAATTGCATTTTAGTCTGCTCTCCAGCTGGAGGCCCCCCTCTCTCTCCCTCTCTCTTTTTTAAAATGTACTTTCTTTTAGGAGAGGGTATATACTCTGATTCTTTGGTCGATGTAGAACATGTTCCCTGCAATGAACCTGTTTCCCTTGGGTATCTTTAGGCTTTTGAAACTCTTCAGCAACGTTAAAGATGGGCTGGAGTCCCCAGCTCTTGCAGAATGTAAGGAAGTCCAAAGAACTTCCCTCCCCTGAGTGCTTATGAAAGAGTGCATGACAACTCGCTAGAGAAGATACTGCACCTTACTTTGTTAGCAACACTGCATTCCCAAGAAGGACTAATGAGCCAGAGTGGCCCAGCATGGAAGCTGTACTCCAAGAAGAGGCGAAGATTGAAATTTTCCAGAAAATGTTATAGTAGTTGTATAGTGGTGATGGAGATATCTCCAAGCAGATCTCATGCTTTTTGTGCTAAGGGGCAGCAAGAGCTTTTTTCCCTTAAGGAGGGAACATCTTGGACATGCAGATTTAATGACAATTAGAAGTAAGCCCTTACTTCTTTGCCAAAGTTTACCTTGGCAAACTTTTTTTTAGCGCAACAGAAATACTGAACAACTATGTATGTCCAGGTTAGCTTGTCTTGATGCATTTGGAATGTTCTTAATTGGATGGGTTCAAAGGGGGTGGGAGGGAAAGAATCTGAATTTAAAATCAAAGTTTAAACAGGAGGAAGATATTGGAGCAGGGCATTTGGGTCCAGCTCCATTTTTTTGGGTATAGCTAGAATTCTTATTGGGAAGAGGAAGTAGGAGAAATGACTTTGTAGGTGTGTCATTATTAGCTTGGTGTACAGACAGAACACTTTGCTCTGTTCTGTGCAGTGTATAACAATCACGTTATCTCACTGAATGCTGGATTTTGCAAATACAGTCTAGAGAGCAAAGCGAAGCCAGCCTGCTAAAAGCAGCACCTGCATTCCAGTGGCTGGTGCAGATCATGTGATGGAAGTTATAACCCAGGTAAAATGTTAATCACTAAACTTGGCACAGTTGAAGCTTTTAATCTTTTATTGCAGTTTTCTAGGGAGCGGCAGGTTATGGACAACAGCCCAGAAAAACTGAAGAAGGAGTTAGAGGAAGAACTGCAGCTAAGCAGTGAAGACTTGCGTAGCCATGCCTGGTACCATGGACGTATTCCTCGGCAGGTACGTGGTCTTTGCGTTGCCAAATGTGCTTTGAGCTTTTATAGACAAGCAGAATTGCACTAAAGTACTATACACGTCTCTGATATCTGCATTAATTTAGTAGAAACATAATGCTTATTCGTGTGAAAGCTATGGTATTTATCACAGCTTGGCATAAAATGAGGCTGAGAAAGGATTCAGGGCAGACACTGGTGGAAAATATAGATATTTCAGGATTTGTGTGTACTGAATAAAGGTGGAAATGGAATTTAGGCTTTATATGGGAATACTATCCCCACATATTGTTCAGACACACTGACATTAATTTGGTTCCGTATTCTTAACCAAAGTTAAAATGTTCGTTTTGTTTCTTGCACTTGGAGGTTGGGGGAGGGAAAAAACCCCCACAACAATAATCTGTGCAATAACTTAATTTTGATCCTTACAATCGTAGTGAAAAGTATGTTAAAGCTGTCGTTGGGCTGGAGCGTAGGTTCCCAGAGCACCTGGAGCTCCCCCTGCGGGCCTCCCTCCTGGGCGTACCCGGCTCTCACCAGAGCTGCGAGCTGCCTGCTGCCCTTCACCTGGGTAAGGAGAGCAGGCACAGCAGCCACATACGCTGCACTTCAGATTAACCGTTAGATGCGTAGCTTAACACACAAAAGGGCTGACTCAAAACAGAAAACCAGGATTTTTCTGACACTTCCTAGTACTATGCAGTATTCACAAAGAATAAAAAATGAAAGCTTCTGTCACTTAAGGTAATAACAAAAGGACAATCTCTGGGGTCCTGTAGTAACGGCTTGTGAACTTCAGTGTGGCTGTCTATTCAGGTACTTTAAAATCCAGAGTCATTGCTTTCCCTTCATGCTTCACTTTCTATTAGCAAAGTAGAAGAAATATATACACGAAAGTGGGTCATGCTTCTGGCTGCTGGGCATTTTCCAAGAAGCCCCTCCAGATGCCTGCTGTGGGATGAGCTCTTAATTTTAGAATTGGAGACATCATTCTTCTACCGGACTTCATGCTTTGCTTTGTATTTCTGGCTTTGTCTGTCCTCTCAGAGCAGCCGAAATAAGTCCTATGTTTAAGAATATTTTGTTGGGATGTGTTGTTTGACTGCTTGTTTTCTAATTCTGAAAGTATTTTTTTGTATAATTCTTTTTCCTCAAAGGTGGCAGAAGGCCTAGTTCAGAGAGATGGAGATTTTCTGATCAGGGATTCTCTCTCCAGTCCTGGGAACTTTGTTCTTACCTGTCAGTGGAAAAATACCTCTCAGCATTTTAAAATCAACAGAACAGTTCTAAGACTCAATGAAGCCTACTGCCGCGTTCAGTATCAGTTTGAACTTGAAAGTTTCGACAGTATCCCCGGCTTAGTTAGATACTATGTTGGAAATCGCACACCCATATCAAAGCAGAGCGGAGCAATTATTTTTCAGCCTATCAACAGGACTGTGCCTCTCAGGTGTCTAGAAGAAAAGTATGGTGTAACTCCAGTCCGACAAAAAGAGCCGAGTATCCCTGAAGGAAAAACAGAAACTGCAAAAAGGCTGAGTCTTGGTATGTCCAGCATGCAATCCCCGGAGCAGAGCATACCCAGAGGAAATCTTTTGAGGTACTTTAATTTTGCTGCCCTTATGGAGGGAAATGAGGTAACTCTGTCAGCTCCTGCTGTAAGTGATGTGAATTTTCACTCTGATTTTAGATGGAAGACTAGGCTTGAGGGTTTGCTGATTTTTAGCAAAGGATTTTTTAGGGCCTGATTTTTGAAAATTCCTGATGTTGTTAAGAAGATGCCAACTACTTCGTGGTCATGGGGCTTGATCTTTAGAAAATTTAAGCTAAGGAGGCAAAATAAGCGGGGATGGCTGAAGCCATGATGAAAGCGGCAAGGCTGCACACAGTCTTCACTCAACATGTGACCCAGAGCATGCCCCAGGTTTATGGGGAGGCTCTTACCCCTGATATTTGCAGTACAGTAGTGACAAAGTAGTGCTTCCTGAACGCCATTTGATTAGCCTAGCAAAAGAAAGTAATTCTAGCAGACTGGTAAATGAGCGCAATAATCAGATTCTGAACATACCTTTGGAAAAACAAGATGCACGCCTGCAGTTCCAAAGGCACTAGCTGCTTAAAGATGGTGATGGCTTTGGCTCTGGTTCTCCATTTGCAAGTTGATGCATACTGGGGAGAGGGAAGGGATAATTCATTTGAAATCCACAGAGAGAGAGAGCAAATGTAGACTCTGGAAGCACAACAGCAGTGCAGCTTGTTCTTCAGTGACCTGGCAAATCTTGACTAGTGTAAGACAAAGGATTAAAATAAAATCTTGCTGCTGCTCCAGAGAAGTCTTTCTTTACATATTTGACTTCTGCAGTAAAAATACCAAGTATGGGATAATGGATCCTAATTTCAGTGTCCAAATCGAATGTTCCATTAAAAAGTCTCAACATTCAAAGAAACGCCCTCATGAATGCTGCAGGGTCACACATATTGTAGCCCATTTCATTGCTGCCACCACAGCATGAAGTACCTTTTATTCTCGTAAGCTGCCCCAGTGGAAAGCTAATGATCCTTGCCCTGGTTGTGATATATTCTGACAATTAGTTATGTATGTTAAGCATGTTGGATATATTGATACGTTTTTGTTTGCATTTTTCTTTACCCTAGAAACAAAGAAAAAAGTGGTAGCCAGCCAGCTAGTTTGGATCATGTTCTGGAGAAAAGATTCCCTCTAAAGGCTCACCAGTCAGAGAGCTATCTGCTAATAGGTATGTGTTGTAATTAAATGTTTCACACTTAGAATCTGTGTGTGCCCAGGTGGTCTGTTACACTTCAGACCAAAGTGAGACTGTTGAGTGTTCTGAGTACTGTACATACAGTTATATTTAATGGCCAGCGTAAGCTGTGTTGGCATGCTGCTTGCTCTTTAAGTCATTGGAACAGGTATTTTTTTTACGATGCACCAGATAGTTGAGTACCTTAGTACACAACTCAGCAGGCTTCCACACCAAAAAAATGACAGCTACAGTTGGCATTAATATCCTTTTTGACAGTATTACCTTTGCTCGCTTGTGCTTTACAAGAACTGACTTGTTTCACTCATGTCATTCTAACAGAAGTCTATTAAGTAGAAGCGGTGTTTCATGGAAATCCCGGTTAACTGCTTTTTCTCAGGGTAAAGTATGCAGATGTGGTAGTGTTCCTCACCAGGAGAAAAGCACTACTACGGCTTTTGTACTCCGTTCTGTCCTTCTCTCTCCCCGCCCCCCATCCCTTTTGCTTTCCATTCCTCTCAACACCTTGGCTGCTGTCTGGTTCCACGGCCACTGTCGTTGTCTTCCTCCAAGGTACCAACACTTGATCAGTTGTTGATTGTAGCTTTTTCTTTCTCAGATTCTTCAGAGGTTTAAGCAATTGTTTCCAAACTAACATATTGTGTAAGGAAGCTTGCACTGGTGCATCTAGTCCCATGTGGACAAATTCTACTGTTTGACTTCCAAGGCTGCTAGTCATTTTGGATACAGTGTCTGTTTAAAGTTTATAGTGCCTATTGTGGAAAGACTTCTCGAGACAAAGATAATATTAAGTATTTGTTTATTGAGGCTGTATTTTGATAGAAAGGGTGTGCTCCTGTGTTTACTAGTGGGATGGACAGACATTCATAAACCAAGCTTCTGTCCATCTGTAATTGAATTTATGATGATCTTATTCCAATCCATGGCTGCAAAAACTTTTCTTCTGGTACTCTAACAGTTAACCTGAAGAGTACTGCTATGCATTTTGTCATGGGGTCCTCCAAGCAGGTTCTGGTGTCATACTGCTTACGAGTGGTGACAGGCTGTGATTTTGCAGATTTTGTTGTCTGCATAAATTGAGAGCCAGCTGGAAACAGGCAGTAAAGCCCACATGATGCAACTGGCTGCTTTGCTGTAGGTACCGGCAAACGCACTGAGAACTGCAGATTGGGAATGTCTGATACGGGGTTCAGTCCTATATTGGATGCCGAGGTTTGCATATGCAATGAGTACAGGACGAGGCATAAATACATAGAAGTATACGGATGTGTTTCTCCAGCTCTTCAAGTCAGCTACCGTTCAGCAAAAAGATTAGCATCCCTGAAATTAATTCCTTCCATTCCTTGTTGCAGGTTCAGGCTTGACTTTGGGAAGCTTTTCTTTCATCTCAAACTTGTCATTCTCAGAAATGACTCATCTTTTATGTGGTGTAGCTGGAAGTCTCTGTTTTTATAGCCTAGATCAGGTTACAAGGAAACCTCCTATTCCAAGCCATGGAGACTATCCAGCTCTGACAGTATAGCCTATGTATGCAGCAGGGACTGGAATTATTGTCAGCATTACCACAGAATAATATTATGGTGCAGCTGTTCTGTGTATTTGGGATTTTGGGAGGATCAGCAAGTGAATGGAATTTGCTGGCTAGCTCATTCCTCAAAATATAATTTCATATACATTTTTGTCAGTAAATGATTGACATGATCTGACAATATTTTCCTCAGGAAATAGCATTAAGAGATGAACCTTGGGATAGGCATCAGGAATTGTATACGTTTTGGCCTTCTAAATTACTGGTTTCCTCTGCAGGTTCAAGACATCCATCTCGATTACCTGAAGCAGATGCAGACTCCTGTCCAAGCTCTCCTGCGTTTAGAACAGGCAGTGAACCTTCTCTAAGCCCCACAGTTGTTCAGAAAGTCACCTCTGAGTCACAAGTAGGGGAAGCTCTTAGAGGATCAGACAGTCAGCTCTGTCCGAAACCTCCACCTAAACCCAGCAAAGCACCCCTGATGAAGCCCCCAGATTCTCCTTTGGCTTCCCACAGTTCAGAAGGACACTACTGTGAACTAAGCCCTGCCAGAGATCCTGCAGCAACCAAACAGTATTTATGTCAGAAAACCAGCTATGTGGAACACCTGACACGAAAGGAGAGGGGAACACACTCATTCAGGAACTCTGAAACAAACTATCTGATCCTGGAAGATGACCCTACAATGGACTCTGCAGATCCTTTAGAAGCTTCAACTGAGATGGCCGAAGAAGACGGCATCTTTTCTGCACCTGTTTTTGAGACGGTGTCTAGTTTTAAACCGAATGATTTTGAATCCAAACTACTTCCTCCTGAAAACAAGCCATTGGAAACATCAATGTTACGAAGAGTTAAGGAGCTTTTCACCAACAACAATCCAAAGATTATTGCACAGCATATTCTTAGAATGGACTGCAAGGTAAAAAAAAATAACAACGGTATTTCTTGCATTTTATTTTATATTGTTCAAGTTTAGACTTTTTAAAGAACTGATTTGAAAAGATTAATGGGTAGATTTGCAGCGAATAATAAATGTATTGACTTGCTTGCAGGAATTTTTAGGGTTTTTTGTTTGTTTGTTTTTTTCCATTTGAAGAACAAGAATGTTAACAAACCCTTTGGACTGAAGGTCTCCCACCATCCTTGACTTTAGACTGAAATTCTCAGTGTTCCATACATCTTTTCAATCTCCTATCGGTTGCTGTATATCTGTGATTCAGCCTTTCCTCTATACTGGAGGAAGAGCTATCTATGCTGTAAACCACTGTGGAAAGAAGTACTCATGATGGGAAATAGCTAGTTAGCTTGCAAGGGCAAATGGTAGACAGACGTTACCTGGTTGCCACACTGCTGGCCGTAATATAAGACGTTCAGTGGAACTTCTAAAACTAGCTGCTCTTCTAATCTTTGTCTGAGTCTCTGTCTTAACAGCTGGATACCTGGTGGGGGAAAATAGCTATCAGGACTTGTGCATTGCTCTCCTATGAGAGAACTGTAGTGCTAGTGGAATTGTTTAGAAAGATGTAAAAACACAACTATTTTTCACAATGTAGACTTTGTTCAGCTGGCAGGGCTTGGAGGTCAGCTATTGGATCAGAAATACGGAAAGACAGGAGAAGTCATCTCCTTACGAGATGGTGACTTTGTGTAATAAAAGAAACGCAACTGCAGTTGAATCTGCACCGCTTTGCTGGGACGACTGAGTGCTGTACCTGCCACAGAGCAGCTACAGGAACCAAGTGTCATGGGCCTTGTTGGTTTTTGGTGGTTTGCTTTTTTTTTTTTTTAAAGAGCAGCTTGAGAAGCAACACACATGGCTACTTACTGGGCAACACCATTGCAGACAAGAAGGGAATGGTGGCGCTCCAGAAGCAGCGTGTCCGTAGCACTCTCCTAGTGCTGCTGCACTGATTCACGCCGTAGGCCTGGGAAGGGGGCAGTTCGCTGGAGCAGCAGTGGGATGAGTGTGTGTGAGTGCCTGCCAGCTGCTGGGTCCCTGCCAACAGCAAACACAGCTTCTCTCCTCAGTAGCAGCGTTGGCTGCTGCTAAGTGAGGCTTCACGCAGACACGGTGACTCAGAAAAACTCGGCGCCGCAACTGCCTGGTCTTTTCCGAAGCGATAGATTGTGGCTTCTTTACTATGGTGCCAAGAGTAGTAACAGCATTCTCTTAACAAACATTTTAGTTCCAAAATTCACCTTTTCCTCCTTCAACCTAATAACAATAACCAGAATGTCTTTTAATATATTGTTCAAGAGTATGTTGCTTGAAGGCATAGGATATGCATGCCTTAGAGAAGTAGTAAGGGGTTTTACACATATATATTATATTCAATTAGCTCATTATTAGTCTCCTTATTTTAAATCCTATAAACTTTGGAATGGGGCCACGGAAACTGGCCTGCTAGAAGTGTGGGAGCCTGTACAATGAATTAAGAGTCACCGGAGTGTGTTACAGAAACAGATTTTTGGATTTTGGAGAAGGAACAGTAACTAGCTGGGACACAGAGAAGTCTCTTTTATCTTCATCTTGCAGTGATGAGAGCCAACGACTGTCATTCATTGGTAACTTGTTGCATACTACTGCTCTGATAAGAACTGCATGACACAATGAGATTGGCACGTGAACAGGGCCAGAATAAATGCTTTGTACCGAGATCTGTGATAAGGCTGAAGTTCGTAGGTCATCAGTAGCTCAGTTTGCCTTTTAAATAATGGCATTTCTAATAATGAAAGAAGCACCCATGTGGTAAGTGATGGAGTGAATATCTGCCACTTGCGTGCCTGAGAGGGCTTTTAGCGATGAAGGAGTAGCAATCGGTGTGTCTCCAGGGGCTTCGTATCACTCCTGCGTCTCTAGGAGTGAAACAGGTTTCTCTAGTGCTAGATTTTGTACCAGTGAGGCTTGTTGTGTTTCATCTTTTCATAACCAAGAAAGCCTGCTGATGGGTGTATCAGAAAATAGCAGATTGGTTTGTAAATGTGTCAACATACAGGCCTTAAACCAGCAGATAGTCTCACATTATCATATTAATGTGGTTTTGCTTGTAATTAGCATATATAATTGTTATTGATATAATCGGTAGCTAATACTGCATGTTTAAAAAGCAAAGACAAATTGGTGAGGGTGTCAGCTTTCACATACCGACTTCATGAGGCACACAACAGTCAGTGTCTTCCTTAAAGTCCTTTTACCAGTTAATCCTTATGAGGACCCGGTGGCGTAATCCAAAAACACTCCGAGCAGTCGTCTTTTTAGCAATGAAGGCGGCGAAGCAAACGTGTACATCTTTAAGGCCAAAGAGCAGTGCCACCCTGACAAGGATCAGGCCAAGAGAGCACCGCGTTTCCTGGAGCTTGCAGATGAATCTTTCTGGAAGTGGAGGACGGAAGTTTGATAAAGCATTTTGGTCACACCTTTTATATGTTTTCTGATGGTTGAATCATGCAAAAAAAAAAATTTGTTGGTCTTTTTGTGTAAGGCACTGAATGTGCCTATGTTAATTAAGTTTTTCTTAGATGACTGTATTCTAATGTTGCATGCTGTGCGCTTAGCTCTATATGCCCTGCACTAACCTGGAGGACTTCTATGTGGCTAGGGTTTTTTTTTTTTTAAAAAGTTAAGTTAGTTTCAAAACTCACGCACAAATTTTTGCACTTGACAGGTAGCGAGGATACTAGAAGTTTCTGAAGAGATGAGGAGGATGATGGGAGTGAATTCTGGTCTTGAACTGATTACCTTGCCTTACGGACATCAACTGCGCCTTGACCTAATTGAAAGGTAAATGTTCCTGTTACTCATTTCCAAGGCAAATTGCCAGATCAGGTCATCGCTACGTTGTACTCTACATTTCCTGCATGTTTTCTGAATTTATGTGCCCAGAAGATAATTTAGTGAGGTGGCATAGAACTTCTTTTTGCATAGGAAAAATTCCTTAAGGTCATGGGGCAACTCCACGCATGTCATACAGGGAAAGGGGAATTGTATTGAAAGCAGGGTCCTTAGAGCTGGTGAACACCCTCAGCTCTCCTTTAAGAGCTCAGGTAAACTAAAGTTCAGGGGACCTATAATCTAGCTGAGCAGGTAAGCGTTTGCGGAAGAGACTGAAGGCAGTAGCCTTCTGCAACTGGGGAAGAGGCTAGAGGATCTAGTAAAGTAAAAAAAAAAAAATAATCAGCAAAGCTTTCTGTAAAACCTCTGCACAAGTTAAGGGGGAACAATCAGGGCCTTCTATCCCTCACCTAGCTTTTCTGCTTCTCCAATTCAGATTTCAGTAGTTTGGTTGCTGAAATTTAGGGGGAAGGGCCCAGGATTTGAGTGTGGAGGACAAAGGGAATTGGGGCAATTTTCCAGTAAGTGTTCGTTCATTCATTGCATGAGCAGAGTTTTGTGTAGTAGTAATATCTTAGGAAAATTTATTAGATTTATTAAAACACACATTCAAAGCCAATGTATATATATTCCATATAATGGCATTACTGCTCTTGCTACAAAGATGTTGGTAAGGGTAAGTTTGCTGGGCACACCAAGATATTGAAATGTACCTTTGAATTGATCTTCTCTGAACACACGTAGAGCATAATGTATTAATGTATACATGTATTAATTTAAAAATTTGTAACCCATGGTATAAATTGTTTCACTTACAGGCACAATACCATGGCAATAGGAATAGCTGTGGATATCTTGGGTTGCACAGGAAATCTAGAAGATAGAGCAGCAACATTAAACAGGATCATCCAAGTCGCAGTGGAGCTGAAGGACTCACTGGGGGATTTATATGCATTTTCTGCCATTATGAAAGCACTGGAAATGCCACAGGTAAAAATCTGTTTATCTTTATGTTCCAAAACATGGAGTTGTTTGATGGTTTATTTAGTTTAATTTATGCAATTTCTTCCAAGACTAGAGAGATCACTTCAGGACAGAAACTTCATCACTAGCAGTGTACTCTTCCTGTGAGTTGCTATGAGTCAGTAACGGGTATTCTCTGTTTTGTTTGAACAGGTCACTAGGTTAGAACAAACCTGGACCTCTCTAAGACATCGTTATACCCAGACTGCCATTATGTATGAAAAACAGCTCAAACCATTTAGCAAAGCTTTGCATGAAGGACAAGATGAGTGGAATAGTGAGTATGAGCGACCCTGGTTTCTATTGAGCCTTTTAACTCTCCCACTACCGATTTCCTGTGGAGGGAGAGATGAGGCAGCTGCTGTTTTGACAGCTGTGCATCGTGTGTTAAAATGACTACCTGAACTTGTGTAATGCAGAAGACAACAATGAAATAGAAGGAAAGGGTCTGCCAGCCGAACATCAGTATGTGTGCATGTACCTGTGCAGATGTAACATTCTGCCCAAACCCCCACTCCCCTCTTTGTGGAGCTAAAACTGAAGCACTCTGCATCATCTTCCCTCAAAGACAGGAAAAAAAAATCTCCTCCTTCCTCACAGGAGAGTTACTTCTGGCAGATTTTGATTTTTATTTGCTTTGCCTATTGGATCGGAGGATGAATCCTCAAAGAAGGGGTTAGTCAGATCATTCCTCTGATCACATCAGGTGCTCCTGCATCAGATTCTTTGCAGCTCTAGTCTCCAAAGGGGAGGTAACATTTCTCTAAGGGAAGAGGTAGAGAAGGAAAACTTTTCAACCTCACAGAATCTATTGGAATGACCCAGATTTTAAATGTGCTTCAAATCTCTGTGCCGCTGTCTAATAATGCAGCAGAGCCTTCTCCTGCAGCAAATACAGTTTTCCAACACTAATTTGTCTTGGCCTTCTCCCCCAGCCAGTTCACTGGCAACTGGTAGGACAGGTGTACCTGAGGTAAGGTGCCACTTTGAAAGATGGAAGACAAACAGTAGTTTCCAGCTTTGAAAAGAATACTGCAGTTACAATGCCGCCTTCAATCAGCAGGTTTTGTAATGTCTGATGATACGGTTTGTTTGTTACTCTCTCTCCCAGAGGCCGTCAGTGCTCCACAGAACAACGTAACAGTGCCACTGCTGATGCCTCTCGTTACCTTGATGGAGCGACAAGCTGTCATTTTTGAAGGCATGGACCTGTGGGAAAGCAGTGACCAAAGCTGCGAAATAATGCTCAAGCACTTGGCCACAGCTCGTCGGATAGCGCAGAACGCAGAAATGTACAGCTTGACTGCAGAACGGATGCTGGAAGGTAGGGAGCACGAGGAGGAGAAACTGCTGCATGTTAACAGAATGTGTGGGTTATGTCTGAAGAATAAGGTCTCCGCTTACGTGCCACAAAGTTAGTGGGAGAAATTCTTCTGCTCTTTTGTGGGAGCTGAGATAGTAGCAAATGTCCTGCAGGAAACTTGGCCTGAGGACAACATCAATATTGTTTAAAAGCAGACAGTAAATCACTCGTCACTATACTTCTCCAGTAAGCAATAGAGCATACATTTTGCTAAACTTACTTAATATGCTGACCCTTCTAGCAACCGAATAGAAGCACAGCAAGGACCGAGAACTTCCTCTCTTCTGTACAGTTTAAAATTCCTACTCTGATTTTTGCAAATAAAACGCCACACATCGTAGTAAGATTCTTTACAGCAGCGTAAGATGCAACACTGAGATCTTGACTGCTTGCAGCCAGAGAGCAGCAACATGTTAACAGTGTGACTTTGCATATTAAACCTGCAGTGAAAAAGTTAAGGGAGGGGAGAGAAATGTATTTCTGCAGGCAGCATGTATACATCAGGAACTACATTTAAGGTCAGGCTGTAAGGACAATTCTAGACCATTAGAACTGAGCAAAGGCTAGCCTGTCCCAGTGTCCCTAGAGCCATTTCTGTGCTACTAGGCTGTCACAGGTGGAAAGGACTTTCACTAGCTTGTTACAACCATTGTGCAAAAGGAACCCAGCACACTAAAGCTTATCTTCTTTGGGGGAATACAGTTTAAAAGCCGTTTCTTCTGAATAAAACACTTGCCTGATGGGGATATTGTGGGATTCTTTTTACTTACTAGGTTTCCAGCCAGATGAAGAGATGAGTGAAATCTTCAAGACAGAATTTCAAATGAGATTGCTCTGGGGCAGCAAAGGAGCACAAGTCAATCAAAATGAAAGATATGAGAAATTCAGCCAGATTTTAACTGCACTTTCCCGAAAACTGGAACCTCCTCCAGTGAAGCAGGTGGAACAATTAAGTATATAAGACTCTGTAAACACTATTTTAAATGATATACTTGAAATAACCTTAGCTTTCTTTTGGCAATTTGATACTGCACAAACTTCTTGCATTTCACAAGATGTTTAGAACTTTTAGCTGCACAATGCACACTTGTTTTAAAACTACTGATTTCTAAACAAATTATTTATTTACTGCATCACCAAGTCATTTAATGAGCCCTTTAAACAGTTAGGTTATCCCTGTAAGCTAGTCTTACGGCTTTCCGTATCTCCCCAGAGTTGCAATGTTTTGATAATGCCAAGGAGTAAGGGCACTGGCATCTTAATATTAAAATGAAGCAAACAGTGTAAATAAAATGATAGATTAAGTATGTGACATTGCAGAAAAATTTGTTGTATTATATTCCTTTAATGAATATAAAACACTGTACATAGAATTGTGAATTAAAGTGTATCTTTATGCAAAATAATTTGCATGGTTGCAGAAATGATCCTTTATCTGCGACCACAACAGAAGGCTCAAATGTCACTGCACCTATGAAAGTAGAAAACTAGTTGTGTATGTGTTGGGACACCTTACATTTTTTTTTTTAAGACAGCATCTGTAGTACTTTGGCTTTTGCTGGAACCTGCACAACAGCTACGCTGCCAGGAATGAATGATGAAATGGCAAGAACAAACAATCCTGATAATTAAAATGCTTTCAGATATGAGTAAATGTGGGTGTATGTATATATTAAACTTGCTTCATTTACTGAGGTGAATCACTTTGGTAAGTAGTGTTGGTGGTTTTTTTCCCCTTGGATGAAGGCAAAGCATAAGCTGTTAGCACTTTTAATAGGAAATCAGCGTGCATGGTGTTTTTTATATAAAGAGTGCTTTAGCAGCAAATTCCACTTTGTCACATACAGAATTGGTGTATAAGCACTATCCTCAGAAGCTGTATAAATATTTAAGCAAGAACTATGGTTAGAGCTACATGTGCTCATTGTCAGTAAGCCTATTTCTGGAGTGAGACGTTACTTACAGCATTTGAAAGTATTTGAGGAGAGCAGGCTAACAACAAAACTAACACCAAAATGGTATTATCTGTTCCCCCCACCTTCAATCGATCATAGCAGAGGTTCTGCCACCACAACAAGAGGTTACAGACCTCATGCTGAAGTCTCCCTGTCAATCTTAACAGAAGACAAATGGGGAAGCTAATTACTTAGGCCATGAAAAGATTTTTTTATTCCATGAAAATATTCTCAACAGAGAACACTATTTTTAAACAAAGCATTTAACATTTAGGAAATCAACATGTGCACAAAAAAGGAATAAAAATTACTGGAAAATGTAAGATTCTTTAAGACAACTCACGTTCAGAATTTTAGAATAAGTGATTTATAACTAGCTGTGCAAGTACAAATGTTTTTTTCCTATGTTTAATAACCCTCAAACAAGTTGCACTATCCCTCACGAAAGCAACCTGCCTCCAAAGGAAGCAAATCCTGGTTTTAGAAAAACAAACAGTAGCGTGAAGAGAACATTTAGTCCTTTACCAGGAAGTGTTATTACTGACCTGCAAGGCTGTTTAGCCAGGCAAACCACAGGCCCTTTAGCAAGAAACTACACAGATCACATTTCCTCCTTTTCTCTAACTTTAAAATAAAAAAGCACTAGATTAAAAAACCAAAACAAACAAACAGAAAAAACCAAAACAAAAAACCAAAAAACCCCCCAACAAACCCCAAACCCAAAAAACTACCTAAGTAGTTTTGTCAGTATTGAGTAATGTCACATTATTATATAAATAACCCTGTATACAAGCTCCAAAAATCTAAACTTTAGAGTTTAATAGCCCCCATAATACACTAGGTCAAGCTGTGTAATAGTGGTATACATAACAAAAGGAATAAACCTCTACACAAGTCACTCAAATTCAGTTTTACTGGTAGTACAGTTCCTAATAACACTGAAATTAAAAAGAATCCAGCACTGCTGCATCCAAATATTGCTTCGGACCCCAGAAAAACAGGATGTTTTGATTATTATTTCATTTCCCCAAACAGCAGGTGGCTGGGTTGACAAGCTTGCTTTGATACAAGTATCCCTCCCCCCAACATCTCTAGTCTAATTCTTATCACCCTAATAAATCAGATACGATGTAGTTATTAATGGAACCACAAATGGGAGGCAAGACAACATAAGCAATAGGGGCACTGCAGACAACTATATTTACACGTATAAACATATCCAAATTTCAATTGTTTACAAGTAAAAGTGCACATAGATCATTACGAAGTATCACTCAAATTTCAACTGGTCCATACAATGAAGCATCACCTGGAAATGGACTAGCACTGCAGTAATTAAAATTGGAACTTCATAGTCAAAAACTAAAAGACAGTTTCCATAAAAATATTTTTAAAAATATTAAAGTCAAATGAAGAGATACACGTTTCAATGTATAAAATTCATGACACACCATGTATCCAGTAAAGTAGAGCTCTAGAAAACACCTACCGTGGCTACCTCAGCAGCTGCAGCACTGTGAAAAGAGCTGAGACACAAAGCCCTTTGTGGGATACTGTAAGTGGTAGTGTTGGCAACCAACAGATTTAGGCACTCTAGTTTAAGGCAGCATTTGAATGGCAAGTGGTTGACTTCTGAAAACAGTCATTAGCTTGCAGTGGTGAAATCTCTCTGGTGGTGTTCCAGGTTTTCAGTGCTCACGACAGGTTACTGAAGTGCTGAAGATGGACCGCGGTTCTAGGAGTTTCTCTTGATTGCATTGTAGGCTAGAGCTGAGATGTATTTTTTCCCCAGATCAACACAAATACATTATGGTCTCTTATCAGTCATGCCAAAAACTGGAATGTAATGATGGTTGCAGTGGTATAGTTATAGCAGCATACATGGATACTGGGATGAAACTCTAGTGCTGAAGATATTTAAACAAAATGATTTGTTACAAAACAAGACAAGCAATGATGGCAAAGTGTTATGCAGACATGCCTGACTGTCCTAGGCATGCAGGAGGAGGTTAAGGGCGAGCATGGAGGTGGCACAGGCAGACTGATAACTGACATATGGTTCTAAACGACTGCCAATTAAAATGAGTTGGAAGAGAGCATGATTGAGACAACCAAAACACAGCACAAGCTAAAATATCGTTTGTGCGTCTGGGACAACCTAGGACAATGAAAATAAAGCAATTTTAGGAGCAGTAGCCTTTTTACTCTGGTAATGAAACTCTGTTTTCCTGCACAAATGGAAGAATTTGTAATACATCCTTACCTATGCATGGAGATGCTAAGATGTTAGTGACTAAATGTATGTCTGCATGCATTCATGCAACTAGCTTTTCCCCTTGGGCCTCCCAGTCTAATACCCCGCCCCCCCCCACCCCCCCAGCAGCTGCATGTAACCTCCTTCAAGATCTCGCCCATTTTCTCAGAAACCCGCTTCAGGAACCTGCAGTCCAAGAGGAAAAAGAAAAGAACAAAGTTACTGAAGGCCTTTAGAAGACAGAGAAGCGTGCTCAGTTCTAACAGGCCATTCTCAGTGGCTATACATTAGCCTTGTACTTAATTCCACAAACTCTCATTAGAAATATGAGCCACAGCTTTTAGATTAGCTTTTTTTCCCCCCTAGTAATCAAGTAGTTCAATGCAGTTTCCAGTCCTCAGTGATTTAACAGTGAGGGGAATTACTGTACATTTTAGACCTTGATTTCAAACTAAACATGATGCAATTAAAAGACTTGGCTTACAGGCACAGATTAAGAATATAAAATCATTCCCTTTTCAGGAGCAGAGAGAGGTTTCAGTAAGACACCGAGCATCACACACATGGTCTCTTTTTTTGTTTGTTCAAGGTGCCTAGAGTTAAAACAATGAAGTTGTGTCCAATACACATTCTACATTACAAGTACTGAAAAGGAAGGAGAGAGGCAGGGCAGTGGACTTTCTGTCCTTCTTAATCATAATGTTTCTTCCTGAGTATTTTTGTTGAGCTTTCAGAATCAGAAAACATTTTCCTGTTTAAGAAGTGAAAGCTGCCAAGTATTTGCTAAGGAAGGAAATTAATAATTTTCAGTAACTGAGTTCAGTTAGTTATTAGAGGAAAAACCCCTCTGTTTTAAGCATATAGTTTAAGTCATAAAAGTGGGAACAGTAAATCTCAGAGATCTTTAAGTAATTTTTCAGTTCTCTATAAAAACAAAGCATTCTATAGAAAAAGCAGGAATCCTGGTCTTTTTCAGTTTAATAGCTGAATTGGATTTAGTGCTTTGTAAAGCAGGAACACTAGATCAGTTAAAGCAGAAGACGTTGGTCAAAATTACAGACCAGTGTGAGATGCATAATTTAATGTGGTCATTTCTGAAAAAAAAAAAAAACCTATAGCAAACTCACATTGCAAACAACAGACCAGTGCTGACTTCTCATATTCTAATGCTTTCCATGAACCTGTGTAACTTACTATTTTTCCACTATTTTTCCTGGGGAATGTACAACTGAAAGCTGCCAGTTTACTGTTAGATATAGGTTACTGCACCTTTGCTGTTTTTCTCTAGCGTTACATCTATATATGATGTTGGCACATAGCCTTCCTCTCCATTATGTCTTCGAGCTCTTGTCCACCCATCTCCTTTGTCCTCCTCAATAATGTACAAAATTTCCCCTTCTTTCATTGCTAGAGTGCCTTCATTATGACCTGGGAAAACAACAGGCAAAGAAGTCTCAATGTTCAGACAGAATTTCAAGTCATCTTTTTCCCAGGGCATAGTTTCCAGATTATATATAAACAGGAAGAACCAAAAATCTGTGCAAGAGAACATATGGTCAAACAGGCTTACAGACAAAAACCTAGTCCGATTTGTAAAGCTGAATATTTGCCAATAGCTGTGCTAATATTTATCTTAGAACAGCACAAAAGTACTGCTCGTTAATTAAACTGATTTATAAAATATTTCCACTGATCTTACAAGCAATTAGTTGCTCATACAGTTAATTTACTTTAAATCATTTTACCTGTCTTCTCTGTAACAAATAATCCACGCCTTATAGTCAAGTTGCCTTATAGTCAAGGATTCGTAGTGCATGTTGTCAACCTTACCATCAAACGGATATATTGCCTTGCAGTGTCCTATAGCTGGTAACGGATCATCATCTTCAAACTCATCATCAAACTCATTTGGATGTGCATGTTGCTGTGGTGGGCCTCGAACTTCCTGATTTGCATCATCCGTGTAACTCCCTTCAGGGCTATAATGCAATGATTCGAGCGTGAGGACTCTGAAGAGTTCTTAGCTCTAAAACTCAGAACATACGTGCATCACAGAAAGGGCAGACCGTGGATGTGGCTCGGGGAATGCCTGTTAGCAGTTTTTATGTTTACTGCTGGAGGTGATTTTCTGAAAATACTGATCTAACAAAGGCTTGGACTGAATTCTGCTACAAAAACAAACATAAATTTGACATACTGGTCTCCATAGAATATGGAAAACTGGTGAGCCTTATGCAATGGAATAAGATAGCTTTAAAAGGCACTGCTCTTTAATGAGTGGGTGTTTTGATTAGACTCACTATTTTTTATGTTACCATAATGACATGAAGTGACCTCTAGAATCCAGAGCCTGTAAGATTTTCCTTTAGGACATAAACTTCAGAGGATAAGTAACAACCATCACCTACTGTTAACTATCAAAGAGATGTACCGATTCTAGCATAAGATATAAAAGCAGTAGAGATAGAATAGTGACCTCTCTCTGCCCTGTGTTACAAGGTGGTTGATATCACTGCTGTGCCGCCTGTCGCTTCTGGCTGCTACTTTACCTTCAACTTCAGAGAGCCAGGCCTTGGGGAAAAAAGACAAATATTGGTGTCAAAGAAAACTTAAGATTCTAGACCAGCAAATACCATTTAACAAATGCACTTAACTGCATACAGTTTATTTGTCAGTACACAGCCACAGTCTCATAATTACTTCACATGACGCATGAACCTATCCCTCGTGCTTAGCCTATACTCCATACTAGTCTTAAGGAAAAAAAAAAAAAATCTTTAATCACATATGAATTTCAGAATAAGTGATTAATAAGAAATTCTTCTAAACAGTTTACATCTTTAATAATGTACATTCTTGTTCTAGCTAGATGAACGTACTTGAAAATATGGCACCCCACAAAAAATTCTATCAGGAGCGCTTTCTTAAATCAAGTAGTTTTTCTGGATGCTAGATTTATAAGGCAAACTACAGTTTTACCACTCATTTACATTTCCCAAGGAATTGTTTTAGAGTCTAACCTCATTCTTGTGTATTTCCATCCGAAGACGGTCCATGTTGCTCATAGTCTCAGTTAATTTTGGTTGCAAACTGCCTGGATCACCCATCTGGGGATTTTTTTCATAAACGTCCTTCATCTTGATGAGGGCATCTCTAAAAACATACAAAACCCGACAATAATTATAAAAATTACATACATCAGTACCGATTCACTAAAGTTAAAATAGTGTTTGTGTGTATGAGATCCCGACCTGTGATTAGATACTCATCAGCACAGACATGAGGAACTACTGCTCCCCACAGCACGCCTAAATCCTTTTCCCATTCTGCCATCTTAGCACTTCGCCTTCCTTTCTTGTGTCGTGCACAAGCACGCAAGCACTCCAACTGTCGACTCTTCTCTATCCAGTCTCAATACTGTTTCCCATATTGTTATACACAATTTCCTAAATATTAATAATGTTCTTTTCTTAACGCACTAAGTTGCGGCTCTCTTGCTCAAAGACCTATGCATTGATTTTTTATTTTTTTTAATGCATGCTTTTAGAGCCAATGTTTCCTATGCAACATTAGGATCAAAATGTGTGTTATAGTAAAGCAGAAGGAAGCAATGCTAACAGAACCTACATACAATAAACCACAAACTGAAAAATGCTTTGTAATAGCCTGGACTAGCATATTCTCTCCTAGCTTCTGACCACTATCAGCTTAGGTAGAGGACTTCAAAAGAAACAGACACAGAGAGACCCATGACAAAACTCAAAAAAATGCACTCACTTTTGGTCTGTTTCCTTCTGTAGTTCTCTGTTGAGTTCATCGATTCTCTGTTGCAGTTTCTTGCGTCGTTGTTCTGGAGGGAGATGGCTAAAGTCTTCTAGCGCAGGGCCCTGCAAGTAGAAATACTATTAAACAAGTAACACGCACATATCTGGACAGCTGAACCGACATACCCACACACGGACAGTGTTCACTGGAAGCAGGATGGACCTTCTTAAAAACTCTACTTGACACACAGCTCTATAAAAGACCACAACAGAGTAAATGCACGTTCTTGCTGCCAGATCATAGTCATTCATTCAAGGTTCTTTCTGCCTTCTGTAACAGTTGGCTCACAGATTTAATTATTTTTCTGAAAAGCTGAGCCATGTACCTCCTATTACATCCACTGCACTTAAAGTGGATTTAGAAAGGACAGAATTAATTACTACAGAGTAATTTCAGTCAGAACAAAAATCCAAGATGCGTTAATAATAGTAAGTAGTAGTAGTGTATAATTGATTCTTTCTCTAGAGTGTGTGTTCTATGGTGATTTGGATGCTATCCAAAGAAAAATACTGTATTTTGGATCTTCATTCCAAAGTACTATTATAGTTCTCTTCCAGAAGTTCATCAATCGTGCTAGAAAACATATTAAAACTTACAAAGTTCTGATGCATTTTACCTTGAGTAAAACTAGTTCACAGAGCACAGAAAAAGCCTTTGTAACTTTGTAACATCAAAGTTTTGACTTAAATTTGTTAATCTGAATCAAAACTTGCTCAAATATTCCAGGTCACCTTTTTTACTATTAAAAAAAAAAAATGTTTCAGGGAGGGGAAAAAAACCTCCTACTTTCCAAACTTAAAAAAAAACACCAAAAACCAAAACCCAAAAAACAAACAAAAAAACCACTTAAGACCACCTATTGTTATGAGCCCAAACCTGCAAAGGTTTGATTGCAAACTTGTGCCAAGATTATAAACAGGATGGAAGGACTTGGGTGTGAAAAGCATTGGGAAGAGATTTTTATGTATCTTGTGAGTTTGTTGTGAAAACTCTTCCCTTCAGGGTGACAGACACCAGCAGTGTTAAGAAGGAAATATGATACACATCTTAGTAGCAGAAAGTTAAGTCCACTATTTGCATCCTAGTTGCCCAAGAAAGTTGGTTTTAGCACAAGAAACCCACTTGCCATTACAGCAACCCTCCATGGAGGCAAACCGAACTGGACAGCATTTCTTTTGTCAAGAAGAAACTTGACAGAAATTTGACTGTCCAGATTTTGACACAAGCAGCCTTAGGCTCAGGTGCCAAGTTTCTAATACCCCCTCTTAACATCTTCTTGCCCCTCAACTTCTTGGTTCTTTTGCACTTGTAAAATCACAATGGTCACTGCTTTTTAAGGAGGGAATACAAGACACCATAAAAGGAGGGAAATAAAAATACGATGTTTCCAAAATAAAGCAGAAATGTTTCTTTCTGGAGGGGGGGGGGGGGGGGGGGGGGGGGGAAATTAAAATCCTTTCAAGGTGCTTTTACACACTACAAAGAAACAAGAAGACAACCACATCCTCCATATCACTCTTCCTTACAGGTCAGTTAAAACCAGAGTATCCTACAGCAATAATCAGAACAACAGAGGTCTTTTTGTGAATTTTTACTGATTTACTCTGCAAAACAACAATATTGACTAAGGTGTGGTTTTCATTTAATATGACAGCTTTCTAATATTCCTAAGCATAAAGGATCATCTCCCCTGCAATTTTTTTGGTTAAATTCAAAGGAGTGAATTTCACAGTATTCAGTATTTCTTCTTTACACAAGTTTTGTAATCTTTTCATATACCTATTTCATGCTGCTTTAACCATTTTCCTGACAAAAAGAAATCACCAAGTATTTCCATCACGACCAACTTGTGAATACTGGTCAACCCTAAAATTCCAAAATGACAGATTTAAGCTGCAGCCAGATCACAAGTCTAATTATCTTACATTAAGCATGGATGATTAAGAAGACTGTGTACATGAGTGGAAAATCTGAAGATGTATTTCAGCACCTGACTTAAGCAGTTATGATATGGAAACACTTTCAAAAGATTACTTTCATGCTATCTTAGCAGAAGTACAGCAGACAGATCAGCACACGGGCTTACCATCTTCACCGACCACTGCACAGTTCATTTGAAAACAGAAAGAAACGGGAAATTATTCACATGCAACGACCAGTTACGAAAATGATTAATGCCTAAAAATGTATCTTTAAAATATTACTTAAAGATTAAAATTTTAATTTATAAAAAGTACATTTTACTATGAGCACAAGAAAAGCAAAATACAATAATCAGAAATGCACTTCTGCTTTAAGAATTACTGATTCAAAAAACTACTAGGTGATAATGGGTAGTTTAACTTATGAAATTCTAATACACAAGTTCATTAAACTACTTTTGAATTTTAGTGTTTTGAATAATATGCTAAAGAACTTCTATTGTAGGAGAAGAAACACACACACAGCCAACATTGCACAAAATAGCAGAATTTGATGATGATGAAGGACTGGTCAGCCATATGCAAATAATTTGTTAATTATAGCTAACAATCCACTACCATCACTTTTACAAACGTAATTTTTACAATGTATTTACTTTATTATCACAGTAGAACTACAATAAACAAAGATCTTTTTCAAGTTTAGAAGTAATTTTACTTTCCGAAAACAGCATTTGGGTCACTGCTGCTATTCTAGGGATGTTTCAGACCAGATAAAAATAAAGACATTTAAAGAGTAAAGGAAGCAAATACAACATGGGATACCACGTGTCGTATCTTGGGTTTAACATTCACAGCATTTTGAAGATCTACCATGCTTTCAATGACTTCGGATAACTCTTTCCAGAGAAACACCAAGCAACTTAGAAGATATGTACCTCCGACATCGCTTATGACCGTCAGCAATTGTTAAGGCTGCGGACTGGGGCACACAAAATTAGAATTTCTAGCAACGAGGAAAGTAAAGCACCTTAACAAATGATACTTTGGTAGAAACCTCAATGAAGTCCAAAGATGTAAAATGGCTACAGAATAAACTTCTTGTTCCCTTTAGAGTCTTCCAAGAAAACACAAGAAAGGTTTACATATCACTGTTGACGATACATCTATTTATGTATCAAGTGGCACTGAGCAAAGACCTCTCATAAGCACTAACACTATCTGGAAATGTTAAGATTTCAAAGGATAAGCAGCAGCATGTAACAGGAGTACTAATAAAGCAAATTACACTTGCTTACACTCAAAGACTTTTTTCAACAACCTATTCTCCAGCTACTGTTTGCTGCTTTCGCTATATATCACGATAGGAAAATCTAATGCATGAAGCACAGAACGAGGGCAGTCTGGTTTTGTGATCTCCAGTGCCTTGAGTGAAATCTCATACAGGGCACGCTAAAATAACCAGTATGCTTACTGTCTGATATATGCCAACTCATGGATAAATCTCGGTAGAAGCAGAAGCGAATTAAATACCACTTGGTAGTTCTGCATGTCAATACCAGTTGGACATCATTTTCCAGGGACAAAACTGTGGAAAACAGCATCATGTACTAGCAACTATTAAGCATCAGTGAGATTAAAAAAAAAAAATCTATTAGAATTACAGTATGCATTTAAGTTGAAAAGGCACTCAATATGTGATAGTGTGATGTCTGTTAAAACGCTTGCAAGGAATTTAAAAATATATAAAAATTAAATGTTCATCCTGAAGATTTACAGAGATTAACTACTTGATGTTGTGGGATATTTGAGTTAATCCAGATTTGTAGGATACTAGTGATCCTTGCTAATTTTACAGAATACTATTCTATATTAAATTCATTCACTTTTACAACATGAACAATGAACTGTAAGAATAAAAAAATTAAATAAAAATATGGTTTCATTTTCCATTAGCATTCTGTAGTTGTTAGGAGATGATCTTTTGCTTCAGTAAAAGCTTCTAGAACTACTGATACTACAAGGTCTTGATTTGGGAGCCAGGAGTCAATACATTTAGCGATCAACAAGAAGGAGGTGTAATCAAGACCTGTGCCATTTCAACAGCTATCTAATCTGGTTAGTTCCTCAGTGAGTACTAAAGAAGGAACATGACCTTCATGACCAGAACAAATTATGATATAAGTGAGTCAGAAGGGAGAAACTGTCCTCCATAAATACTTAGAGGACCACAGGAATTTTCTAAAAAAAGGTGGTGGTAGAAAGGGTATTTCCAAGATATCTGGGGGCCCGAAATAAGATGCAATGACTTAAAGAAAGTAAGTTTTAAGTGTAACTCATTATACTTCAGAATCACAGCAAGGGAGCCTCTAAATCATAACTATACTGCAATATAACGTTGTACTTTGATCTCCACATTATGTCAGCAGTAGTCAACCATTCTTGATGCACATGAGACAGCAAGTCAATATTGTTTTCAAACATCAGAAAATCATGAATTATATATAATCAAATGCATCCAATTATCTCATTGTTTGGATCAATAAATACCATAAAACGTACATAAACTGGGCAGCCTATGCTTCACTGACCTAACAGGAAAGTGCCAGTACATTTATCACTAGTATAAATGTTGCTAGGAAGCCACTTAACATTTCCCTTTTATTGTCTTCCAAACAAATTCTATTTGCAGGATAAGCCACTATAAATTAGTAAATGAACTGATAAATCTCAGCAGGTGGCATTTGGTAGTAAATGCTCAATAATTCTACCCAAAAGAACCTTGGACAAACAAGAACAATTTATTAATCAAAAAATGCATTAAAATTGTAATGTTTCAAAAATCAGTATTTCAAAATCTGCAAGCACCATGTGCTATAGCATTTGATGTACAAAAGAAATGAAACTTCTCCCTTCTTAGTTCAGTGTCTTGTAATCAACTACTATTATTTCAATTAAAAGTCAGCAAATAAGACATCTGATCTGTCAGATGTTTTTTGTGGTGACTATATACCCAATGATAAATTACTGCAAAAATATGTTACATGATGGTAGGAAAACATTTGTGAATGTGAACAACAATGAAGAAAGGTATCAAACACATGCTGAGCACCCTCTTTATAACACCTTTCTTTTAGGCACAAGTATTTGGAACGTGATAAAGAGTATTTCTATTTTATTTTATTTTTAACCTGTTGGTAACTTCTGTATAATATGAAACAAAGTATCCTAACGGCAACCTTACAGCTGAAGTGTTACTTTTAACAAAGTAAGCCTTATAATGAGGGTGAAGAGCATCAGAAAAGCCACATCACAAACACACTGTTCATAGCCCATCATGCATTTCAACTTGTTATCAAACTTACCCCTCTTTTGAGGCTTCTGAAAGAAGGAATTCTGGGCTTCCCTGTTTTTATGTCACTCATGCAATAATGCACTGGTTCAATGGAGAATATGGGATACTGGGACCCATTAGGAGTACTGGATGTGTATAAACTAGTAGGGGTTAGGGGTGGGGATTGTGGCTAATGTGGAAATAAAGAAAGCAATAAATAAGCCAAATGTTCAAAGTGATTTTAAAAAGAAAATTCTGTCTTACAAAAATAAAATTTCCATCCAACACAGAAACAGCTTGTAACGTTCCAGACACATTTACACTATAACTGTATTGGTTTTAAAAGGTTTCTGTCATGAATTAATCTTCAGAGTTACAGGTTGGTGCAGAGAATGAAGGAACATTCAAAAAAGCTTTAGACTCAACACTTCCACAAGATCCTAACAAGATCCCGAAGTTGCCTGTCTCTTTTCTTACAACAGGAAGTTCTGCTTTTCCCAACTTCAATTACAGCCATTCTGGAAGCTTGGGCATTCCTGCTCACTATTTCTTCCTACATTTTGATGTACCCTACCAGGTAAGCTAAAATAGAAATATTAGGTACATCTACGGAGAATGACTAAGACAAAAAGTATACTCAATCTCTGTCGTCAAGCTGGACTGACACAATGGCTGCACGGCATTCTTAATATCACGAGAACTTCCTCCACTTTCTTCCTCCCCTTTTTTCAAATTGCTTCTCTCATTTTTTGTGTCTCATACCTCTGCTGCTTTTTCCCAGTTCGATTTTTCTGTACTATTTCCTCTGCTGCACAACTCATTCCCTTTCCAAAAGACTTTTATGTCTTTGATGACATCAAAAGTAGGTAAACGCGTATCTGGAAGTCAAGACCAGCCATAGTTTCAGCTAAATGAAGGCCCAAAGGCCACCATGAATACCCCAGCTACAATAAATCAGCATATTTTTATTAATTTAAGAGTATTTTTTAAAACCTGTAAATAGTACTTGGAATTAAATATGTATCTCCTGGTAAGTATTTTGCTCCCAGCTGCTGTTTTGTAGAGCGCCCCTCCATCCTCCCCCAAAGCAGGGGGAAAAACTGGACATAATCTTCCATTTCCTCCAGGTCCTTAAGAAGAGATGCATGTGTTATGTATACACATATGTGTATCTGTGATTCCATACAGGAAACAGTAAGGCTGACTCTCTGAATACTACATACAAAGTGAATGAACTGGGGAGAAGAAAGAGTAGGGAAAGTCCTGTCAGCTTTCTTCAGCCGTCATCATACTAAGGAATTTCTTGTAACTACAGTAAATGCCAAGGTCCAGATTGAAAACCAATGCAGATTTTCATAGCTTCCCTCTCCAAAATTCTCAGAAAGATGTCTTGTTGTCAAACTGGTAATCCCGATCTAATTTCAGAACAGGCTGAATCTCACCCACCTCTGCAGCCAAATGCAACAGATATGCTAATGCATTAATGCATTTAAACTATTATCAATCATTAATTATACTGCATGAAAAGTAAACAGTTTTCATTTTAGCACACAGCTGCAGTTACATAATATACTGAGGAGGGAAGGAAGAATCGGCTATATCCTTTCTTTCTGTAAAGATCTGCTTTCAAGTGGAAAATAAATCCTACCACTAACAAGCTCTAAGAATAGTTTCCTATAATAAATGGCAGAAACTGACTTGGAGCATTAAAATAACCTCACAGAAATTTGTGGGAATCATTAAAATGACTCACTGATATGCTCCAATACTAAATAAAGACCTAGCACAATATGTATATGCTTCATTTATATAGCTAATGCATGTACTGATAATCTTTTTTGTTGATCCATGAAGGCATCTTGCACAGAAAGTGTTAATTGAAACTCATATAGTAATACAAGAAAGGAGTAATTTCTCTGCTTTCAATTTTTTCTTGAGCATAGGAATATTTTTACCTATTTCATAGTAATGTTTCTTCTACGACATTTACCTGTATGGAGCTTCAACAGTATGTTTTATCAATGAGGTATTATAAATTTTAATGTTTTCAGACAAACCCCAGAAGTTTTCAAAACTAGCAGCAGGTATAATAAAAATCTATATAACAAACACTCCTATATATAAACATCTACAAAATGTAACATTTAGAAGGGGGTTGCTTTTTGTAGTATAAAAGAGAGATCTGAAGTCTGCCCAATTCCAAAGCATACTCCCCCTCCCCTTATTTTTACATTCACAATTAACACCTTTTCTATGCAATCACAGAAAGTCTTTACGGAAACTTAGAAATGTTACAGAAATGGGAAACTAATTTTATCAAATAACTATTAAAAACATTCCCAGACCCAAATCACTTGAAGAAAAATTGGAAAAATTCCCCTAGTGAGAACTTGATTTTTAATGTAAGTATCCAACCCTACTCAAACCTTCAGATCTCCTTACACGTATTTTAAAAGACAGTGGCAGGCAAGGGGAAGGTTATTTTAAAATAAATAAACTGCTGCTTCCATGCACTCTAGATCTTCACATTTTAATTTTCCAAACAGTAATTTCTTAATTGTTACCTTTGGCTTCTTTCCAAATAGCCACAGCTTTCCTTTAGCCTTGCCCACTGTAGTTTTTGAATCAATTCTCATTCCTTCCTGCTTTGGTGTACTGATGGTTCCATCAGAGATAGTTCTGTAAATATTCTGACTGTAATCTTCAAATGGAAAATCTCCAGGAGGTTCAAAACCGGATTTGAAGCAGTCTATCACTAGTTGAGAGTCCTAAACATAGGACATTAAGGAGTTTAAAAAGCAAAACAAGCAAACCCATCAAGAATCGGAGAGAGAACATGGAGACATAAATTTTCCCTGTAATTGCAGAGATGCACAGATGGGAAACTGAGAGTGAGCTCAAAATGCATGCTTTTGGAGAAATCAAGTTAAGATAACTATGTTCTTTTTTCTCAGCAGTGTGTAAATCAAAGCATACCCTGCTATTCAGAATCCAGCAAATGCTTCCCAAGGTTACCACAAATTTAAAACAGGACATGCTTTAGGACCAAACTACTACCCCACCTTCTAATCCTTCAACATTAGCACTGCATGAAGATAACACTAAGAAAAACTAGGTGTAGTAAGATATCATAGGGAAGAACCTGTATTAGAAGGAATAAGAAAGAAGTGGCAATAGCTGCAATCAAACAGGACACAGAATGGTACTTTGTTAACTGAACACCCTTTATATGATTTAATGCTACATACTGGAGAAAATGCCAACCATGAGGGTGTTCCAGGATGTTTCAGGATAACCAAAACAATGTGTCCAATATCACATACAGTGAGAAAGTGTCAAAGATCTTCAGATCACAAGAAAGCAATGAAACAGGAAGACAAAGACACCGAAAGCGGAAGGGACCATTTAGGCTAAAACTCAAGTCACAACACTTTTCAAGCAGACAAATATTTGACCACAGAAAGATAAACGTACAGGGTAAGTCTGTCTTTCCCCTCTCCACAGCTTCCATATCAGTTAAATTGCTCATGCACATTTAAAAAGTCGCTCAATTCTACTTACTCTATGTTCATCAACTGATTTTGCTGCAAGGATCATCCCTTCTAAACATTTAGAGATAATCGGAATAACCTTGCGCTCAGAGTCGGCAAAGCCTTTGTAACATTCACTAAGTTTGATAGTCCTTCTTTCATCCATTTCTTGAAGTTGCTGCAAGCACAAAGTAAGATAAAATAAAGCTTTTATTTGCAGATTTTTTCCCCCCGATCCTGATGTATGCAGTTACTGTGCTCACCACAGTGTAGTACAGAATTTCTGTGCTTTCCCAGTACTTTTTATTTGCTTAACAAAACAGAACTTAATTAAGTTAAAAAAATCAAGTCCTTTCAGACATAGACTTAAGATGCCCAGAACAGTAATTACGAAGAATTGATACTCTTTGATTTTTAAAAATGATGTAAAGGACTGGACTTTCTTTTCCTTACTCTTTTTTAAAGCATGTGCACAGTGTCTATAGCCGCCTATTTAGTTTAAAATATTTGTTTCATGCAAAAATGAAAACAACAGTAAAGAAATTCTACTAATTTCTATGTCTCCTCACTCTCTCCTTCTAGTTCCAAATAATTTCTCCCTGGTGATAAGTATCTCTATCTTGCTTTTATTTTTATACTTTCCAATAAATACCAATGATTTAAAAAAAAGGAAAAATTAGAAATATTAAAATTATATGTTGTTTAGACATGCTCTCTGATTTGAAATACAAACCATTTCCTTTAGAAGTGTGCAAGAAAATAAAGAAAAGAATACCATTACATAAGATTTGTAATAAAAGTCTACTGGGACACAACAAAAAGAACAAATTAAGGAGAAATACTATTAAATACTATTAAAAACCTGGACCTTTAACCTAATTGAAGGTGGAAAAAAACCACAAAAGAAAACAAAAAGCAACAGTACATACATCAATAGGTTATCAAAAATGGGATAAGAAGTTGGATCATTCCTGTATCTACTCTAACAAAGGCAGATGGCTCAAACAGCATCCAATTTCATCTCTCCGAAACAAAGCAACAACCTAGTCATGCTGAATCCCTCTCCCAAGGTTTTCCCATAGAACGTTACCAAATACTTGCAAGGAAATAATAAAAATGTAGTCCCAAGAGAAAGCAGGACTAGGCCTTTCTGTTCTTACTGGAGATTTCAAAAAACGTAAGTAATATCTTACAGTGATAACGGATTTTAACCCTAGAGAAATAAAGGCAATAAACCAAAACTCTGGTCCAAGCTACAAAGATGATCGAACTGTTTCTCCTGGGAGTTGACTGCAATTCCTCCCATCAGTGTGCTAACGTCAGATCTACTGTAGCACTGCTTAACAGGTAAAATATTAGAAAATTCTTTAATAAGTCAAGGCAATTTTCTCCTGTGAATCCTAGACCTTCTAATAAGTATTTTTAAAAAATATGAACTCCTTTGTGCTTCTGGAAAATATCAAGCATTCTTAAGTTGGTACACCTTCAAATAAAGTCACTATTTTCACTTTCCATTTCCTCGCTCCATGTCTCAGAATCAGTTTCTACATTCACAGTATTCTCCCAAATGGCTGAATGTACATGCCAATACACTTCTGAACTCACCCTCACCTGACGCCCCCCAACTACTTTACTTTAAACCAGTTTTGCAAAGTCTCTGTTTTAGAAAGAATCTTAAAAGAAAAAATAATCTTAATAGTTACATGAAGCACCTTGAGAAATCCCCTTCTTAGATGCAAAGTATTGATCTAATTTGACCTTTAACTTTTTTTATTATTTTAAAGACTTCTGTGGATTGCTGGTAATATTGACGAAGCAATGACCAATGGGGGGGAAGTACTTCTGCCTCCAATCCACCCATTTTATACCTGTACATGAGATACATTAAACCACAGTCACCATTAGCTATACACTTTCCTTCATTTCTGCCAGAGTCAAAGCATTCACACACACATACAAATACCAAGAGAACTAGTGACCAAACCTTACTAGAACAATTGTTTTAAATGTTTGCTCTCATCCAGATGTTTCAAATGTTTATTTTGCCATACCTCTTCAGCAATATTTAAACAAAGAGTCTATAAAATATAAAATCTTCATAGAAAATGCAACAGAATATGTTCATTACAAGTCTAAGCATAATTACTGTAAGCAGTCTCATGATTTCTTGATAAAATTTTCCACGAAAATCCCCAAAATAAAAGTTTTAAATTTTAAAATCTACTTCTCTCTTAAAAGAATATCAGACATACTTTCTCTGTTAATTATTTTACCTTATAAATCTGAGGAATGACGATATAATAGTGTTTGTGCTGTTCTCCATTAAAATTCTGTAGTTGTGCAGCATATTCATTTTTATTTTCATCAGCCATATGTGTGCGCAGGTTTAACTGTTGCTTAGCCTAGTAGGAAAGTGTTATCAGTTCAAACATGTCCTGTGCTTTTCAATGACATACAGCATTATTTTAATGTATTTTACCAACTATGCAAAAACTCTAATCACAAGTCATCAAAACTGACATCCTTATAACTGAAATAAAAAGAATGTGAGACTTCATATATACTGACAGTCTACAGACCTAATTTATTACATACAGGGAGAGCAATGATCATTGTAGCTCCCTTAGCCACGTCACTTAAATGCACATCCTAAAAAACACAGAAGTGACTGAACATATATACCACAAGATACCAAATACCAGTAAGCCTGCGTGTTTAAGGAAGATAGTCATCATCGAGACTAATGAAGCATACTCCCTCTCTGTGCTGTCTTATATTTTACTGTAACTTTGATTTTGCACACAAGCAGCAAGCATTTTATAGACAATTTTATACACCCAAAGATTGTTGTTCCAGTACTGGTGATAAACATGCAAATAAAATGTTTTTTATAATAAAAAGAGAGTAAAGAAAGAAATGGCACCGCTCTTACCTTCTCAACATCAGCCTTTGTCGCATTAGTGTCATTGTCCAGTCTTTCGTAGCTTTGCTGTGCCTTTTCTGCCTCTCTGCATTCTCTCTCAAATTTCTTTTTGCTCTACAAAAGCCACAAACTTACTGCTTCAACAGCCACTATCCCCTTTTGGTTTTGTACAGTAATTTTGAATTCTAAATATCAAAGCTTCCATTTAAGTACCTTAAATTCACTAAATACCTTTAAGTAAATACATTGTTCTCACAGCAACCAAGTCTCAAAAATTTTCAACTGTTCTATTTAAAACTTATTTCCTTGAAGTACCAGCAAGAAAACTACTGTAATTATGCTATAAAATATCAGATAATCAAAATACAAAATAACCTATTACAAAGATCCGCAGTTAATTATAAACAGACAAGTCCACCTTCTAGCCTGATTTCAATAACCTAAATAAAAGTTAGGGGGCAGAAAACTTAAACCTGGACTTGTATGAGTAAAATTTTCAAGTTTCCCTTCTTCAGTGATCAATTTTAATTGAATAAATTCAACTAAATTATTTTGAAGGTAGTCTGAAGGATTTATCTACATTACGAGATCTTAGCATACCCATCCATTATCATCGGTATTCATATCAACTGGCGTAGCTGTGAGCAGCACAGACAACAGTATTCAAGGTACTTGATGTTCAATATATCCGGCTGTTGTCAAGACAACTGCTGTAGGAAAAACTGTTGCAGCTCAAGAAATTAATATCTCTAGAGACAAACTGGCAACAGAGATCACGTGAGCACTGCTCTCCTGCTTCAGTTCAAAGTCAGGCAATTGAGGTTAATGTGTCCCTCAAAGGCTGTATGCATTTAAAAGACTGACTTTGCACTCAAGTAAATACAGTGCACACAACACAACTGATTGTTTGAGGTGAACTCGGAATTATCTTGGTGAAGGGTGACAGCATCTAAAACTACCACATCTGCCTCTACTCTGATCCTCTGACCATTAATTAAACTCTTTGACGTGACACTGAAGCAAGACGTTGCTTATCTGGGTCCACAACAACAAAATAGAAATTCACCTCTCCGATATTGCTTCACAATAATCAGAAATTTATTATATCTTTGATTCAAAGACACAAAACCAGCAGAACATCAGAATGCATCTTGAACACACTCGGTTGAATTTTACATTTTCTCACCTTTAAAAGCATGTCTCTCAAGAAAAAGGAGTTTATAATCCGTTCTAGAGAAATTAACTTCCTGCCTTTCTCTCTTAAAAAGTAATTCTACTGAAAGTATAATAGTCTACAGGGATATTCTTGAATAGAACTCATGTATCAAGCCCTCAAACTCAAGTCAAATAGTGACTTAAGATTTCATCTTCATATAAATAAATTGTCATTATTAATTACTCTCTAAACAAAAAGTAGCCTGCAGAGAAGCAACCAAGGAAGTCTGTACCTATGCTAAAACCAGATTCCTTTACATTGGACAAAAGCCAAGACTTCACTCAAACATACACACAGAAGCTGTTTACAGGAGATTATTTTTTTTAAGCAGGGAACTATGAATGCATTGAACTGTATTTTGGATGTTACTAAGTCTGATTTGGACATTCAGTAATATAGCTAAACATTAAAGTCTAAGCAAGCAACATGACAACAGTTCCATTTACAGACTGTATATTATTAAGTTTGATAGGAAAAAAACCCCACAAACTCACATTATCCATCTGTTTCCAGCACATGTCCAGATACTGTTGAGCCTTTCGCCCTTCCTGAAGATGCTAAAAACACCACAAAAAAGTGTAATTTACATATCTTTTTAGTACTATTACTATTAGTTAGTCCCTGCTCTAGTTGACACGCTATGATGTGCAGTATCTCCCACAAGTTACCAGTACTCTTTGGAAGACGTTACTAGTCATATAAGAACAGTACCACAGATGAAAATTACACTGGCAAAAAAGTTACTAGTAAGCACTACCTCCCAAGGCCTTAATTTTTAGGTTTAATAACTGTAGTAAACCAGTACATAAAAATACAGAATAACTTTAAATACGAGTTTTATAAATGTATTAAAAAACCTATTTATTGCCAAGTTCATTAAATTGGGTAAACAAATACATCAATTCGTTAAAAGACATATCCATTTTGATATTCTATTATCAAATCGAAGTATAGAAATTACCATTTTTCTCTCAGTTTTTAGATCATGAGAATATCTCATCAATTCTCCGTACACTCTGTGTCCCATTTCTTCTGCAACTACTTCTCGTTGTCCTGCATAGTCATTCAACTCATTAAGGATGTTAAAAAAGGCAATACACGAAGTAAACCTGACAGAAAGCACACACGCACAAACATACATATACAAAAAGTGAGACAGCTTTTTAAAATGGACTTCTTTTAGTATAGTCTGTACTCCTGATTAAATAAAGCAAAAAAAGTCATACATATTTTACAATAAACCTTATCTTAATGCTAATTGAGTTACAGTAGAAATGCAAGTTGGGAAAGCCTACATTAAGCCTAGCACGTACTATATGTTGCAATGTCTCTTCAAATACATTTTTTAAGAATATGGATTTTTGTGGATGGAAAAGAAAGAAGAAGAATACTACCTGGAAAGCCCTGTCGTATAGTGGTATCTCCTAAGCTGCCAACTGAGAGGCCTGAGCTTGGGAACGGATACATACGTCCCTAGGCTCGGAGGCTGAACTTGCTGCAGAGATGATGTGCTTGGTAGTCTTGAGGGTGGAACATGCCAATCATACCACTCATATGCATCCCGATGGATGATCTACAGAACAAGTTTGCTATCAGCTCTGGAGACAGCTGCCTGTTTGCCTGCCCACCTCTTGGCTGGAAGTAAGGTGCCACTATGGCTGGCACTAAAAAGGGGGGAAGAGGAGGGGCAAAGGGTAGAAAGTGTGTGTGGAAGGGAAGAAAGAAAAAAAAACAAAAAAACAGGCACCACATTAAAATATACATCTTTCTCTCTTTTAACTGTGGAATACTGCCATCTCCATAGGCTTGGCTCTGGGGAATTCAAATGCCACCCTAGCACTAGAAATCCCATTCCCTGTGGTCCAGGATCTTTAAACAGTCGAAAGAGAGGAAATCCTAGTGTGAATTCTCAGTCACTCTGCGCACAGCACGTGCTTTGGCTGCAACCTGAAACTTGCCCACTTTCTTTCCTTCATAAGAGTTATCCCTACAGAAAAAAAGTATTGTGTTTTTCTAAATAAATAAAAAAATGGCTATGGGCACAGACAGCAAAACAGGCACCGCTCTGATAAATAAATTTGTTTAGCACAAATTGCTCCTCCGCAGTTAGGCAGTCACTTATTTTGTCTCCTGAGTCAAAGCAAGTCAGCAGTTTAAGAGCTCTTCTTGCCAAAAACATGACAATATTGCCATACAAATGCACTGAAAAACTCTACTAAACTAAGCAAAACACACAGCCTGAGAACACTTAATTGCTTTTCTTTAAAAAAATAATACTAGACCATACATAGCATACTGAACTTCTGCTTTCAAACTTTCAGCTAGCTAAAGATTAATTTGGAACGGAGCAAGTACAACCTGCCACGTTTACTACTTTAAAATACGAATAGAAGTAAACTCAGGTTTCATGCTTAAGAATTACAGCAGAACTATAAGAAGCCAAGCAGAATTTTTTCGTTGTCTTAGCCAATTAAATACTTTATCTTAAAAAAAAAAGAAAAAAAATCCATAAAAGGACAGAGTACACTGTAGTCCTTTTTTCTTATACATAGAACTTGAAATGCACATTTTTACCTGGGTTCCTCATCTTTGGGTGAACGTTTAGGACAGTACTTCTTAACCAGATTTCTATTAAGGAAGAACGAAAAAAAGATGCTATTTTAGAGTCTCTTCCGAGAAGATAAGACATACACATAGAAAACTGCATGAACAAAGTATTTCTTTTTAATGACTTCAACGAACAAATCTATTCCCTCTGTCATCTTATAAGGGTGCTTTAGATAACACAAGGCAGAAATCTATGGCATTTTCAAAGTTTTAAGTCACTTTGACCTAGAACAATATATTCATAAGTATTTTAAAACCTCTATTGCACAGTGACTAGACATAAAATAATGAGTTCTTTATTTAACATCCTTTTCACACATGCAAAAGAAGCTAGCAGACAAGAAAAAAGCCAATGTATGATCACCGTGTAACATATAGATAGCACACACTGTATGCTATACCCATGAGCACAGAACTCCAGGCCTGAATTAAAGCTTTGAGTGTGCATTCAGGTCAAAGGTTTTAACCACACTATCTCCAAACCTTCAATAAGGATATTTCCAGAACAGAAGAGGCAACATCTCTTTTCAGGAAAGATGTTACATTTTGCCCTACCACCACTGTTGTAAATATCGGGCTTTTAGAACCCAAGAAAATATCAAAAAGACAATCCATGGGACCAGCACTTTACACAGTATCACAGTCCAATTTCTGAGAACACTGATATGAACTCATTTGCTTATCATACAATGCAGAAACAGCACCTTAAGAAACATACAAACAACATCACCTACTCTACCCTAGAGCATAAATAACATAGGCATACACTGCTTACACAAACAACCGCACAATATTTGCGGTTATATATATTGCTACAAATACCCCAAATCCTGTGATGAACATGAAACGAAGCCACACACTTTTACAGACAGGAGGGATAAGAGGAGAGAATTCCAATGATTTTTCAAATTCTTATCTTCCTGTACGTCAACCTTTGCTTTAAACTTCTAAGTACACATTTTTTCCAGCACAGCATTCTGCCTTGACTTACTATATTTGTTTTTCTGACAGCAATGAGGTCTTACAAGTCTTGAAATTCAAAAGGATACATGTCATTAGTCTTGAAAAAAAATCCATAATTTCCTTCTCATTTTTAGTAGCTGGATGTTCATACCTTCAATTGGTTGCATTTTTTGTTCTAGCAATATTCAAAATTGTCAGTTTTTTCCACAAAACAGAAAATTTGAAATTGTAACTCTACTACAGTTCTTCTCCTTTCCCTGTGAGAGTTTATTTTACAGCAAATAAAGAATCCTTTTTGTGTATGAAAGAAAAACAGGTAAGACACAGGATTTTTCTCAAATTGCTTACCTTCAACCTTTGTGCTTTTTGAGGTCAAAGAAGTGAAACACCTCAGTTGCTGTGTATTTTTAAAAGCAGCAAACAGGATTTAAAGAGACATCTACTACTCAAATTAAATAGACCGGTTTAAATTTAAATACCAATGCCCACCCTCACAAAAATTCTCCTGTTTTCCAAACATCAGAACCACTTCATTGAAATCTTGCTAGTAACGTTTAAACTGTGAGCCAGATTGCCTCTTATGATATCTCTCGTTTAAACTATCAAAGTAATATTTTTAAGTGTGAATCAACATCTCAGCAGAAAATAATGCATGTCAATTATTTGCTTTACAACCCACAAATAGAAGCAACATAATGCTGGCAATTTTTTTTCCCCTGTACATCTCTAAATAATCATACCTTCCATTTAAGAACAAAAAAACCCAACAAAACAAGTGCACACAACTGAATCATTCTGTTCAAGAGACAGTGTTAGCCTTGAGCTTGTCAGGGAAAACTGCTTGAAGCGTGTTCTTGAGGTGGACCTGGATTATGCAAAGAATGTTTCTGCTTTTCAACTGGTATGAAATAGACTTCAATCAAACTTCTGTATTGTGTAAAGGGATGGTATTTTGTAATGAAACTATTTTACACATCCAGCCAAAGAAGAAATTAAGTATAAAACAACACAAAACTAGCAGAGCTGCTTTAACAGTTGTCTTTTAATTGGCCTCTGGATATAATTCTTCCTTCTGCCTGTCCAGTAGTAATTGAGACAACTGGCCGCTGACTTCTTAGACTAATTATTAACATAGCCCAGAACAGTTTCCGCAAAAGCAGCAAAGTAGTAGACTATATAAAGCAATCTACACCCCCAACACTACAGAAAAAAGGAGAGGGGGAGTAAAAAAAGATTCTATGAAACAATCTTGCATGCATGTTTTATATCTCATTCCCACTGTCCATGTGTAACTTCGGTTGTTACAAACTATGAACTACCTTATCATTAAAACAAGGGTGCTAATCCTGCTTTCATCTAAAATAACCTTGTGCGATTTCTCAAATCAATTTATTCGGAAGTCATTATCTCTACGGTACAAGGGTACAAGTAGTGAGATTATGTTCAGTCATGAAGTATATACCAAAATATGAGCAGGGAGTCGGTGTGGAAATAGCAAGCTTAGACCCTTTGTCTCTTTCCATACCCTCAGAGACTACAACCAGAAAGAACAACCATCTTGACTATCTAGTCAAGTCTTTTTTACATCAATATGTACTAAGAAACAGAATAAATGCTGACTTTTTAAAAAGCATCTACAAATTTTATAAAAACTTTCTCACTGAAGTTAAAACAAGAATCTCTTTTCGCTATCACCAGAATCCACTGCCTGTTGTAACATACTACTTGGTAAGGATTAAATGCAGTCATTTTGATTGGAAAATGCATAAGCCAAAGTAGAAGAAAAAAAAGAATAATCATCTTTGCTAAGTAACTTTCTGATGTTTCATTTTCCCTTACATTTCTGCTTTACTCCTCAGTGCTTATTAACAAATGGAAAACTCTGAAAATTCACCTTATTATTATTCAGAAGGTGAAATGCGTAACAAGCATACAATGCTGTAGCTAAGCAATCATGCACGAGCCTTTTCAAGGGAAGATTTTCAGATGCGTGACAATGAGAAAAGAAACCACTTACTAAAAAACATACAGTTTAAAGTGTCAGGAGAGAAGGGTCACAAACAGATTATTTACTAGGATGCTGATTTCTGTTCTGGTTTCATTTTTTAATGCAACTGTTTACTATTTCTAGGAAGACAAAAATATTATATAATCCTTTCTCTTAATAAAAGTCAGTTTCCTTAGTCATAGAATCATAGAATCATTGAGGTTGGAAAAGACCTCTAAGATCATCGAGTCCAACCGTCAACCCAACACCACCAGGCCCACTAAACCATGTCCCTAAGCGCCTCATCTACACGTCTTTTAAATACCTCCAGGGATGGGGACTCCACCACTTCCCTGGGCAGCCTGTTCCAATGTTTCACCACTCTTTCAGTAAAGAAATTTTTCCTTACATCCAATCTAAACCTCCCCTGCCGCAACTTGAGGCCATTTCCTCTCGTCCTATCGCTTGTTACTTCGGAGAAAAGACCAACACCCACCTCGCTACAACCTCCTTTCAGGTAGTTGTAGAGAGCGATGAGGTCTTAGTCAATCTTGTCTACCTTAAGATCACAGGTAGGAACATACAGTTTTGAGACATTGTGTGATCAGGATTTAAGGTTCAATAACAGCACAAGGTACAATAATCAAAGTCAATACATATGAAACAACAAGCAAATGCAGAATTTAAAGTTCAAAGAAAAAGCCAGTGTTCATGTGAACAATGAAGCATAAATGGCTTTACCAAGAAGTGAACACCAACACTTAGAAAAAACAGAGAAATTAGATTTAAATCTTTGAAAAAACGCAGGTTGACAAGCAGTTAGTATGAGTGTAGATCTGAAGAGTGAAGCACTATTTCAAAGAGGAGCCAGTCGACACTTTAAGGGGGCATAATGTTCTTTAACATTTTTATCTAAACGCATGTCTAATCCTCGGGATCCAAATATGGATCTGGACTAGTTTATAAGAAAACTGCAGAAGTAATTGCAGACCATCAGAACTGAACCAAATTTACGGATAGATTGCTCTATACTTCCTTAGAAAAGTGTAGATTTATGACACTTTAATCCTCTCTGAAAGTACAATTTAGATGACTTCTACCACACCGCCTTATAGCCATCTGGAAGCAGATTCCATACAGGACTAACCATATCCAATTGTGCTGATCCTGTAATTTTATCAACCTCTCTTCTCAGTATAAATTGGTCTCAGGTCAACACCAGTGAGATAGCAGCCTGGACTATACTGCTGATTTTTAAGAGAAATACCACCTCAGTCACATAGCCAGAAGTTTCAAAAAGCACCCAAGTTAATGAATTAAAATTATTTAGTCGTGTACATAAAACATGTACGTAAAATTTTAGACATTTGTACAAAAAATTGTGTTTATCAACTCAAAACTAAGTTTTCTTCAGTCAATTAATATAGAACATGAAGAACACGAGCAGCAGCATCAATATGGTAGAATTTGTATTAAGGTAGCAGCTCAGGTACTGTGGCATCTGCTTATACTAAACCTCTACAGCCTCTACATCATATTACAAACAAGCCTGGGAACAAACTCTGAAGTCTGTTTTCGTAAGTTACTAAAAAAATGCAGTAAGTACTTAAAGGCATTTCATATTTATACGTGAAGTAATACTTTCAATAGGGCTCTGATGGCTTCAGTATTGCATATCAATATTATGGACTGGGTGAAAACGACAACGAACTGTATTTAGTAACATGTCATCAGAAAAAATTTTAACTGAAGAAATGAATCTTAAAAAATTGTAACATGGAATTCGAGTTTACAAAGCTAAATGTCCTTGGAGCCGTTAAGAATTTGTATGTTTTGGCTTGCAGAAACATCACTATAGAAGAACCTGCCACATTCATACTTGTGTAATAATCAACAGCGTAAATTCTTGGCTCCGATCAAAGGAAGAGAGATTTGAGAAATGAACACATATGGTGATAATTTGTGTCCCCAACTTCACATTTGAGCTTACACCCATTTTAAATAACATTTCCAAGATTCTGCATATAAAAATGTGGTAACTACGTCTCAATTTGACTAGACATATGCATATATTAATATTGTATTTAGAACAAAAACCACTTATACACAATAGTATGCAGAAAGAACATGAAAAATACATTTGCTTAGATTAACTAGACATCTCCAGAGATCACAACGTACAATTTTAAAGGGAAACACTCAAGTAGTTCAAGAACAATCATCGCTATTTTCTTTAAACTGACAACAGAGAAGCTGACCAAATTCAGAAATCTTATTCCACACGGTAGTTTCATCTATAACTGCAGGTATAACTTGTATTACTGCCTAACATCACAGGAAGTGGAACTCCTCTATCTTCTCAAGTGTCATAATGCTTCAGACAGAACAAAAAGGGAGTGAACCTCCAGAATTACTTTGTGTGTGATGATGTGGAAGTAAACGAAACAGGCCTTCACCTTGCCCCTTTTAAGCAACAATGCTGATCAAAAACAGCATCTGAGAATTCAATTACAAAATTCAGCCAAGAGTCCAGTAATTTGGCACCTCCGAAATCTAATTTTTCCCAATTATAAAATAAGAACAAATTAAACAGTCATATAATTAAAATGAAATTTGTTAATCTACAATGTATATTGCAATATGTTTGTCCTGATTCACATCCCCGTAACTCAGTAACGGCCTATAATAACCTTCACAATCCTTGGGGTACCACAATATGTTAGTTGAGACCTGAGCTACACAAAACCTAAGATTTTCCTTTAAGTTAGTTCAAAAAAATGAAATTATACTTGCTTTTTTTCAGAACAAAGTATATTGCAGACAAAGACAAGACAAGCTCTCTAGACAGGTGGGTTTTTTTTTTTTCCCCTCTGTAGACATTTGAGGATTCCTCAGTGGTTTCAATTTTTCTTATACTTTTTCTTAGTATCAAGAACCGCCTATCAAAGAAGAATAGCAAGGAATGACTTGCAACCTAAAATACAGCATTTGGGCAGGATTCTCTCAAGTTATCATTTCTGGAATTGCTCAGCGACCATAATCTGCAATAACTGCCTAGAGTAAGAATATAGTGAGTTCACTCAAACAGTTCCTCATATGCTGTACATGCATCACTTGTCATCTCCTAGAAGACTCAGAACAGCTGTTGCACCTGGGAAAGTCTCATCACTAAGTTGTGACAGTATATTAAAAAAAAGTTTATCAAAATGCAAGGGTATAGACAAAATGAATATGAATTTCTGCCAGGACACGGACTCTAATTTGTGAAAACTGTTATGAAAAAGTCACTCAAGTTTTCATCCTAGGGTTTAAGTCTGTAAGAGTAAGATCCATCAACAATCTCAACAGAACGTTCACAGCCCACACTGAAACCAAGACAGAAAAAAAATACCACCATACATCACTAGCATTATCTCCCTCGTTAAACTTGTTTTTTCTTGGTCTCCCATCCAAGTACTAAGAGAGCCGTACAACTACCAAGAGGTGACCACTCACCATACGATCTACTAAACAAGGGCATAATAAACCTCAGTTATAAAGTTCATTATTAAGAGATTCTCAACACACTATTTTTCAGATTGTATTTCATTACAAAAGGAAAAAACAATGATAAACCAGAAATGTCTATCAGAGATATTAGTATCTATCTCACAGGCCACATGCTGCCAGCATTAAAATTCACTAGAACCATAGTCCATCCCCAAGATCTTCTCTCTCAGAACTTCTCACGAGCAAGCTGCAGGATGGCTAACTCTTCTGGAGATGAAAATTTTGCTTGATCTCAATCTCCCCTGGGGCCTCATGACTGTTTTACATTGTTAAAAACAGTGAGTGTCCTCAAGAGCAATGATGACTGAAATCAAGTTGTTACCACAAGACAGTTCACTACTAACAATCAATTCTCCCCCAAGGAATACACAGGCAAGAATATCGAAGAGTAGCTTCATGAACTGGTCTACTGGCAGAAAAACAGTCACCCTCTCGTGTGTGTGTTGTCCAGACCCTTGTTGGCAGCAGGCAGGAAGTGCATGCATGTACTGTACAACAGGTGTGCAGCAAGACCTGTGCTTCCCAAAACTGTCATACTTACAGCACATGGACAGTCAGTCCAGTCATCTGATAGAAGGGGTACTTGACATAACTCCTTCCTTTTTGAAAGACACTTTGAGAAAAATCAATAGTTTTACCCAAGACAGTAAAATGCTGAACAAAGATTTCCTATTTTTAGTCAAATCCTGAAGTAATAATGTGGTGTCTCATCTTGCTAGCTGTGGAATGAACCTTTAAATATAATTAAGCAAAATGACATTTGTTCATACTATTTAAGGAAAAGATCTGGACAGATTCGTGCAAATAAAACACATTTCCATTTTTAAACAGACAACTGAAAACAAATCAAAACTGGGCTGTGAACTGGTGCTGTGCATGCTTCAAACTTTCCTTTGCCTCCTGAAGTTGTTCTACACCAGCTTTGGAAAAGTGGTATAAGAAACCAAAAAGGAAACAAGCAGCCTAGACAGAGAACATCCATACCCTCAGCTGTGAACCTCATTACTGCATTTATGAGGAAGGATTCCTCAACTCTGTATCTGGTGACAATCTAGTTTGCCAATGATGAGATGATCAAAGACACCACAGGAGAGAAGCTGCTATCAATTTCAGTCTGATAAGGGCTAGGCAGCAGCTTCAGCTGAATCCCCAAAGGAATTCAAGACAGCAAAGATTACGGTGAAGGCCCAGTTCACAGAAGTGTCTTATTTTAAACCTTGTTCTTCAAGCACCGTGCGCACTTTTTGGTAAAAATCAGTCCTACTTTCTTGTGAAGAATGTCCTTCTCTGCCATTTCATTGCTGCTACTCTTCTTGTACAATCCCTGAGGGGAAATTCCTACTGGACCTAAAAGATGTTTCACTTGGCACCAACAGAAAGTAAACTGGAGAGGTAAGACAAAGGGTGGTTGGGTTACAGTCTCACCCAAAGGTACAAGACCAGCTACGGAAAGGGTGTGCTTTAAGGACAGGAAGATCTGCTGCTTTCTCAGGTTCTACTCAATGATTTAAATCAGATTTCTTAACACAATGTAGTGTAGCTCTTGCCAATTCAACATGAGAAATTAATTAGTAGCAGAGGCTTGAAGTTGGTTGCACACACACACACAAAAATGTAGATATGGATAATGCACTTTGCAACAAAAATGCTGACAGTCAGTGGCAAAATATTACTATGGTTTTGTCTTGAATCTTAAATTTTAAGTTTTAAACCTTTTTAGTTCAAAGATTTGAAGTGTGGGTGGGAAGAGAAGGAGGGAAGAAGGCAAAAACAAGCAAGGAAATAAGCGCACACCCAAAGATAATTTTCTGGTTTGGACTGGTAAAGAAAAACTTGTCTGCCGTGAAAAGAACTAGTGATCTAATTCACTCTGTAAATGAAAAATGGTCATTAATCACAACATTACATACTTGCCCATCATCTGATACGGTGATTTTAAGTAACCATTAAGATTCTTTTAGAAAGAGAAAGAAAAAATCCTTACCTCAGTTGTTTTGCATAGTTTTGCTCAATTTCTATCCTTTCTTTTACAAATTTTGCGTATTTCTCCAAGAAGTCAATGCCCCACTGCGTATGCTTGTCCAAGTTATCAAACTGATCCTTTGAAAACAAAAGGAAACAAAAATACCCAGAATTAGTTATGAATCACAGCAGTACCAGAAACGACATGTAATTTATTTATGAGTTGTGCTGTGAGGGAACGCTTGCTACTTGGATAGAAGTTATTCAAGTTATAAATCAGTGATGGGTGTATATACATACACCAGCCATATACCAGAACAGTAAGCTGTATGTGCAGGCACAGATCTACCTCTTTATGTAAGAACAGCTCTAATACTTGCATTTTAAGTTGTATGCAGTCTTTGATCACTTTCACAATGCAGTATGTCTTTTTTCCCCCTAAAAATCCTTTAATTCAAAAGTGGATCTTTTCCACCAAGATAACAAAGACATAACCAAAGATCAGTATTAGGTAAATAAGAGACTGTTCAACAAGAGATGTGTCTGGCAGTTTTAAAACACAAGTAGTTGTAATTTCATTGGATACAAAAAATTACTTCCACTCTTATGACTACCCACTGAAAAGAAAAACAATATAAATTATAGCTGCATGACGAAGTTGGGTGTAGTCTGCAGATGAAAAACATTTATTAAAGCAAATCTGTATACACAGTTCATGATCAGCTCTAGCTGGAGATTCCAAAGAAAGCAAACCTGTCCTTAGCCGTTAAGAAAGTTATAGCAAAGCAAAGGCACAAAACAAAGAAGAGAAAGTCAAAAATAAACCACGCTTCCAAAAAAAGTTGGGGGATTTTTAATACATTAAATCACCTTCAAAACAATCTTTCACTGTATTCTGTACTGATCAATAGATGGAGGATACACTAATTAGGACAAGTTGAAAATTCAAAAAACAAGTGGAAATATGGAGGTTAGGAATTAGGCAGGAACGAATAAAGGTACAAAATACAGCCTAGCAAATATTTTTAGTCCAGCACATATTTGTATTTTATGCTAAAAAATCTGCCACAGTGGAAAAATCAAGGATTTTCAGCTTACAACAGCATTTACAGTCATTTTTTCTTAACAGTTACTCAGTAATCCAAAAAGACAAGCAACTGCAGCATCAAAGTTTGTGTCCTGTATATGCCAAATCCAAATACACTTCACAGTAAATTTAAAAAATAAAAAGTAGAAAAAGAAAAAAAAGCTAAAGAAAGCACTTAAAGGCAAAGTTTATTTAACTTATACAAAAAACTGAGGGGTGTTTATCAGAAGCTGCATCTTGCAGATTCAGTAACTTGCCTGAACCTAATGAATTATGTTGACCTTTAGTATTAGCAATTTAAGTTCAATTTCAACATGCAGTAGGATTATCTGAAGTTAAATCAAAAAATGCCATAAAATACTGCAAGGCTTAAGACTCAAGGAAAATGTATTCACTAAAAGAGATACCAAGACAACACAACTATATACAACCAACAAGAATAATAAAAAAAGAACATAAACGGGATTAAGGTTGCTCTCAAATCTTGCCTTGCGGCTCTTAGTACCCTACACCATGGATTAACAACCATGGTGGCTGTTAGTGCCTTGAACACTTCAATCCAATGGCATGTGAGTACTAACAACCAGAAGCACCCATGCTGTACCACTACCAGCCACGTGCTCCTGCCTCTGCATCACTCTCTCCACCAAAAACACAACCACTTTCCTTGATCTGTTTCACCAGAGAACCATATCAACAGCCAAGAGACAGCGAGGGACTAAAGACAAGATTTTAATATATTTGGGAAACCACGGCCTGTATCTCATACTGTTCTGATGCGCCCACTTTACACCAACTGGACATTTCCACACTAAATACCTTTTGTCAAATAAAGTGACACTTCTGCTATTGTTTTGAGAAAAGTTGCATATGCATTGTTTGTGTGTGGGAAGAGGGAGACGGTTACCATACTGTAGTGTCAAACCACTGTTGCATATAGGCATAAAAATACGTCATCAATCTCAAGAAGCCTTTCTTTCTTATATTCCACTCATTTTTGTAATTACTCTGACAACATTAACCTGGCATCCCAAAGACGTTTCCAAACGGTGCTTTTGGCATGGAGCCAACATCCAATACCATTAAGAAGAACTGACTTCCTTCAGTGCACAGCAGAACAAAGCCTCTGCTGTCCTACTTAGGCTCTTTAGTCCACAAAGCTCTCATTTGCTGCTAAGGTTTCATTAGCATTACGGAACACCACATTACTTATGTTTCTGAACATGTAACCAGAGAGGATGGCTTTCCAAATATTTTGTTCAAACAAAAAAGGACTCTACTGGTCAAAATTAATTCTCTGCTACTAATACGAAACTGGAATGGAAAAAAGTGAGTACATTTGACATGCTATTCTCCCCTCACATTTACTAGAAGTATTTCACCACTGATCGAGTGCCAAAAACTTTTCCTTTCCTCAATTCCTCTTCTTCATCTGATTCTAGAAACAATATGCTCTTATGCAAAGACAGCTTTGTAGGATTATCCCATAGCCACTCAAGGGAAGAAAAAATTTGTTCCCTCCCTATATGAGGAACATGCATAGAACATACACAGAACAACCTGAATGGAGTAAATCCCATGTAAGAAAAAAAATTAAAACCCATTAGCTATCCTCACCACTCTGCGGACCTTTACATTAGTCGAGCTCCTCCACTATTATTGACATCTATGAAACTACTCATGGATGCATTACTGATCTCCTAGATAAGGAATGGAAATCCTAATTTAGTGGGCCATTAGTCCACATTTACTGGAATTAAAAAAAGAAGTAGTAGTACATTCCCATGCCTTTGAAGAGTGAGACAGCTTCACGTCAGTTTGTTCACTGCCATTTTTTGGTCAGCAATTGTATCACACACTATCTTAGAATGAAGCATACAGTATGAAGGATAAAAAACTAATACTTTCAAGAAGGACCAAAGCGTTTTTTGAAAACTGGCTTATGAATGACCAAAGTTGGATGGTCAAAAAAAAAAAATCTACAGATTATTCGTAGATTTGTATTCAAAATAAAAACACTATAATAAACTCTCACATAAATATTGATTCCTCGGATTAAATTGGACATACTGACGATGTCTCTTAAGTTCTCTATAAGTCATGTGTGTACTGTAGAACAGAGCTTTCAATTAACAGATAAAGAAAATATATTAAGCAAACACATCAGCTTCACAATTTTTCAAATTCTCTATAAACAATAAACCAGTGAATGAAAGTCCGCAGTCACAAAAATCACCTTACACTGCCCAATAATGACACTGAGATAAATGAGCAAAAGATAAAGATCAATGAATACGCAGAAAGGAATGGCCTTTTCAGAAAGGCTTCTGAAAAGAGTCATAAATTTACTCATGGTCCTTTCAACGTCTCTCCAGAAGCATCCATGTTTGAGCTCTGGGCCTCAATTAAGCAAAATGTTTCCTTTTCATTCAGGAACACAAACAGAAAATCTTCCACACTGCTACAAAGGAAATCAAATTAATGCACCGAGATACAAGCCAAGCCAAGCGATACCTTGAATGGAGGAAAAAAGTGCAAAAATCAGGCAATACTGTACAGAGGAGAAAATGGACCAAATAGTTGCAATAAAATTTAAACCTGGAATTTCAAAATAAATGTATCAGTGTATTAATTTGGCTGGCTCCTTTACAAGAAATGTGAAAACTGCATTAACTAAAGATCAGCAAAAGGCAGTAAAAAAAAAAGAGCACATTCTACAATATCTGGCTATCTACTACCTTGATAGCAAAGTATGTTCTCAACGATATTCCAAGGCAAATATACATTGCTGTTTGTCTAGTAACTCCCCACACCCCTTAGCAGCTGAGCAGGCAATTTGTGTAAAAAAACTTTATTAAAACTGCAGCTGACTATTATTAAACTGACTAACATCAGCTAATGGATGGTGGCCCTAAGTAGAAACTGCCCACTCAAAAGCTGGAATGTAGTCCAAAGTTTCTACATTATGAACAAATAAATTTGACACTTTACAAAAAGTTTGCAGTAGGACAATATAGACCATTCCCAAAGAAATGTTACCTCCCTAAATTCTACTTCCAGATCATTTACTGGAACCACAGATCAATGTTATGAATACTTATCAGGTTTTTGCAGATACCAGGAAGCTTTACAATAATAACAGCTGAAGCATCAAAGCAAGGAGCCAAGCTGAATCAAATCTGCACCAAAGACAAAACACCCTTTCCTGGGTTAAACTCAAGATTTGCTCTCCCCCTTACAGACACCTGTTTTTTCCCCAAACAAGCCTCAAGAACCAATAAAAAGAAAAACATGGAGGATCTCTTCAGAGGGATGAGCATGGAGGGAATGCTACAGCACATAAATACCAAACCTTTAGTCTCCCTAAAGCTATCAGTAGCTAGTTCAGACACTGCTTTATATGGGAGTTTTCAGCAAAAGGCATTACACCAGACTGAGATTTTAAAAGGGTTAATTTTCCCAGCTTTCATCAACTTTAGAAAGCATTTCTACTTGCATTAAAAGCTAGGATTGTGGTATCAAATTCTGTAAAAAAAAAAGTCTGTTTTACTAAATGATTCCTTTACAATAAACTCGTTTATTGCATCAACATCGAATTGCTGATTAGTCTCCATTTCACTGACCTCCGTTTTGATGATCTCCAGACAACACAGTTGAAAGCCTTAAGAATCATATTAAACACAGAACTACATCAACTTACAAGTTTAAGCAATCTCAATTGATTACTATAATTAAATCTGCAATACCTTTAAAATATATTATTTAATAAAACTTTTCTTTGAAATCATGACACTTCGCATTAACTATGCTACCACCATTTTATTCTCTTTTGACTCAATTGTACATCATTATTTCCATACTTTTACCTGACCACAGTTTTAGTCTGTAGTTACCCAAGTGATCTTATTTGCGGTTTTGAAGCACTGGCACAAGATTCCACCCCCCCACCCCACCCCCAATTCTTTGTTCTCCAGGCTGCACGGCGTGGCCAGTCTAAACTTCCGATTCAGTGAGTGGGAGATTAAAAGCTCAATCCCATATTTTGCTCTCTAAATTCTTAACACTTCTGCAGTCCAGTATAAAGAAATACATACTATGTGCTAACGAGATACCACGAAGAAGGTGTTCAGAGCACGGAAAAGAAGGAATCAGGTCTTGTTCAGGGGAAAACCCTGAAACATTTGGCACCAAAAAAGCCCCACTGCATTTGTGGATAGAAATGTTGTATTTTATTATCACTTTAGGAAAAGCAACAAATTACTTAACCACACAACTGCAAGTCCACAGTAATCCAACTGAGAAAATGTGGCTGATTATATAACTCAACATTGATCACAGTAGTTCTTGTTTACTCAATTAAAGCCCATGAGGGTTTCTCAAATGAACCTGAATTATGGATAAATTTAAATGATAGGTTAAATTCTGCATAATGTCCTTCCTTCCTGCATCAGCAGTACTGCAGAAGACAAAAAGACCCAACTCTATTCAAGAAGTTAAATACTTTAAGTTACAAAACATAATAAAAAGCAACTACTTCACATATTAAGATTTTTATCAAACTCTTCTCCTGAAGTATCTGAAGTGTTTCTATGAAAAATTATGCAGCTTGCTTTATTCTTTTTTCCTTTTTTAAAAAATAAAGATCAAGGCCTTGAATTAAGTTCAAACAATTCAACATTTTACATGAATGAGACAACTGCAGGTAAACTTACTTATTTTTAAAATAACTTGCAGTGTTTGTGCAAAGAACTACTTGATGTGCTGCATTAAAAATTATAGGAACCATAATCAGACATAAATATATTAATGCGAAGTTACCAGTATAGTATACCTATCCCTATTTGTCTTCAGGAAAAATTAATTATAAAATTGTATTTTAATTAGAGTACGTTACACTAATCTACTTCTGAGAAGCAGATTGAATGAAAACATTTCAGTTTTTCTGATCTTTGAAATCTCTTCAGTGCCTAGTTGTTTTTGTTTTCTACTTTTGTCTCTATGCATTCCTGCTTCCTCTTCTATCCCAGGATAATAGCTCTTCTATTTTACTGTCTGAACAAATTATCACTTCTCTCTCTTCCTGCCCGCTTGTTTTTATAATTACCAATTTGGTCTTCTGGTCTTTCTCTTTTTCTTGCAACTGCAACGTGCTTCTTCCTAACAGGCAGACAAGAACTGCTTCCAGCTAAAGAGCAGTTTATTTTTTTTAAACATCCTGTTAGTTTTACATCTAAAAACTAACAGAGAGCTGTTTCTATACCAAGAACAAAATAGAAAGTGTCTTGCTTTTCTGCTTTCTCCGAGTTCTGGATTGTAGCTTCCAGACTAACCTGCAAATTATACCTCATTCCTCTCTGAAAACAATCTATGTATTAAATTTAAGAGAGTGGAAAAAATGTGGCTGTGAGCAAACTTAAAGGCTAAGCATTTTACAGAAGATTAGTATCAATGAGAAGGTTCAGAGCAGCAACACCAAAAGCCATAGCTACGCTGGAAATAAAGTAGAGGCACTCAGAGATTAAGATGAAAAAAAAAGTTACAGGTGCATATACATAAACTAAACAGTACTTGGCATTTTAATTTCATATTAAAACAAAAGTTCAGTATACACTGTACAGGCAGGATAGTATGAAGAAAACCTACTAGTCTTTTGGAGACAAGAAAAGGAAAAATAATCCCCAAAAAGAACTTCTGAAAACAATTTGTTAGCTGACCTTCAGGACATGGAGCTGTTTTGCTTGCAAAAATTGACACACTGGTGTTAACACTAAACTGTATGTCGCAGCTTGAAAATATTTAAGTGAGAAACTCTCCCAGAAATGCAGACTTGAAGTGCTTAATATGCAAAAGGAAAACAATGGGAATTAAAAAACTACTTTTAGCTGGATGAAAGACTACTTTGCTCTAAGGAATAAAGAATTAATAAATTCATAGCATGAACGCAGTATGAAAAATCCATTTGCCTGTTAAACTTCTGTATATATTCTTAAAAAGCAGTACCACTGTCAACTTTTATTTTAAAGTCAATTTCTATGATGAGAGAAATGTTTGCATGATAAAGTGAGCAAACAACTCAAGAGTGGTACTGAACCCCCGGAGATCTAGCCATGCTGTAAGATAACGCATACAGCAAGTCAGGTTTCTGAAGTGAAGCTAAAAATGGAGAGCCACAATTGAGGAAGAGAAATACAAAGTCTATGCTTTTCTCTTTAAAGATCTCCTCAGACCAGCAGCAAAGGAACTGCTTTGGAAACTTTTGATGGCAAGTCAGGTCTGGCAGGAGGGGATGTCTTGTTTGGCAGCTAACAACTTCACAGGTGTGACAAGACATTTATTTTCCAGGAAAGGGCAGGAATCTACTACAGAGAGAACAGGAGTAGAAACATTTGTGACTGCTTTTGGAATGAGCAGCCAGAACCACAACAGAATCAAGTTCTGCATCTGGAGGTCAGCAAATCAGCTGAAAGACATTAGAGACTGGCTTTAGAGATTACAGCTGTGCACTCCAGTTCACCCATGCCACTGAACCGATCAGTCAGACTATCAATTAGATTTTAACTGCACTAGTTTTCTACCAGCAGAGCAAATTGATTGAAACAGTTCACAGCTGGGGCACTGAAGACCAAGGTTAAGACAAGAGAGGAAACGATCACACTGCCACAGAGGGCATCTCAACAACCACTCCTATTTGTCCAGCTTATGAATCGTGTCCAGAATTCTTCAATTAACAGATGGGCACCTTCATATGAACTAAAACAGTGTATTTACCTCACTGTACCAGGATGCAAACTTAAGAAAAACTCAATTCTTTGCAAGTTTACCTATGGGTCTGCTTTCTGTATCTCTCAGGGGACTCCCACTCTGTCTTCCCTTGGCAGGGTCACCACCTGCCTCGCTCTGCAGGGAGCACAGTTTCCTAAATGCACTGTCTCCTCCTCCGGAAATTCTACCAACACAGTGCGTAGTAGCCAGAACATGGTTACAGGCATCCTTTCTCTCTGCTACCCATCGCAGCCTCTTCACATTGTGCTTGTCAACCAACAACCAGGGTGGGTTAATGTTATCAGCTTAAATTTAACATCTTTACCTACAAGTTAGTAAGGAGGTAAGATACTCTGTCCCAAGGAAACAGAATGGACTTCCTTACCACCACCACTTGAGAAAAATACAAACACACACACACATATAAAGCAGGCATCACTAACCATACACCCCTGCTTGTAGAATACAAGCATACATAAAATATATACCAGGAAATCCTACTGTAAAAACTGGATCAGAATCCCCTCACTCAGCTTTCAAATAGCCCCTTAATCTCATTAAACTTTTAACTGGGAGGAAATTTGTTTAAACAAACAACTTCTGATTTAAAAAATTAACCATTTTTTTGCATATACTCTTTATAAAAAGATCTTTAAAATACTCGAGTCTTATTTGCATTTGAACCAAGGCTTAATTCTGAAACAGTAATTCTCCATCTAGTTCTACTTAAAGCTTAATTTCTACTTCAACACACATCAGACCATTTTCAAACAGCTCTGTCCAAGACAACAGCAGATCACAAATCATATAAATATGTTTTCAAGCATTATTGGATTAAAATAGCTGCAACTTTAACAGAGAGACAGCACTACACTTGCCTTGTATATACAAAGGACATAATTACGTCCATTCCCCTAAACACCAAGAAATCTTATTTTCATCATAGCCAAGCCAGAAAGCAGACACTTCCTGAGTCTTCTGGGAGTGGCTGAATGCTGTTAATAAACAGACAGAAGCGTAAGTAGATTTTAGTCCTAGTTATGTCACTTGCAAAAGGAGCCAGGAAGACTTCAAGTTTAACCGTAAACGAAGTAAGTGTGATATGATGCATCACAGTAAAAAAATATTACTGTTTGTACAATGCCGAGAGATGCTGTTGCTCATTACAAGAAATCCCCGGAGAAAATCCCATCTTTACAGCAACACTGGAATAATACGTAGTATAAAGCAGTGGGGCTATACATCAATGAAGCAGCAGAATGCCAAATTTGCTGTATGACCAATAGCCATGCGAGGCCTCACGTGAAGCAGAAGTTCTGTACAAAAACAGCGCATTTACTGCATGACTAACGTTAACCTGCAGAAAATCTGCAAGAACCAAGTATCTGGCTTGGAAAACAATGCTGCAAGATTTTTATTTTTGAAAAATTGTGTAAAGAATCAATTTTTTCTAACTGAAAAATGAAATATTACATGGTTTGACATTCAGTGTACAAGGTGAGTATTTTAGTGTATGACTAAGCAATCCATTGGTGAAACTACTGAAAACTTTAAAAACTTTTAAATGCCTCTCTACGAATTATAGATACTTCCACAATATTACTAAAAATGCATCCACAGGTGACCAAACGAGCAAGCAGCTCTGACGCCATCCAGTTCTCGCATATGTGACTTAACAATCTATTTTTGCATTCCAAAGGATCTGTTTTCTAAAAACTTGTAGAAACAGGAAAGAGATCCGCCAACTTCTTCAGAGAAGGATTAAGTTCCTGCTCTGGCCAGCCTGGCATAGCATCTAACAAGCAGAGTATGCACTGCTTTTTTCCTCTCCTCTACGGGAGTGAACTTAGAACACTGTGCTCAAGAAAAGAAGGGAGTGGTATCGATGTTACAAAGCAAAATGGTTCCCTGAGAGTAGGAGGTTACTACCCTGGAGATATAATGACAAGGGGAGAGGTACAGAGGAGACAATAGGGGAAAGCTAAAGGTTTTGCAAATGGAATATTATTACAGAACACCTAGATGCCCTATATCACAAATTCAGTTCCACCGTCACAAAACCAAGTTCCACCAGCTTTGCTGCTCATTCTGCTGCAACGAGTCTGCATCCACTGCTTTGCAGGACACAGTCATTGCTTATCAAGTTACATCTCCATCCCTTACATGTACACGCATGCCTCTGTACAAGCTGTATTACAGTATGACCAGTTGCACTACTATGAAAACCAGCTTACATTGCACTATTTAGTGAAAGTTTTACTGAATTGAAACGTGACGTAAACTATTAGTTTGCATATAACTTCGTCAGAGTCTATACTATAGACTACACTATAGTTCAGAACTGTAACAGTCATAGCTCTGAACTCGCCAAAAAGCCAAGATGACTGTGATAGCAAGTGATACAAATTTAAAACAAGGAAGTACTTTCTGCCAGCTGGGGGAGGCAAAAAAGAAGGGAAAGTATCAACTTCCCTGGCATCCAAATATCACTTCCTTGTATTTATCTGTTCAGCTATTAAGTAGACAGTTCTGAGGGTACCATTTTTAACGGACTTAAAAACCATGAAGTGTTTAACAAGTAGGGCACACAAATCCCATGCAGAAGAGTCAATTCAGTGTGTTTCACATCTAAAGACGCACATTCAAGCCTTAGCTCAGTGGAATAAGTAGAAAGAAAAAAACGTGTTTAGTATGGGTTGAATCATACTGTTTATCATTCTGACAATTAGGACAAACATAGTATAAAAATATCTATACAGAATCTAAGCACCGAGTATCACCAGCAGAACTTCACCGTTTCAACACACAGAGAGCAAGGTATATCCCTTATAACTTCCCTTGTATGTATTTAATAAAGGTGCATGTTACTTAGAATATTAAACCCAAGTCAATAGTTCGTTAAACAAAGTATCTTCCATGGCACTATTTCTAAACAGTAACTGGAGTAAACAATGAACTCATAAAATAAAACTTATAGCACAGGAATAAAACAAACATATCCTGGTGTTAACTTTTAGATCACTTCTCACAATAGGTGTAATTAAAATACCCAGGAAACCTACAAGAACTCGGTACTGAAATAATACATATTGGATCTTTTAGAAAACGTGCATCTTTTACCTTTAAACACAGACACAGAGATCCAGACAGAATCTCCTTATTTAGCATAGCTCTGATAAGCTGTTTCAACTACTCTCACTCTTCCTAATGTAAGTACACTGTAATACAGTGAATCCAACTGGAATATAAGAAGGTATTTCCTAGGGCTATTATCAGCTGCCATCAGATAGATTTAAGATGAAGGCATATACCTTCCATTTATTGCTACTGGTATTCAAAATATACAACTGTACTATACAGATTGTCAACAAATATTTGCTCTTCTAAATCACTTGGAGTAAGATACCCATACACAGGTATTCTGATCAGCTCTTCAATTTTACTGAACTGAATCATTAGCCTTTTGTTGTTTAGGAAAGGCTGCAAATATTAACAGAATTAATCACCTCTGTTCCGAGCACACTCACTTTGCATTAAATGGGAGCAGACACCGTTCAATACTTCAGAAGATCAGAGATCACTGGGGACTGGTTAGGTAAACAGTTACGAAACTGCAAGGCTTGTCTGTTAACTGATTCACCATATACTGTTTGTTTTTGTCACCTCAATAGACTAGGAGATTTTTCCGTAAAAAGTCCTACTCTAAGGTGAACTTCCCTTTTCAGCATCACCTGTGAATATTTTAGTGTTCAACAGAAAGAATATACAAGCCACATCTTTTCCCCTTCATGAATATCTTGCAAAGAACAGTAAATATTTTTCAAACTTGATTATAAAACCAGATCTATCTACTTAACAGGAAAGTAACATGGTGGTAAATTAGAGCCTTCCTATCTCTTTGGAACACTATTTCAGATAAAGATAAGACCCGGGGGGGGGGGGGGGGGGGGGACACGACACGGGACACGGACGGACACAAACCAACAACAGTAACAAAAAAACCCACAAAAATCATCCTCTATTCGCAATGGAATCTACTGCACTCATTGTTTTTAAAGCAAAGTTCGTAGTAACATTAACATAACTGAATAAAGAATTTAAACTAAAACCAGATGTTACTACTGGCATCTTCAAAACAATGGAATTTTTCAAGGTTTTGTGATTCAGATAACATTAAAATGTAACACGATTCTGCTGGGTGTCTGTTATCTCAGAGCTTTTAAGATACAAGCCTAGAAATATACAGTGAAGTCCTCTCAGACTTCACCATAGACTTCAGAATCATAACCTGTATTGTAAGAATAACATTAAAATTATTCATAAAACATTTTTTTCCTAGCAGAAATGTACTTTCTTTGCAAGATCAAATAATACAAACACATACTGTTCCCCTTCCAGGTTAACAAGGTATTTTTCCTTCCCAAATACCTTAAATTACAAGGGAAATGACCAGAGTGATGTAGTTTAACCACAAGCATATGCACTTCCATTAGAAAAGTTACATTTTTGAAACGGTAAAAAAACCCTATTAAAGCGTATTTGGACATTGAAGTTGCATATACAAAAGCTGAGTACAAACTTCAGTGTACTGAACACCCCCCCCACATTTTTAAACTGTCATAGCTATGTTTCTCATTCTTTCCAAAACATATACAAAGCCCAAACTCAAAACAGCTTAATTTCATACGTTTCTGTAATCCGGCATAGCAATTACATCAGTATTACAAAGACAATGGGCTCCATAAATATATTCTGCACCACTGCAGGAGTTCAATACTGAAAGCAAGCAAATCTATAGCATAATCAGTGCAAATATTTCTGAAGCAAGACAAATAGTACTCACATTCAGGACAGAAGCAAACATGGAATGACAGGGTCACATCTGGCAATACTGACACCAGACTGCATCCATTTTGTTTAGAAGAGCCAATTTCTTTTTTGAGAGCCAATCGAACAGCCAATGTAGAAATTAAAAGGTACTTCAGTAGGAACCTACCTTCCGTAGTTATTTCCTTCCTGACTAAATTAATAAAAATACAAGGGTATTCGCACTGAAATACAGTGGAGATCAGAAAGATATACAAAGTACTCATTTCACTAAGTCCTCAGGGAATTAAAATAGCAAAATATTAAACAGTAAGTAATAAATCTCAGTAAATAATCAATGTTCTAGGAACTGTCATAAAATGCTAAATAAATGCTGAGAAACAGCCTCAAATATTGAATAAAACATGAAATAATGACAAAACCACAAAACCATTTCTTTACACTGTATAAAACTGTTATGTCTTCTCTTATTACATTGACTATAAAACTGAAACCACCTAATTGCATATGGGAGTTCCAGCTTTGTTTTTAACATTATCAGCTTGATTAAAAGCCCACTGAAAATTGATGTTTCATATCTGGGGAGCCTTAACACTTTATATCCTAGCAAAAACATTGTCAAATCAGTGATTAAAGCATGCCTATTTGTAATAAAAAACACATCAGGATTTTGTGGTAGACAAAAATGCAAGAGAAGTGCCCTTTCCCCAAGTATCTCTTTTTTTATTTCATAAATCATTACATATCAATGTGTAAAACCATGCCTATCTTTTAAAAAGAAAATAAATAAAAACAAAATAAAATTTAATTTGTCGTTTTCTTATGTGTGTCAGTACCTGAATTCAATGCATCTTTAGCATATAATGGGAAATTAAAGAAATTAAAGACACTCCCCAGCCACCCATTTTTTCTGAAGAGAATGATTTGGAAAGGAAGCAAGAAAATCTCAAGAAAAATGTTCAAAGACAACTACGTATCATTCCCACAAGGGAGAACACTGTCGTAAATGTTTTTTGTTTGTCACTATTGTCCCCATGAGTCTCAGAAAAATACTAAATATTTAAAATGTTCAAAAGATCATTTATCAAAATATATTTGACTAAGTTTTAAATGTTCTTCTGTATCACATATGATATCACAAGAGAGTCACATGAAGGATTTATTTCCCAGACGCTTTAAAGTGCTTGATAAGAATAAGCAAAATTATTATTCAAGAGCAGAAGGGACAATTTACATTAAAAAAAAATCACGTTTATTGTGACTGCAAAATTTGTTTTCATATTATAAAAAAGCATAAACAAAATATTTAACTGATAAATTGAGATACATTAAATAGTATTTTGTACCAAGATTAAGTATCTCCACTCTCCAGCTTCAAAGTAAATTAATAAACTGAAACAAAGGTAGCAAAACTGAACCAAGTAACAGCCAAGAATATATTTTTATCTTAACCTGTCAGCAGTATCCTGAAACATCTCTTTAGCAATTAAATCCTCAATGCAAAGTTTTTACTTCAGAATGCTAGATTTCTATTTCTTCACTCCGAAGCAACTTCACTCCTCTGCAAATTGAAAATAACCTTGTACAGTCTAGAAAGATTTATATAGGGAGAGAAAAGCATAAGAGAAAGAATGCTGCTCACTATTTGATCTTCCTATCTGAAGGAGTCATCCAGAGAACTAGATTCTAGCCCAAGTCATTTAAATGAATGTGACCCTGATGATAATGGCATGAAACACAGGTTAATTCTTGGTATTTCTTAAATTGCAAAAAGAAAGCCTATACTGTAATAAAATTTATTTTCAGCTCTGAAAGTTATATTGGACTTGGTTTTATTGTAATTGATAAAACCTCAGTTTTCAAATTAGATTTTATATATATATATGCAGGAACCAACTCATGTGAGATGTGCCCAGCATTAATACTTACACATTTTGCATTAGTCCATTAGGCTGGAAAAACTCATTTGATATCAACCTGTTACAATTAAAAATGCACTGCTGATAGTAAAATTAAAGTTTCTTTTTTTTGTTTGTTACATACAATCCCAAATTCTTATGCCTCTCAAGAATACATAGGAGCACAAACCCATAATAAATACTTGAATCTCTAGCATTCCACAAACCAGATAATTCACACGACAATCAAATGTATCATCCAGTTCATAGAGGCAATCACTAGTAACAAGAGAGCAATTTAAAAATAATTTAACGCTCTCAAAACTGCAATGGTTCTCAGCATCCATCTTTATGGTTATCACCATCATTAGTCTCATTTGTTCTACTTGCATTTTAAAATCATGCTCAGATACAGTATACTAATATCTTAATAATCATACTTTTAACTAAGCCTATATAAAGTGGTTTGATTGATATGGAAGTTTGTTGCTCAGGAGTACTGCAAACAGCTCCCATCAAGGATTCCAAACTCAACAATAAACTAAAATGTTAATTAAAATGTTTTTCACCATGCTGCAAAATAGTTTTCTCCATTTCAACAAACAGCTGGAGAGATTACACAATACACTTACCACCACATCTGCACAGTCATCTCTGATTTCTGAATCTGTGTATCTTAGCAACAACTCTCTTCATTTTTACAACTGTAATGAGTAAACTAATAGCAGCTTTTTTGCAATAAAACAGATGTAATAGGTAAAGAACTCAAATGGAAACAAGTAGATTCCCAGTAACTACAGCAGAATACTGACTAGCAAAAAACCTGGGCCACAACTTCGATAAATGCGCAACTAGTACACAACTACTGAGGTGAAATCAGGCATATAAAATCATGGAGAAAATACTGAACAAAGGTGTTTTTCTCAAGATGTAACTTAGGATTCCTAATATTAATGTAGGGTAACAGCATACCAAATGTAATTCAAATAAACTACTTGCAGCTGAAACAGTAAACTGTTTCCAGCCAGATGAATGTAATTGGATGAGCTGTACTACCCTCTGCGTCAGCTAGTATTAAATACAGCTTTACTGGAAATGTCTTTTTATATACTGTTGTTAAGGTTTAAAGCCAAGAGATAAACTCATAAACTACACATTTAAGCACTGTATAAAACATATCTACCATTGTTTCCACTCAAAAAAGTTAAAGCAACGACAGCTACTGAAAAAGTGTTCTTCATATGGCAATACTGATTATGAAAGACTGCTGAAATATTAACATGAAAGCCGTCAGTAACACCTTTTTAAGATGTTGCAGATGTTTTATACCATATAATAGAGATGATAAACCACAGCTCATACAAAGCCCAGAAGAAAACTGCACACATCAGAAAGCATGCTGTACCCCAAAAGAAGACCTTCTTATGTATAACTTTACATAACTGGTACTTCTTGTTAACTTGCCATGCTAACTCTTTATTCTTCTACTTTCCTCATAAAATAGAATACTAAGCAGAAGACAGAAACTAATGCTGTTGAAGCAACTGAATGAATTGTAACTCTAAAGAGATAGAAGATTACAAATTAAAATAACTTAAGAAGATAGTCTAAACAAGCTAAAAATGGAGCAAGTAAATTGTTAGGAACTTCTAGCAAATGAAGGTAAAAAGAAATTGTTTTCAGGAAAAAGAAAAGCAGAATCTCATGGCAAAAAATTGCTTAATATGTTAGGATGCCATTTCCTGCAACTTACTATTGCATTAGCTTGTTTAGTGGCAGAGAATATTGAAAGATAAAGGATCCCACTTCAAGCAAAGCCTCAAACCCTTTACTTATGACAGGAATACATCGATTTTTATTTAGATTTTTCAAGTGCCCTCATCAGCTCTCTACAAAATATAGTAATGTCTTAAAAAAAAAAAAAAAAAAAAAAGATTTCTTGCAATGAAGTTAAACTCCATGCTGTACTACTTTGAGATAATTGAAATCAACTGGAAATAAATGAAAAATTTGCAAAGTGCTCTTGAAGAAATGCTTTAAAACTCACCACGTGAAATTACAGATGGAGGGATGTAAGGCATTTTTGCTACATACATGCAGCTGTTTAACGAACAAAATATATAACCAGAACTGAAGAGAGAGTATTCCACAACAAACATATGACAAAATTAATTACTGAAATTACCTAGAAATCCACTGAAATTATGATGTTTGAGGGTACACTGTATTGAGTAAGGAGAATTAACAACCTAAGAAAGGATAGGAAGAAACGACCTTATGAAAAGCTATGCTGTCTTCCTAACAGAGTAACCAGTACCAGTCCTAAAAGTATCACAGGCAACATCCAAACAACTGTCAGATTAACTTGGAGATACAGAAGCATGATCCTCTTCCCACAAATGAGCAGAAGTCAGCAAAAAATTAAGCCTCTTTTCCAATGACCTAAGGAACACAAACAGTCATGAAAGCCACAAGCTTCAGGTTTAACTTACAGTCTGATTACGTCTGCATGATAAAAGTTTGAAATGCTAAGTACAAAGTACTACAAATAGTCTATCAAGATCATAAGAAACATTTACATATAAGGTCTTTGTTAGAAATGCACTGTTCTCAGTTTCCCAGCATCCAGTAGAGATAAACTAATAGCAGTACTCCCACCTAAGGTCTGTATAAAGATGAAACAACAGCTCTCCTTTCAGAATTAAAACTCAAGATTGAAACTTGTGTTTGAAGCACTGATATTCCATTGTATCTCATTATTGAAAAAAGCATGAATGCTGGCCATTCAGTACTATCACCTTCAGTTGATTACACAGGTTCTCAAAAATTGCAAGGCACTTCATACAAATGATGTCAAGATGTATTCGTAACACAGCCCACAATTACAGCCTTGCAGTATAAACCAGACAGAACTTGGAAAAATGTTTTATCTAAGAATCACTAAGCATAAATACCACTGCCATCTCATCTTTAAGACTTTATTTTAAATCTCTAAGAAAATTACTTCAGTTCAACTACTGAAATTTCAATGAAACTAAATGACATCCCCTCAGAACCAAGGTAATTGAAAGTCGCTGGGTGCTAAGCCACCCAAGCACAAAGAGCAGCTAGCATACACAGCCTGTCGCTGTTTTTGCTTGCACCTAACTAAGGTTTCAACATACAGAGCCAGTTCCTGATTTTACAAGACTCCAATTCCAATCCGCTGAGAGGATGTTTCTTCTGGTAAAAACTTCTTAGTTACACACAACTACTCCTACCTCACTATTTCCCTCTCAGGAATGCAGAAGATAAAGCTGAAACTCCGGGGAATCACAGTTGTATCTCTCAAGTGCCAGGCTAGTGTCCGAGGAACTGCAACATTGTTCCTGGAAAGAGATAATCATTCCACTCCCTAGCACCAATACCAAAGCAAAAATGTTTCTTAAGAAGCCACTTTAGAGAGAAGTTGCCCTCGGTATTAGCGAGCGAGCAGTCAGGAAAAAAACTACTCTATGTTAATGGTGTCTCAAACTCAGGGAGATAGATTTAAAAAAATCTAGGTTACACGAATGCAATACTTCAGCAGGAATGAGAACACAACAAGGAACACAAAAGGCCTCACAGCTTTTACAAAACAAGCAATCAAGCTAAACCAAAACAAATAACCCACAACCCCTATTTCCTTAGTCTCAACCTAAAGACTTAATCGGGCCACCGCACCTCTTGCTACAGGAATAAATATTTGAGTATCATGCCAAAGAGTCAGGATACCTCACAGAATTGCTTGGCTTGCCTCACATGGTGACATTTCTATTTAAGTTTCATGGAACTGTACAGTCTACATTCCCCTCGCATTACTTATGAAGTAAAAAAATCCCAGGCATTTGGATTTTCCTGAGAAGTTACTATTTATTTTCACAAAACTCATTTTTCCTCTTAAACACGCCATCTTCCTAGCTACGAGATCTAACCAGATATTCCAGTCTGCTTTTTCCCCTTTTATTACAACATGCTGAAGAACTTTTCAACGCAAGTTCATCCTTTTCTTCCCCTCCTCCAAATAAATTTGTAACACCTTCTTGACCATATTGCACAGATCTCAAATGTCATCATCTACCGTTTAGCAAATTCCCCAAATAATAAACATAATTAAAACTTTTAATTAGATTAATTCTAAATAATTTGAGATCAAAATTTTCACCATTCAGAAATCCAAGTACTAACCTATATCCTTGTTCTACTAAATCCCAGTTTACAGCAGTCAAAGCCTGTAAGCCTGAAAAGAGATCCCATTAAATTAAATAATTAAAGAAAATAACAAAACATGAGTAATTTTTGCTGATTTAAGTAATGCAGTGCAGCAGGTACAATCTACAGGTAGAGTCAGGAAGCTTAGTTGCGAACTGGTAACTCAGGATATACTGCACATTTTACCACAGAAACACATTGGAGGGGCCGGGCAGGCTGAAAAATAGAAGACTCTCCTCTAAGATTACCTTGAAGAGTGCATTAGTACTGCAGTATCACTAGAGTATCTGCAGATTTAATCAGCTCTGCAATTACCCCCTCTCTCAAAAAAATCTGCTCTTTAAAGTTCCTGGTATACAATACTTACTCTCAAGCACATTAATGAGTTTCACTGATCCTGTGAGACCTTTGCTTATAAAATTAACAAGTATTGGTAAAATTAAAAATATAGACAAGTATCTGCACTATTAGGATCTAAATAAAAGCAGATCTAAGGGGGATGAGGTAACCCATACTTGACTCTTCAGAACAAAATCGTTTTATCATCAGTCCTCATTAATGAACCTTCATACGGTTTTCCATTTACTAATCACAAATTTGAACTTACTTTCAGAGAAAAAAAAGATAAAACATGCTTCATTAAAATCCAGATAACGTGTATCATCTCTTATCAGCTACTGCACTTTATTGCTTTGTACCTTTTATAAACTAGGGTCTTAATCTCTAACTTTTCTTTCACCTGAGCATTTGACTTCTTCCCTGAATCTCAAATCTATGTTCTATCCTAAGACTTGTTAACAATTTCTACATCATTTTTTGAAAATCAGGCTCTTTCTAACCATTCCAATAGCTGCAATCTTTATCCATCTCATCTCTCAATTACAGCAACATCCTTTTCTCTAGTATTGAGAGATTATCATTTCACCCGCATACGTTTCTTGATTATCTCTCCCTGTTTCTAAGCATCCTTCTCTATTGTGTTAAACATTAGCCTCTAACCTCACTTTCAAGGGCATTGCTGTCTGATTCCAGCTCTATTACCTCATTATACCAAAGGATTACTGTCTGCTTTTCATGAGACTCCAACACTCCCTTGTACATTTCAACACGCATTTCCTGCATTCCCTTAAGTTGCTTACGTGCTAATCCCCTGCAAACATGACAAAGGTCCACCCCATTGCTACCCTTTGCTTGCAAGGCTTACCAAAAGAAACAGTTAAAATGCTGCAGCTGAAATCACTGCCCATCATGCTGAGCAATATTTGGTTTTGCACGACTCTGTCATTTGGCATGATCAGTACATGACCCATCCTCTGCTGGAATTGAAAGTTAACTGAACTGGGGATGGTCTTTATACTCTGTGTTTGTGTAGAACACAGCACAAAACAAGCCCACTATGTGACTAATGGTTCTAGGCACTAAATAAATACAAACATAAAATACACTCCAACTGTTGATTACACACGTTAAATACCCTAAATATTCCTCCAATTGTGACTGACCATATAAATAGGGGGAAAAATTGCAGGAAAATTAGACGTCATAACAGATAGCTAAAACAGGAACAATTTATCCACTTATTATAGGAAGAAAAAAAAGTGTTGGGCATTAGAAACATTACAATTTCCTCTACCAGAATATTCCTCTACTGCAGAGAAAGCCAACTGTATCATAGCACAGATATTGTCTTGGGTTCATACATACCAATTATTTTCCTACTCACCGCCACAAGAAAGCCCTATGCCATCTAGAGCAAATGCTTATTTGAAAACATTATTAGAAAGGTAAAACAGTATTTACCTCCTTTGAAAGAAATGAAGCATCTGGGGGAAAACAGGAAGTGTACAAGAAGCATACCCCACATTCAAAGAAAACCCCCTCAATTACTCTGCCAACCAGAACTTACAAAGCAAGGTTTTCACACCCACTCAAGTTGAGCACCCATCATGAATGAGAAAGAATCCAGCAATCAAATGCTGTCTTTCCAAAGGATTTACAAATCAAATACATATCCAAAAGGCACACCCACCTTCATCACCTTCACTCACATCTGGTTCCCCCAAGTATGCCAAAAGTAAGACTGCCTCTCGACTCTCCAGTGCAATTGCTGTCACATTTCAGAAGTTCTTCAGTACTTACATAACACTCCAAACTCAAATCAAGTGGATGCCATTTCATTGCACAATGCTGAAAAAATAGTCTACTTAATATGGAACTACAAAAACGCATGTTGTACTATTTCTTGTGTACCAGCCGATGAGAAGTGATTTGCACAGTACCTGCCTCCTAAACAAATACTTGCTAAGCATAAGCATTACATAAATAGATACTACGACAAAATGGTGAATTTTCTTGTTAGTACACAGCAGATTTTACCCATTCAAGTGAAGAGTTTGAAATGATTACTTCAAGTAGACAGTCTGATCAAAGAGAATCAGGACAAGTTATTAGAATTTCCTGCTTTGTGTGTTTTGCTTCTAACATTTTAAAACACTATACTGCTTTGCACTTACACATTAAAGAATGTTGAAGTATTCTGCAAATGCAGGTATTGTTACAATATTAGTTTGATTTAAAAAACCCACTTTATTCCAATTTTACAACCCAACTAACAGAGAGAAAATGTAAGTTTACTTGCCCAAGACCACACAAGAGTTCCACAGTAAAGCCTAAGAAACATTCAGGTCTTGCAATATTAGCTTTTTAGCTCACTGTAAGACTGCACTTTTCCTTTGAAAGATGTAAAAAGTAACAAAACTATGTACAAACGTACAAACCACAGTGCCAGAAAGCAGTTTTAGCAGTCTAATGCCCTTTTTATTGTAAAAGACAAAGCAGAAGCAGTGTTCTGACTAAAGAAAAAAAATCAAGGAAAAGGTATTCATGAATCTCACATGTAACTCTTTCAAATTTCAATACTACTGAAATTAACAGAAAAGTAAGTACACCTGAAATTAAGCCCTTTCTGGTTCTTGTCACCTTGCAGGAAATACAATACTGCTGCCACTCTCCTCTTAGAATAGACCTTGTAGTGGAGAAAAACCAGCAACCCAGACTAACAAATTTATTGCGGATAATTCCATAAACAAAGTCAGTGTAGAGGGTCAGCATTTTAATGAAAACCAGAAGGTTTTCATTAGTGTAGTGCTTTTTTTTTTCCCCTTCTCCTTCCATCCAGCTGAAGCACTGACATGCATCCAAAGACGAACCTCTCAACTTTCTGCCAAGAGAGCACTGGGACTGGGGTACGTAAACTCACTAGGGGCAAAATGAAACAACCTGATTGGAATTTCAGCTTTCCCTGAACAATTTGTTCACCAACACAAGGAAAAAGCTGAACACATCTGGACTTCGGGGAATTCTTTTTCTACCAAAAAGAATTCAAGTTGCTGAAAAAGTATGCACATGTGTGCTATGAACAATGAAAATTTAATCTGAAATGTGTTCCTCCATAAAAAAAACAAAACAAAAAACACCCCCCAGAACCCCAAAACAAAACAAAAGAAAAAACTAAAACCTGCATTAGTCAATTACTGACTTTACCAAGCACACTAAAAAACTGCTCTGCAAATGTAAGGACTGAAGTATGTAACTACTGTATTAATAATAGAGGGTCTCACCCAGACCAATCCAGTATAAGAACCAATTTAAATACACAAATGAACTGTTAGACACTTTAGACTTATTTCAGTATGTTTATAGCATCAGTGACAACTCTACACAAACCTTCTGTCTTCCACTATTTACTTGAAAACTGTTGAAAGCACAAATCATACCTACTTGGACAGCCCTCACCAAGAACAGAAACCTGAACACACTGACAACAGACTTTTCTCTACTCATGCTTTTCTCCATCCCAAGTTCTGATGGATCTGCCGTTCCAAAGGATCATTATTTTGACAGATACACTCTTTAAAGAAATCCTCTGCTTGGCTGAGATAAATGATCTTGCAATCTCAAACAACCTGCTGTTCTCACTCAGGAAATCAAACTGCCAGCTGTAGCATTTAGAATCTTGATATAGGCAACTCTCAGATTTTGTATTATGAATAAGGATACTACATACATTTTTTTAAAAGACAGAAATATTTTTCCAGCATTCAGCATTTCCAGATTGGTAAAGTCCTGTGTACGTTTGCACAAACTTCCTTGAAGAGCATATACGTTTCCAAGTACATACACAAGTGGGGCCATAAATAAAAACAGATGCCATTTTAATAGATAACAGGTGATAAACAGTTTTCAAAACTGAAAAAATACTTTCTAAACAGATACGCAAGGGCACAAACACGTATGCATTCTTAAATTAAATTATCTTCAACATCAAAACCAAACTGATAAAGTCTTAAGACAATGACTCACCTCTTCCTGGAAAAATCAGTAAAAAAGTCAGATGTTTATGAACCAGACAATTGCTGGAAAAATACAGACAAACATTATTTATAACTAAAACTCGACATAATTGTTTTCATTCTGGAGCCTGAAGTAACTACATATTCAATAATCAAGTACTTGATCCTTACACAACTTTCTATTTGGAAATCTCAGAGGTCTTGACAAGAATGAGATAAGCTGCACAATACTCCTTGTGAAAGACTGTAACCTCACAGAGGTTAAGCATTTTATCCAGTATCATACCCATGACAGAAGAAATGTATGGCCATCCCTTGCATCTGGAAAACTGTAATTTGATACTTTAGCCACAAGACACATTCCTTGCACACATTTGCAGACCACAAGAATACTGAATGAAAAGAGAAGCCATCCATCCAGAGTACTGCTTGCAATCTTTGGGTTAAGTTGAAGGAGAAATCTGGGAAAAACACATCCAGGTTTCACCTCACAAACATCTACGTATTAAACAGAAAAGTGCCTTTAACACAGTATATGTTAGCACACTGGAAAATAAGTATACAAAAGATTAAGATTCAAAAGTACAGAAGAATTTCCACATCGGATATGGTTTGATATTTAGAATTACTTTAAATGGTTTTTTAACTGTTTAAAAAACAAATTTGCTAGCATTAACAATGCTGGTGACCACATAACCACACAGTCACATTAATTATAGAGAAAAGCTTCTCAGTTTCAAACTGCTTTTAAAAAACCTTTTATTTAGCTAAAAAATCAAATTTTCTACTCTAGTGAACAAAAATACAAGGAATTATTACAACAGAAATATGCTACATAACACTTAGCTACTTTTTGAAGTCAACTTTTTCATATTTACATTCTGTGGATATTTTCCATATAATTAAACTTGGCAACTTTTAAGATTAGACAACATCACCACACAATTTATCATCTTCTACAAAAAGAAAATATATGATTTTAAAACAAGAAGGAAACAATGTCTTAAACAGGCATCGAAAGCATAAGAAAATTTTTAACAGCTTTTGAAAAAGTACTGATGCAACTGAACATTATTTAATAATTTTGTAAATAAAACGGGTTTAGGCACAGAATGAATTTTGTTTAAGGACAGATTAAAAAGAGCACATCACCAAATATACTTTGATCTTTCTTTGGTCAAACATAACTCATTTCTAAAATAGTATTCTACAGTGCCAGTGGTTTCTTAATTATAAAAAATGGTGTGCTTCTGGCCCCAAGGAGCTCACAACAGTATCATTAAATCTTCTATAGCCTTTTTTTTTTTTTTTAAATCATAAAGTCTTAGCACAAAAGCCCTCAGTAAAACTTCTGCTTTAAATATTTATCAAGAGGTGAGAAACAGATGGCTAGACTGGTTTTACGGACTGAAAATGTTCTGACATGGTATTCAAATGCTTTTTCCGCCAACTGCTATTAAGGGGTTCACAGAGGTTCGAAAGACAGAACATGTAGCAAAAGTTGAAAAACATCCGTCCTGATTGTTTTTTTTAGAGAGACAGCACAAACTCGTTAATTAATATCCAAGGAAGCCACTTCAGAGCGCCAATCACACAGAGTTTCACTTGCCTCCACTCATTAAGCCAAGAACTTCATTATCAACTATCCTCCAGTGTCCAAAGTGAGCCTTTAGCGTCAAAGCAAATGCACTACATATTCAATTTAACTGAACAAAAACCCAAGATGACAATAACCAGACACATTTTGTTAAATATTCTATGTTAATGTTATTTGTACACTTTATGCCCATCACAAAAAGAACTCCAGATGTACAGAAACATACACACTGAACAGATGCTCATACTGAGTAGATTCTTTAACATACCAGAATCCATCATTTTTATTTCCAAATATTTCAAGTTACTAAAAAACCCCACAGTTTTAGTTCCATTCATCTATTCTTGCTTTGGATATTGCAGTACAGTTTGACAGAAGTCAGACAGGGGCACCTTATTAAGCAAAGTATGCAAGTCTGCCCAGGACTTCAACGTGTAAACCCTCTTACTGCTCACGAGGTGAACATAAGCATGCTGCATTTGAAAAAAGCATGTTAAAAAAAGTTAAAACTCTTAAAAGCGTATCTAAATAAACAGGAGCAATTTTCTATTACTAATGAAGTGCAGCAATGCTACTTTGCAATTTCGTGCCCCTTTTCATCAGATGATTATTGCTTTACAAATATTACCTAGGAAAAGCTAAATATTACAGATAGGAAGATTTAGCACACAACAGTCAAATTCTCAGAAAATACAATTTCAACTGCGTTACAGAAGACTAGACTTCCCAGTTCTCACCACTCTGTTCTAACTGTTAAGAGAGTATTATCATGCAAGGCAGTTCACTGAAGTATCTTAGTTTTTGTGTAGACATAAGGAATATGCTGCAGAGTGACCACAAAGATAAATGCACTAATGAGAACAAAACTATTTGTGGAATAAGACTTTCAAAATTGATTGAAATTTTTTGTTATGATAAAACGAAGCATAAAAGCGGAACACATTTCACACAGCATAGAAGACGTTGTAGAATGAAACAGTTCTAATGACAGGATGGCTTAAATGAATCAGCATTTATTTTACTATTATTAATTCACATCATTTCATACAATGCTATCAAAGGAAATACATTGATATCGGAAGCAGTAATGCAACAGGGAGCATGGTGTTTAGCCAAGACATACTGAAAAGCACAACGTGCCTCTACTTCAGCCTACTCAAGACATATATGTTTTGGCCAACACACACCCATTTCAGAGAATGGTGGTGTACTTATAAAAATGGTTGCTTGAAACCACTATCCACAAACAGAAATAGCAGCTACAGAATTTAAAGAATTGGAAAATACTGGCCCATCAAAGAAAATCTTTCCCTCGTCATGTCCCTGATATAACCATTTAAGAAGTAAGAGTAGCATACGCCTTGTTTCAGTACCAGAACAGCCATATTAAATAAGTACCACATAAGCACCAGACATGAGTTGCTTTCCTAATTCCCTAATTTTTCTTCTGGCTCCTCATTTGTCTCTAAATTCATCCATGCACATGTTTTACCTTATCAGAAATAGCATAAAGATTCCGGGGGGGGGGATCAGAACTGTGAATCAGCATAAAATACCAATAATCAGCATGAAGAGATACAATTTGCGAAGGCAGGGTTAAGGAGGTATTAAAACACCTGATACAAAATCATCAAATTTGCCTCAGTGAATCAGCAAAGCCTACATACAGACTTGCAAGTGTTCTGAAAAACTATCATCTAGATACCAGTCTTAACCCTGAAAATTTCTACTTTATGACCACAGGTGCAAGCGCTAATGAGGGAGAGCTTTAGGCTCAAGGAGGTCTCCAGAAAACCTGTGCAGGACAGCTCTCTGCAGCTGGAGACTCTTAACACCCTGAGTTGCTAGCACCCTGCTGCCATCAGCAAACCCAGCGTGGCTTGGGCTGCTGTCTGAAGCTGCACTGATACTAGCAACAGGGAACGATGAAGGAAAAGCTACAGTAGAACACAAACGCATCTAATAGTTTATTTACTCATTGTTCAGAGCCCTGTCTTTGAAGCTCCACAAATACTGTTTTTCCTTTTGTTTTTAACCTAGATTTAAGCTAACTGTTAATGAATTTAATTTTGTGCCAGATTTTAAAAAAACAAACCTTTATTTGCCCAACACAAGTTGTTAAAACAATTAAACGTTCAATACTCTTCTCAATCAGCAAGAGAAGCACTGAATATTTTTTCAACTAAGAAAACAGTTTGCTTTATAACCCTAATAGGTATTTTTTAAAAAGTATGATTAGATTCAGCAGAAAAAAAATAACCCACTGAAAATGTACACAACTTAATGTGAAAACTTGTATTGTCAGAGTCTAGTTGTATAGTTATAGACCATTTTATGCATAGTTACCTCATTAGTGTAGAGTTGCAGGTATCTCCTGATACCAAGCAAAAAGTGTATTAAATTTTGCTGAAATAAAACTTTTAGCTTAAAATTCTGGCATTATTTCTTCAAACTAACACATAAGAATTAGTCACTTAGGAAACAACATACAGTAGGTCTAGATAAAATTCAGCTAGTTTCATGACACTGTGAATGAACCTGCCATTAAAAGGAAGTCTGAGGTCAAAATCCACCTTTTTGTATATATTTCTTAAGCACATAAGGCAGATAAACACTTTCTTGCAAAACTGAATACAAGAAACTACAAAACCTTGACTGTCATTTACAAGCTGAAGAAAATAAAATTAAGAGGCTGCCAAAATGACCAGAGATGAGCAAGCTAAAACTCTGTTTTCTAGAGTGATGCATACTTAAGCGCTTACAGAAGAAAATTCAGTGCTCTCCTAAAATGCAAACCCCAGCTCTTCCAAAACACTGACCTACAACCTCTTATCTGAAGAATATACAAGCATGAGCTACAAAGACACACTTGCACTGCCAATATAAATCATGGCTTTCACTTACTCCTTACTGTTAACATTGCAACGGTTTTATATTTCAGTTTTCTTACAGCAGTGCTGTCAGTACTTCACAAGTGTATTTTATCTGAATTCTCATCATGCCTATAAATCCTAATTAAGTACAAGGATTAAGTACTGTACAAAACACTAAAGTAACCCCCCTAAATATCTTTAAATGGGGCTTCTCGATGTAGTAGTACACTCGATGCAATGCACATCTTCATTTTGCATAGCCAGACACGACTTACTCAGGTGGCTTCAGGAGCTTCCCTGGCCCAACTCCTACACCCCACCCACGTACGCTAACTGCAATGCCACAGTCCGCCTCTGACTCCCCAGCTCACTCGGGCAACTAGTTGTCTCGGTGCTGAACATACCTTTGCTCCTCTAGAGACTAACAGCCTTGTACTAGAAACTACTGATAAAGGAATTTAATTCAACTTCAAATTTAAAAAAAAAACCACGTACAATGGTAGGTCCAAGTTAAGAGCTCCTGAATAGACTTCAAGTTGCAATGTTTCGCTTTCTGTAAATTTTTTTCTGAGTGCAAGCGTCTGTGTTTCACAGCCTTTGGTCTTTAAAAGTAAATAAAAGAAGGACAGGCAGCATTTAAAACGGCGACGTTAAACCCTCCTTGGTACTGTAATTTTTTTTGCTCAAGCTTTCCCACGATCAGTGTCAGCTCCAGTTATAGCGGCAACAGTAGGAAATCTGATAGAGAAAAAACATCCCACAACTGCCTGCGAGCAGAAATCGCTGCGCTTCGCTCCGGCAGACTCCCCCGGGAGAAGCCCCTTCTTTACTGCTCTCGGCACAGCCAAAAAACCTTCGGAGGAGGAGTGGAGATTTAAGAAAAGATCTAACGCAACGCAGGCACAGGCGCGCAGACACTGCCTGTCTCCTTGCTGCCAATTCTTCGTGTTTAAAAAAAAAATAAAATACAATATCGTATTAGCCAACGTGCCGGGGTACTTTTAGAGACAAAGCTATATAATAGCTGCTTCTAATTAGGGGCGACAGCTCAAAACGCTTTACTCGTCAGAGCAGTCCGGTGGTTTTCGGGAGAGGAGCAGCCCTGCGAACGCCCGGCACCGCCGCCCAGAGGGTGTCCGGTGCGGGCCGCGGACCGAGCCCGAGCCGCGCCGGGACCCCGCCCCACGCCACCCCCCAAGCACGCTGCCGGCCCCAGCCGCCTCGCACCGAGAGCCCTCCCCTCCTTTCGCCTCAGAGAAAGGAGGGGGGGGGGGAGCGGGGGGCGCACACAAAGAAGCCCAACCTGCCGCGACCGTTACCGGGCGAACGGTGGAGGGCGAGGCGCCGCGTGCCCCCCCCCCCCCCCCCCCCCCGCCGCGGTGAACACCATGGCCGCGCGAGGCGGCGCGCGCGCACCCACGCCCCGGACGAGGCGCTCCCCGACCCACCGCCCCCGCCGAGCGCCCGCCCCTCCAGCCCCTCCTCAGCTCCCCCTTCCCCAGCGCTTACGCCACCTCCCTCCACCGCTTCCAGCGCCGCGCCTCGCCTCGCCCCCCCCGCCAAGCCCCCCCGCCCGACCCCCCTGCCCGGTGCCCGCCGCCCCAGCGCCGAACAAAGCGCCTCGGCGGCCGCCTCAGCTCCAGCCGCTCCGCGCCTCCCCCGGGGAAGCCGCCTCAGCAGACAAGGGAAGGCGGCGAATCCCAGACACAATGAGAGGCGAGCCGGGACTCACCCACAGCTCCGTGCCCCAGCTCATGGCGGCTCCCCGGGCAGTGCCGGCTCCAGCAGAGGTGACGGCGGGGATTAGGAGTCGGGCGACGGCCGGAGAAGAGGTCCCGCCGGGCAGCGCCGGTGCCCTCGGTCACTGGGGAAAGGCGAGCGGCGGCGGCAAGGAACGACGTCGCTCCCAGATCCAGCTCCGCCTGGCTCGGGGAGGGGGGGAGCCGCGGAGGAGACTGGGAGAGGGGCGGGCCCGGCTGAGGCGGCGGGGGGACGGGACGGGGTGAGGCCGCCGCGCCGCGGGAGAGAGGCCGGGCGCCGACCTCGCCGCCGGGCCTCCCAAGGGAGGCGCCCAGCTTCCCTCCCTCTCTCCCTCCCTCGGCGCCACACGCACCCCGGAGCCCCCGACGGCCGCCGGGCGGAGGGGCGTCGCGGTGTGAAGCGGGTCCCGTTGCCGGCTGCGTCGTTACTCCTTAACGAGGAGGAGGAGGGGGCGCCTGGCGGGAGGCGGCAACGAGGCCCCGGGTCTTTGTATCCCGCCCGGCTGCCAGGCCTCCTCGCCCCCCCCACCCCGCCCCCGGGAAAGCGCTGACTCACGCCCGGGAGAGAGGCGGGAGTCCCGCCTGGCTGCCCACCGGCGGGGTCTCGCACCCTCCTCACCTGGCACGATGCCGAGAAAGAGAAACAGGGAAGGTTTTCGGGGGTTTTTTTGCCCCACGGGTGTGTAAGTAAATCATAAATTGAGATGTTAGGAAATGCGAGGCTGACATCTGAGGAAAAATAATTATTTTTGATGGAGTAGTTGGATGAATTGTATCATTGAATGATTATTACAGGAAGTTTCCTCAGCAACTGGAAAAGGAGGGGTGTTAAATCCTTGTCAAAGATGATTTTTTCCACCAAAGTGTCTGTAATGAAGTTACTAATACAAAGCAAAGGCTTTGAAAGCCACCCGAATTAAATTTCCCCTCTCAAGGCATCAGTTTCTTGATTTTCCTCTCATTTTTACTTAAAATCATTTTTATAGACTGCAATAAAAACTCAGGGAAAATACTGCTGTCTTAAGTCTCTATATAATGAAACAAAAATTACTTAAATCCAATTATTTTTTTCATTTTCAAGTCACCTTGCAGGTAACATTCCTTTCCATCACACTTAATTTAGCTTTAGTCCTATTTTCCATATGAAAGGAAAATGCAAGTTATTCTAGATCGATATGAAAATACTGTATTAAAATAATACTGACTTCAGAATTTATCGAAATAAGCAGATGAGACCACAGATCAACAATGTAATTTCTGGAGTGAAATGTTTAAGCTAAATCACATTACACGAGAAATGCATTTGGTCTGTGGGGATCCACAAAATGAATAAATGTGCCACATGCTGTGGTGGCATACATGGATGTTTTAGCAAGCCGGTGGTCATATAACCCCCAAATTTTAGTCTCTGAAGATTAAATTCCACACTTGGGCACACTTCAATTAAACTCTGACACATTAACTGGGTTTGTAGATTGCATGCATCACTGAAAACATTCACCAAGCAGAATACACGTTGAGGAATTGGGTAATGAAGCAGAAATAAATAAATGATAAAAACGATGAATAAATATGTATTTGAGTTCATTCAACTTACATGCCTTTCAGGATTAGGAAAAAATAATTTCCATTAAACACTGTAAACTTCAATCAACTTTTTGCTTAGCTACCAGTTTGCCACACACATTTATATGATTCTTCAAAAAATGTAATCAGATGATATAATGAGACAACCTGGTTCAAAACATAATTAAGTAAAAAATTAAAGTGCTCGTTTTATATGCTTTTTAGTATATCTTTTAAATTAATACCTATGCTATAGCTTGTTGCATATGTAGTAATTTTAGAAAGAGGGATTTCAAAATCTCTAGCCATTTTAGGAGAAAGAAACTGCAGCCTGTATCATAGGTACATAAATACAATACTTAGCTTCTCAGTAATGCTTAAAAAGCCTAATTCTAGCTAATGAGAGGTTTTCCCAGGACAAACAGGATTCCTTCTTTCCATGCAGCTCTCTTCAAAAAACATCTTTACAAACCCCAGGGTAAAGCAAGCACCGGGAGCTGGACGATGTTGCAGAGATTCTGGGTAACATCACAACCTCCAGAACTGTTGCGAGGCTGCTCTGAAATACTGTGTAAAATAAGATAGGTGTTATCACAGCAGCCTCTGAGCTATACCTACCTTTTAAGAGCATATGTACGCTATAAAGAGGAGCAATCAAAAGATACTGCTGAACAGGCTTTGAACAAGCTAGCACCAGAATAGGAAACTGTATCGTTGCATTAGAGCACTACTGCAGTCTGGCTAATTATTCATGCTCAGAGGTTAACAATTAGACTTGGGAAGTAAGGCTGATTAGGCCAGGAGCTGCACACATTAACGCAGTCTTTCTGGGACCCAGCCTAGTGTTTCTGCATGGAAGCATGATGAGCCGTTTAGCTGTATCAGTTCATTCACAACTAGCTCACATCTTGGACCTTCATCGTGCAACGTAGAAACACCCCTGGAGAATTAAAACCTGACTCAAAGGATACAGTTCACAATTACCCGAGAGATTGCCGTTGCTTCTTCAGGTAAAGTAAATGAAACAGATCGGGGAGAGCTGGACAACATAATACACACTATAGGGAAATGGAGGAACCATCGCTTCCAATATTCCTGGAAAGGTAGTTAAGTATTTCTTAATCTAATCTGGACATATTATTTTAAAACATCAAAAAAAATGTAAGCTTTTAAAGTCTGTGCGATATAGGATAAAAACCTTCATAATGCCTTTTATACGGTTTCATTCAAGTGCAAAGCCTATTTCTTGCCAACAGATTTCAGTGGCTTTATTAGTGTTTGAATTGAAATATGGGCACAACTGTTTTCAAGATTGGTTTCTGATTTTTAGTTTGCTTTCACCCTGTACTTCTTCCAAAAAGAGAAGTACATAATATGTATCAGGTATGCGTACGGAGATGTGCATTTCACCTTTACTTAAACTAGGAGCCACCTCTTCATCAGTAAAGAGAAGATCATAGCTCATTACAAAAAACCTACAAAAGGTAACTGATTGTAAGTTAGTTACAAGACAAAAAGCACTTAGGCAAGTTATCACAGAACCTGGAATTCATAAACAATATATTAAGACCATGTGATCAAATCAAATTTTAACTCATTAAAACAGAAATCTTAGCAGCATAACACTTACCATTTCAGCTTAGCAAGTCGTCCAACATCAGTCATCATTAGGCCCTTTTCCTGCTTGAGTACACTTGCTTTAGGAGATTCCCATCGAGATACTGAGCTACGCTCTCCTCCACTTTAGCAGTTCAGGATGTGAAATGACCCAGCTGTAAGATGAGGGAAAGAGTCTACTGCATCTCCGCAGGATGTTGCCGGAAATGTTATAATTAATCATTTAGAATTTTGACATTGTTTCCATTATCAGGGATTGCAACTGGCCCCAGGCCTAGAAGTAATTAAACAAGTATTACCCTACAGATTTTTATTCTTCTAGTCACATCCTTAAAAATGGGGGGGGGGGATAAAGTCTCACTAAAGGGACTCGAGAATACATTAAAGATATATTTAAGTAATTTTTACATGCAGCAAAGGCTTCATGATAAATTGCATTGTTCTAGTATCCTTGTAAACCATTAGCATTTTCTGGAAGATGACGACAACTTACTTTTAGCTTAGAAAATTCACTGTTATATTTAGCTGGTTTCCCCATCATTGACTAATTAATGCAGGCTTTAAAAGAAAACTGCCTGATTTGATTTTTAGACTGAATCCACATCATTCCAGTTTTTACAATAGTTATATATTTTGTTAATTCTGTTCACTTCTCAACAGAATCTACTTGAGTTTACAAGTGTACCTAAGGATATTATAATGGCAGAACAGCAATTTGCATGTTTAATTTGGAGTGGCAGAAGAGCTGTCTGGCAGCTCCCTGTGGGCACACTTTCTAAAGAGAGAAGCAGCTTAGCTTTCCATTGCCACAAAAATCAGCAGGACCAAACAAATTACTTCCAAATATCTCTTTCTCAGTGTGAGGTGCCATTAATCCTTTTCTCTGCTAGCTCTCTGCTAGCCAGCAGTCTCTTTGTCATATTAAAATTGGATTTTTACTCCACAAAGAAAATGAAGTGTTGCAAAAACCCTAAGTATTATCTTTTCCCTTGAAAACCAAAAGAATTTACCTCCCCCCCCGCGCCTTTACACATGTATTTCTGCCATCACCAGCAGTCCAAGTGCTCTAATTTTTAAAAATATTAATGTTCATAACGCCTCCATGTGACAAGTGGATAATCATTACTTTACAGCTCAGGAAATACTTTGAGACAGAAGAATAGGTGTCTTGACACTTCAACTTGTACTGAGTTCTCCATACTTCCTCCGTCTCCCAGAGGGTGGTTATTTAACTGCAACCGGCAGCGTGCAAAGAGTTTGTAGCTGTGCATCTGACTAGAGGCTTACTTCCACTGGGTCCCTATTTCAACTACTAGGCAAAATAAAGTTACAGTTTTACTCTGAGTACTGATTTTTTTTTTTTTTTTTAAAGCAGAAAATTAGCAAGAAACTATATTAGTTAGACCACACCACCCCTGCTTCAAGGCAGAAGGAAAACGGCACTTACTAGTGCAGCCTCAGCCACTGCTTCGGGCGACCCAATTCCAATTTTTCTCCGATCTCTGAATTTTTGTGGGAAGAACTGTACCCCCATCTTTTCCAGTCTGTGCTGAAATGCATTTTATACATTTCAGTAGAAATACATATAGAGCAGAAGAAAGGTATGTTTCTTCTTTTTCTCTCGTCTCGGCAAGCGAAACAGAAAGACATCACCAGCGATTGGATAACGGAACTGAAAAGGACACTACTTACACCAGCTATAAATAGGAGGAAAAGGAGAACTTCCATCTGCTTTTATGAAATATCCTGTGTTCACTCTTTTTGCCTGCACTATAGCCAAGAGCACATCTTTCCATGGCATACGTAGCAGAGGAAATGCGGTGTCAATCAGCATCAACTAGTAATATTCTAAGTACAAACAGCCTCTTATTTCACAGGAATTTGCTTTCTTCCAGTGAAGCAAGACTTATCACATGATAACCTATCATTTCCTTTTGATAACATACAACTGTATCCCAAGCTGGAGGCTGGACAATTACAAAATATCAGGGAATACCCACAAATCATGACCTCAAAATATGATTTTCAATTCTTTAATGCTTGCATTACCTGCTTGAATACTATAAATCCACTTGCTTTCATTGCACATACTTTCAGAATTATAGCAAAACATAACCATAAACGCCAGGGCTTTGCTACCTTAATTTCTGGTATCTCCAGTTCACCTAACCCATGTCTTCTCCATTCTCCCACCAACTCCATCCATGCACATTTCCTTACATTAAAAGAACATTGGGCTGTAACTAATATGCAGAGTTAGGTATAGCTATGGTGAATTCTGATAGTCAAAATTTTTCATTACCATATTATCTACAGGCATAAAGATTATTACTTTTGAGATGATAACCAAAGACTCGAATAGTAACTGCTATCTGCATCGATTAGCTAGCAGCTTTCAAGCAGAGGGTATGGATTGACGTACTGTATCAATATTGAAAGATGGAGAGTCTGCCATGGTACTAATTCAAGCTGTAGAAAAATGAATGGTGGATGAATGTGTAGCTAAGGATCAACACCACCCATTTTTAGACTTGCTAAAATATTTTACTATCATCTGACTTCGAATTATGATCAGAAACACAGATATATACGCAGTTGTGCAAAATCTGCCTTAACATTTCAACATAATCAGTATCCTGGATTACTGGTTAATCTCATTAAAGGAATTTTAATTTAAAACTGGTTCATGAATCATCACCGTAGACTGTAAGGTTCAGTTAACAGGTTTTCAGTAGTTTCAACACAGCCAGCCGAAACCCATTGCCTGAACTTGACAGCCGCCTGCTGGCAAGCGAAAGAACAAGCAGTGTAACAGAATACCAACCTGTTTCTGCTGTAATCAATCAGATCCTGTTTCATTGAATAAGGTATGAGCTACATTAATTTGAAACTGAGAAGGCCGACGATCCCTTGATTGTCCTACCTTCCACACCACTGCAGGTCTCGACTTCTCTCCTTTAAAGGATTTCATTTCAGTGGTTTAATTTCAGGTGTCCCTCCCTTCGTATTTTAAATCTGTGGTGGTTCCTCCTTTTCTCATGAGAAAGTTGATGTCCATGTTGCATAATACCACATTTAATTGGTGCATGAAGGAACTGTCAAAGGATCACAGTCTGGAAGGAAACTCGAGAGTAATTCACATATCCAGGAAAACCCTCTCCCTCCCACTATTAATCACTTTAAAAGAACAGGAATCAGTAAACAAATCAACAATGGGAATGAGAACACAGTGTGCTGTGCATAGAATAGATATCCCACTAAGCAAATAAATTACCTTTCCACGTCTCCCTCTCCTGTTAATAAAGATAGCTTCAACTCTGTTTATCATTCTTAATTGCCCCAAGTGAGATTCTGATCAGAGACTAACTGCAGAAATTTTCAAGTAATCCCAAAGAAACAAAACCAAAAATAAAGAAATCACTTGTTTAGGAAGGAATTTTATTTTTGTGACATTACATTTTTGGAGCTCTATTTAACTAAATTTGAAGACCAACGCCTGCTCTCTGGACTTAAAGGGCAGATCAAATCTATCAGGTAGCCAACTGAATCCCAGTAAATCTTTCCCCCCACCCCCCTTTGTCTTTGCATAATCTTCCCTTTGAGACAAGGTGAGATGCAAAGGGAAGAACATACACAATTTCTTAAGCCTGTTCTTTTCCCTCCCTAACACACCCATCTTCTAGTAGCCAGGGTTCTTCCCTTTGGATTTATCGCTACCTTGGGTACTCTCCTTATGTCCAGATCTCCACAGCTGATGAATTTTTGGAAATGAATTTCACAAAACGTAAGGGTTCGGTTGGGTTGCTACTACCTTTGTGTCTTTAATAGCGAGTCCACAAAAAGAGTTATCATGTCACTATTTCCTATGACCTTTTTTCCACACTAAAAAAATGCACCATTTTCAGCACCAAGTAAAAAATTTGACGACTAAACTGCCCCTCTGGGTTGGAATATATACACCACTGAGGCAGGGTACAAAAATATATCCGAACACAGATACATATGAAAAATCTATTTCAGCATTCAGCAGCTTTATTCTGCATTCATAAAGGAGAAACTTTTAAAATATGCTATTATAACACAGTCAATACCAGAGATTTCATTTTAGGACAACGTCCTCAATCCCTTTTTCACATCATTAAAGCAAAAACACAGTTAAAGCAATCAATGAAATGCCCTCTCCCCTCCAGGCTTGTCTCACTACTATAGTTCTTCCCGCAGGACTCTGCGATGCGTGCCCTAGTTACTTCAGTTCATCATTTTCCTGAGAGAAAAGTTTGAGGGTGATTTTTGTCTCAGAGCATCAACTAACAATTTCAAAATAGGTAAAAAGACATTTTTCCACATTTTGGAAAAGATAACTCACTAACAGCAGCAACAGAACAGTTTAGCCCTGTGTTTTCACATCCTGCAGACAGAATAAGTATCTTTTTCACATTCAGTCAAAAATTGCCCCTTTCATTTTAACAATACAATATATTAAGATAACTAAAGCTTTATAAACAAAGAAATTAGGTTTTGTTCAAATTTTATTTGGAACTATGTTTTTAAAAACAATTTTGTAAGCATCTCAAAAACTGTAAAATTTTTCTAGAAATTAAAACATGATTGTTTCCAACAGTTTCAAGTTTCAAAACATTAGAACATATTGAAAACAAGAACAAGCTATTCATATTTTAAGGGTAATGACTTTAGCTGTATACAACTTACCCAGCAATCCCAGACAATTAAATTACCATAGGTAACAGAATACATAACACCATCAGAGAATATGGAAGATGCATGTAAGTGCATATTTAAGAACCAACTGTCTGTATTTAGAAGTTTGGAATTTTACCTGCCTGAAAAATAGTTATCTGTGCATGAAAAGTTGTACCAGTTAGCTGTTTGCATTACGGGGGGGGGGGGGGGGGGGGGGGGAATCTTTGTTGCTCATATTCTTCCTTCATCATACAGATTTTCTAACACTTTTAGAAGTGAAGTCTCCTTTACTGCAGGATGGGATGGGGAAGACTTTCAGATTTTTTGCATTACTAACACTGCCACTGCCCTGGTAAATTCAGTTCTCTTCCATGGGTTATACACTGCTGCCTGAGAAAACAAATTCATACCTGAAACAAAAAGGGCATTGAATTTGATTTCTAATTCAGCTGTGTTTTTTCACTCTGTAGGTAACAGAACGAAACTTGAACACAACATTAATGAAACCAAACCAGCAATCCCAAGCACTGTGCTATTACAAATAAATGCTTTCATCTCTGACAATGACTCTTAAAACAAGTCTGTCTGTTTTCCCAATTACTTGCTCTCTAGATGAGTCACCCTTCCACGAAGTCTGACATGAAGATAGCATCTTTTTCCTCTACATAGTCCACCACCTTTTAGTTCTGTATCATGTGAAAGTGTTAACTTCAAAGCACAGCAGGGACTGTTCAAATACCGACATTATTACACTGGGCAGTGTAACATTGCCTACGCCTAATTAATGCTTGTACAATGCTTTGAAGATATAAAAGTTTATGATTACTGACTAGGACCTGTACTGAACTAATACCAAAACTGGACTAATTCCTACTGAAACGAGTGTGGAAATCGTTCAAAGTTACACCATGCGATACTACTACTCCAACAACATTAGTTATCCTACGTGGGGGCTGAGGGGGAAGGGGAGAAATCAAGTCCAGACCTTGCTATGGTGAGATTCTTCTGCCTTTGATGCAAATGGAAATAGAGTTCAGTGCCTCTAGTTTAATACCCATGACTTTCTTTGAAACAAGAAAAAAAAATCATCTCTAAAGTATTATAAAAATTAACCACATGAACATTCAGCCTTAAAATTAAATGTAATCTTTACATAATTTAATATGCCTCTTATAAATCTTCACCCCAGATACCTAAAGCGTAGTAGCTCTTCACATTTAAAACTCAGGAAAAAGGAAGCAGGTTGTAGCAAGTACTGTCAATCCTTACTTGAACATTTGGTTCAGGCTGTGTGATAAAGGTCTTCATGTTGTATTCCTGTAGTTGACATGACAATAACTCACAGCCATGAAGAACTAAAATCAAATGTCCCCTTCCCCAACATACGCAGGAGCATCATCTCCTACGTATTTCTACCCTAGGTTATTCAAGTTTATGCTAGGCTCATCCACACAGCAAAACGCATGCTTATGGGATTTATGAATGATTGATGTATGGGATCTGGCGTATCCAATTGGATTCACTGTCTACCTCCACGCTCCAAGTATTGGCTCAGTTGCATTATAGTGCAGCATCACAGAAAAGAACAGGCTCCCATTCAAGCATTCACTGTATCTGTTTCCTTCCAGGAATGCACAGCTCTAGCATACTTGTTGCCCCACAGACCCAAGAACTGGGATAACTACTTCCAATATCATTATTAAATTCTCAAAATTACTCATTTCTGTAGCTATGTTTGCATAGAACCAAAAATGAAGAACACTTGTTTCAATCAGAAAAAAAAAAAAATACTCAAACTAAGCACAAACATCTTTTGAAAAGGAACCTATCATTCCTGATTGCCAGCAAACCTTAACCGGCCTATGCCAAGCCTCACTGACACTCCTTTTCACCACTGAGTTACACCCGGCATACTCTAGTCACAGATGGCACATTCATTGAGTAGACTTTTAGCAAGTGCAAGGGATCAAAGAGCTAGACTGTCTAATTTATCTGTAAGCAAAATCCATCTTAATGCTGGCCAGTATCCCACTGATGTGCTCCCACTGTATAAGCTGCAAAGTAAAACTTTTCCATCTTAGATCAGTAGTGTAATACTGAAAGCAAATGTAACCACAGCATTCTTAACCTTTCATATTGCACTCCTCCTTCCACACTGTTTTGCGCATGGTTCACCCAAAATCACAATCCAACACTGGGAGACTAAAATGAGGTGTACGTTTCAGAGTAAGGGTTTTGCTGTTCCCCAACAATCATTAAGTCACTTTATGCCCTTGACTTGGCACTGTTTCAAAAATATGAAAAGATCAACACAGGCATTGTTACACAGAGTCCTCCTTAACGGAGGTACTTTTACAAAATCTGAAGAGCACCATTAATAATCGTGGCTTTCGGAGAGTTTTTCCATTCTTGCAGAAACTCCCTTCCAGTGTTTCAATACCAAACTCAACTAGCCACATATTAAGTAGTGAAATTCAAATACCATTTTAAGTATTTGATGTTTAGAATCCTTAAGACCCTTCCTTTAAAAGTACCTCAGTGTAGTAAATACAACTATATTCATTATCCACAATGTCATGCAGACATACGCTTTATTAAAGTAACAGAAAAGAAAGATTTCGCAAGAAAGTCACTTAGTGAAAGCACTCTGAAACAGACTGTCAGAATAATTATGGAAAACTCACAGATAATCTCATCAACTCAATATTTAAGAAACAGACACATCCTCATACATGTTTCTTCCGAGACAATGTAACAATACAGTTCACTAACCAAACTTTACACTCTATGTATCTGGTGTACCAAAAAACCAGTGGTACCACAAATTCAGAAATCCCTTGTCTTCACTAAACAGCTAGTACACGGAAGCATAACAGGAAAGTAATACAAAATTCTTATGTTATTGAAAGATCAGTGAAGATTCTCCCCCTGCAACTGCCAGAGTTTATTCTTCATACTTGAGGTGGAATGGCTGAATAAGTAAAGTAGTCTCTAAACAAGACTATCTACGTGAAATTAATTCAACAGGAGACTAACATATATTCTTATTTCCCCAGGCCTGTGGTCTTCCACTTTGTTAAACAGAAAGTATTTCAGTAGGTTATACCTGATCTACAGGGGGTTTGTCCAACTTTTCAAGTTAAGAAGGTCAGGTTATAAAAATGCATATACACAAAACGCAATTCCCAAGAGGAAATAGAGCAGGTCAAGCCCAGAAGTATTGTTTGCAAGCATTAACAACCCCAGTGAACAGCAATGCCATCCAACAGCACTCAGGTTGCAAAGACTTTGGTCACAAGAAGCGTTCAGTGGGTCAAAATAACAGCAGAGTTTTAAGTAGTCTTAACTTTTTTCTTTATAAATGCAATGAAGAAGACAGACTATGCATTAAATATAAAAGCAATTTTATAAAAACACATCAGAATTTTATTGCTTGAAGAATACAGCATATGAAAAAGCACAAGAATGTCCAAAAGAAAGGTCACAAGGATCCAAACATATTACACCATACATACCAGATGCAGTAAAATGTTAACCTGAATTCTGCATCAGAAAAGAAAGGTGTGAAAATATACCTAATATTATTTAAAAGGAAAAGACTCATTTAAAATAGAAAGTGTGAAGGTGTTACAGTACAAATTAGAAAAGCCAACACTGCACATTAACATCCTATCACTAGACTAGATTTTCTACCTTTGGTACTTAAACCTTTACAGAAAACCACTTCCTCGGTCAAACCTTGCCTAACGTATTTCATATAGTATCCATGAAAGGGGGTTCGTTTTGTTTGGGGTTTTTTAAATGTAAACATTCAAACAAATACTTTTCTGAGTTTTCACTGCATTAATGCATTTAAGGAAGTGTTCACATTTATTCAATATGCTACTCAATGTATCACAAATTTAAATCAAAAGTCACTATGTGACCGAGATCCGAATATATGCCAATTGTACCTTGTTCAGATTTTATGTAAAAATGGGCACACCATTTTCTGTTTGCATCCTTATGTAAACAGGCTGCTGCAGCCCTCCTCGAGAATTCGAACTAAAGCAACCTGCTGAGGACATAAGTTAATAAAACAATCCATGGTGCTAGAGAGCTATTGGATCACCTACAGCAGCATGCAAGTGGCTTTTCTAGTCTGCTCAGATTAGTGTACCAGAAGACATGCCAGTATTACTTCAAGTAACACATTAAAACTCAGCAATGGACACTACTGTGCTTTATTTCAACACAAAGAACAGCTGCTCATCCATTAATCAACAGAATTTTCAAATTAACTATCAAACGGACTACTACATCGTTTCTGTTCCATGTATTGCTGATCACTCTTGGGGAATAGTTTATCAGAAACTTGGACTTACCTACGAACCAATTTGAATGAAGAAAATGTTATCTTTCAACAAGGTATCTTAGTAATCCAGTGACAATCTAGTCTGGAGAATGTTAGCATTATGCTGACAACAATGACTAATCAAGGTTAAATAAATTCCCTCTTTTATGGTAAGCATGCTCTTAGCTTCCGCTTTTGCCTTCATAGGCTTGAATACTTAATCATTCCCAGTTACATCAGTGGAACTAAAACAATTCTGTTGCATCAAGTTCCAGCTTTAAATTTCAACAATATGAATAGATCGGACTACGAAATACCATCAACAACAGTTAACATTAAACTGGAGTGAAATAATAGAAGAGTTAGTTCTTCAAACCAGGCAGTCTTTGAAGTGAAATATTCAGTTAGGACTGTCAAAGGATGTCATAATAAAACCATGGATTTATTTTTTTCACCCCTATACAAAAAAATGACTGAATTTGTACAACTCCTATTAAACATACCTTTTCCTAGCTTGGTGAAAATGTATCATTTTCGAATTTTAACAAGTGTGGTATTTGAGCATATATAATACTTATTGCCATATACATCCTCATTTTAAAAAGAACTAAGAATTCAGACTCTACTATGCTGAACTCTGCTTTTTTCCCATTAACAGATTATGTCTACTGTACCACTCCCCCAAAAAACAATTAAAAATTCTAAGTAAGATTTTATAGTTTAGTTAAAAGGGAAGAAATGCAAATGTGGATTTAGAGCTTTTTGTATAAATCTCACTATATTTTATAAACTCGTTGTTTATTGTAACACTGTTTATTGATCAAATAAATGACGCACTGCTATCTAAAATTTCCATATACACCATTAAAAATCCAAAGTTGATATGATACTGAACCTTAAATCTTCAAGAGTTCAAAAAAAGACAGTTTATACATGTACAGCACACAACAGCAGACACCCCTAGAATACCAATTGCCAGTCCATGATGCATACAAACTTACAGGTAAGCATTCATTTCACTGTTTTCATTGTGCAGGAAAAATATTTCTTAGCAAAGACAAACTCAGCTGGTGAATTTCAGATATCATCTTCATCATCTTCATCCTGAGAGGATCCTGCCTGATTGGATGCACTGGCTGAGGCAGCAGCAAGCTGTGCCTGTTGAGCTGCTTGTTGCATCTGTAGCCATTCCTGCTGCGCCAGTTCTGCTTGCTGTTGTCTAGCCTAAAGACATGAATTTAATTGTTAAGGCCATACATAGCTTGTGAAGAATCTCTAGAGCATCTTATCTTTAAAGGCAGTTTTATCTGCACCTGCATATTCCTTTTGTATAATTTTTATTAATTGTACATATAAAAACACATCTAGAAGTACCTTAATTATTTGTACCAAGACATTCAGCTATATTCTCTCTTCCTCTGAAGAGGCCACCATTTGGAGGATTTAGTTACAAAAACAAGAGGCAGGAACTAGTGTACTTAAGTTCCATTGTAGGGACTGTGCTGAACCACTTCCTAATGGAAAAATTAAGTGAGGCAAAGCAATGGAAATTCTAGGCTTCAATTTCAAGGGATCTTAACATTTAATCACAGTTCTGAGATGAGAACAGCTTTGTTGATTACAAATACTAAAACTTGCAATTATGAAATCATCCAATTGTACCACAAAGACACATGCTATTACAGAAACATAAAGAAAGCCATTATCTTACTTTGCTAAGCAATCTTTGGAAAACAGAGCAATGTAAGGTCTTCTCAAATTCGGGTATGCAGACTGAGGATGGCTTTTGCTACAGAAAGTTACAGTCCTTTACTGAAAGGTACAAGACGTTCTAACAAAACGTTTCAAATAGTTCAACTGGTGATCTCTTATTTTTCTATCCAGGGTTTTCACTCGTTTTTCAGCAATTACTGTTGATTTCAACAGTATACTCGTCAATTGTGTTAAGGTTAAAACTTCAATTTCTACTTTGAGTGAACATCAGGAAAAAGTTCTTAAAATCAAAAATCTTCAGTCATCTTTACTTTTCTACTTTTACAAGTCATCACTAAGAATGTAATGACTTCCCTTCTAATCCCATTGCGCTCACTGAATTTTCCTATTTTTCACCAAAGCATCAACAAATTTTACAGTTTTGCAAACTTCAAAATGCCAAAAGATGATGCTTTGGAAAATGATCAAAACCAGTTTATCTACTTAACGAAGTGAAAAAACAGCAGTCTTCCATTATTATAAGAAGCGTCACATTTCCTCAGTCTGTTCTAGCATTAAAAGAAAATACTTTTACAGAGGTAGAAATCCCTTCTCAATGAAGACTCTTCAGTATTTCAAACTTCAAGTGGTAGAGAGCTTACAAGCGTTGGAAAACAATTTAAGACATTGTAAAGTTTTAAACAAAGGAAGACAACAGCATCTGTACACATAGGAGAGGCATAAATATTTATCACACACAAGATAACAATAGGGCTCCCTACTGACCCTGCTACAATTAAGTTTACTGTACGCTCAACGAGGTGATACACATGCATGCACCAGAAATCAGAGGCTCAGCACTTCACACCGGATGCATCGTTTTGTCAGTGCCTACCCTCGCTGCCGTATTTATAATGATATCACTTAGCCATTTCAAAAAATGGAAAAAAAAAAAAGAAAAATTCCATTGAGTTGTATTGACTAAGAAGTTTTATAAGCGTCTGGTAAACTTAACTCATTCATCGCACAGATGAACTTTAATGAGGAAGCCTCAAAAAACCCAAATCCGTTAAGGCCCTTGTCTTGCACAGAAACTTAGACATGCATGAACATTGGGATAAGCCATTCCACTGACTTCAAATATTTACAATCATTCAAGCTACAGGCGTCAAACATTCATAAGATGAACAGGCAAGTATTTTAAAACTAGAGCAAGAAGTCATCATTAGTGTCATGCTCTAGAATATTAACAGGATTAGCACAAATAAACAAACATGCACTTGTGTAACTATTTTTAAGAATAATTACAGTACCTCCAACAGCATATCACAACTAGTATTTTTGAAAAATGAGACTGCCATCTTTGAATCTAAGCAAAGGTTTTCCATATTACCAAAGACTATTTTAAAAAATCATTCATACAATCTTGTCAAACTTGCATGCATTGCCTTCGTTTAGACATTAAGGCACAGTATTATAGAATTAAGAACAAACTTACCTCAAGGGGCCATTCCTTAGATAAAGTGTGGCTTACATAAGGTGGCCATGATTTCAACTTTTTTTTTTTTTAATGTTACTCAGGAGCTAGTATTCCCTTCACACACCTTATTTGCTGTTTTTTTATTTTGTATACCATGCTAAGTTATTTGAAAAAAAAAAAAAGTAAGTAAAAAACAGGTATCAAACTGACTATTATTTGTAAATCTCACCCTTAATCCAGAAGCAGCCTTATTGGTTTTTCTAATGTTAGCACAGTCAAACAAAAGTTAGGCACACGTGAATTTATCAAAACTAGTTCACTGCATGCTGACAATAGCTATGCGGTATGCTGAAAATGTAAATGCCTTAAAATTCATCATGCAATTAAGATTAAAATAGTTTGCATGTTGTAATATGACAGACAACAGTTATTAATTGTGTCGGCAAGATACAAGTATAGGGAAGGGGAGTGAAGGTCACAGCAATCAGACATGGTAACATATAACTGAATAAGCATTTTCACCAGAGGAAATTAAAGTAAGCAAACAAGACTCATGCCTTGGGTAAGAGGAGAGAGAAATCCAAGATAATTTTCACATCACTTAGTTTAGAGAATGGTCTTCTTGTCAAACTTGGAGAATAGTAGAGAGAAAGATGGTGTAGAAAGATAAATAAATAAAATTGGCTTTCAGTCATTCAAACTTGGAGATGTTCACAAACTATCTGGGAAAGCGAGGAAGGGAAAAGGCTTCGATGAAGGAGAATGTGTGTGTGCACGCACACAGTGTTTGCAGGCAAATGCTCTTCCTATGCCTGAATTGCCTCTTTAAAAATTTATGCATGAATTCACTCAATTAGAGCCTTGCCAAGAGTAAAGGAAGATGGAAAAGACAAATTAGAAATTTTGAACAATTAAATGTTTCTTTCAAAGCCTAAGAAATAACATTTATGCACTGATGGCCAGAAACAGAAAAGGTATTTTCACTTTTTAATGCATCAAAACTGGTAATTTCCTAGAACATCAGCTGTCATTCTTTTATTTTGTCAGCCAAGTAATTCTTAATGTATTCTCTACAGTAGAATGGAAATACCTAAGTAGCAGCAAAAAAACATGCTTTTTAAACCTAGAGTATAAAATTTGCTTGTGCACAAAGTCCTATATGTCAAATCACAGAAGTAACAAGTAGCAGCATCTTATTTGTTGACTTTACTTTCCCCAATTCAAACAGCAAGGTCAATAGCATCTTAGATGCCACAGCAATTCACAAGGAAGGGGATACTTCTTGAGGTGTGCACATGTTTTTGTGGCACTAGATCTGCAGCATTAATCATTCCAACCTCATCAGTACAAGTATTGCTTCACTTACTTTTGCAAATAATTCCTGTTGCTGCCTTAGAAGCTCTTCTTCCGGAATGCCGAGGTTCTCCAAGCGTGAACTGGCCTTTCTTCTCTTTAGTGCTACTGTTTTGCATTCTTGTAAGACTTCTTTTACTTCACTGATATAGGAGCCAAACCCCAAACTTTCTAGTGCTAGAAAGAAAGAAAGAAAACACATTGTTCGTCTTTTACAAAGCTTTTGAGAATAGATATCGATTTGTTTATTTAAAAGATTAAAACAAAGAAGTAAAAAGGTTGTCACCAGATGATAGAAAAGTGATCAAAAATCTGTGGTCATAAGAAGATCCGACAGCTATTTTCCCTGTCTCTTCTCCTATGCCATTTAAGAGCTCATGTTTTCAGGCTAGAAAAATTAACGTTAGTCAAGTACAACCAAAGAAGCCTGCGCTTGCAGAGGATTCAGGGCTTTCAGATACATTTTGCTAGAGATAGGCGTTGTTCTTCAAAAGACATCTTTCTCCTGTCTTCTACATATCAGAATCAAGCAGAATTTATACAACTAAGAAGCCCTTCCTATCTGAATTGTTAACCTTTAATCTCTCAGGGATTCTGTCTTTCCAGTTTTGGTGTAAGTCTTCAATTAGCAATCTATAACAGAGCAAAACCAATGCATGTAAAATGATCACAGATCCTTCATTAAGACAGAAATAATTAATATTACCTTAGACCTATGAATTTAAGCTTTTGCCTTTTAATATGTAAATTCATATTTCAAGTGCCAAGAAGCTAAAAATGCATAGTTCACACATATGAAGTTATATAAAATTATGTAGCAGCTCTTTATTGTTTTATTTCTCAACAGAAACCCTTTTACCTATCTCCACATGAAAATGTATTCAGAAACTAAAATCTTGCACTTTTATCTGCCCAAAGAAATCTGAAATGCAGTTATATCCTGTGACAACAGCTTTTTTTTAAAGAATGCAAAAGTAACAGGAAGGATTATAAAAACCCAGGTAGAACATGTGATGAAACGCACACTCTGTTTCCTGATTCACCAGTTACTACGATATGCCTCCACATATACACACACCTCAAAGTGGAACCTGTTACAGAATATGCTAGAAATATTACATAAACACCAATTATACTAGAAACAAGTCCCAGTTTAATAAAACACCTGGTTCATTTCCAGCATTTACATAAATCAGAGTTTTCTTTATGGAATGATAGTTGTTTTAACCTTTATCTTACTTTATTTCAACCTTATGTCACAAGCTATTCAAGAAATAGCACTAAAATAAACTGCACAACAGCAACCAACAACTTGCTATAAACAAGCTGTTAGTTACACTAACTCAGACTATATTCTAACATTAATTTTGTAAGCAACCTTTCCCTACCCATAATTACAGCAGCATGACATTGTATCATACACCTAAACAACAACCCAAAGGCATTCTGTAAATTTTCAGCTTCCAACCTGTACTCAAGGAGACAATTAATACACTGTCTTCAATAGGGCAGTACAGTGCAGCTCTCTAGTCATACAGGACTACCATTCTTTAACAGGTAACATTTGGCAAATGAATTTACATAATACCTATTTCTTAAGAAAAATAAAGTTAGAAGACAAACTGATTTACAGATAATCAAATTACTTCAGAGACAGTATGTCAGTTCAGCCTCAGCCCACACAGAGACACTGGAAACACTTTTTTCAGTTAGCCCTCAGTTTCTGTGAGAATTACCAAAAACCTTCAGAATCTTGTTTAATCCAACCTCGGCAGACAGGAGGCAAAGCCATGTCTCATGGTCCAGAACCGGTTAGCTAAGCAGTCTATAAATATTTAAGAACTCATTCAATTTTAAAATGTAAACAGTATATACAGTAAACTAACCAAAGTTGTTTTGGTTTTTTTTTAACCAAAGTATAAAATTTTAAGAATTCTACAAGTCTAACATCACTAAGACAAACCATCATAGCAAATACATAGGTGTTTGTCAAAAGAACATTCGCAGTGATTAGGGTTGGCAATCTGCTGCAGAGTATGAACGACTGCCCAATCTGAAGTCAACAGCAAGATGTGTTTTTACAGGAATTTTAAATGTCCCTTAAAAGAAAATAAATCAATGGAAAGAACTTACAGTTATGTATTGAATATAGCACATTAAAAAAAAATATCCAAAAGAAAACGTGTGATAGAACCAAGACAGATTTGTACCATTGTTCAACATAATAAAGCTATGAAGAACCATATATGCACCATAGGTCTAGTGCATCAAAATTCTGCTGGCTGTGAAACGACTTAAGAAATTTACTATCTTGTTGAAACACATCAAGGCTTTACAGAACACACACATGGAAGGAATATGAATCCCTTTATACCCGCATGGTGCTAAAGCGTGGGACAAGTGATTACTACTTTAGCAGAGCTACTGTTCCACCAAAACTGAGAGCCTTTCTATTTTTTGAGACTGAAATCTACATGTCTACCCAGATAGCTGAAAATTCAGTATCTTACTGAGGTTAGAATGATCACACCAAATTTAAACAACTGAATCCCAAAACACAGCTTTGGTTTGGTTTTTTGTTTTGTGGTGGTTTTTTTTGGGGGGGGGCGGGCAGGGTGGGAAGCAGACTTCTCGTATTTCCAAACACCGAATCACCACTATCCTTTCCCCGGCTTCCTCGCACTCTTAAATTAAGACTGCATGAAGGTGCAGACCTCTGATTAATCAGTTAAGCATAATTAGTTCCACATTTGTTTTTTATATAATCAGATCATTCATATCCGAGATTTTTAACTTTTTATGCTCCTTTCAAAGAAAAACACTTCCAAAGTAAAATCCCAAACATTAACAGTTGTTTGGATTTTGTTAACATTAAATGCTAATGTAAACACTGTCAGTATCCTAACAGCCCATGAAAAGAAGCTACAGGATTTGCCATCAATCCACTGCCTACCTCACTGCACACCAGTTCTATGTAGACCAAGTAATCAAATCCATAAAAATGGTGATTTAACATCTCACCATTTTCAGAATTCAACGGAAGTTTAATTTATCATAAAAAGCCTGCTTTGTCACGGCTCGCGTAATTGTCAAATGAGGCTATTTTCTGTTCCAGGGTGGAAGGATATTAATTTGCTTTTTAGAGTCTCAGAGTCATAACTGGGTTCCTGATGGTGGGATTCAACAATGAATATGGAGACTATCTCTCCACTTACGACTATTATGTAGCCTTGATGACTTTGGGTACTCTCCAGGGGAGCTGCTTTGTGTTTTATCGCTAGCTGTGAGCGCTTGGCATAGTCTGAGTACATCTACCAAATCAGATCTCTCATGGGATGCAAGAAGCCTCTGCTTTCCTTTCCCTATGCTGTTGACAGCACTGTGCCACTCAAGTGTTTGTGCTACCACACAACGAAACATGGCAGGGACTTCATCTATCTGAAGCATAACCCATTGGTAGGGGGAAAGAGTTCTAGCTCAGCACGTGGCCATGCAACTTTTCACTAGTGCAGCGAAGGAAGGGGTGTCTTAAGCACCACTGCTGCCAAACACCCAAGTGCAGTTTCACATTACCTCTAATACAGTCCAATGGCAGGGTGTCACCAACTGCAGTGTCTCTTTCCCCTTCCTCCTTCCCAGTGAAATACCCTTCCTGCTCCTTGCTTCCAATCCAGTAACTTCTTGTCTACAGGAACAGTCAGATCAGCAAACTCAGCTGACAGAAAACAGTGCTCCCCCCTAGATTCTCAAAAAGCAACAGGGTCAGTTGGATCAGCAATTGCTAGATCCAGCTCTAGGGAGGGTACAAAAAGATTCCTCTTGGCAGCAGCCTGTGTTTAGACCAGACCAGGTGTGACGTGATGGCCATTAGCCTCATTTTACTTCTAAATGAACTAGTTTAAGCATTCAAAAGGAACAAGATATCTGGATGACCACAACAAACATATTTCAATTACCTAATTTGTTACCATCATTGTCATGGAGCTACATTAAGAGACGGTCAACATAACCAGTATCTAGAATGTACGAAGACGGATGAAAATGCTGAAATGCTATACCTATATACGCATAACCACTGTTTCCAAAATTAGTGACCTAAACCCTCATACCTCACGGAGGGAAGATCTGCCAACTGACCAGCATCTGGAAGAAGCTAATAGCACATATACCTCCCTAAAGATAAGAACAGCAGAAAATCCAAGAACAACTCCTTCCATCTCCGGAGCATTACGAAAATGATACATCTCCAAAGTTTTCCTTAGCAATATTTGACTAAAAAGTACCCATCTCATCTGAAAATAATTTTTCCTAACTCTCAAATCTGGTAACACGAAGACATAGAACCCAGTAAAATACTTGGTTTGGGACCACCTGCTGATGATATGCACACGCACGTGTGTGCACACGCACGTACACACACACATTTTGGTTTCGATTTGCTTTCCAAAAAACCCATATTAACCCTAGGGCAGCAGCAGGTGAAATCTTTTCTAAGGACCACCACTACCAGGCAAAAAAATACTTTCATACATGAATTCTTTATTGTCCTCAACCTTAAAGATCATGTCTATTCCTGTGTTAAGAACTGAGCTCAAATGTTTTGGTGGTCACTTGAAGAAACTATCCATGTATTTAGAAGCATCATACCCAAAGTATGCTTCCACATGCAAGCACAAGTTTTACTCTTTACGTCCTGAGCTTCTGTGATGGAGTTGCTTTGCTAAGCTTCCAGATTTACATGTATTTCATTTAATATTAAAGCCCATACACGCTACATTATTTTCTTTTGCTGTTCGTAATCCAGTCAAGTACTTGAAGCTCTTCTGGAGAGCAAGCTGATATAATCCAAAGGAATCAGATATTTTTTTTTTGTTTCGGAGAATCATTGCCAAACAAACATAAACTAACTTGATACCGTCACAGTCCTGAAAATAGCTCTACTGCAAATGCTACTGTTAATATCTCTACCAGGCAGCAGAATGAAGTACTCTTTCACTATTACTGCTATAAATTTGTTTGTAGCAGACACTAGTATCAACAACCCTTGCCTAAGCAGCAAAGTGAACGATTCCTGAAAAGAGATGCCTGTTGCAGACTTAAGGACGAGACAAGAAAACTCCCCGTTTGTGGCAGAATTCAAAGAAAAGCAAGTGAGAGACAGAGAGAGAACTCTCCTTTTATTCAAGCATGGGGAAGTGGAAGTCAACAGCAGAAAAAGATGCAAGGGCATAGGTCATGTCCAAATGCTTTCTACCACAGATACAAATACTTGATTTTAAACAATCAGACTCCAAGGACAGTCCTAGAGAAATATTTTACTCTTTACAGGATCCAAGCAGGACGACTCTGGATTTAAGCCTGGGCCCCACATTCTCAATCATACATCTTTTGTCAGTCTCCAATTAGAAAGACATTTAATAAGTTCAGGATCTTAAAGCATGGTGTAAAAGAAATCTGCATAAACATTCGAAAACGCAGACCTCGTTTCACAGGTAGAAAAAAGACGAATGGGTTTGGTGACTCCACTCGAAACATCACAGACTTCTCCGAGCCACAAAATGAGAGCTGGTCCTGAGCACACTCAACAGCCGCTCTAACCACACAAAGACAACCTTCCCTCGCCATGCCACTGACAAGCCAGACAACACATACTTCTCCTCCAGGCCCTTAGAAGACCCCCGACTTTTGTCTTTCATGTAGCTGCAAGAAACCACAGAGGAAAAAGTCGCAACGGGGCAGGAGCGGCTCAAAGCCTGAATGAGCCGTGGCGTACCGGGCAGAAGCACACCGCCTCCGGAAGCTTACCTTGTATGACATGCTCTGGGGAAATGGTTTTCTTCTCCGATTTGTTGCAGATCTCGTTGGCCTCGGAGGAGATGAGGTGGATGAACTCCGTGCAGCAGTTTACCACCAGCTCCCGGGCATCATTTGCCACGCGGACGTTGGGGAGCGTTTCTTTGATCATCTTGTTGATGGCAGCCCTGGGGATGGTGAGGTCGTCGTCGTTGCCCGACGACGAGGCCATCCTGGCTGCCGCTCGCTCCCCGAGAGGCGCTCAGCTCCCGCGCTCACGGGCTCCCCCTCAGCTCCCGCGCGGGGCTCCAGCGCGCGGGGAGCCGGCGAGGGGCGGGCGGTGCCGCGGGAGGCGACGCGGCGGAGGGGCGGCGCCGCCGCTGGACGAGCGGGCCGGGCCGGGCCGGGCCGGACCGGGGACCGCCGCCGGTGGCGCGGAGCCGGGAAACGCTGCTCGGGCTCAGGGCTCCCGCGGCGCCTGCCACTGCCGCCTCCGCCACATCCTTCGGGCGCTGGCGCCGCCGCCTTATGAACAGCCTGAGGGAAGGCGAGCCGCCAAATCACCCGCGCGCAGCACGGCTCGGCTCGGCGCCCTCCTCCCCCGGCGGCGGCGGCGGCGTCTGGCCCGACGGTGAGGGCGGCCGCGAGGCGGAAACGGTCTGACTACGGGCTCGACCTGCGAGGGACGTCGCTTCCGCCGGAAACCAGGACACGCTTCCGCCGCCTGGCCCCTCCCGCCCGGGGAGCGCCGGAAGCGCTGGCGGCGCGCGGCCCGTGGCCCGTCAGGCGGCGCCACGTGCGGGCGGCGGCGGCGGAAGCGGCGGGGGGATCCGCCGCCCTCCCCGCCCTGGGGCTGAGGGCGCTGCGCGGGCGCTCGGCTCCTGCTCGGCTCCTTCGAGAGCTGGTCTCTGTCCCCGCCCGGGCTCCCCCAGGCCCCGCCCGTCCGTCCTTCCCTTCAATTCCTGTAGCAGCAGGGGATTTGACACCCTCGGCGGGCTCGTTCCTGAAGCGGGACGAGTGGCTGGTGCTCGGCTCTTCATCCGCGAGTTGCGGTCATGGCTGGATTTGCTCAGGGTCCATCTGTGAAGCTGCCTTTTCTACTTTCATCCACTCCATAAACAGTAGCGTAAGGGTTGCACGGAACAAGATCAACCAAACCACACTGGGATTTGTGGAAGGCCCATTAAAACCTGTGCCCTCGGTAGCTCCTCGTTTCTTTGCAGCGTTCCCGCCGCAAAGGGAAAACACGCGGTAAAGCAGCCCAGCCCCGAGCTGCAGGCCAGAGACGATGGCACCTAAGTGATACTGAGCGGAAAGGGGAGGCTCCAGCTGCAGCCCTCGCCGCTGATGGGCCCTGCTGTTCTTTGGGTGCCTCTGCCCGAGCCGTAACCCTGCGCTGAACCCTCGCCCTCAATGGACGGTGATGGGGTCTCTCTGGCTGCACCTCGGGGTGCAGAGGGGCGACCAGCTGTGCTCCCTTCAGCCCCAGCAGCACTCTACCGTAGTCATTAATTCCTGCCGTCTCATTTGCAGCCTAGCTGCTATTCCCACCTCTGCCCCATTCACACACATATGCTGGGGTGCAGGCACCAGCCTGATATTTTGGAGAAGGAAGTCTGAGTCATGAGTGGAGCATAAACGAGGCCTCCAGCTGTGCGCAGGGGCTGCTGCGGGCACTGTCCTCCACTCCCCTGCCTGCGGTCCTGGGGAGGTCCCTGCGCACCCCACACACCTTGGGCTTCACCAAAGGGTCATGACTGCAAAGCAAACCAAGTGTTACCTGAAGTGCGTGGTATCCGCAGGAGCTGCCTACACAGGGGCTGCTGCTTGGCTCCTCTGAGCTAGCCTTTGGGGAGAGGCAGGGCGAGGCAGGGCCACTGCAAGTCCCAGCACAGAGTTAGATTAGAAAAGCACCAAGGGAAAGAGAAAGCCAGTTCGCATATCCCCAGTGAGCTCCAGCTGGGCTCTCCCTAGTGAAACCAGGACTGCTGCTGGAACGTGCTGAGAAACTGCAGCCTTCGTCTCGGCCTGGGGCAGCGCCAAGGCAAGGCTGGAAGGTCAGAGAACAAGAATGCCATGCAGGCACAGCGCTTAAACCCAGGCCCCCAGCTTAGCCTCAGCTGACATGTAAGACTAGGTTGAGAGAAAGAGAGGGAAAAGACCTCCTCATGCTGGAATTTTGGTTTGATAAGTACTTACTGGGATGCCTTGGAACAGGAGAGCCTGTGGCTCAGCTTCAGCCACTCAAGGCACTGAAGGCATTTAATGGATTTAAATTACTTCTTACTGATAAGGTAAGAGGAATACAGAAAAATTGTCTGAGCAGCCAGGGATCAGGTTAGGAAAGCTAAAGCCCTGATAGAATTACATCTGGCCAGGGCCATCAAGGGCAACAAGAAAAGATTCTATAGGTACGTCGGGGATAAAAGGAAGATGAGGGAAAATGTGGGCCCTCTCCGGAATGAAACGGGAGACCTGGTTACCCAGGACACAGAGAAGGCAGAGGTACTCAATGACTTTTTTGCCTCGTACTCAATTACTCGAGCCTCACCGCCCAAGCAGCAGAAGGCAAAGGTAGGGACTGGGAGAATGAAGAGCTGCCCACTGTGGGAGAACATCAGGTTCAAGACCATCTAAGGCACCTGAAGGTGCACAAGTCCATGGGACCCGATGAGATCCATCCGCAGGTCCTGAAGGAACTGGCAGATGAAGTTGCTAACTAGCCATTGTATTTGAGAAGTTGTGGCACTCCGGTGAAGTTCCCACTGACTGGAAAAGGGGAAACATAACCCCCATTTTTAAAAGGGGAAGAAAGGAAGACCCGGGGAACTACAGGCCAGTCAGTCTCACCTCTGTGCCTGGGAAGATCATGGAACAGATCCTCCTGGAAGCTATGCTAAGGCACATGGAGGACAGGGAGGCGATTCGAGACAGCCAGCATGGCTTCACCAAGGGCAAGTCCTGCCTGACCAACCTAGTGGCCTTCTGTGATGGGGTGACCACGTCAGTGGACACAAGAAGGGCTACGGATGTCATCTGTCTAGACCTCTGTAAGGCCTTTGACACGGTCCCCCATAACATCCTTCTCTCCCTAATTCCTCACCCACCGGACAGTCCACCCATCAAATCCATACTCATCCAGCTCTGGAGCCCTCAGCATAAGAAAGACATGGACCTGTCGGAGCGGGTCCAGAGGAGGGCCACGAAAATGGTCAGGGGGATGGAACACCTCTCCTGTGAGGAAAGGCTGAAAGAGTTGGGGCTGGTCAGCCTAGAGAAGAGAAGGCTTCGGGGAGACCTTATTGCAGCCTGGCAGTACTTAAAGGGGGCTTATAAAAAAGATGGGGGCAAACTTTTTAGCAGGGCCTGTTGCAACAGGACAAGGGGGAATGGCTTTAAACTAAAGGGGGGTAGATTTAGACTAGAGATAAGGAAGAAATCTTTTACGCTGAGGGTGGTGAAACACTGGCCCAGGTTGCCCAGAGAGGTGGTGGATGCCCCATCCCTGGAAACATTCCAGGTCAGGTTGGACGGGGCTCTGAGGAACCTGATCTAGTTGAAGATGTCCCTGCCCACAGCAGGGAGGTTAGACTAGATGACCTTTAGAGGTCCTGTCCAACCCAAACTATTCTATAATAATATTTTGTTATTTTTGCAAAAAATAGTACCCAGACAGTAAGAAGATAGTTTATTTTGAGATGGTTTTAAAAAACGTTTTATTGTCCACTATGTGTAATATGCCAGTAACCACCGCGTATAAAGGAAGCATTCAGAATATTATGTATACACGAATAATAAATATTCTAAGATTTAACATTTTAAGATTGATAAGACTTTCTCTTATGTTACTGGTAAATAGACCTGATTTCTGAAAATGAGAATACTCTTGTGATTGAGGGATTACTATACTAATTCTATTATATTCTAATAAGTAAAAAGATAAAATATTTTTATCATATTAAGAATCTAAATTATTTACATACAGTGCACATCTCAGTATGTATTATATTCTAATAAGTGAAGGGGATCGGGTTAATTTGAATATGCAAGTACCAGTCAATGTTCATGTTCCCATGAAAACAGATATCTGTAAAAAGCAAACACTAAACAGAATAAACCTATAGTTAGAGGATTTTAATTTAAAGGTTCTGCAAACTGTAAAGCTGAAGATAAACGCATTGAGCTGAATATCTTTGCTAAGCTCAAATAAACATCTTGAATGCCTTTTCACAATTACAGAGCAAAGGCGTTTGAATAACAACACACTGCGTTATCAGTAGCTACAACAAGTAATTCCAATTTGCACTACATCATCTCATACTTACTGTGAGGGTTTTCCCAGGTCAAAGCTCTTTCTACTTCTCCACCTTAGCAATTTGATAAAATTAAGACTCGCATTGAAGATTTTTGTCATGATGAAAAACCATTTTGTAGAATATATCAATGGGTAGATCTCCATTTGGATCTGCATATTTCAGGGTTGTCATCGGAGTACACAAGGTGTTGGTCTGATGGCGAAAAGGTGGATTTTCTGCAAGAATTATCTTCACTGTATGCTGTCAAGAATGAGAAACAGAATTGTTAAAGAACCTTTACCAAAACAATAAAGTAAAAACCTAGTTTTCAGTTAAACAGAGGAAAAGTAGAAGAATGAAGTGCTAGAATTATGTAAAACCTTTATGTAGTTTTATTAGAATTTCATTAGAATTTTCTCTTAAAATATTTTTAAGGCCATAAGAAGTACTTCTTATTTATTCTTAGTCCTATTTCTGTTTATGTATACCACAGTGATAGCATCTCACACCCAAGTATCCTGAATACTCCTCCAAAATTATGCCTATATGCCCATAACAGGTAGATCCTTTCTTTTACAGTTCCCTGGGAAAGGATCGGAACAGTGCACTTTGCAGCAAGATCTGGGAATCTTTGGTTGACACTGAAACTATTCCTTAGCAGTAAGTACCCGAAATCATTGTCCCCTTCCACAGCTTGCCTAAACTTGTCTTCCTGCAGGAAGCCCCAAGCACCAGAAGCTATGTCCATGTATCTTCTACTGTGCCTTGGTGGTTTGGGATAGCTAAGTGAACGTCACATTAGCAGAGGAATTTTTAGTGAGATGGAGGGGAGAGCGGCTTTCAACAACGGCGGGAACCCTGTGTAGATGTGTGGTAACAATGCAGAATGTTCAGACTTCACCAGGTGATGTATAAGTGCATCTAATACATCAGTGGTATTTAAATTACAATTCATAGTTGTCTTCGATACTTCAAAATAAACACTCTTCTAATATTCTGAAGGGTTTTGTTTAAAACTCTCGAGATTCTCTTGAGTTTTTAAAAATAATTTTAAATTGTGTAAATTAAATTTAATTAAATCTAGTGCTTCTACCAAAAAACCCCACCAACCAACCAGCGCATTTGTAAATTACAAAGAAAAAAAAAATCTGAGGAAAAAGAAGGTGCAGAATTGTTGATGAGTTACCTCTGCAACATCTTCAGCACTTTGTCCCAGGCTCTTGAAAATTTGTTTGTAATTTTTAAGGTAAATATTAGTAAACATCTCAGCTGTTTCCTCATCTGCAGCTGAAAGATCCATTTTCATTCCATCTTCAAACACTTTTCTTTCAAACTCTGTAACCACTGGGCCTGGTTCAATCAAACTTAACCTGTTCAAAAAGCAAAGATATACTGGTTATTGACTAGCCTCCGTGGGAAATACACCTCTCTACCCTTCTCAAAAAAGAATATTGAAGAGTCGCGCTGTGAGTACACATTAGCAAGCAATATTAAACAGTTCATTCTGAAAAGGCAATCCATACCACATCATTGCTCTCATGCTCCTACCCATCCACACGTAGCAGTAGAAATCTGCTTAGCTTTAATTTCAGGGAAGTGCTGTACCTTAATTCATGGCAGAAGTGAGTGCAGTCGTTACCTGCTGGCTCACAGCTGTGGAACCAAAGGAGGATTTATCCACAAAAACTTGTATTATATTAATTATTAAGAAAAATAATTAGAGGATCATAACAAAATTCATTACTTTCTGGACAAAATCCTACATAGATTTCTTTATTATAGCTTCCCCATGATAATACCAGAAGTAGCTGAAAGAGAGGGGGGAATTGCACAAACATGGATTTTCTTCGTCGAGCTGGCAGTGTTACATAACTCAAGATCCCTCCACAATATTATAATGAAATACAATATAGAGAATTTTGCTGCCAAATCTGGAAAAATTTATTTGGCTCAGTAGTATATTATAGCAAATCACTGAAATACAGTTACTGGCCAGTTCTTTCCCGGCAGTTCTTTCTCAGTCAGTAATTACTCCCAGCCACAATGTTTACCTAAACACTCTTTGGGATAGGACCTCTTCCTAGACTTGAGTTCTGGTCAGGCTCTTCTTTACAACTAAATCAAGCTATTGACCTTGATAGCAGAATTCCAGCTGCCGCTGGAATTAAAGCCCTTTCTCTTGCATCACTCTTCACACTGGACCTTGGACTTTTCCCATTCTTCTTTCTTTTTTTTAACCGTCTTTTTGCTGTATCTTACACTCTTGAAATCTTATTATCAATTCTGGTATAGCCTGTGTATCATTTACAATATATTTATTTTAAAAGTATGCAAAACCACAGTTTGGATGCTGCCTTGTCTCTGAAATCCCATGACAGCAGCCGTCTCTTCTCCCACAGCACAAGGGCTAAATGCTTAGGCACACAGAGATGCAATGGATATTTAACAATTGTTGGACTACACACAGAGAATAGCAGCAGAATTACATGAATGTGAATATACATGTGACAAATCAAACCCCGAAGTCCCACAGACGATGAACAGGACCATTCTCTTAAATACTGTCTTAAACATTAAGAAGTAGTACACCACATTCTTCTCAATTTCCTCCCACCTCCTGTCATTATAGGTATCTCGCCCTGTGTTCCATTCTGATGGATTTCCACTTGCTCTCTCTCTATGATAAGCCCTTGAACTTTTTTTATCTGTGAATTGCCGAAGAAGTCTGTTATCCTTTCTAAAGGAAAATATTACAGGTTGATACTGTAATTTTATTCCTATGATATTGTATGCAAGGATCTGTTTTCAGAAGTGTTACATAAACTGTATTTTATCCAAAGCTAAACAGCCTTTAACTGATCAAGAGAACATGTTTATTTTAGCATCTAGACCTTTTTATTTGCTTACGTAGTGTGAAGAATGTGGACATTTCTATGCCTTTCGTGATGTACAATTTCCATAGGTTCCTCAATCTGTTTCTCCTAGATAGCAGCAAGCTTTAAAAATTTGTTTGCTAGCTCTGAATATATTTAAAACTATCTAAAATACAATTTACACCGGTGGATCAATACTTACTGCAGTTTGAACTTGAGTGCTTGTATAGCTAAACTTTTACAGAATCCTTCCACAGCAAACTTAGATGCAGCATAAACATCATTAAATAAGATACCTGATGGTACAAACAAAACATCCCGAGAATGTGATTGTATTCAACATACTAATAGTTTAGTTTAAAAAACTCTTGTATTTTCCCAAAATGTCTACAGTCTTGCTGGGAAAGCATTAGAAAAATCCTTGTGTATACTGAATCTAAATGCTGATTTTTTGCATACGTTCTCAAAATTGCTTATTCTAGGAAAGAATGCTTGACTAATGCTTTTCCTCCTCCTAGCTGATGCTGTGATCTCTTTGGATGATATTAAGTATTTTGTAGTCTAAGGTATGAAAGCGTCCATAACATACAATACCATCTGCATTATTTATCAGCAAGGCTTTAATAGGCTATAGATCAACAGAGAAGCTCAGTGCAGTGCAGGAGATAGGATTACGCAAGAGATCCAGCTTACATCAGAGTGATTTAGAAAAAGCACTCCGTCAATCCATTTAGGTGGATGGTAAGTATTGTATTAAACAATAACAACTCTCGCAGTTTGACTTAGCACCCTCGCTCACCAGAATAATCCAGGTAAGATCAATGCCACTGTTGTAACAACTGAATCAAATACAGTTAGACCGGGTGGAACACATAAGTAGGAGCACCATTATCTGTGGCTAAAATTAGACTCTGTGAGAGTTTTAGGAGAGGAGAAACTTTACAAAGAGGTGGTACAGTTGTCCAGGACACGATTGGATTTTATTCCATTATTTTGTGCAGAGTGTAGTAAGCATGTTTGCCTGTCCCCATAATCTTTTGCAATAGGAAAGCGAAAAGCAATGCTACTAAACCCTCTTTTCCAGATAACAAAAATAAAATAATAAAATTTTCAAAAATAAATAAAAGTAATCAGTTTGAGTTAAAACTCTAAAAAAAAAATTCACTCTGCAGGTTTTGTTGTTAAATTGTTTTGAGAGTAACTGTGTAGTAACATACTGCCTAGATGTATAAAAAACATCAGGTCTGTGCTGTGCTTTTTATAGTTGGAACTTCAGCATTACAGAGCACAATAGTTAGATATGCTAGCTCCTACGGGTTTTTTTGGTTTGTTTTTTTTTCAGATAAAAAGAGGTAAGCTTTAGATTTCGAATACTGAACTCTTAGTTCAAACGAACAAAAAACAAAAAAAACAACTTTGCCTTGTATTCCCATAACACTGCTTATTATAACTATATGCCTGCTCTTTCTCCTCTTCATGTCAGGCAAAATCTCCTTCAGGAGTCAAACCGGTCCAAGGAAGTTGGTATCCATCACAGTTTTCATTTCATCTATGGTTTGACATTCAATAGGTCCAATGAGCCCCATTCCAGCATTACTAACTGCACAAAATGGAAGACAACAGCGAGCAGTAACATCCGTAAACATTAACTTGTAATCTTTACTGGAAAGCATTTGAAAGTAAAATGAGGATTAAGGATTAAATGATCCTTAAATAATTCTTAAAGAAAGGATTAAAAGATGTTATTCTGTCACTAAAGCTTTGCAAATACACTTGACACTTCTGTATTTTTTATTTTTAATTATGCTTTTAATCCAATTTAAATTATCCGATATTTTGCATTTTAACTAATTTATTTCTGATTAGTCCTTTTTCTTTAAATTATAAAGAGATTACGGAAAAATGAACCAAGAATGATCTATATTTGTTTCTGTGCTTCAATAATTAATCAAAGTAAAGGCAGGTCCATAATTTTCTGTTAGAGAAGATTTAATAGTTGATAGTGTAAAGCAATTTCCATCTTACTACGATTTTTTTTTTTTAGCACAACAGTATGAATACACTTCTCATTGAAAGATTTGTGAAGTACAATTACAATTCTCAATACAAAATCAAAGTATCCTTACTTTCTTTGCATTTGTTCTTCTACTTGCTAGTTCCCAAATGCTGTTGCTTTCTTACTACAGAGGGCTGTTGCCTTCATTGTAAGTAGGGCTATGCTTCATCGATAGGGCAGAAATTCTTGTTCATGAAGATGTCAATTTAGGCAAAAGTTCTCTTCTCACATTTACTAAAAACCTTATCATCTTATCCAAGACACTTCTCTGTGATCAAGTTTCTCCTTTGTAAACAGGGAAAATAAGCTTCCCTACTTCATAGAAGCATGGTGAGATTTAATCCACTCATATCTGCATGAAGCCTTAAGAATCTTGAACAGAATACACTATGTGATTATTATTACTTTGATCATTTAAAAAATACACTAATTAAACTTCTCCAGGGTATCTGAGAAGATGTTAAATAGAAAACTGGTATCTGTTCATAGCATACACAGTGTGTACTTGCCTAGGACATCAATCCTTCTGTCAGGGATACTATTCACACAAGTTTTAATAGATTGTTCATCACAGATATCCAGTTGTTTAATTTCGAGGGTTTTGCCCAGCCTGCGACCTGCAGCTTCCTCGAGTGGCTCCTTCTTGGCCAGATTCCGCATTGTGGCATACACTGCAACACACCAGAAGCCACAGTTATCAGAAATAAAACCTTTTCTGTGGCAGTCTTACTGAGAAGTATTAAAGAACATTACTTTTACATCTGTATCTTAAATATCAGTGACAGAACCCAGATAAAAACTTAAAATAGAAAGAATTTATTTTCAACATCTATTGTCACTGATTTCCCAGAGTCTGGTTCTGAAATCTTCAAGAAATTCAAGAGGAGAATTAAACCGCTATGCACAATGAAGAACATGAAGATAATATGATCACCAAAACTTTAAATAATGGGTATCAAGTTATGCCACTGAATCATTTTTAGGTACCTAAAACCTAATTTTGGATTCCAGATAGCCTTTTTTTGTTTTTTAAATCACCGTCAACATGTTTAGCAGAACAACCATAATTTTATTAAAAAGTGGAAGACAGATGCTTCTTCTGTCAAAATAGAAATTAGTTTTATCATTATTGTGGCCTAATTACCCAGAAAACTATGAATCTGCATGCAGTCAGTTAGCAGTAAAATACTGTGAGAGTAAGTGTGAGAAACTGAATTACCACAGATTGCTGTATTTGCCTTGCCATCCATTTTCAATCATAGCAAATATCCCATTTTGCAGCAGAAAGACAAATCCCAGCCCCTTTGTTCCACCCTCTTATGCCTACACAGGGTTGGAATAATGAAACATGCTTTAAGGAAAAAAGTGCAAATTTAAGAACTGTTTTCCTAAATTGATTTCTTTGGTCCTCAAACAGGCATGTACGTTTCATTCAACAAAGATTTTAGTAGCCAGAAGCAAAGCTCACTGCAACGGTGAATGTATATCCGAGGTAGCATGCTGCAGACATGTTTTTATACTATTGTCTGGGGGTTTTTTTGTAAACTATTCAGTTCAAATAGCTGTTCAGCTTCAATACAGGTACAGAAATATCATCTGCTTACAGCAGTATATTTTCACTGTATTGTATTTTCATGATAGTAGGAGGGGGAAAACTAATAAGAAAGAAGTCACCAAACTGAATACAATCACCTGTTAAATCACAGAGGGGGGGAAAAAAAAAATACTGCCTTGAAGATCTTTTTATAAAGATAAATAACAGATACATTTTTACCTTTAAATCTTTTCTGCTCATCGTTTGCCATTTTTACAGCTAAGGCCAGTCCAATTCCTGAGGAGCAACCTGTAATGAGGACATTTCTTCTTGCCATTCTTTGCACTGTGTGGTTCAAGCAAGAGCTCTTGTTCAGAGGAGCAACAACCTAAATGTAGCTACAGTATAATGTCATTGGCCTTTAATACTATCTCCAGCTTTCCTGAGTCAACAAATCTGAAAATGCACACCTGGACCCTGCACGATTAAGGGATAATCTCCAACTAGACAAAAACAGAAGCAAATGCTCCTGCATGAGCTTACAATCTGCATTACCAACATGGACTATATTTAATACCAAACTTGATTGATCTTTAAAATTAGACATTTGTAAGCTACGTGGACTTTTTTAATAGCGGAATAAGCAGTTTGCGTACTACTAGCTGGAAAAGCCTTGCCACAATTGCAATCAGTCTGTAGTGACAAGTCCTCCACTCATGTCTATGGAAAGTAAACTGCACCCAAATAGGATCCGTCTGCTAAAGGTGTTCAGGCTTCCTACACTTACAGCACCCTCCTCATTCTTTTGCAACAGAATGACAAATGGATCTCTTCCCTGATGCCTTACTATTATAAGAGTCCTAATAGGCTTTACAGAAAAAGTAAATTGAAAAATGGGATGCGGATTTGGAAAGAGCCAAGTTGTTTGTCTAAATTCTTCACATTTCTTTTTGGCACTGTTCCCAACGAAGAACAGAGAAAGTAAGCAAGTATGCCGGCAGTGAAGAACAGCCAGGAAGTTGTTGAACAGACCAGCTTCACTACATCCTTGCTAACACTGAAATCCCTTTCACTTTCTATTCACTTTCTAAAACACTTTCTATTCTCCAACTTACAAGTTGGAAAAAAAAATTAAAAAAAACAAATCAGAACTAGCATGGTGTCTGACTCCATTTTAGTTTTGGAGAAAATATTCCACCAACTTTGCATACAAACTCTGAATTAAACAGAGGGACACTTGGACTGGCAATTTGGTTCAGTTCACGTTTAGTGTACGGTAACTGTAGGCATACTACATTCAGAAAGAAAATCAGTCTCTTGTGAAATTTATAACCCATCCTGAGCGACAGAAAAAGAACGACCTTAATAAGCCATTAGCCTTCTGAACAGCATTCAGCTAATTGCAATGCCATTATACACAGAAAAATGTTTTCCAAGATTCAATAACCCCATGTTAACACAATGCAGCTCAGAAGAATGAACTTAGTGTTCCAGGATTTGCATAGATGTAAATTGGTTAGTAACTGAAGAAAAGTAGGACTCTACAGAAACATTTAACTGAAATTATATTAGGGAAAAAAAAAGTCCCTCCTTTCCAAAACAAATAAATTCACTTGAACGGTATAACAAGTGGAATCATTAACTTCTCAGGCAAGCAACAAAATAGCAAGACAGCATCTAAAGTAAATGAGAAAATGTAATTATGATTCTCCTTATTTATCAGATTTGACCCACGTGTTTACCAGAGAAGTTAGTATCCAGATACACAATTATAGTGCAAATGCTATTTAGCTGATTCAGATATTAGGCAAATTGCTTTTGCTGCTTATGCACATTTATATTTAGTGCATGTGGGAGGAGCAAGCAAGGCTTTATGCAACAGTATGTTAGGGGAATTCCACTAGTGTTGTGATGTAACTGTAATTACAGAATGGTTATATTTTCCACTTGAAATGCTGGTTTGAAGGGCTTACACGTTCCTTTGCTTAAAAAAAATCTGTCTGAAATTTGATGCATAGATTTCTAGCCTGAAGGCAAATTGATCTGCCTAAAGAGAGGAAAAAAAAATTAGTTTAATATTTTTCAATTATTACACTGGTCTACATAATTCTAACGTTTTTCATTTACTATTATGTAGAGAAACAAATAGCTTGATTTAACACACACAATATATTTATTTCCATAAGTAAACAGTATTTTTTTGCTACATCATAATTTTCATAATAGCAAAATAAATAATCTGAAACTGCAGAAATACTTTTGATGAGTGTATCTTGACCTTGTCAACGGTAGCAAACTCTGTGCCTGGTTTTGTATAACCACTTAAAGAAGAACGGTTGCATTTGTGGAACCCACCTGCAGAGTTGCTGAAATACAACAGATAGGTTTGTTGGCCGAGATACACTTTAATACACAAAACACTTAACTTAGGCCTAATCTTTAAATTGCAATACATTCAATTCTGTTCCTCTGCTTTATGTCAGACAACTTTATTAACTTGATTTTCTGAAGTATGAATCACATGTCTTAATGCACTTAAATCATGTTTGCATTAATCAGACTCAGATTTAGGCCTCTCATATCCATATTTGCAGTTTCTGACCCTATGTAAATATAGAAGTTTTAGAAACTGGGGCCACTAGCCATTTGTACTAGCTAAATTGTGTAGTACTTTTGGAAAACTGGAAAGAAATATGTTTTAGAATACATAGTTATGATGCCATTTTAATCAACAGTAATTTTTGTATGGATTTTGGTTTGGAAAAAAACCCAACAACTTCAAGCTTTATGGCCCTGTCCCACACCCCTTTGCATCTGAAAGATACTGCTTGGAGTAAAGCAAGCAGGTTTTGCCAGTGTCTATGATCAAATCAGTGTCCTAAAAACATCTTACAAGCAGGTCAATTTTAATAAGATCTTGTGTCTGCGACATTGTATGTGTACCAAAAAAAAAGAAAAAATATTCCCAAACAAAAATTGTTAATAAGTAATACCATTGTGCTCTTAATTAGAAGTTAGATGTGAAACACAAGTACACGGTTTAAAATCCTTGGGGAAAAGTGACAGCTGAAATTAATTCCTGCAACTCAAGATACTTATGAAATAAAATTTATTTCTCCAAAATAAATTAAGATTATATCTTAATTTATATATAATTTATAATTATTATTATATCAAGGCAATAATAAAAACAGTTGGAAAAATAAAAAGGTTGTCATTTGCATCAGTACAAATAACCACATTAATTATTTACAAATACAATGTTAAAATTTCCTCTTTGAACGCACAATTATGTTGCCAGCAACAGCATTCCTGGGTTGCTGCTTGTCCAGTGGGCAACATTCCTTCCTTCATAATTCTTGCCCCTGAAACAAAAGATCTCTCATCAGAACCTTCCGTTAAACTTTTGCACTCAATCTACCATATCTAAATCCATTTGTACCAAGATGTACATTGTACTCTTGATCATTAAGATTTATCTTACAAATTCAAGAAAACTAGCTGCAGGTCTCAAGTCCATGGCTTCTTTCTCAAATTGTGCCCCCTAGACTGAAGTTATTAATGCATTTTTGTTCACTGTTCTTGTAATTGAAGCGCATTTGCTTTCAAAATGAGCATAATTTACAAATTTTTCAGCATATATTAAGTTCTAGCAGATAAGTAGGAAAATATTATGCAGAATATTTTGAGAAGACATCTTCATATACAAATCCCTGTAGAAATTTTGTACAGTTTAAAGGAGCACTGTCTTTTGAAATAACTCCTCTGTGTAAGGCTTAAGGTTTCACATTGAACTGCATTATTGCATTTAAGTTCCTAACAACTTAAGTTTCTAACAATTCAGGAAGTGTTTGTAAAAACCCTATCAACAATATCAAGGTATCAAGTATCAAGAGGAAAAAAGCCTATGATTTCTACCAATATGAAGTGAGGAAAATCTTATCAACATTAAAGTATTCTGGGGTTTCTACAGTACACAGAAATAAATGCAGCCAAACACAGTATGTTTGGCCTTGGGGCTTGGTGGGGTTTTTTTGTTAATTTCTAGAGGTTTAGCTTCCTGCCCCCCTCCCCTTTTAAAAACAGGCTAACATGCTGGACCTAATTATTTGACAATTCATTTATAGAAAAAAACAATCAGGAGTATTAGGTGATCAGCAAAACGGTCTCTCTAGTACATGATCCACAGCAGCTGTTTACGTTAGTCAGTACTGCGGCACAACAGAGGCCATATCAACCACTAATGTTTCATAACATCACATAATGGCTCCTGTTAATTATAAATACAGAAGCAATTATGTGGTATCTATTCATGTTTAGCTAGATGCTTATTCTTTATGAGGAATGCTATAAATAGAGTACAGACATCCGTAAGTAGCACATAATAAGCTTACAGCTAATGAATGAAAGATTATTACAATAACTACCGATTTTTTTTAACTACGTATACTTTTACAAAAACGTAAAAATTACTCTTTTTTTTAAATCAATCTTTGTAAGCACTAATTTTTACTTACTTCACTTGCCACTTTTAACACAATTTTATTTCTCATTTCAGTACGGAACTGTCTCCACAAAAGATTAATTTGCTCTAAGTCAAATCTGATTTGGTTTTGGGGTTTTTTTTGGGGGTGGGGGTTGGGGTGGGGTTTGTTTTGTTTTTTTTTAAATAAAGGCAATTACTTCAATTTCCCAGAAAAATGAAAAAGACATTCTGAATGTTCGGTAAGATGTTTCCAGTTCCTTTATTAGGAATACTTACAGCTTCTAACAGTAGCAGAGTGCTGTATTGTTAGAAGATCTTCACTGCAGATTAAAGCAGAATAAGAACAAAGAACGATTCAACTGAAAACTCTGTGACCTGGTTATTTCATGAGTCCCAAAAAGGCAGAGTGGACCAGGACAGAAATCAACCCTAGCTAACAATTCCTTCCCTGAACTAATATATTTCCCATAATAAAGAAGGAAGGAAGGTAGTGTATTAAGGGGAAAAAGAATGAGACAGACTATACCCCTGGGCAAAACACATACACACACAAACACACACACACAAACACACTACCCCTTTTCCCCAGATAGATTAGGTAACTGAGTTTTTAGAACTAGGACAGAAAGTTCCTGTGGAAGATTGGTCAGTCAGTCTGCAATGTGTTACTAACGGAGAAAGTCTTTTCTTACACCTTGTTAATATACACAGTTTTTAAACAAAGAAGCAACCATCTCATATTCTAAGTGGAGCCAGAACCCCTCTGCAATAGCAATATATTTCATATTTTATGCAGAATGCTTCCAAAATCCAGTGTTTTATCTACTTAACTATGATGAAAACAAACTTGAAATTTCATTTCCCTCATCCCAAGTCTCTAAAGGAACATGACTGGAGTAGGTCTATTTTCAAAGCCTTTCTTATATCGTTCTTGGGCCTCCCCCTACATGGTATTCCTTAGCAAAAACAATAACAAGGCAATTTGTCTGGAAAGGAAGGGTCTAGTCAGCAGGTGTACAGGGGCTAGCTAGGAAATCCTTTCCTTCAGAATCATCCCCAAAGTCTTAGGAAAAGTTGGAAATATGTTAATGATGTGTGTGAAGGGTAGCAGCAGGCACTGTCCTGTTCTTGACTATCATAAATAACATTTAACAGAAATCAAGATGGAAGAGCTGACATTGCTTTAATTTGCAGTGAAAGAACCTTCACATTGAGCTGCGACACAGCCAAGCCCCCATGATCTAGAATACAGATCAAACGCCTTTGGTGACTATGCAGAAAGACGACTTCTCCAATACCTTATCCTCGGGAAAGAAATAACACGCAAATGCAGCATAATCAAAATGGCAGGAGCCATTTCAGTTTTGGCGTTTACCTCTAGCTGGCAAGCATCTTTTAATGAACTTAGTTCTACAGAAAGCCTGTTTATCTCAGATTGCATTTGTACTTGTAGTGACTGATTCATGCCCCAAACCAAAGATTTGTATCAATCATAAAGTAAAATCAGCTATCTTCTCTATTCTATCTGTATGCTCCCATGCACTATGCCAAAAAATTCCCTCCGCGTTCCTATAAGCATGCTAGATCTCAGTGCTCTTTTCATGCAATTATTTTGACAAGATAGATACCTACATCATTCATAAGAAGCTCTCATCATACAGTGTATTGTTTCATTTCATTTCAAGGAAGACCATGTCCATAGCCAGAACATCAGGTTACTAAAGATAATCAACATTCAAATTTCTCCACAAAGCAGACAATTGAAAGTGTGCCATTAAATTTGTAATTTTTAAATCATTAAACTGGTTTAACTTTAGGGGATTAAGATTCAGCAAACACCAGGATATACAGTACAATTACTTGGGGAGAAGTAATGACACTATTCTGAAGAGACACCATATTGTTCCTTCTAGGCAGTTACGGTAATGGCATTAAAATTGATAATTTGTTGTGTATCCAAGGAACATTTTACCTTTTCAAGAGCTTCTAGGCTCTGTTGTTTTCTTTCAATTTTCTTCTTCAGCTGATTTATTTCTTGATCTCTCTGGAGCAATTCAAACTCTTTTTCACGAAGCTCATCTTTAGAATGCTGGAGTTTCTTCTCTAAGCTCTCAATCTGAACAGAAAATGCAATTAAATCAGAACAAGTATTTTACTGAAATCGGGACAATTAAAAAAAAAAAAAAAACAAAAAAACAAACAAAAAACCACACCGCCCCAAACAAAACTCACAAATACGGTCAGTATTACCTCTGACTTTGGATTCCCTTGTCAATTTTCTATTTTATTTTTATTTTGTCGACATTTTCCTTTATTAAAAGAGCAGTTTGGGAGCTACAGCATATCAAGTAAAAAAATACATCTTCATTTTTATACTGGTATTTCCCTGCAAAATTTTTAGTTTTAATTGACAAACATAAAATATTTTTGCTGGTACATTATCAAGGTACTCCCGTCCCTCTCCCTACAATAAGGAACCAGTTTTACTCTTCTAGATTAAACCTGGCCAGCTATTGTGTCCTAGGATCAGACTTTCTCATAGAATTAGCTGCCATTTGTTAGGGAAACTAGGTTTTTACTTTAAGCAAGAATTACCTGTTTATTGCATTCCTTAATTTCTAATTCTGACTTCTCTAAATTGCACTGTAATCGAATTATTTGTTGTTCCATTTCTCCCCTATGTTCACGAACTGTCATATCCAACTGTGTAATCTAAAGGTAAAAAAGGAAGAAAAGGAAATATTTTGAACTAGTATGCAGATTTTAAGAAGTAATATTACAAAATATGACAGCAAAATGAATAAAACTAATCCTTTGTAGTCTCAAGAATATTCTCTCAAGCAGTCAATATAAAAATGCACCCTAGCTATCTTGTTTAAAAAATTGGGGCCAAACACAAAGAGAAAAGGGGAAAATTGGGAAAAAGTCCATAACTGAGTATGTTTGGTCCTCAGATACACAGAATACAAACCTAGTTCTCATTTTAAATGGAATGTAATGAGTAGCTTAGTATACTAATTCATCTTGTTAGAAAGTGCCAAATTTTGCCAAAGCGAAAAAAAAAAAATCCTATTGCTTTGATGAATTCCCGGAGCAGCTCACAGGGAAGTGCGGCAAGAATGTATTGGAAGGTCTGGCCTCTTCACAGTGTCAGTTCCTTGAACTGATTTTTTATTTAGTTATTTATTTTTTAAATCCCCACCCCTCCTTCTCTCTGCACCTCAAATATTCTTCGATACAAAGGCTGGTGACTCCTGCAGGAAGTAGCTATTAGAAGGCTAATTATATGTGACAGAAGAATAGTTTTTCCATGATGGGTATCAAATCCTGAAGCCAGACCAAAAGACTGAAAATATTTCAAGTGAGCTACAGAAATTTATTCACAACAAAGATACTGTTTCATATTTAGAGGCTGCTTTAGAGCTAATCAGATATGCTCCAGTGCAAACAAGGAAACGAATCTATCATCTCCAAGCACGCTTCAGTGCAGATCTTTCCTTCATTTTATCAAACATCAAGATGACAACAGTTGTCCTATAACTTCATCGCTACGGAATAATTACGGGACAGGTTTGCACAAGGCTTCTGTTCTATCAAAACAGCAGTCTGTGGTCCCTTAGGGGAGCACAACCTGATTTTCCTGGTACCATAAGGCTTCAGTAATATACAGCTGGTTTTGAGGTTGACACTGTGGCTACATTAACAGCACAGTTTGGAACGATGTGTGAAGGCAATTAAACCTAGTGGACTTTTTATAAGTTATCTACTACGTTACAGGATAATTGTCAGTAACATACTTAAAGTCATCTGACCTGAGCTGCTCTTTGTTTCAGTTCCCAATTCCTTTCTTTCAATGCTTGGTCCATGTCAAGGAGTTCTTGTTTTTTGTCTTCAATTTCCCCCTTGCAATACCTGAAATTCTCATATGTTTAATTGCTTAATGCACATTCAGTTGCTTAGCTTCAAGTATCCAGCTTGAAAATCATGAGATCTATTACTTATTTAAAAAACATGAACCAACTAATTGATTGCAAAGAAACAAACCCAAATGGAATAATTGTTAACTATATTCCAGGTGGAAATTTCTCAATAACTTCATTATTCAAGTTATTTAATTGGCTATCAGGACATGTTCTTAAAAAAGAATAGTACAGAAGAAAGTATCGTTAATTTACGGTCAGAAAGGAAACTGGACAATTTCACTATAAAGGAAAGTAATTCCTCTTACAATTATTTCACAACTTTGGGATTCAGAAAAATAACTTTAGCAGATTTTAAAACAGAATTCCCCAAAAAAGAATTCAGCACCACTTTTAGAAATTAAAAGTGAGCTGAGGAGCTAGCTACTGTATCAAGTTATCTTACAGCCACAAACCACCTAAAAATTATAGAGAGCTGCTAAGAAGATTAAAAAAAGACCATCCAAACTACTTGCCATTCCTAAGGAAAAACTAACACAACTAAGTTTTCATGATGGAAAAGATACCAGCTTACCTGAGCTCAGTTGTTAGATCCATGATAGCAACATGCTTCTCCCCCAGAGAGGATTGTGCATTCTGTAATGCATCTTGCAATTCCTGAAGCTGCGTTAAAGTAATTTTTAATTCTCCGTGGGCATTCTGTAATGCAGATTCTAGTTCTACTATTTTCTGTAAGGCTTCCCTGTGGCAAGTCTCACTTTGAAGCAGCTTATCTTCTAAATCATTCACTATTTTACACACACACACACACAAAACACAAAAAGTTTTATCATCAGTAAGTCAGGGTCTTTATGCAACACTGCTGCCTACTAGCACTTGTGGTCATGATCAGTTTTCACTATCACTATTTTTAGGAAAAATCTAGAAAAACAGTGACTTTTGAGGTTATACAACAACCTTTTCATGTCACCTAAGTCTTTGCTGTTTTTATTCAGCTCATAATCTATAATTGACTTGAAATATGAGGATGTATCTAAAAACATTTGGCCAAGGAGAAAGTACAGAGACAACATAGTAACTGAATATGCAGTGCTGTGGAAAATGCAAGCAGAATTGCTAGTAAGCCTCTGGTTTAAAAGAATGGTAAAATTAAATGGAGGAGGAGGGGTTGGAAAGTTTGTTATTTCTACAGAATCTCTTGTGGGGTTTTCTGTTTGTTTTAAAGAGCTGAATTTTTGTAAATAGCATATGCCTTTAATAAATCCATGTGTCTTGTTTGATTACCACATTAATAATCTGCATTACCAATTTACAGGGAAAACTACTTATTCATTTCAGCTGGGGTAAAGGTACATCCCACAGAAGTGAGAATTTGCAAAGGTACGTTAAAAAAAAGTTTGTGGGTTTTTTGACAGGTTTTTTTGGGGGGTGGTGTTTGTTAGGGGGGTGAGATTTTTTAGTTGTTTTTGTTTTGTTTCTTTTAAAAACTATGGAATTACCAACACACACACAAAAAAAAAGAGTAACCCCTCCATCAAAATTATCATATTTTTACTCTCATGTACTTGATTATAAAACAACAGGGGAAAAAAGAAAAATGTCTAATCTAATACATACAGAGCAATAGCATGATGAAAGGAAGCCTGAGAAACAAAATAGTGAAATTACCCTCATTTGCCTTTTCATTGAGTTCTGATTGTGCTTCTTCCAAAGTAATATCCAACTGATTTATCTGCATTGCTTTGTCTTCACCATCTCGTCTTAATTGCACTACTTCTTTTTCCATACCAGTAAGTTCATTCTTGCACTGATCCATCTCCAATTTAATTTGTCTAAATAGAAGCAGCAACCAGAACAAAATGAACCTTGTAACAACAACAGTGACATATGCACATCCTTACATGCTCTAAGACGACAACCATTTGTGACTAAAATAAGAATAAAAAAGTCATATTAAGTAGGCTTTTCTCGGAATCAAAACCATCTTCTTTAAGACTACCAAGCCCTCCTAGAATCTACTAGCTAGAATTACAAGCAACTTGATACATTTATGAATTGAATTGCATTATGAAGTGCTGTCTTAACGCTAAATAGGTTGCCGGAACACGCATTAACTCCACTGGAAGACTGTTCCAGAAACTCATGCCTCTGCTAGTTAGAAACTTCCCTTCTGATTTCCAGTCTATGCTCATACGGAGACCAAACTGTATGACTGCATAGCTGAATACCATTTCAGACAACAATCTTTCTTACTGATATGTCTATTTGCAGAATATACCTCTCAGTTATTCTAAACCTACCTGATTGTACTATTAAGTTCATCCACCTTCTGTCTGTTTAAATCTGCTTCCTGAGCAGCTAGGCGAAGTTTCTCCTCTACCTTTCTCAACTCATCTTCTGCATATGCTTTCTGCTTCTGAAGCTCTTGTTCCAAATTGGATACCTATTTAAAATGGTATTTAAAAAACATTGGTACTTTTAAATTACATGCCAAAGAAACACACATCCTTGTCTTGCAACTCACATAGCGGGTTTTAACACAACAGATTTCTTTGTAGTCTAAAATTTTATATAATTTAAGACTAGAACTTTGCAGTCACATTTGAAAGACAAATAGTTTCTATAAATATAACAAGATTCAACTTTCTGAATTTTAATGTGCCTCTCCTTAATTGCAGTCTAGGGTTTGATTTTCCAAGTACTTAGCCACTCTAATGCTAGCTAGAGTTTCTAATAGCACAGAACCTGGTTTAAGACAAAATAAACCACTAAACTCTTTATTTTAGATATATCTAAAATAATAACTATCAAAGAAACATTCAGATTTTAAAGGTATTACAAAAACATATATAAAAGCATTGAATCATCTGTCTTTATGTAGACACTTCTCACCATACTGTACCTGTTTTTCAAGTTTAATTTGATTATCTTCCAGCTCCCCATTTCTAACAGTTTCTTGCTGTAACATTTGCTGCTGATGATGCAAAGTTTGTTGTAAGAGAATATTTTGTTCACTTGTGTCTTGAATATTCTGATCTTTTAGTTTTATTTCTTTCTGTAAATAATGAACCTGAAAACACATTTATTTTCCATTACAATAAAACATTCTTATTTGCACTTGCATCAGCTCTTCTCTTCATTCTTAATGAGCACAGAATCACACCTATGATTCAATAAAACTTCTGGCTCTGAATTTAGTTGCATTACAGTTTCAACAGTACGTAACACATCTCATAATTCATCACTGAGTTGTTCTTTAAAGTGAGGAAAGAAGTAACTTATCAGCCCCGGTTTTTGACTTCTTGCTTTCTAAATAAACCTAAACTGGTCAATATTTTTTAAAACATATATAACAAAGATTGTTCATTTCTAAATTACCGAACTACTTTTCTTTCTGTCACTCTTCTTACTTTATTTCTCAGAAAGTCTTTGTTCTCCCCTTGAGTTTTTGTTCTCAGTCCTCCCCTTTATTTCTTCCTGCCTCTGTGACAATAGTCATTCCAATAAAAACCAGGAATTCTGAGTGCCTAACTTATCAGGCCATTCAACATGTGACTTCTCAGTTATGAATGCCAAGAATTTTCTGAAAAAAAGGTTCTTAAAAAAAAAAAAAAAAAAAAAAAAAAATCACTGACTGCTCACCGCAAAGTGGAAGTAGTGACTCTCTCACTTACTTATGAAAACACTGGTCACAATTACAAAGCTGCACTCGCTACCCTTGAGTTTCACACAGCATCTAGCTTCTTCATATACAGTATAACAACAACAGATTTTAGGGCTTAGAAAGCAGCAGTAAATATCACAGGCTTATGCGTAACACAGACCATAGATCTCCATCCAGTTACTCCTGTACCGGGTCTAGTAATCTGCGGCTGACTGAAGCCTATCTCTCAGCAGGTAGGGCAGCACTGACATGAACAGCCTACTATGATAATTAGTTCATGTGGTTAGTCATCCCCACAAATAAAAATTCATACCAATAATATTTAAACTTAATTCTTTCTTGCTTTCATGTAGTAGTGGAAAGTATGATAAAACTCAGGGGCTTGAAGTAAAAATTTTTTTATGCCCAGGACTTCTTCCCCATTCAGATACTTGAAACACAAATCAATTACGTGCACCTAAGTTTATATTGCAATAATGCTGTCTCAATTCTTTTTCCAAGATAATGCTTTCTTTCACTTAATTCTGATTTTGGTACTTCCCTCAACAATTCATTTATCTTGGTACTTCTTTTCCCTAAGCTTATCCAGTGTTTCTTAGTTATGATTTTCCCCTTTACCCTCACAAAATGTATAGTCTTTTCCCAGCTTACTTCCTATTCACAGTTCCTGCTGCAAATGTTTTGGCTCTTATTTCACAGACGAACTTTTAGATTAAATAATTCATAACAAGTGTTCTCTGCAATACAGAAGAATGGTTAAAACAAGCTGTTACCTCTTCAGACTTTTTTTTGAGCTGATTTTCAAATATCTCCTTATTTTCTTGTGACTGACTCAAATACAGTGCAACTTCTTCCTTACATACGACTAGTGCTGACTCAAGTTGTCTCACCTAGTTGAATGCAACAGATTACTTAAAATTGCATGGCATGGTTTTTATTAATCAGTCTAAAAAAAGGTGTTAAAAAACATCTTTGTGTAAAATGTCTGAAAAGCTACATTTTTATCTAAAGAGTATTAAAACAGGCATGGAAGATTATGATAAATTTAAAAACAAATAATATTCAGAAATTAAAATTATTTGTGAAATTAAATTACAATACTTTGTGTTTAAATCAGATGAGACTATCAGTTATGACAAGATATTCCAGTATTTGTCAGTAGCTAGAATTCAAAAGCAAACATATGCCCAATACCAAATCATTAATCCACCACATCTTATTACATATTAAATGTTACATATTGGAATGGTCATCATACGTTGCAAGTGCTGCATGGAAAATATTTATCAGGTAAACACTAGGAAGCGGTATAGATGGCTAAAAACATGACCAATATTATAATATCACGTCTAAAATATATGTCGTATCTAGACCAAAAACCTACATGACATTATCTTTGTTAGACAATGTTTTACTTTAAGAGTACAACAAGCACAGATCTGCCCTATTTGTAACTACAGCAATTTTATAAAGCAATTATGCATTGCATAATCTCTTATTGCAGGTTTCACCATAATTCTTTTAATTAAAAAAAAAAAAAAAAAAAAAGGAAAGACTTCAGGTTAATGACTTCTGAAATATTTACATGAGACAAACTTCTATAAAGCAGCCTTAATATAGTTTGTCTATAGAGGACAAAAGGAAATACACCATTACTGCAAACTTTAAAACTATTAATTGAAAATTACAAAGAGCTTACTAACTTTGATTGTTTCTTCTGTTAACTGACTTTTCAGCATCTTCAATCCTTGATCTTTCTTGGTATTTTGATTTTCCATTTCCTGTTTGTACACATATTTTTTATTGAAGAGAACAAAATGTAAATATAGTAATAGTAATTTAACTAATAAAAACTCATACTAAGAATCAGGAAAAAAAAATAGATCAGTTTATTTAAAACACAATTGCTTGTATACTGTATTCATGTACATCACTTTGAAGTGAATTTGGTTCCTGATAGGTGTCCCCTCATATTCTGCAGCAGCAGCGATTATTAAAAGGAATAAAACATTGCAATAATAGAACATTCTTGGTTTTCCACCTAGTGCAAAACAGATGCAATTGTTCTTTATCCAGATCTCTTTCCTTTAATTAGAGCGAGAAGCCCAAGGGGCAAACCAGAGGCATAAACAGAATGCCGAGATAGAAAATAATGAAAGGTCATTAAAGTTTGTACAATTTCTAGTAGTAGTAGCTGGGGACTACACTAGATTCAGTCGACTACTCAACAAGAATCAAGAAGCAAAAACATAAGTATCTTTCATTTTCTCCAGTTTTTCCATGTGTTCATGGATATGCTTTTCATCATTATTAGTCACTTGTTTGATTTGCATTTAAAGAAAGCCAAGAGCCAACCTTACCTCTCTGCTTTCTATCAGCAGCCCATCCAATGATTCAATGTGATGCTGTTTATGTATAACATCTTGTTGCAAAATAGATACTATTTTCTCTTGTTCAACGAATTGTTGATGTTTCTTCTCTAGCTGTGTCTGAAGCTGTCCATAAGTAAATCATGGTTTATTATTTTAATAAGCTTTTTCGGAGAATTTGTGCATCTAAATATGTCATTCAGTTCTATACACCCATCACTTTAAGAATGAAAAATAAATACATTGCTGCCATCAGCAGTATCGCACAGTATTAAAAATATCAAGAAATCCCAAACCCTTAATATTTTAAATCAACAGGAGAATCAAGAGAATGAGGTCAGGCAGAGTGCCATCAGCCAAAACAGTAAGACATGCATACATTCTTTAGTAAAAGATGACAAGCTTCTTTAACAGTTAGAAATAGCCACGGTTATATTTCTAATCACCTGAAGCAATGGGATTTTTCTCTAAAGACTGAAAAACCCTACCGACAGTTCTCCCTAAACACAGATGCTCATAAGGCTCAGGCTGGCAGAGGTTCAGCAAACGAGAGAATATTGTTAGAAGCTGTCATGCTTTAATCCCAGTAGGCAAAAAAGCTATACTTTTTTTTCTGTGTACGTGTGCTAGGTGTTTGGAGCAAAGAACAACAGTATTCTTCCTAAGTCCCTATTTCTCTTCAGTCGAGCAGAAAAGAGGATATGAGTATCTCAGAGGGCAATCATGAGATTGTGTAATGTTAGATAGAAAAATGAACTAAAATCGGGAAATGTCAGGAGAAGATAATGTAACTTTTTAATTGGACATCTGCCTCAGAATTACTAAAAAGACAAAGAAGTTAATGCAGGAAAAAAGTTACCAAGTATATCATTCATACATACTAGCACACAAGGAAGGTCTTACTAGTTCAATCTGTTTCTCCATCTCTTTGTGCTGCTCAAGGTGAACCAACTTCGCTTTTTCAAAAGCAGAAGCTGTTTGCTCATGTTCTTCACTGATAGTTGTTTCCAACTCATGAATGCGTCTGTTTTTCCCCTGGGAAACAGCAACAACAAAAAGGACTTAATAAAAATATTTAGCTGTGATATGAAATAGTGTTTTATTTGACGATCGAGTTCCTAGATTTCGTAAGAGAACAACACAGAAAATACTGAAGTTATACTCAGCACGTTTCATCTCAAAGGATGTCACACCTATCATATAGGTACAGAATGCCACTAAATGCAGCCACTACACAGAGACAAGGTGTCTGCCAAGGTGGACTACTGGCACAGATTATAGCAACTGGAGCAAGGAACTTCTGACAAAGACAAAAAGAAATTCTGTGTTCACATGGATCGATGGAATCTTTAAGATACAGATTTCCATTTGAAAGGGACCACGTAAATATTTTCCTTTTCTAGCAACCTCAGATCCCTTCCCAAAACTAAAAAAGTTTGTATAACAATATCCAGACCGGAATTTACAGTGCTCCAAGTGTTAGATCACCTTCTTCACTTATTACCATTTAGAAGACTTTTTATTCACAGGTCTACATGTATTTCTTAAAAATACACGGTTTAACAACAACAACAAAAAGAAACAGGGAAGTGATTTGTCCAATGTCCCAGTTAACATCTGGAATCCACCTCTGTTACCTCTTACCCCAATAAATTCATACAGAAGACTACTCCAGAACTTCAGAAAAAGAAATAAGAGTAACGGTGCCAACACAGTACATTCTAACCTATTCATCCTATACACCAAACCAATCATGTATATGCTATTTTAGGAGTAGTTTTATTCTACTGGGGGGAAGGTAATTTTACTAAGTGGGGATTAAAGAGAGATTTAGAGAGTGAGCTCAAAGGATGGAAAAATCTTAATTCTGACAAAGACAAAAAGAAATTTTTCATAGCGAGGATAAAATTCTGATCTCACTGAAACAAATGGTAATGCTACAATTGATTTCAATAGCACCAGATTTTCATTGCACACGTCATCACAAGGAAAAAGTAACATGTCCGTTAATAACTTACCATGTTCAAAAGCAGGAAAAAAGGGATGTTTTCTTTGAAGCAAGATTATTCAGTTTTCAAAAACTGCACTGTCTAAAAACTGCACAGACTGTTTAGCAGATCTGAAAGTCTATCCATTTTGAATACATGGAATAATACTGTTTTAACTTAAACTTTAATCTCCATTTATGTCATTTTACATAAACACAGTTTCTCATTGAGAACATTTTACCATGAGTTCCTGTTCCAACTCAGTATTTCTTGCTGTAGCAGCGGAATAAGCAACAGTCTTTTCTTCCAACTGTTTCTCAAGTGCAGAAAGTTGAGAAGATTTCTTTGTTATCTGAAATTAAATATGGCACAAAATAGCATGAAGACAACTGTTTTGGGTTTATTCAAGTATTTGTATATATTTTCTTACCACCAATTCCATTTTAGCTACTAATATTTCCTAGTATTTTTAATTATTTATTTGTTTATTTTTGTATGATCTATTAAACTTTATTACTTACAAAGAATTCAGAACAATTTACCTCAAATGTATCCAATTCACGATAATTATCAGTGCCATATGAGTGAATTAGCTATTGCAGATTTATAACATTTATGGCCATTATTAGGAAATACTGCAAATCCCATTATGCTGGAATTCTAAAAACGCATTAGCACCAGAATGTAAACATTAGCATTTTAACTTATTCAACCAGAGAAGAGCTAGCTGAAGCTTAATTTCTTTCTTTTGTGACTCTCGGGTAATGATGTTCATCTCTGGCAACTGTACTAACATTTAATGAGGAAAAATACAACTGTTCTTTCAACATCTATTTCTTAAGACTACACATTAATTCGACCATACCAAAGCAACAAGACCGTGCATATTTTCCACATAATAAGTCAAAATAGTAGTAGTAAAGCCCACTAACTACATCAGCTTTAAAATGAAATTTCTGACAACTAACAAATTAAGGCTGCTATCTTAAAGTTTTTCTGCTTGCTCAAAAGTTTATTTCCAATTTTTCTTAAATAAGTCAGATTTTACAATTAACATGGCAATTGCAGTTTTTCCATAACTATTGTCTTAACTGTCTTTGATTATTAAACTAAACAAAAAGTGACATATTTTTTCAGTGCTGCTAAAAACTTACTGCTCTCTCTAAGTTACTAGTTTTTGAAGCCTTCTTCAATAGGTCTTCCTGTATGATTTGAAACTGACTGGCTCTCTGAGCCATGCTGGTCTTCAAAGAAGAATTCTCATCATCTGCTTTTGTCAGTTTAGTGCGTAACTCTTCTATCTCTTTCTGGAATCTTTGCCTCTCCTTTTCAAATTGCTTGCTGACAAGTTCCAACTGTTGACATTTTCTCCTCTCTCAAAGAAGAAAAAATAAATTTAAGATTAATTTATAAAAGAACATACAAACCAGCACTCAAGCAAATAATCGTACAAACCAAAGAGAGGAGAAATATAATTTAATGACAGCATATTGAACTAACACATATAGTATTCAGACACAAGACTGTTTATTTTTTCCCCATAATGTAACTGAAAGCTGTGACTCATGAAAATAAACAAAAAAACCCAAACAAACAAAAAAACCCCACAAACAAACAAAAAAATTGAAGACAGAATCATTATATAGGTGCCCTGAAGTCATTTCATGGAGCAGTCCTAATAGTAATCACAGAAGCTATTGCAGAAATTCTGCAACAGCAGGATACAGAGAAAAGAATCAAAGAAAATATGGAGACCTTAGCATAACCTGCATAAAGAAAAAATACATGGTTCTATTTCAACACAACTCATAGCTTGGATATTGCTGAACAAATAACTTAACTAGCAAAAGGAAGAATACTGTGCCTGGAGAACATGACAATTTCCAGAATTCCAAGGTGGCAAAATGCTCCCTGTTCAACCAAACCATATCTGTTAGCTCACAGAGATATAATTAAATAGTTTTTATAGGTTTTTTTTTTTAAACCGCACCAAAAAACTCCTGTGGATTAATCAGACAGAACTGCACAGCTATTTCGGTAAGCTTACCTCCTTGACTTCTGATCAATTTGACAGGCTCTGTTTCCAGGCCACATAACCTGCTATTTTCTTGTCCTTCATTATCATTAGGAAGATGCTCAGCTCCATTACAGATAGTTAAGTTTGCAGGAGGCTTTTGAATTTCTGCTTCCTTCATTGCCAGTTTAATGCTATTATAAAGGAGGAGACAATTATTTAACATTCTTTCTACATGCTACTTCTAATACCACCTTATTACTTGCCTATTCTTGCCATAATTCAGTAACCAAAAAGTTATACCTTAGATCTGCAATCGAACGTTTATTTGATTCACAACAAGATTCAGAGAGAGCTTCTTTCGTTGAGGAACTGGATAGCTGGTGTTTCAAGTGGTGCCATTTGAACTAAAAGTTAAGGGATAACCAAGATCAACGCAAAAATCATCTTTTTATTGCTTCACAGCGTGATTAATTCATGTGTTAGCATATAAATTTTAAGACACATACACCAGGATGTTAAAAGTTTGGATAACTTGATCTTTAAAATTATTCTCCCAAGTAAGAGCTGGCAGAGCACCCCATATTTGTCTCATGTTAGTAGAAATTATAGGCGTTATGACCCTCTGAAACTGAAACCATTCCTTTAGATATCTTTGTACAGGTACTGAAGCATGAACATTTTTGCTGTGAAAAATTAGGTAAATGGAGATACTAATCCGTAATTCCACGTTTTGAACTTCTCACATCATGCTTCCTTTCAGATTTCAATGACTGCACTTAATACCATTTTTTCCTCAAGTTACAGAAGGTTTCTGAATATTCCATTAAATTAGTAGAATAATCCTGAATTTTTCCAGAAAATGTATTTTCCAAAAGGGCCCTAAAACAATTTTTAAGGCTTTTCCAAATAAATGTTTATGGTCATAACAGCCCAAAACATCATTTTTATATAAAATTACTATATTCTCTTTAGCAGAGGTTACTTTGGCCATTCCAAAATCGTACAGAAAGCATGCTTTTGATTTTGTTTTCATTACAGCTACTCACATTTATACTTCAAAAATAAAGATATCTGTACTCCTGACCTCATATGTCTCTCTAGCCCTTCCTGACTTCCCAAACAGTTCCTCCAGTAACCCCAGTCAGTTCACAACTTTGATTGGAAGAGTCACGTAAAAAACCCACTCAGTTTAGTGATAAACTTCACCACTACAAGCTTCAGGCTCATAAGCCAGGGTTCATCCTGGTCAAACAAAAGTTAATTCACAGTCAGGGAAGGTGTGCCTTCTCTTTCCCAGCAAAAAAGAGTTCCTACAAACATCTCTCCTGCTCTAATTTCTCCATTGCTGAGGTTGACGCATCGACTCTGGCTGTGTGACACAATGTGTCTGCCATATGGGAAACGTCATACTGTTCTACTGGGAAGAACCTCAGCGTCATAACAGGACATCGTCACATTTTAGAGAATATACCTACATCTGAAGAATCAATACATAGAACAGAGGAACGGAAAGTGTAATTTTAAATGCTTGCTGATTAATCAATTCCAAGGCACCTATTCCTTCTTCTTGAATGAGAAGACAAAAGTAAAATATTTAAATTAAGAAAACATTTTGTCCATGCATCTTGAAAACCAAAGTTATTTTACTCAGATTATTTCTCAAGAACATCACAGGATTTCCATGCAATGTCAGTTAGAATTGTTTAAGACACATAATTCAATTTGTAAGGACGTATCAGTTACTGTACCTCTTCAGATGTACTTAGAGACAACTGGGAAATAATGGTTTCTAGTATGTTGAGCTCTTCCCTTGAATCCTCAATTTCTTGCTGGCATAATTTCAAGCGGTTATGTTGCTGTGCAGTAAGTGCTCTCAGCTCTGTGTTTTCACTTACTAGAGCATTTTTCTCTTTAAGTACTATTTCTTTTTCACTAAGTTCACTCTCAAGCTCAATGATCTTCTGATCAGACTGAGTCAGCATTGATATCATTTCAGCGTTCTTTGCCTCTAGAGTCTTAATTTCTTCTTTTGTGCTATGATTCTCTTCCTTTAATTGCCTAAAAAAAGTGTATCCATTTAAAAGGTATAGGTCAACACAGAGAAGTAGACTAGGATTTTCATTATTAAAAGTACTAGAAGAACACACCATAACTATACTGCTTTACTAGTTTCCTCCCTCAAAATCTAGGATTAGCTCTATACAAAGGATAGAAAAGTTTTCACTGCTTTACTAAGTGTTCACTGTTCCTAAGGACCAAGATGCAAACTCCTATCAGCAAACAAAAGGAAAGAATAAACTACTTCTCATTCTTAAACAACTTTATTAAGTTTTAAGCACTATCAGGCGTCACTGGGAGGAAACAGGTCAAGGTGGCTTTAACTGTGCTGAAGCCAAGGAAATTTAAGAACAAGATAAAATAACTATATGACTATACCTAAAATGACAATGGATGAAGATAACGTACTAAGACTGAGCTAGTCGAACATTCTGGTACTAACAAGAGAGGGAGGGGTCCTATTTCTTCTCTCCCCTCATATCTGACTGTACAGTGAGCGAATTGGGTTTTTAGCCCATCACAAATTATTCACTTTTTTAAGTACCTGTTGATTTAGCAAACTGAATTAGCTCGGCAAAGGTCCTGATGAGTGCCAAACCCAGTGCAAGTTAGCAGAGAAGAGAGGGCAGTCTAGAGGAAAGACCCCCATCAGCAGCAGAGAGCTATTAAACAGGCTCAAGCTAGTGTAAGGGTGCTCACACACTGCCCACCCTTGCCAAAATGGCCTAAAGAACAATTGTTAAGACAGGAATGTGAGTGTGGACAGCGTGCGTGAATGGGATACCCAAAATTGTCTGAGAAGGTGTTTGTCCAAACCTAATAACGCTAAAGACAGCCTGCTGATGGTTGTCTTCCCTCATTAAAGTAATGAGGGAATTACCAAAAGACTTCTGAAACAAAGGGGGGTTCAGCTTGAAAAGAAACATACAAAAATTTGTAACGGTGGGAAAGGACCTTGGAGTGGGAACAGAGTAGCAGTCGAAACCTGATTTGACAGTTCCAGAAGTCGCAGCCAGCATCGCAACCTCTGTTCAGGCCTGAGTGCAGTCTCCCCATCGGATGGCAAGAGTATCCTTCATTCTAGCTAGGGACTGACAATATGGTGTGCAACAAGCGGGGACTCGCACCTGGCGGTGTAAGTGAACTCACAGGGAGCTTTCTCACTGGCACGTACATCAGTAGACTGCAGAACAGATATACATAAAGCCAGAGTACCCACATCTCCCACAGAAGCAGTGTGCGAGCAAGGGAACCTATGCTCCCAGAAGGCTTGGTGGGGTCTTGCTTGTTACTGTGAATATGTGTCAGCGTGTGGGATTAGAACTTTTAAGGATTAGTTATACAAAAGAATTTAGAAATTTGTAAGTGTACGCTAACATTTTTTACCCATTTAGTATTATGGTTTGTCTGTTGTATTGCTGATACTGATCCTAAGTGTTCACTGATGCTGGTCCTGATTTGGTTTGAACTATGTGAGTAGTTGAGTTGAGCAGCATGTTCACAGTGACAGTTGTAACATGCAATTTCTTATCAAATAACTGTACAGAAATTTTTAAAAGCCTTTGCGTTACCTTAATTGCTCTTCTAGGATGTCTAGATCCTTTCTGTAGCTGACACACTTTTCATTCAACTTCTCTTTTTCTTTTTCACAATTAATTAAACGTTTTCCCAAGACTACTTCTTCAGCTTTAACCTTAAAAAGCAATTTTTTTCATTACTGTACAACAATAATCTAAGTTTCCATGGCCAACAGGCTTTTTGAAAAGAATACTATAAACACTGTGCTGTCTCTTTTTTTCTTTCTGGTAAGCCTGTAGATAATTCTATTGCTCACTGTTGTGAAGAAAAAAGAGAGGGGCAAAGTAGTTTTCTTTTTTTCCCTGTCATTTAGGAAAAAAGTAATGTTATTTTGGTTTAACATTTTAGGGCATATTTGTGGTTGGCAATCTCCTTCCACAAGAAAAGAAGGCTAATCAAATGAAAATTCCCTGTAAGAACTAACTGTTTCAGGCCTGTATTTTCTCTTCCCACAAGGCAGAAAGCATTAACAATTTCGACCACTGGAACTTTGGGAGATGACTTCATTTTCATCTTAGCTCTTCTCTAGCTTATGTTTCATTGAACAGGTTATACAGATGGAGTCAAAAGAGTTCTTCTAAAAGGACCGTATACTTCTAAAATGTAAAATTCCCAGCTGGCAAGCAAGAGACAGAAGAAACAGCAGCAGTATTAGGATACCTCAAAGATGCAGACTGTCCAGACTGTGCAAAGACAGTTTAAAACTGGGTAACTGAAGTTATCACCACAAACAGTTGCTTACCCTGTCCCACCTCTCTTAAGACTTTGCCACCAACAAGCAGAAACAATTGACCCACTGGTGAACCCGTTGCTGTTTGCTGCCCAGCTTACTGGAAGAAGCAAAATCCTAATAGCATGGCAAAAAACAAGTGACAAAAAACCCTCTTACCTTTTCTAATTTTTCAGTTATTTTCTCTTTATAATTTTTGAAAGCTCTTGTCAGCTCCTCCGCGTTCAACAAAGCTTCATTTCTTTGCTGTTCTGCTCTGCAAAGAAGAATACCAATTTTAAAAATCACAAATTTCAGTCATTATGTAACTATCTCCTCCAGTTACTAAAAACAAGTACTAAATTAACTGCTCCAGGTAACTTCCTTTCTTCTTCCAACTTTCCAAGCCCTAGATAAAAAGAGTTTCATGTGAGGCATAAATTAATTTTAAATATCATTTTTGCATATTAACATAAACAAAATTCTAATAAGACTAAGAATGTAAAAATAAGCACTTTTGATTCCCCTTCAAAAAGAGTTTGATTCAAATTATCCTCCTGTCCCTACCAGTAAAAGCCCGTTTTAGGGACTGGGATAGCGTGCATGATAAGGAAGCAGAAGATAGCAGTGCTCCTTAAAATTCAAACCGCTTAAGGGGAACTAGAAAAGATTCTGATACTGAAGCGAGCTCTTGTGATGGAATTCTGGTGAGACTGACAGGAACTGATCAAAGGATAAATTCTTTGGGGCATACTGGAGAGATGGCATCAATAATAGCAAAGGAAGCTGAGACCAGGATGATATCAGGTGAGCAACTGTTCCAAGCAGCAACCCAGACTGCCTACTATTTCACTCTATTAGTCCACATCCCTGCCCCTTTCTTACTTTCCCCTGTCGTTACTCACTAGGGAAGAAGTTGGAACAGTAACCTCGGGACAGCTCAGGTATGCAGTCTGTTCAGGACACCCAACACAGGCACACAAGAATTACCGCTGCTCAATAGCATTTGTTTCTCTTCCACTAGGGGAACTGTGGTGACGGGGCAAGTGCCTCATCTAAGTACCCTCAGATCGGTGTTTCTTGGTCTGAGGACCACTGCCCATTTGGAGATGGCAAAAGTATTCAGAGAAGGGGATAAAGGGATTTCAGAATAACAAACAAAAGTGTTAGTCTAAAGCACTTCAGTTTGCTTGGCCAAAGAATAGTAAGTGGTTGTAATTACTGATTAAAAGCAAACGGTAATAGTTGTTAATACTAACTGTAACACCGTATGTTGCCTTTAACACTTGGCAGAAGCTCATTTTTTCTAAAGTACCAAAATATTTACATTTGCAACTAGTAACTAAGTACAGCTAGTTCCAACCCCACATGCTCTGAATGAACAGTGAACATAAATCAATACATATTTCTTCACCAGTAGTGCAAGCCCCACAGTATTTCCATTTGTCTAGCTATAGGAAGGTTAGAGGTAATTTCATGGGTAGATAAACCATGACAAGGGGTTTGCATTCAAAAGACTCAAGAAATGCTTTCCTAAGTCATTAATTCAGCTAATTTTTGCCCCAGGTAATGCAGTTAAATGAATTGGGCAAGTAAGAATCTTTTTATTTATTCCTCTCATTTCTTAAAAATTACATTTTGGAGGTGATAGGATTGTACACGGTAACTTCCAACAGTCGAAAGAAATTACCTAACCCTCCCAGTAGCCACACAACCACTACGCTAAAGGAGGCCATAGGAAAGGGAAATGGGGGTTGAGGTGGAATTACAGCACCCTTTTCAATAGTACCATATAGATCGGTAAGATTAAGGATAACATAAAAATGTTCTCTCGATTAAGTTGTGCTTCTGTCACTTTCCTCACACCAACCCCAAAAATACAGCACTCAGTACTGTTGAACACTGAGTACTGAGCATACGCTGTAGATTCTTGCAAGACAAAGTCAAAAATAATTCAGGAAAAATATACTCTGGACATATTTCAACTCTCTACTGCAGTACATCTATTCTGAAGGGGAAAAAAAACAGGTGATAAACTGGTTACTAGGGTAAGATATCAGCCTGCAACTACCAGCAAATTTCAAGATTTTAAAAGTGCCTATTTACATAATAAGTATCTTCACACAGAATTTCCTCGTTGTTTTTTAAAAATAACATTCATAAAGCAGAGAATTTGCTTCCACAAAGTAAACACCTGCCAGTGGAAATAAACACTTATGCACTAGTATTCTGTATTCAATTTATTAAAATTACTTAGCTACCTCTTTCCTTGCTTGCTTCGTTCAATTAACTCCATTTTCAGATTTTTATAGTCCTTTTTATATCTTTGCAACATGTTTTCTCTTTCCATTCCTGTTTTCCGGCTTTGATCTAGTTTATCTTCTGCACCTCTAGCAAATAAAAAAAGCATAATTAAAAAATAGGAACTTTTTAATAAAGAAACTAGATTTTTGTTGTTCTTTTCTGCATACGATGCTTGAGAAGCGCTAGTCAAACACACTGCAACTCTCAAAACCAGGTTTGGAACACCCATAGCCTCCAGCCTCCCCAGGAGTATGTCTGCAGTCTGGAGTGGTGCCCAAACCTCATCAAGAGGCATGAGGCGTCATGATTGCCAAGGACCCAGATGGCTGACTGCGTGTCATGAGATCTGAACATAGAAATCACTGTTTTTCTGGCAATAGGTATGACTGGTCAGGATACACACGTGGGAAACGACACTAAAATATAAATTAAATGTAAGTATTTTTACTTGTTTTGTGAAGACAGACTACTGAGATATTAATTGAATATTATATAGCATGAGGTTGTAAGATAAACTGAGAGCCAGGTATGTCTTCCTGACAGCCTCTGGACACTGTTTACATCAGCTTTATTTGGCCATTTGCCTTGATTAATATATTCATTAAGAAAGAATCCTTTACACTATGTGCTGCAGTCACGTTTGAAAATATGTATGCTTGTTTACTACAGAAGATATGCAGTCATGTAGCATACAATCACTCTAGTCAGTTATAAGGGCACATTCATGTTTAGCGCACGTTCTAAACTGGTTTCTTTTAGAATCACAGAATCATTTAGGTTGGAAAAGACCTTTAAGATCATCGAGTCCAACCGTTAACCTAGCACTGCCAAGTCCACCACTAAACCATGTCCCCAAGCACCACGTCTACATGTCTTTTAAATACCTCCAGGGACGGTGACTCAACCACTTCCCTGGGCAGCCTGTTCCAGTGCTTGACAACCCTTTTGGGGAAGAAATTTTTCCTAATATCCAATCTAAACCTCCCCTCGCACAAGTTGAGGGACTAGCCATTTCCTCTCGTCCTATTGCTTGTTACTTGGGAGAAGAGACCGACACCCACCTCGCTGCAACCTCCTTGCAGGTAGTGGTAGAGAGCAGTAAGGTCTCCCCTCAGCCTCCTTTTTTACCAGCCTTTATTATTTTTTCTCCATTTCCTGAAGTACATTCCCCATATATAAGATATCAGTACAAAATAAAACACCTCCCTCCTCCTATATATGGCTCCAAAATGAGTTTCAAGCCCCAGATTACATGACCCACACAGTACCAGTAATTATGTCATCCTGAAAAAGAGACTGTGGACTAGCAAGCAGACCACAATAAAATATTGATTTAAAAGTACACCTATTACCTCAGAATTTTATCTTGAGCTGAAACTTCTGCTTCCAGGTTTACAATCTGTTCTTTTAACTTCGGAATGCTGACTAAACGTGTACCTAAAGTCGATTCAAGATAAGAAATCTGAAATACAAATATATTTGGGGTTTCATTAACACTTGCATATATACCTTCAGGTGAGATGCATAAAAACAATCTGCTTACTGAATAACACAGTGCTCTTAACCTTACTGTAGAAGATGCTTGTTCATCTACACAAACTGACCTCCAATTTTCTCCTCATTTAATATCCTTCCAGTTCCCTAGCACCATTCCAGTGTGATACGCTCTCTAGCAGAGTGACTTCTTTATATGTTGATCTTGTCTCTTTTCCCTAGAAGTTTACATTCCATATTTGTTCTTTCCATGTCAGACAGTCAAACGTTTTGTTTATCTACTTATTTGCACTGTCTTGGAGATAACATTTCTCACACAAAAAGCACTAAGCATAGCTATGTTTTATTGATGTTACATATAAACCAAATACAAGAATATAGTTGTCCTGAAAAAAAACCTGTACATACAAGTGTATATTAAATCAGTAAAGATTTATTAGATACAATATTTCCTTCTAACTCGCCTTCACTTTTTCAAAATAGCAGTATTAATCCAACCTGAAAGGTCAACATTTTTCATTTCCTAGACAAATGACTACTATGCCATTATTATTCACATTAATCTTAATGTAGCTCAGACACATGAATGTACAGTACTAAATACATTATTGAATTATTTTCTTACATAATGTATTCTTCGTTCTGTGACTTAATGGCTTTAGATTAAACTTTGGAACATGAATAGGTAGAATTAATAATTAATATAGTTGTTTTGCTCATGGAGAAATAGATTCCAAACTATTCTGTTCCAAGATTAATGCTGAATATTATGAAAAAATAGAGTATTAAACTTTAAAGTTTAAATATTAAATTTAGATAGATTAAGATGAGACAAAAAAATAGCATCTTCTGCTTGGAATTACAGACTCAAAAGTCATGGTCACTGGGGTGATTTTTTGGGTTTGGGGGTTTTTTTGATGAATACACTAAAGATACATACTCTTGTTTTTGACTGCATCAATTCAAAGTTCATTGTTTCCACTCTGTTCTTTAGGTAGTGGTTCTGAGAAGCCAAAGATGCATTTTGCTCATGAAGGGCATCCAGCTTCTCCTTAAGACGTTCATTTTCTTCCACAGTTTTATCAGAAGTTGTGGATACTGAGTAAGACTAGACATAAAAAAAGCTTTTTATATATACACACACACACATATATGCATATGTAAGCAATATATACATCAATGGAAACTCTGCTGAACAAATGTATTTAAATCATATTATGTTTGAGAGGGCTCCATTGATATAATTGCCCAATGCTAGAGTGTATCAACTCCAAGCCCTAAAAGCAAAAAAATATTCATAAACATAGGAAACAAAAATAATAAAAATAAGTAATGAAGTGCAATATTTACTTCGGATTTTCTTTGAAAATCCTGGCAAGATGTTTTACCAGCATTCTTCTTACAGTTGGAAAAGCCTTGATAGTTGCAATTAGGCTGAACAAGGTCCTCCAGAGTGAAGTCTACAGCCTCATCGAAGAAGTGGCCATAACGTTCACTCGTACTAGCGCTAGGAGGGAGAGCAAAAAGTTGCTACACCGTTTTCTCTTTATTATTTTTAAATTGCTCATAAAGAGTATTCAAAAGAAAAGCACAAAAGGAGCTACTTGCAATAATCCATTAGACTGAGTAAGACAGATTTACACTACAAGAGACAGGCTGTTCTCATTCCCAAACACACTCATACCTGGAAAGCTCTTCCTCCACAGTTTGTAGGTTTTTTTCAGTTCTCCTCAGCTGATGCTGTAATGACTGTAAATCTGCAAGCAGGTCTTCATCAGCAGCACTTTTAGAGCAAGTCCACATGCTATATTCCATTGGTACCACACATATGGCTAAAATAATATTTAATATTAAAACATTTTTAAATGTACGTGAGTACTATTTGCAAAGATACTTTTAAAGATACTGAAATAAGGCAAATAGAAAAAAAAAGGAAAGGCGAAAAAAAAAATACGAAAAAGGAAATATTGAATTTCCAAATGTAAATGTGCATTTCAACGCTACCTCTTCCCACGTTCACTAGATAAAAATTACTCTGTACAAACTGGGGTTTTTTTTTGAGAAAAAGAGTTTTGCATGTATTCATGAAGTATGAGAAGTTTCACGAGTTGCCGCTTATGAAAACTGGGAAAACGTGCTATACAAAGGTTGCCAAAAAAAATCTCTTACACAACGCACCTCGGTTACGCCAGAAGTCCCAGGCAGCTGGCAGGGTGCCTGAAAAGGCAACAGCGCGTAGGCAACGAACACGCAAAACTTGCCTCGCTGCCCAACGACCAGCGAAATTAAAAAAACCCGAGCAGCGAGGACTTGACAGCACAGAGGACGCGAGCTACTAAGCCGGGGAGGGGGAGAGGGGGAGGGGGCAGCCTTCGCCACAGCAGGTAAGACTTTGCAGATCGGGCTCGAGGTATTTTGAGGGGAAACGGTCAGATGATTCCGAGAAACCAACGCTCCCGAGCGAGGCGCTGCCGCCGCCCGCCCTTCTCCAGCAGCACGGGGGTCCCTCCGCCGCCCGGCTTTGTGGGCCGGAGCTGGCCGGCACCCGGCCCGGCAGCGATCCCACCTCTGCCTTCGCGCCGCCCCGCCCGCCTCCAGCCACGGCTGCCCCCGGGCGGACGGGAAGCACCGGGCGGCGCGTTCCCGCCGCGGGGACCGGCGGCGGCGCGGCTTAGCGACGGCAGTCGCCGCTCCCGCGGGGCGCCCGGCGGCGGAGGGGCCGCGCCCCGCGGACCCTGAGCGATGGGGCCCAGGCTAGCCGAGAGCTGGCGGCATCGGGCGCTCGCCTGCCTCAGCGTTCTCCGACCCGAGGCCGCCAGCCAGCCGCCCACCCCGGGGGGAAGGAAGAGGCGGAGAGGGGCTACCCCTCGGCTCCGAGGAGATTCGTGTCGGTAACAGCGGCGCCTCGGAGCCCCCTCCAAGCACCCCGCTTCCCTCCGCACGGGAGTCCCCAGAGCCCGGTCCTTACCCCACTTCAAACAGCGCGGGCCATTACAGACGAGGCCCGCCTTCTCCGCGGGGCCCTTGCGGCGCATGCGCAGCCCCCCCCCTTCACTTCGCCCACCGCGAGCGGCGGCTGCGCAGCCGCCACTGCCGTACCTGGGCGGGGGAAGCGCGTCTACGAGCGGAGGTAAAACCGACCTATCGCGTCTCTCCGCCGCGGTGCACTGTGGGCGGGTGGAGAGCTTGTGCTGCGGTGGCTGCGATTGGGGGAGCGGCGCGAGGGGCGGGGCCGGCCCCGCCCACGCCCCCCCTCTGGAGGCAGGCCCCGCCCCTCGCTCGCTGCGCGATCGGCGGGTGGGCTCCGCGCGGGGAGGGTGCTGCGAGCCGCCGGGATGGGGCCGTTGCCGCGGCCCCGGCTGCTGCTGCCGCCGCTGCTGCTCGGGTGCTTCGCGCTGCTCCTGCCGCCGCCCGGCGCCGCCGAGTTCAGCCCCTCCCTGGACAGCGACTTCACCTTCACGCTTCCCGCCGGCCGCAAGGAGTGCTTCTACCAGCCCATGCGCAAGGAGGCCTCGCTGGAGCTCGAGTACCAGGTCGGGCAGGGCAGGGCGGCGCGGCTGCGGGGCCGGCCGGGGTCGCCCCGGAGGGGGCGAGGGGCCTCCCTGCGGGGCCGTCCTGAAGAGAGCCCCGCATCCTGCCGCGGCGGCGTCGCTGCCTTCCCTGGGCGGTGCTGGCGGCTCGGCTGCCGGTTCCCCTTTACGCAGGCGAGGCTCCACCGGCGGCACCGCCCGCCTCTGGCTGCCGGGAGCTCGTTCCCGCCCTCCCGGGGTTTCCCCACCCCTCGCCCAGGCCACGGCGGGAGCCGCCTCGCCGTCCTCGGCCAGCGCGGCCCTGCGAGCGGGCAGTGCTTGGGGAGGCAGAGGCACCCCGGTGCCCTTCCCCGAGCGGCGGCCCGGGTGGCCCCGCCGGCCTTCCCCGGCAAGCTGCGGCGGCAGGAGGCCGCCCGGCTGCCCGCACCCTGCCTGCGGCTCGCCGCCGCAGCCCCGGCGGTGCTGGGCGCTGCTTGGCCTCGCGGAGCGCCCGCGGACCCACGTTGGAATCGCACGCTGTTAAAAGCCGCGCCTTTGGGAGGCAAAAAATACTTCCGCAGCCTTTTTTGAAATTGTTCTGGTTTATTGGGGTTTTTTTACTTTAGAAGATCCGAAGTTGCCATCCTTCAAAACGGCAAAATGTGGGAAGTTAATGGCTGAGACCTTGTGTAGTAGCTCTGAAGCATAAAGAAAATTGCTGCTGGCGCACAAAGCCCTTACTTGCCTGTCTTCGGGTTGATATTAAACACCTTTTATCCCAACGATGAAAGTTTTTCAAAAACAGCCTTATTTAACTAAACTAACATTAAGGTCTTGATGCCCTTCTTGGGAAGGGTTGAGTTCCCCAGATACCTCTGGGAAAGATCTCGGCCTTTTTGGTTTTTTTCCTTTCCTTAAAGTACTGACCTTTTTCAGTAGAACAGGCACAGCGAGGGAAGCTGCAGTGAGTATTTTCCCATCCTGCTGCTGTGCCTCAGAATTGGCCGGGATCTGTCTCTCTCCACGCCCCCACCCCCCTTTTTTTCTCTCTGCTTCCCAACTAAAAATACAAAGCTGAAATTACTGATTATTTTCTAATTATTGTTACATGCAGAACTGAACAAGGATGAAAGATTGAGGTGTTCAAGCTTTGTTCGGAGCCCTGTCTAAGCAAAACAGAAGTTTATTTTGCACTGACCAAGTAGGATTTTATTTTAATCATAATCAAAATAAAAATTTTATTTTAGAACAAATGTGTATAACAGTAAATTTATTTCTACTCAGGCACAAATTTCTCAGCACTACTGCTAACAGTAACGATTCATCTTTCTATTTGAATGTGTAGAAAAGGAGCTCTGTATGTTAATTGGAAATACTTATTTTGTACTTAATTATCCTGAATTGTTAGTGGCTAAAGCACAGGAATATTTAACATAGAGATGCAGGTCATTCTCCAAAGACATAATGCAATAAACACTATGCTGATACGAAGTTTTGTTCCAGGTGTTTAGATTGTGCCATAGCCCTAAAGGTATAACACCGTGTATGGTTTTTAATTTGATCAGCTGTTAGCTACTAATTTTCCTTGTCCTTTCTCTTTTTTTTTGGTAAGTCTCCAGTGTCACTTTAAGTCAGTGTAAACTTTGCCCTCAATTTCAGCAGGAGCAGGCTGCTATACTCAAATAGCTCACTGGAAAACAAGCAAACAAAAAAATTCCCTAGCATGGACCTAAGTAACGTCATAAAAATGATTCCCCTCTGCCCCCTTACGCAGTTTCTACCTTCCCTGTAGAGAATTTCTATAACGCGACAGATGTGGTGATACAACCAAGCCATGTTACACAGTTAAAGCAGCACAGCTTTGTAATACTGTATACGCTTTGGAAGCTAGGTGCCTTCAATTCCTTCTACCTTTGGGAAATGAGAATGCCCTGGGAGAATTCAGACCTTAAATCTGCATTAAAAGGTGAGAAGGTCTGTGGCACAGCTTTGATTGGCATAAGAAGTCTAGTCCTGTCTTCCACCCTGTTAATGCACCCAACAAAGAGACCTTAGGGATGACACTGCATAGATTGTGTTCTTGTACAAATATGTATGTGTATATACATAAAAGTGGCAGATCTTTGTTATAAAATGTCTACTACTGAACTAGCGCTGGTACTTGCCCATCAATGACGTCTGCCATAGAAATGCTAGATTTAGCCATCTGTTGGCATTCTTACAGGTTGTCTAACCCTGCACATTGATAAAATTGTATGCATTCTTACAAATGATTAGGGAAAGGTTCAATATAAGCCCAGCCTAGCATGATTAGAGCATATTTAGTTTAAGATTTGAAATGGCTAAAACGCTTTTGGGTTGAACCAGTTTTTAATCTCTTTTCAGTTAACTTGGTATGAACTCATACAGACAGATTCAGCTTTCAGATTCTTTCTGTGTCAGTTCCCTTACCTAAAAATGTTTGCCTTCCCTAAAAACGTTGCTATCAGCAATGCAAACGGGAATTCCACTGGTTGGAGAGTTATTCTTTGTTTGTTTCACAGGTTCTAGATGGAGCAGGATTAGATGTTGATTTTCATCTACTGTCTCCAAAAGGTGAAACTCTAGTTTTTGATGAAAGAAAATCAGATGGAGTTCATACGTAAGTTTAAACTCTTCAAACTTACAAGTGTTACATAAAGTACTTTTCTGGTTTCTTTAACAAATATAACTAAAATAAAGGTTGAGTACTTTTTATTCCTTAGTATTATAAAAGACTTTCTAATAGGACAGTTTGAGAATACCAATTACCTTTTTATAAACACTGAATGCTTTTTACATGGATCCGACCATGAAGTGAAGGATATTTTTGTTTTAATGATAGCTGTTAATGGTCAGTGAATGAAAATAATTATTGTGGAGTTGAAAAAGGTCTCCACATCTAATTTCAAAAGATCTTGTCAGTCATATAAATAATAAGCTGAAACGTCCCCTATTTTTCCAGTCCTTTTACCAAGATATGTAGTAACTATTGTAATTTTACTATAGAGTATAAGAATTCTACTCATAATATAGCGCTTTTGTAATGATTAACAATGATTCAAAATCCCAATAAAGGAAAATGAAAGTAAGCTGCTGTCTTCATCATTTTAAGCCTTTAGAGTCGGTGGGATTGTTTTGCTGCGACTGTGCAATCTGTAATGTGTCTTTAGAGTTCTTATTTTTATATAAAAAGCATATTCAGTTATTTCTAAGTGCATGATTGTCAGTCTTAGAGAGGAAAGTTTGCTTACAAAAACTTGCTTTTTGAGAACCAGCACAAAAAGTGTAGTAAATTTAATGACATTTTGCTTATGTACACAGGGTGGAAGCAGAAGATGGGGATTACATGTTCTGCTTTGACAACACATTCAGTACCATTTCTGAAAAGGTGATTTTCTTTGAACTGATCCTGGACAATATGGGAGAAGACGGACAAGATCAGGAAGACTGGAAGAAGTACGTTACAGGCACAGATCTCCTAGATATGAAATTGGAAGACATTCTGGTTAGTGTTTGATCTTTAACTCTTTTCAATCTAAGAACATTCAGAAAAAACCTCAATGTTATTTAGCCATTCTGCCTTGGTCTGGTGCATCATCCTGGAAGCTGTTCCAGTTCCATATATTGCTTTTACTGATACATGAAGCCTAGCACCATGGATCTCTTGCTTCCACACAGAAGCTTGAGAATATTTTCAGAATAGACACTTAATCAGCAAGAAGAAACTGCCTAGCTCTCAAAGTCACTGTTTCCAATTCAGCTTCCTTTCTTCCTACTGCTAAAATGGGACATTTTTCCCTAGCAGCAATGAAATGAATATTTATAGTATTAAAGTATTGCTTAATCCCAATGATGTAGTTGAAATCACTGCATAGATTTTCATCAGTGTTTGAAAATAAAGTACTGTTAGCCTCTTCTTCCCATCTTTGCAGAAGTGCCCCAACCAGCGTATGGGTTAATATTTCTATCTTCAATAATTTATATATTACTTCCCCCCCCCAATTTTATTTCATCTTTTCAAACTAATAAACAGGACAGGAGTTAATCTGTACCACACTGCAGGTTCACCTTTGCAGGCATTCTATGAATGGTAGTGTTTGCTTAAACTGTACGCTGACCATACTTGATGTAGGATGAAGACTACGGCTGAGTCAAAGCTTTTATTTCCTTTCATGATCATTAAATGTTGAGATTACACTAGAAGCAGAGGGTCATTTGGTGTTCCTGTACCACTGTTCTTAGTGCTTGGAGAGATGCAGTAAACCATTGTTTGTTTGCTCGTAGCTACAGACAACAGGTATTTTAAAAACAAACGAACAACATCTACAAACACTTACTGATACACTGGTGTAGAGAATGACATTGTCTGTATTCTATTTATTGCAATAAACAAAATGCAGATTTTTAAACAACAAAACAAACTTAATATTTAAGATCTTTTATAGGTGTACAATACACTTTTAAATAGTTAAAACCAAACATGGAATCTGAAAAGCTGGCCAGATCTTCTTTAAAACTGGCAATCAAGACAATTAGAAAAAACAAAGTTTATAGGTGAAATTGTGAAGAAAATCCTTCTCACACTAATCACAAGCAATACTTGAATGGATTTGATAGCTACTTGTGTACATACTGGTATCTCTCCCAAAAGAAAAAGAAATGCAGAACTTGTCTTTATTCAAGAGCCTTGCAGGTCTTACAAAGTAGGTAAGTTTTGTAAAGTTAACACTAGTATTTGATGCCATTGTTTACTTAGTCCAGTTACTACTTTAGTTGCAAGTTCTGTGAGGAGTTACATAAACACTTAGTAGTTTAACTTTTTAAAGATAAACAACATATTTGCTGGGGGAAATGGGGAATTGTGTCTTATTTTTAAAGCTCTTCTATGGTGTCGATGTTCCTTATTGTGCAACATATGAACTTTAGTATCATCATAAAATTATTTGGCTTCCAAAAGTAGCTCTTTTGAAATATTTGTTAAATACGCAACAGAGAAAATGTCCATGGAGAAAATGTTACTGCTGGGTTTAACTTTTTTTTTTATAGCCTCCTGTTACTGCACACATTACTCTTCTCACTAGAAGTTACTTCAGGGTCCCATAATCATGTCAAGAACATAAATCAGCACTTCATGAGATCAGCTTTTAGGTTGTGACTATCTAGTACATTGTGGATGAAACTTTAACAGATTATAGGACCAGGTTTTTACTTTGTAAACGCGGAATAAGGAGTGGATCTTGAGCTGCTGTTGTTATGGCCAGAGTGTTCATGTACTTCCTCTGGTTCCCTGAGACACACACTGTGTGTCCATTGTAGGACCTCCAGTTGTCCAATTCACAATTTATTGTCAAAATTTGGCTTTAGTATCAAAGCTGAAACAGCACTTTATAGCCCCTACAGTGAAAGCATAAAAAGAAGATGGGAATATAACATTACTGTACTTCTTTTCTTTTGCTACAGCTATAGTTTGGTAGTTTGCATTAAAAAGTGCCTTAAATTGATTATCCAGCAGAAAAAAAACTACATTTGTCTGCTACTACGTAACTTGTTTTGAGACTAGTTCTGTAGAGATCACTGCTTTTTACTTGTCGAATACCTGGAATCACAGTTCCCCAAGATACATGGAATATTAAAAAACTGATTTTAGGTTTGATTTCTCTCTCCCCTCCCTAGCCTGTAAAAGGGAAAAACCAAATTACTACAGAACCTTAATGTTATGTTAATTAAGCTTTTTTAGGAGATAATAAACAGGCTGACAAATTAATGAAGACTCTGTGATGAGGTATATATTTTAAAGTGAAATTAACTGTCTACTTGGCAAGAAATTAAATTACAGGTGGTAATACAGTATTAATACTTCGTATGTGTTGCAAGCTATAAATTTAATTCAGATGTTCTTTTTTCTTCTAAAAATACTCTTTTGTTACTTACCAGGAATCCATCAACAGTGTCAAAGCCAGATTAAGCAAAAGTGTCCAGATTCAGACCCTGCTCAGAGCATTTGAGGCTCGTGATCGAAATATACAAGAAAGCAACTTTGACAGAGTGAATTTCTGGTCCATGGTCAACTTGGGAGTAATGGTGGTGGTATCAGCTGTTCAGGTTTACATGTTGAAAAGTCTTTTTGAAGATAAGAGGAAAAGTAGAACTTAATATTCAGCATGATCATAAGAATATAAGAGGTATGGGGGGAGAGGGGGAGCAATAAACTACTACAGTAAAGGGAAGGAAAAAAAAAAAAGACCTTTCAGATTCTTTTGAACAGGCAGTAGACATCAGGTTTTCAATTCACGTTGGGCGTTTTGGTTGTTTTTTGGTGGTGATGGTCTTGTTTGCTTTTGTTTCGTTTTTTTAACATGAACAGAATGTGTTGCCCCAAGCTCTTCCATTTCTGCAAGTGCTACTAACAATATCTTTTTTGTACTTGTAGCATTTGTTAATGACTAACTTACGCATAGTGCACAGGATGCTTGGTGCATATGCAAAGTAATGTTAATACTGTCATTTTTTCACGTTCACATAAAACTTTAAATGGTAACTTAGACATTGGTTTATTTGCTGTTAAACATTGAGTAAATTTACATATGTGCCTAAGTGTTCACGGGATTGAGGACCAGGGGGGTAGTCTGTAGTTTCTGTAGTTACTGTCATTTATCTTCAAAGTTACGTGTTTTTAAAAATCCTCAGCTTTTGTTGTACAGCATCATGGAGAAACACTGGGCTAACATTGTGAGAACAAAATGAGAACTCTTTTTATGTACAGATGACTAACATCAGCACTTTAAAAAAGCACCATCAATGTGAAATTGATTCAGTGTTGAAAAGAATTGGAGAAAATAGGTGCAATTCCTGTTCGTAAATCTTTGTGTCCTGTAGTTTTACAACCCTATTTTCCTTTTTGGCTGTTACATGAGATTCAAGAGACAAGTGACTATATGGTAGACAAACAAATGCACATACACCTTGAAGTATGGTTTGCGAACTCTTAGTTACTGTAACCTCATGTAATAAGATAATTTTCAAGAAGTCATTTCTCATATTATTCTTTCCCTTTGATAAAAGGGGGAGTGTCATAATGTGAAAACATTACCTTAATGTTAATTTTTGTAGTCTCAAAATCCCTCTTATTTGCAAATTATTTTTTATTAGTTTTTGTCTACTATGTCTATGACTAATGTAGCAGTTAATAGGGTGATTACATAGGCATGAAGAACCAAAGCTGTTCACTTAAACTTTCCCTTTTTGCTCACGCTCACAAGCCTTTTAGCTGTATAAGTACACTCGGTTCATATGAGCAGTGTTTCTATATCTAGCTGTTTATATGAGTAAGGCATGAATTACATGAGCAGTAAGTACAGGCTTCAAATTTTAGGATCAACTGAATATGTAATATCACTTAACTAAGGCAAAGCTATCCTCAAACCAGTAATTTGTAATGTCTAGATAAAGTGGCTTTTAACAGTGTAGTGAGGGCATGGAGAATTTTTGCAAAAAACCCTGGTGTATGAGAATTAACTTTTTTTAATAGTTCAAAGTTAGTCATTTTTACAATGTGCCAAGTCACTGAAGTTTCCTGTATAAGTGTGTTAAACTACATTTCATCACAAGTGTTTTTAAAAAACACTTTTTTAAAGAAGTGTTTTAAAAAAAGTGTATGTATTAATGTTCTGCCTGTTGTTGGGTCATCTGGGTACAAACACCAGAATTGCAATTTCGAGACTGTGATTAAAAATTACTTTATGGAGATAAAACAGGGTCAATAAATGCATGAAGAAACACTTTGTTCAAATGAAGCAGATGCTAGCAAGGGCTACAGTACATAGAAACAGCACTTCAACTTCAAACAATGGGACCTAGCAATAATATTTCTAAGTAGTTTTTATAAGCAAGAGTATTGTTCCTTACAGAACTTGTTATAGAGGGCTCCAAAGCCTGTTGATCTACTTCTTTCTGCAAAGTTGTGTCCAAAATAAGATTGTTTCCCTTTAGGGTTCTGCATATCTTTTTCCACATGATGCTTTCTATTCTAAACTGCCTGGAATTAGAAAGCTTATTTCTGTGATCAAGATAGAGTCTAGGAAAAATTAATTCTTCCTGCTAGAGTGGCAAATAATATTCTTCTGCCATTTCCCTGTACATCTCCCAGTACCAATATACGACATATCTACATCAGGGCATAAGCCAAAGCTCACTGGACTCAACTTCCAAGGTTTTAATCAGGTCCCTTCAGGACAGGCAAATAAGATTCTTAGGGCTCTGCCCCTTTTGCTAGGAGATCTATCTTTGCTTGCATCACCACGAGTGTGATGCTACAAACCATCTGCAAAATGCTGAACCAGCTCTGTGAAGCTGTGACTAAGACATCTACCTCTGATATATCAAAGCTACTAGATTCTAGATTTCAGCTTAGACCTCCAACAGATGAGCTCTTCCAAGGGCACCTCAAGGGATTAGGTTCCCCAGCTGCTCTGCTGTGCCTCTCTGACAGTGGTTATACATCCAGTAGCGAAACAGATCTGATCAAAGACACAAGACTGAACTGCAACAGTTTCTCCAATTATAAGTAGCAGTCTCTGGTAGAAGGAAAATAATGCAACGATTGTCAGAGTTCATCTGGAAGAAATTACTAGTTTGCAACTAAGAGCTCTGACTGTATTTTCTCCCCATTCAAGAAAATTATAGAAACAAAGCAGGGAATAACTATAAAGGTAACTGTGCTTTGCCTTTGGCAGCTGGAATATGTTTATCATAGGTGAAGGATTTGGCATTTAAACTTGCAGCTAAATAAAATTTCATTTGGATTTTGAAGAGTAGATTGCTTTTGATTATATAAAATTTACAAAGGAGAATAAATCAGTTTTTTTCTTAATGGACTTTTTATTCAGAATTAAATGTTTTAAGACTTGCAGATGTTGAATAAAATTACGCAAAACTCAGATTTTCAATAAATGAAGTTTAAACCTGTGTTTGTGTTCTTCATTTTATAATGAAGGAAGAATGCTTTACCTATGAACACTGCAAAAGATCAAGGATGCTAAGCTAACAAGAACTTTGTTTTTAGTAATGCAGCTTTTTCATTTCTTCTTCATGCAGTGTTCGAATTCTGTTCTTACTATAAACCAAAATCAACTTTATCAATGCAAATAACTTAAGATTTCCATAGGTGTCAGATCAGAATGACACCAACCTCTCATCTTTGTAACTTCAAAACTACATGTATTTTCTGTTATCAGATGCATGTCATCTGATATGAGATGAGGCTCATGTATGAGCCTTTCCCCCCCCCCAATATTTGCACCTTAATATTTTCATTCCATATTACACCTGCAGTTTATTACATACAGAGAGAACAGCATAGCTTACAGTTATGCAGGCAATAAGGTTAGGAGCAATTATGGGAAGACTAATTGGTACTGTCTTGTGCAAAATTACAGTAGAGGTCAAAAATACGACTGAGACTAGTAAAGTTTGTGTTCAAAGCAAGAGACAGTAAGACCCTCAGGCCAGCCTAAGTCAAGACAGCTTGGTGTTAAATCAGCACCTGTGACTTTAGGAAACTGTTTGTCTAGTTGAGTATTACTCGTTTGTTAGTAACTAAACGAAGTCCCAAGTTTCTCACCTCAAAAAAAAAAAAAGTGAGAGGAAATATCCCAAGGAACAGATTATGGGAATCTGTAAGCTTATGATACCACAGAAAGGCAGCAGCAAACTGACACTTGAACTCAAAAAACACTTTACTGCTCTAAGCCAATGGCCATCTGTCCTCACAAACCCTTTTTAGTAAGGATTTTACAGAAGGTACTTTGTCTTGATACATTGTTCTAACTTGTGTGCATGTTTGTGCATTTCCAATTAACAGCAGTACATAAGTCACATGAAACTATGAGAAGAATTAAAAAGAAACCCGTATTTTTCAGCAGCAAACATCAACTGACATCATTTGATGACCTGTTGAGTGCTTCCATTAATTCTTATATTTTCCTCCTCTGAAGAAACAATTTATTTCACAATGTAGGCATTTTAATTTCTGATTAGGTATAGTCAACATATTAAAAATAAACACCTAGGGAAAAATAGAAGGAAAACAGGAAAGTAGTATCACAGAATATCAAACTGTAGCAATTAAGAATCCCATAATATAAATTACTACTAGTTTTATTATTATGTACTGATTTCACATGATTTGCAAGAGAATACACAAGATCCTGAGACTAAAGGCTCAAAATTTTGGAGCAGTTTTTTCAGCTTAATCAAGTAATACACATGACAAATGCGACCTTGTTTACCATTTCATAAGACTCCTGAGAAACCTGGGCCTGTCCGGAAGCCTGCTAACCACATTGTTCAAATAATGAAACAGGAACTTCCTTTTTGTACTGTGTTTTGAATCGATGAAGTAGATACCATAAAATACAAAGGTACAACATTATGTTGCCAGATTGGGCAATTAATGGTAGAAGGAACAGCGCGTTTGACTTGAAAAGGTACATGCGCAGTGAAAACTATCAAAAGCCATTTTGGACAAAGACATCAGAAACGCATGCAAAAATTCCCTTTCCTGGTCTCTTGAAGCGTGCACAGTAAGAAATGACACCTTCTGCCTTAACTTCTTCCTACGTACCACACAAAACTGTACCTCAGACCGGCACAAGTCCATTGCAGCTCGCATACTCGGCAGCGCAGCACTTCCTTGTTTAACTCGGCTCGTTTGTCAGGTTGCAGCACTATCTTCAGCGTCCCTGACCATGTGGTACGGTGGTGAGACTACTTTGCTAAAAATTTTATTCAACCAGCCACAGCAATTACTTTTATTTTTCCTTTCCTGAGTATTTTTAAAATTACATGGCAATCTGTCCTAAAGACTCATTATCCCCAAGTTAATTAAGACAGCCTGGAACTAAGCAGATTGAGCTATATCTGATGTCTTTAAAAACTAACAGTTCCTGAGCCTTCCCTAGTTTCAAAGAACAATTCTCTTCGAGACCATTTCATTTTAAAACTTACCAACTTTTGGCGCAGACAGGAGACACACAACTCCTAGTTATTGCTGAGGAATGGCTTATGTCAAGCCAGTCCTTCCTTTTTCACGCTTTCCCCCTGCTCCCGTAGTACCCTATCACAGAAACTCACTATTCATACAGGAGGAATGCTAGTAGAGAGGTGAGTAAGCGCCATATTTATAAGTTATTGCAGAGCAGATGTCTGCTAATAAGCTATATGCCTTATTGTATGATTTTGTTTTCAAAACCAACAATTCACTTAAAGTAACTGTTTTTATCACAGATAAAGATAGTAAGAGTAATAAAATAATAATTTTAAAAAATTTAATAGCAAACACACCTACACTGCTGAAGTTTCACCAAAGCATCTGAATTGCATCATCTTCTCTCGTGCTATCAATTGCTATAGCTGAGGACAGTTACTGAGACTTGGAGCCCATACAGCTCACAAGTCCCTTTCTTCCCTTAGTGTGTACCAAGTTTCTGGAAACAAGATATCCTTCTTCACTCTCCATGTGCTACCTGCCAAATTGGAATACAGGTGTGTAAGGAAGGTATAGAGTTGCCAAGAGACAAGTTCTAAAAGCATGTATCTATAGTCTGTATCTTTATTTCAACATTATGTTAAAGGACCTGACATTAACCATCTAATTAAGGTCATTTTTCTATTATGCTGCAGGATTTCAGGGAGTGGTGAAAATCAAAAGCCAGGTCAAAAGATACCCACGACTGTCCAGACAAAAAGCTTCTGACAGTTCAATCAATCCCGGTTCCAAACAGTTAATGAGAAGACTCTTGATCACATTCTCTGGACAGGAAAAGGGCAGAACCAGACCCCCCCCCCCCCCCCCCCAAAGCCCTGAGCATGCTTCGGCCATTATTCACTTATGCTGCCCCTCCTGAAACTGTTCTTTCCAGTCACGTCTCTCCCACAAAATGACACCGCAAGACTGGGAAGAAGGAAGCGGGCTCAGGTACCAAGTGGCCAAACAAATGGGAGTTCCCATTCTAAAGCTTCAGCACTTACCTCTGAATGACTGTGAGGCAGGTGAGCACCTACAATACCTGAGCTCATTACCACAAGCAAAGAAGAAAAAGCATAGCAGGAAAGAAGGCAAGGATTGAATTAGCTTTTTTTTTTCTTTTATAGTCCATCAATAGCTGTCTTCTAATAAGCATTTCACAGCCCACTAAAAGACTTCCTTAAAAAATAATAAATTCCCATTGTAATTAAATACATTCAAGTTGTTTCTCACTGTATTACTCGGACTTGTGTATTTCTACATGTAAGTATACGTATTACATACATACTTTTCTGCAACAAGCCAGTTAGCCTCCCTAGTCAGTTTGTCAGAAAGGACAGTTCTGAGTGTAGATTTTGTACAAAAAGCATCACTTTCCCTAACCAAGGAGCTCTGCATTGTCATCTTGATCAATTCTTAGTTCTACCTTATATTCTTCCCCCTTTTAGGCTCACCTTTTCCTCCTGCTACCACTACAAATGTATTTTAATATCCTACAGCCAGAAAGCCTTTCCAATTTTTCATTATTTCCCTTTCCCTGAATTGCCAACCATTGTTGATAATCTCTAGGATTTTACTATCTTCCTGCCTTCCAATCTCTGCTATCATGCAACCAATTTGTGAAGTTATAAATACCAAGTTAGAGCAAGCAGGTGAAAAACACAAAGTAGGCAACCTTAGTCATGTTCATGAATGAGAGAAACTGGTACGTAGCAAAGCAGTTAACTGTCATTGTGGATGATGACACGAGTGAATGCAGTAACAGCAACAGGTTTGTGAGTATTCATTAGGGAATGGCAGAGCACAAATGAAGTACTTTGAAATGGTGCTTACAGAAGAACAAACTTTCTTTAGAGCAAGATAGAACTATTAATAAGCTTCTTGCTATAAAGCAGTTTTTGAAGCAAATGAGCTTATTGGAGAAAGACTGCAGACATCAAGATTACAAGTTAAAAGCTCCCACACTGGACATTAAGTAAACAAGACGACCAGGAAACCAAAACCACATGGAAGTCAGCCAATGCCAAACACGGAATAGCTAATAATGGGAAGAGAACAGAATATTGTCAAATTCAGAAGCTGGAAACATAAATTAGAACAAATGAAAAAAATACATAGTGGTGAAGTAATATCAGTGAACAGATTAGGAGAAAGATGATATGAAAAGAGCCATATGAGCTACAGCTGTATTTGAAAAACTAGTATCTGCAAGGCAAAATATTTTGGTATCAATGGAAACGAGAACAACTGTTGATGTTATGGTATATGGATCTCAATGCTAGAATATGAAAAAACCTGATTAAAAAAATAGCAGAGATGAGATATCTGAGAGGAACATTAAGGGATTCAAAAAAGCAAAACAGATAAAAACATCATGACAATACAAAAATCTTCTGTTTCATTGTTGCTGAACGGTAAGAGAAAGAGACTAGCAAAAGCATTGAATTCTGAGCTTATTCTCAGACTGGGCACAGCTTCTACTTGTGCTCGTCTTTTGCTTTTCTTTCTATTGCCCTGCACTATCTTTTCTAGAAGATGGTCATTTCCCTTTCAACTTTCTTCAGAGAGACTCCAAAGGAATCTCTTCTCCCCTTTCTCTACTTTATACCTCACCTATAGATGATCCAATTTACAAAAGAAGAAATCAACTTTTCTACAAACTTTAGGTTGACAACTCGGATTTTTTTCCTCACGCATCACTGTTTTTCTGACCAAGCTAGGGTCTCAATAGATCTGACACCTCCACATGGGTGTTTAGCCATCAGCTTAAGTTCAGCATCGACCAAACACAACACACCATCCTAAACCCTTCTCTCCATTTCTAGAAGATATCATTTTCTGCCATCAAACCCTTAACTGCAGTGTTACTTTTCATTCAGGCAGATGTGAGGGAACTAGATGTGACACAATTTAAAGCCTGAAAATGTTACCTGCATAGCATTTGCAAGATTCCTCCTCTTCCCTCTGTGCACAGAACTGATGCTCCTGTCCAGTTCATCCTTATCACTGTGTTCTGACTATTGCTCTGTCTCCAGCCTTGGCATGTTCCATCTCAATTCACCGTTTTCCTTTTAAAATATAACACTAAAGAACACTTTAGTAGGATGTTCCAAAGACATGACCATTTTTCTGTTTATCCACTTATCTTTCCCTCCACTCCCTAGACAAACTGCTTGTCTTCCCCTTCAAGGCCTTCTTTGGTTTATTTCTGTCTTCATGTTAAATCAAAATATTGACTTTCATTTCACATATCACTCTCGGATTTTTCAGAATTCCTTTGTAATCTCACTCAAAATGCCTGTTATGCATAGAAAAGCATAGATTTTATTCAAAATTCCTCTTGAAGTTTTTGTTGAGAACAGCAATTTGACAACTGGTGTGCTATGACAATTATTTCACAATTCTGACCAGTAAATATGCCATTATTTCTTTGCTGTCTTGTTCACGTGATGCCTACATTTTTAGAATGGCCTCAAGAGAGACTTCATCTACCTAAATACTACTGTAATACAAATAATATACAATGGAAAAATATTAAATCTGATACACATAGAAATGGTTCTAAATCAGTGACCACAACAAAGTTGAATTACATATATTTACATACATGCATACATACAATGATCAAGTCATACCAAAATGAAATTGTTATGTACAGCAACATTTGTATTTTTCCTTTAGACACTCCATTACTACATACAATGAAATTCACATAGAATGAGAGAAAGGCATTTGTAGGTGTGCTTTAATTACTACTCGAGCTGTATCTTCAGCAGCACTATTGCAGCATTTTCCAGAACATGACACCTTGTAACAAAGCATCCCTCAAGCATAGCTGGAACACTAGGTTAGTGTTTATGTGCAGCGCAAGTGTCTCCAGGACAGTAACAGGAAAGCTAGAGATAGAGAAACAGTGGATGGGAGGATGCCACCAAGTATGTACTTCACAAGAATACAGAATCAAAACTCATTCTTCTCTCTCAAAAAATACACACATTTAATGTTGGTCTTTTAATTCTAAGAAAAAAGCAATTCCAAAAATACAAACTGAACATCAGAGTCAAGTCAGCCACCATAATAAAATGAAACAATGACATTCACAATAGTTAAGTCTATGGACAGCTTAAGTTTGGCAAATATTTTCTCTGTCCCCTCCCCCCCCTTCCCCCCTAAGTCCCCAAGTACATTCCAATATTTATCTTTAAGTGAAGCGTTACGAAAAATACTGCTGGTGTTCAGTTAGAATTAAAGGACTTGGATAAAGTGAAACAATAAAGACAGATACAGATGGTGTGAGTAAGGTTACAAAGGCTTTACATTTTGCATTATCCCAAGATATAAACATTCAAAAATTAACATGAAGTTGCTGTGTTATCAAAATATTGCAGCTATAGGCAAGGCAACATTAAATTAATAGCTGAGGGTATGAGAAAAAACCACACATTTTAGTGAAGGTAAACAGAAGTGGCAGTTTTTAATTAGCATTTTTTATAAAGCTAATATTACCCAGCCAGCCATAAACCAAGCACAAGATAAAAAGCTTTCTCTGCTTCCTTTGGCTATAAGGTGACAGAAGAAAAAAATTAAAAAAAAAAAAAATCACCTTTTCAAGATGTTCAAGATGAGCAGAAAAAGTCAAATAATCAAGTAATGGAATAAGTAAGTACTAACCCAGGCAGTACACTTTAAACCACTCTGTCATTTGTAAATGTTACATAATTTTATTTTGGTGGTAAACTGTAAGCATGTAAGAAAACTAACCTTATGCAGTACAGTGAATAACCACCAAAGTAAAAATATTCTTCTGTTTACTCTTTGGCTAAAACCCCCTCAAAAGTAGCAGACAAAGAAAAAACATCTAATACTGGCAAGAGACTGACTTTTTTTTTCCCTAAAAACAAGTAAAATAAACTTATCAATTTAAAACTTGGTACATTTTATAAAAACAAAAAGAGGTAATGTTGTAATAAAATCAGTAATGTTACTTCAAATGGCAACAAACTGTTTGTTGACCCTGTGCAATAATACACTTTGTTCATACTACATTTATCAAAATATGACTGTTTCTACAGATATGAGGAATCTTGTGTGACTCCTGTCAACTTAGTTTATAACTGGGACACAAAATTTACAATCAGTGTGCCACAATAACTTTCAAATTGTTATTTCTAGTAGAGTTAATTTCAAAACGTTCAGATCCTGCATTATTTTTTAACAGTTAATGCACATGGAAAATAATGGAATATATTACCTAGAGCACATGAACATCAATGACTGCACCCATTGCCAGAACACGCTGCACTGGTTTGACTCTTCCTTAGTACATAGAAAGCAACAGCACCCAATAAGCCTGAGAAGAAATGCTGCTGTGTAAATACTGGCAACTATTCCTGAAAAAAGTATTATGGGATGTATTCTCAGAAGCTGCCCGATCCCATAATTTGTATTGCATAGGTCACAATCACACATATATATACACGCACAAGTATGTGTGTGCGTATATACATATGTATATACGCACACACATGCGCACACGCACACACACAAAGAATATATTAAGAAGACAATGAAGTCTGGTCACAGAGCAATTTACAGGCTCAATATATTTTTTCTTTTTTTTTTTTTTTTTTACACTTTGTTTGAAAGAAAACTTCAGTATTTTACAGTCTTCAGTAGGCATTATATACACTGCACTTATGAAATCTAGAAAGTATTGAAATAGAAATACATTTCTGCAAACATTTGGGTAAGAAAACAAACCAAAATTTTTCAAAGATTTGTGCTATCTACATAATATTTTCTCTAAATCACAATAACTGTATCCATGGAATGTTCTCTAGAAAATGTCTTTTTTTTTTTTTTAAAACACCATGCACATTTTTAAGCAATTGTAACCCAAAATATCCCAACCTAAAACAATCTAACAATGTTCAGATTAAAAAATTTAAGTTTCAGATCAGATTTTAAAAAGATAAGTCTTTATCACAAGAGCTGTAATGATAACAATTACATGTTAAGGCTAAACTGGTTTTGTTTTGTTTTTAGAAACACATTTAAAGACACGTTTCTCTCGTGGCTCTGCATTATGAACTGTACTTACAGATGACAGTGCAGTGAACATAATGTTCAGTCCTACAGTCAGGATGCAGTCGCTCCTTCCCACTCCACAAGATACTGCACCTTTCCATCAAGTGTCACCCGACGAGCCAAAACACGGTATTTTTCCCCACAAGCTATTCTACCTGCTGCACCAAAATAACTAGTAATCGAGTTCTTTAGATGATTGAGCTGTAACTCCTGATCTGCTAAGTTGTTAAGTATCTCTGTATTGAGTTCATCATACTGGTAATCTTCCTTGCTCTCATCATCTTTTACAATTTCTGAATTTTGAGTCTGGAGTGCTTTTCGTGGAAAGCGACCTCTTCTTCTCAAATGTGGTATTGCAGCAGGCCAAGTTCTTCCTGTACGAGTCCTTTTTCTCGAGTCAGATAAACTATTAAAAAAACCAAACAAACAGCATTAACTCCAAGGAACTTGTTCAAAATGTATGCTTTATCATCGGTTATTTCCATGCAACTCATATCATAACTTCTTTGCTCTATTTTTCATTGATAAAAACACTTGTTGCCTATAGATAGATGACTATAAATATGGCACTTGCAAAATAAAGATTTCTTACATAAGGAGAATTGTACTAATTTAACAAAATGTCAGAAAGGTTAGCTAAATGATATTAACTTATGCCTAGGTATGTTAAGAGCACTATTTTGATACAGCTTAATCCCATTCTTAAGCAAATAAAAACTGTCTTCAGAGAAGTCTGCACCAAATGTACTTAAATTTGCAAATTAAAAATACAGCTTTATCACACAGGTAGGCCTCAATTACAAAAGCTATACTATAAAAGAGTTTGAGATTTGATGTTAGTTAGGACTGTAAATGAGAAATGAATTTATGCATAGTTTTTTTCAAGCTGAATTTATCTCAATAAATTAAAACTCTGAAATATGAAAGAAGATACTGCAAAATCTATTCTACATCACTACTTTCTATAGAACACACGACTTTTCTAAAGATTTATTGTATGTGGCCAGAAAAATATGTATATCCAAAACTCTCAGATTTGTATCTGTTAATGAAAAAAGAAGGTTTGACATTATCCAAGAATAAACCATCATCCAAATATTAAGTATCCAAGATATAAATCCTTATGTAAAAACCTACATCTATAATTTGCACATATTAAAACACGTTTGGTAAAGTCCTAAATTAAATGGTATGTGAACTTTGATGTTCAAGACTCCTATGTAACAAACTGAGGGAAAAAAGCACATCTTTTTAACATTAAAAAAAGAATGGGATAAAGGGCAGAAATACAAAACAGTGACTTAAGTCCTTAGGCAACAATTTCAGAAGTCTGTAAGTTAAACATGAGTTTCTGAAGACAGACTATTTGTAGCAGTAATGCACACAAAAATGACTCATGAAAGCACTTGATAGCATGAACCAGAAAGAGAAGAGACAAAATAAGTACCTCAATAAAAGACAAATTTATGTTTGCTGAACTTGAGAGGGGGAAAAGTTCAAGTAACAATTTATTTGCAGAAAAGTTGATTGTAGTTAATAATTTATTTATGAAGACTGTGCCAAAAATTTTTCATGCTCTATTGACTGTAGAAAATCACAGCATACTTACTATTCTTTAACATGAATACACAAACCTACAAAAACAAAAGCTGCTAAAATTAATTCAGGGTACACATCAGGTCTTTTGTGGCCTTTATTAGAAAACTAAGCTCAGGAAGTGTTTATGCAGTTTTATTCTTTTCAGTAAATGTAATTTAACTACGTATTTACATCAACAAAGAGTAGTTAGTGAGCACAAAAAACCCCTCACCTTGCGTGTTGTAAGCAGAATCAATAAAGACTAGTTTTCTTCTGCCCTATTTCTTTAGATTTCCCCATGCAATTTATAGTTCTACTCTGAGTCGCAGTTGCTCATTACTCCAAATCCCAGTGAATTACACATCCTCAGTGTTATACCCCTTTGCAATATCCTCAGTTCTTCTCTATTTATTCTCCCACCAATTCTGCAATACCCTTACCTCCATTTCACATCTACTATGGCTGCCTCACAACTTAAGTCAACCTCCTACCTTATCTTCTACCTTTGTGTTGCCAAAGCTTCAACTAAAAAAGAACCACAACAAAACAGCACTGGCAATGACTAGGCCACAGACGATTAGAAAATTGTCTGCCTTTCTGTAAGTGTGGGTTGCTGGTTTGGGTCTCTCTCATCCAAGCATCTATCTTCATTAATCTTGTTAGACTGTAATTTCTTTGGAACTACCTGAATCAGATTTCATGGAAGTTAGCCAAAAGGTTCAGAACTGACTGGAAGTACAACAGAACCTCAGGTTTTAAGAAACCAGACTTAGAACACTAGACGTCATGCTTTGGCAAGATATCTCTTGTAGGATCCTTGCAACTTCTGTTTATTAAGGGTGAAGTATTGCTGAACCAATTGTTTCCCATCCCTCCTTTCAGAAAATTTTATTAAAATTAATATATTGCAAATCTTAATCTTTATACCAGATAGAGTAATTGAATAATTACCTATAATGTCTGGAAATGCTAGATGAGGTAGTTTCTTTCATACTGGCAGCACCTGTGGATTCCACATCTGAGGTATTGGATGAATGTGCAGTTCCATCAGATTTCCTGATGTGCAAGATAACAGGGTTGCCATGTAATGAAAATAATCTTGTATTAAAAACTGAGCTAACATTTCAGAAGCAGATAAATGACACGGTATTACAGTATTTTACAGGGATTTTTTTTAAGATTTCTTTTTTTTAATTTACCCAACAGTGCAGGGTAATTCCAAGGCTGGGTTCTCTATCACTGGAACTGGTTCATTATCCTAAGGAAGAAGGGGAAAAAAAAAAAATTACTTCAAATTAAGTTTTAATTGCTGTATCAATTTTGTTTGAGGGTGAATGGGGGAACATCATGATTCAGATTAACTGGTTATGTTTTTCTTCAAAAGTGATAATCCAGTTAGAGGGAAAAGGAGGTGGGGGGGAAATATCCAAAACCTTACCAGAGGAGACGACTCTGGAGTTTTGTGAATCATTTTTCTTGTATAGGGACCAGGTGGACGACCTACTGATTTTTTTTTCCCCTTTCTTTCTATACCATTACTTAATTCCCTAGAAGAAAATTTATATTTTGTTCTGTATTATTGAAGATAATTTTCATTGAATACATGTTTTCCTTTGGCAATGAATATACGATTAGATGTCATTGCTAAAACATTGCGCTAAATGAGGTTATTCTGGTAAATCAAAATTGTCAGGTAAAGCTATATATTTTTGCCTCTAGCATAGCAAACAGATAGAAGATCTTTCTAGTGACATTACTGATTCCCTAACATTGAAGAGGAATGAACAAGTGTTAAATGTTGTTTATTCATATCATCACACTTGGTAAAACATGGCACATTTACTAATACAAGTTACAACTTCACGTCATACTTCCTATTTAGAATTCTAGTTAGATTATTGCATAAGAGCACCAAAAAGGCAAGAGATTTTGTTTCCCAAATGGTAGCAAAGTTGGAATATTTTCTATTGTTCTTACTGCTAAATTTGATGGGTTTTTTTTTTTTGAAGGATCCTAAATAGAAAGCTAATTAAATTCATTCAAAGACCTTGTTCTCACAAATAGTCCACCTTTACAGTTATTTAAAAAAAATACATTATACAATGAAAAGGCCTGTTTTGTAGGCACCAAAAATATACCTAAAGTAGCCCTGATTTACCACAACATTGCTAGAATGACTGGGTTACTTTACCTCACATCAGGGATTGGTTTAGATGACTTTCTGCCTTTAATTTTGAACTCATGCGAAGTTCCTTCTGGTTCTTTCTCAGCCTTTAAAGCAGCATTTGGTGGCACAGGAGGAACACGAATTCTCAAGCCAAACAAATGCTTCTTTTTCTTTATTTCTTTTCCAGACATAAACCTAGATGATTTTAAATTAATTGTTAAAATTCTGACCCCAGGGAAAGCAACTTTTAAAATCACAGTGTACATGCAAAACAAAACTATGCAAATCAGAATATTCATTCTAATGCTATTTTATTCCCTTCTTTCTCCTAACACAATCCTCACTCTCAAATACAGAATGTAAAGTGGATAGAGGATGAAAGTTAAAACAATTTTTTTCTCATGATCTGGGTTCCACACAAATAGTTATGCAATGTTATAGTTTGAGATAGAAACGGTATTTAAAATTTAAGTGTTATTTCCAGCCAAAGTGATTATCAGATAGTCTTCAGTCTCCTTTGCTCAGTCTGTAATCTACATCAGATTAAATAGGCAAACAACATTTAAAACAAAAAGTATCAGTAACTTACATGGTCTTGTAATCATTTAATGCCTCCAGTACATGCTCATATCTTTCAGATTTTGGTGTATCTGCCAGCTGTGAAGTATTAAGAAATCATTTAACTTGTTGAATTCTTTAGTAATAGAAAGATTCCAGTTACTTTGAGCTACTGTAACTACAGATTTAGATGTGAAGTACATTTATGAAGTATTAGGTGTGGAAACTACCTAACCCCAAAGGATATTAATCATTATCCCATATATTCTGTGATTTACATCCACAGAATTCATGCCAGGATCAAGCCCAGGCCAAAGAATTTGAGTTTCACTTGTAAGAAGTGCAAGAAAAATATCTCAAAGAATTTTACTATACTCAACATAATAGTAGCTTGCCCTCCCAAGACTGCTAACAAGAATTCTTCTGTGGCATTATGTACTCCCAAATTAATTGAGATTGCAAGCAGAAGGTAATTATATTGACACAAGAACTTAGTTATTTTATTGGTGATCATTTTAACCAAAATCCTGCCACAGGACCTAATTCCCATTTTTGCCAACATTACTCAACATGATATAAAAAAAAAGGAAGAGGCCCAGAAAAGTTATTAGAGCTTTAAAATAAAAAAAAAAGTAAATCCATTTTCATGCCCCATTTGCTAAGACCCAGTCTAACCACCCTTCTTGCACCAAAGCCTGAAGTAGCTAGTCCCTATCAAGCTACCAAAACATGGAATCTTCTCTCTGAAAAATTGCACTTATGAATTAGAGACATAAAGCAGAATAAGTATGGCGGTGACTATGAAGAAGTGGACACAACATTTATGTAATAGAATTTAAAATAAGATTATTTTTATATTTAGACAGCTATTTTTAAATTCCAGTTGCCATGCCAAAATGTTCCAGAACGTATATCCAATTGTCTCTGCAGTAAATTTATCTTTACAGAGTTGACAGTTTATAAGTTTCACTATTAGTATGAATACTACAGAGCAGACTGTACAACATTTGCAGCTCAAAAAAACCCCAAACCACCTTCAAATACTTTCTAAAGAATACAATTCTGACTAAACAGGATGGATAGAAATGCTCAAAGGATTAAATGTGCTAACAGCTAAATAAATGAGTAAATATACTCAAAACCCAACCTTTTAATACAATTTTGGGCAAGATTCATAGTCAGTCTACCTGCCTACCAAAGTTAAAGGACATATTCAACCAATTTTAGCCAAAGAAAGTCACAACTGTTTTTATACATCTTTACCATATGCATTCAGTACAATCCATTGCTATCCAGAGGTCTTGCAACTCCGCAGCACTTAACTATAGAAAACTGCCATATATTTATTGCATCCTAAATAATAACATGCTAACAATTACTGGCTTAGGAGGTCTGATAATTCCACCATTTACTCCTATCGCACCTATGGCTAAAAAAACCTTTTCCTCTTATTCAATTATGAGCAGCTAGAAAAAGTAAACCAAAGTGTCATTTTTAACAGCTAAGAATATTACAAAAATCATAAAATCATTATATTGTACATGTTATTCTTTCTGTAACTAATTTCTGTTTAATAAAGAAACCAGACTAACTAAAGTAATAAAATACATTTGCCTCATTTTTCAAGACACAATTTTTCCCAACTTAGCGAGAGACATTTAGAACCTTTTCAGAATAAAGTCTTGAAAATTTCCTCAACATAGCTTTTATGCATTTATTCAAAATCTACCCCTTCAAAAATGTAGTCTTCAGACTTAAAAGAAGTAGTTTCCTTGAAGGTGTAGAAATATTGATTAAGGAATTGAAAGTACCACTTAAAGAGGTTTTGGATCTCCCCTCTCCTTCCTCCCCCTTAGTTATGCGTTTTTCACATAGATTGAGCATGGATGGATTGAAAGCGGAAAGGAGGAAGAGCACAATAAGGACTGTAGCCTTTCAACTTCTTCAAAATGGCATGTGTGCTCCAAGTCAATGGCAGCTAGATAGCTCCACTCTCCTCATCCACACCACAGCCGCTCTGACCGGCCATTCTGATATGAAATTATGTTAAATCTAAAGAAAATTATATTATGTGAAGTAAACAAACATTAATTTCTTTTACATTTCCCTCAATACTAAGAAAAACAAAAGTAAAAATTAAACACCATTTACGTATTTGTTAAACTGCAGTAAGACAGCCAGAACATTTCATTCTATTGAAAAGATGGTGTGAGAATCACCATATTTGTGCAGCTTTTTTTTTTTTTACTTAAAGCTTAAGACTTGATATGACAGAATCATTGACTTGATATGACTTAGCTAAGAGATGCCATACATCCCAAAGTAAACAAGATGTCTATTCATAATAACACTAATCATCATTTTTAGTAATGCTGGAGTGTTTGCTTGTCTTTCTATTGACACTCATAGTCTAAACATACGTACGTTAAACTATTTTCCATTATTTATGGAAAGTAGTTACTCATTTAAACCAAGAACATACATTTGATTCTCAAATTATGTCTGCTAGTAAAAATGGATTAAGATGTATGAATTTACTGAAAAGAAGTATAAAAGTAGGATGTGCTCATGGTAAGAAAGTTTCAAACCAGTTATATGCCACCTGTACTAAAAAGCTTCAAAACCCTAAACAATTCTCATGCACGAAAGAAGCGCATACTCTACTAGCAGTATGCCAATTTGAATTTAGACATAAGTTTTGCATCCAACCTTACATGCAGAAACAAATATCTACACTGTTCCTCTCAGTTAAATATGAAGTCAGCCTGCTTGGAGAAATGGATTTCTTTTAACAGCTGGAAAAACAACTAGTATAGTAGTGAACTAAAACCAAGATGCCTTGACAAGTAGCAGAATCAGACTGGAAAAGGATCAAAACAATCTTTGGACCTGGACACAAACTGATCACCCCCAAGTTTAGAAGAGGGAGGAAAGAGGAAATGTTTGTGTACAATAATTCGTTATGTGTTACACCTTAGAGACTTTGAAGATGTCTTCATATGCAATACACTCTGTATTCAGTTCTACATTTAGATTTTCTCGTCTGTGCACATGAAAATATCAAAGAACTATGAAGCAATTATAAAATGAAAGAAAAGCAATATACATATATGCAACAGAATAAATAGTTGAGTATAAATAAAGTTGCCATGCAAATAATAAAATAATAGTTACATGGACCACTTGAGAAATTTTACAGCTCAGAAAAACATTATACCACTTTAAAAGTATTCTATTTCTGCAAGGAAATTAAAGATGGTCTCCTCATTATTTGGGATTATCAGATTTTAAGGTAATAAAGAATTTAACACCCAGAAATAAAACAGTTCATAAGTCACTAACTTTCAGGACATATGCATGCACTGTGAGGAAAAACAAGAAAGTATACCAATTACTTACCTCACCAGGATGCAATCTATCCCAGTTTTCATTAATGTAGGCCATGAGTTCAAGCTCCGAATCAAAGTATTTCTTCTTATGAATAACACTTAGGTTGTAAAGGCATAGATGTGCTATATCTACCCTAGAATTCAGAAATATTTGAATTAAAAAAAAGTCTTTTTCTTCCAATTGCTTTTCTTTGAAATAATTTATGAGAAAAGATATTAGCACGATATAGTTAGAGGAACACATAATACAACTTAAAACACTCGATCCAGAGAACATCATGAAGTCTCCTGTCATTTCTCTTCCTCAAGTGATTCCTTCTGCTTTGAATCTTACTTTCATCTCTGCCTCATCTCATTGTCATGATGTTCTTTTAAACTCCAAAACTGGTCTAAACCATGGGATATTTAACTAAGTCCTATCAATTCTGAATTCATGCAAGTATTTTGGTGAATTAACATTTAACAAGGTAATTTCCACCATATACTTGTTAGCACATATATACACTGAATTGGATGTAACTTCTAATACAGGTTAGTTCAAAGATTTCAAACTACAACTAACCATTAAGTTTCATCAAGGAAACTATTATAAAATGTGTCAAGATGTGTACTCTAGTACTCACTACATTTGGCTTATCTAATGGCAGGATCCTAAACCTGCAAAAAAGACTTTGTTCGGATATCTCAATCTTCACATATACAACAGGTGAGTAGTTGCTTGCTACTTCACTAAACAATCCCAGGAATAAATCCCAAGAGCATACAATTGCAATATATCTCTACATTTAAGAATAAACGTTGAAGGCAAAGTTGTCCCTGTTCATACAGGCAGTAAGAACAACTCGGGAAACAACTCAAGACAGCAAGTGGATTTCCTTTTTTGCAAGGAGAATCAAAATACCAAAAAGAAAAGAAAAGCATGTATTCAACTCACACACACACCCCTTTTTTTTTAATTCATACTTACCATCTCAAGGGTAAACGTTTGAGGTATTCTGGTCCAGAACTGCAAACTGAGCAAATGAACGTATAAAACCTAAAAATATATACATACGTGTATGTACATGTGTCTGGGTGGTGGGTGTCTGTATACACACACACACACTTTCTCAATGTTTTAACACTCTAGTTATGAAAAAATGAAAGTTAAGCAGGCTAGAAACCCAGCCATATGATATTTGAAAGCCCCTTTGCTCTCCAGCTTCCTTTATCAACTTCCACAATCTGTGCTGGTACCTACCGGGCCAGATACAAGGTACTTCTTCAATCTTACCCTGGTACCACTGTTTCATACTCCCTAAGAAAGTCCCTCAACCTATGACTGTATCAGTGAAGATGCTCTGTAATGTCCCCACTCCGTTTGCTCAAATGCAGAAACCTGTGCACCAGTGTAAGCATGCACTTAAAGGACCCATGCATTCCTGGGTCCTAACTCAGTTCCTTCATAGAAACATTCCAGCACAACCAACAGCTAAAAGAAAGTATAATAGATAATGAATGAGATACTCCTTGATTCCCTTCTCCAGCTTTCTCATCTGCTCCAACTGCTCCAAGCACCTCTTAAAAATGAAAGTGCAGACCAGCGCTCTTTTTCATTTCCTTTTGTCCCGACTCACCACACATGAATGGAGGATGTACAGAGTTCCCCTCAGTCTAACTATCCTTCCAGCTTTCTTCAGTTCCCTATACTGTTAGTACAGGGAACTACTACTGCACACACATACCCTGGCAACCTACGTTGAAGCATGGTGCCTGTTGCATACAAGAGATTAGTCACCTACACTGTGAACTTGAAAGCCCTTATCTAACTTAGAGGCCCACTAAAGTGGTCTGCTTTAAAGCTTCCAATCTCCCAGTAGCCAGGACCTATAGCATAATGGACTTCCACACAAAGTGAAGTCAGTAACAGTCTGAATTTAACTATCCATTGGTTACCTCTCCACCACCCCACCATCCTTCATTGAATTGAGATTAAGAACTGCATTTTCCTGGCACCTGATCACATGCTTTATTTTGTATAGTCTTCTACACAAAACTCACAACAGTATTTTCCCAAAATGGGGTATTACAGATGCTTTAATAAAAGCTCACATGTGAGATTCCCTCCACATTTTAAATAAAGACAACCATAAAGTACAGCTTAAGTTTCTTACCTGTCACCAAAAAGCATTGGCTTTTGGAGGCACTGCACGCAAGCCTCATGAAACCACTGCTTACATTTGCAGCACTGCAACATCTTTAGATACCAGCTTCACCAACAGAAAGAAAAACAAGATGTTAAAGAAGTTACTGAAAATTGTTTTTCATTACGTCTAAATTAAATAGCAAGGGATCTTCTGACCCAAACTGATTTTCACAGTTTTTAAAACAAACAGTCATCTGTAGGGATATTTCAGTAACACTGAGTTGCATAACGAATCTTTACTAGAAAAGAGTGACTAAGAATAATAAAAGATAGTCTAGTAAAAGGATGAATGAAGTTATTAAATGAAGAAAATAAAAATTTAATTTCCTCTGACAACCACCTTTTAATTCTCAACAGCAAGAATTCAGTAACTCCATATAAGCTCCTTCTCACATACCAGATTAGCTTCCTTGTTATTTTCCAAAGCACAGCACAGCCGCATTAAGTCACAAACATTTGTTCTGAGGATTCAACTACCTGAATCCTCAAAATGAACCTCATAGTTTACACTTCCCCACCCGCCTTTTTCCGCTTATCCCTTGAGAAAAGGAACCATGCAAAATTGAAGGCAATGTTTATCCAACTCTGCAAAGTTCTCAAACCAGAGCTCTGTCCTGTGAGTATAAACTCAAAAGCTTCGCTTCTTTGTGGAACTCTTGATTTGCCTTGACTTCAAGTCTTCAGTGCTATTTTATTCATTCATTCATCCATGCAGTCACCAGAGTATTTATCTCTACCTGCTTAAGAAGTCCTGTTCTTTCCTTTTTTGTAAGAAAGGACCAGCAGAGGACTCTAATGCCATAAGAGGAAAAAAAGTCTTTCCACCACCAATAACTGCAATCCAGGGTATGATGTTATGGTAGAATCAGACAGCTGTCTATTCCAACAAAATTTAATAAACTAATCTCTAGATATATTTATATTTGTGACTAATGACAGCTGAGTTAACATCAGAAAAACACTGCCTAGAATTGCCAGAAGATCAAACAACTCCATCCAATCTCAACACATTAACAGTAGCAATGCAAAATAATACATTCTTGCTTGTTGTAGAATGGACTGTTATGTGATGATCACATGACAAAATTAAAACAAAGCAAAAGATCTGATGGGAGAAGGAAAGCCATTAATAATGTATTTCCCACGAGACATTAAAAAACATATAAAATTCAAAATTCCACTTTGCATTGAGTTTAATACCTACGCACAACAGAAACTAACAAGTTCACAAGTAAAAGTCTACAGGATCAGGGCCAAAGTTTGCAGCTGCATTAGGAAGAAGAGTTCTTATGTATTATTTGTTTACTTACTCTCCAGGTCCTCCACAATAGCAGTAACACTGCTGGACATTGGTTTTATGACCTGCATCCCACTCAAGGTCTGTTGCATTATATGGTAATGTTTGTTTCATGACTTGCAGTGCTTTGGCATTTGGTCCTTTCTTAAGCGCACCACCCCTCTGGGCCAAAACAAATACATTAGTTTACAAAAACAGTAATGCATTTCTGAAACTTTCAAATCCTTTAACTTGAAAGTTATGAATATTTCTCTATAATCAAGTAGAATACTTTCACCTGTATTTATGTTTTAATACTAGCATATTTGTTTAAAAATAAATTGAAAGCCAAATGTCATCTATTTCAAAAATCAATTCCCAACATATAAAACTTCCATTCAGATCAAAGTTAACAAGAAATCACTGAAAAAAGAAAATGCTATTTATTTTTTTGTTTCAACTTCAAAAACAAAGTATGCATGCAATATGGGATGTATTAAGAAATGTTTTTCTGGAAACATACCTTTGTTGTTGTTGCAAAAACACACTGTCGACAGAGCCATTTATCATCTGAATCAATCACGCTTGAATCAATATTTGGTGTGTGACACAGCTGATGATAACCTGTATAAAAAATGATCAACCAAAGCGTTATTAAAATGGCAAAAGAAGCTTACACAGAATTAACTATATATAATTTTAATGCAGCTATAAGGCATTATCCATCATTAAGTGCCAAAAATCTGATCAAAAAGACTGGTACCACATTCGAAAGTCTTAAATTTTCTTAGTGGAAAAAATAAACTTTACTTACAGAACAGGGGTTAGTCACTTTAAGATGGATTATCATTATTCACTGAGCTCTTAATAGCCACTAAGGGCTATAAAATCTAAGATCAGCTGAGCAGTCAGTCATAGCCAGGCAAACATTCTCCTTCATAAAACAAATCAAAATGTCTTTTAAAGTGCAGTAAATAGAAAAAATCTTGTTACCTTGCCCACATTTATCACATATAACCATTTCATTCGGTGCTTCTGAATACTCTTCCTGACATATTGTACAGACCATTTCCCCACTTTCAGTGGCTCCTAGACAAAGATGAAAGTGTGATTTTTTTTTTTTTTTTCAGATTACATCTGCAGTTGGAATGGTTACCACGCACATGGCTTTTTTCATAATTTCAGTTACAGATCCATGCATTGTAGAAACATACTGTTACAGAGCCTAACTTCCTAACAAAAATAAAGTCAGACATTTTGTACAGACTGTACGTGTTACAAATATTTATATCACTTATCATAGGCTATTGGATATTTATAGACTATATATTGCCTATTTACTGTGCAGTCCATGGTTCCTTAATATCAACAATAAAAATTAAATAACTGAATAAAGAATGTAAGTGCAGGCTGAGAAATATGTATAAACAAATCCTATCTGGACAACTGATAGATACGTTTTGTATTTACAGTAGTTTGTACTTCTTTTCATGTAAATACATGCACAATTTGGTGCATATCTTTTTGACAGATCTGCCCAAGGTGCTTTAATATTAAACTCCAACACTCTTCTGAAATATGTTATTACTTCTTATAGATATCTGCAAGCATACAAAAGCACAGAGTAACAGTAGAAGAAAGAAAAAAGCTAGTTTGCAAACTGGAAGCAAAACTACATCTTGCTCCAATTATACCACGTCAACGCAAAAATCTGAACTAAAGTACAAGTTACTTAATCTACATGTTATCACACATGCACTAAAGTTTAATAGTTATGATAAATGAATCAAAGATCATAAACTAGTACTATACAGAAGCACAACAGCAGTATTTTAAAAGCTTCTCAGAAATAAAGCAGTTGATTTTTTTTGCTATTATGAATACAAAGCTTCTCCTATTAGCAGATAAAGTGTTTAGTTTAAACACCAAGAATCAGCAAGCGCCAGACCAGATTTCCATTGCCTTTATACGATGAGGAAATTGTAAGTGATTTTCGGAAGAAATTGTCACTGAAATTGTCATCTGTGCTTCGTTAGCGTTACATTATCAAGATACTAGTTACTCCCCAAATATCTGAAAAATCAAAGCTAATATACAATAGATGTCTCACTTGATAATTGCACATTTCTTTATATCACATGAATACTCCAAAATCTGTAATGGTTTCTTATGTACAACAGTTATGGTGTTACTTTTAACTGTGAAAACTCCATTCAAACCTAGGATTTTCCAGTCTTTGGTTTCTTTCCACGTCATGTTGTTTCAACTGAAAACAATAGGAGGACATAAACTCGGTGTAAATTAGGGCCTGGAGTTTTCTGTTAAGACAGAGTATTATACTCTATCCCCATCCAAATAAACTCAAGTGTGATTATTTTTAGAAGTGTTCTCCCCTCCCTGCACATAGTTATGTGAAAACAAAAAAACAAAACACAAAAGTAACTGCAATGATAAAGAGTTGTTTGAAAAGATTTTTTTTCTTTCTTTTCTTTTTTTTTTTTTTTTAATTTGCCTAATTCATGATCCTGGGTCACATTAAAATATATCACTCTTTAGGATACAAGAATATAATGTAATAATTTATTGTAACAGATATAGTAATCTAAACAAATAAAATACCAGACAATAACTACTTCACTGAAGTTCTTGCCTGTTTGTATGTCCTTCCAGAGAACCCAGGATTTGGAACTGTCTTCAAATATAATGAAGCAGTTCTGTTTCAGTTTGTTTATCTAAAAAACAAAAATACAGTGGAAGCCATGAGTAAAAGGACTAAACAGAAGAATTTATTTGATACTGAGACAGTAATACTGTAATATTTAACCAACATGTGATGCTGTAAGACTCCAGTGAAGTTAAATTGTTTACCTTTTTGATAGTTCCAAGATAAAACAAGCCATCTGACCATCTAGCTAGGACATCCTGACCTTCTTCAAATTTACACAGTGGCTTTTTGGCTTTCTGTCCATCACGTAACGACAGCTTGGTCAGAGATGCTGAGGTCTTATGGCTTCGACGTAGAGGAGACCGCTTATGGACCAGTGAATTACCCACCGCTGTAGAGTCTCTAAAGAAAAGAAAGCAAGAGAAAAGGTGAGCAGAATGAATTTAAAGTAAGAAACCATATACTTTAAATATTAATATGATTCACAGCTAGAACTCACTTAGCTAACTCCAGAACTTCAGGTAACTAAAAACCTGGTCATGTTTTCAGACTTTACACACCTTTAGTAGCAGTGCCTCTGCTACTATAAGAGTCTACAAAATTTGAAAGAGAAGTTTGTATAAAGAAAAGTTTTCTACGAAATCAACTAATGTAAATGAGAATGGGGAGACACAAACTTTCCAGCTCAGAGACTCTTCATAAAATCACCAGAAGCATCAAAGAATGCATCAAAAACATTCAATACAGGATTACTTATGCAAAACGTCAGTCACTCAAGTCACTGACAGTTTTCTAAAATTCTAAGGAAGCTAAAAAGGTCCTAAGCCATTTCTAACTACATTACCTTGGTAGGGAGAGTAACAGTCGACAATTAAACATGGTAATCAGCAGTTAGTTACTCAGAATTTAAAAAAAAAAAAAAAAAGGAAAGAAAAAACCACACACAACAAAAACATAGGGGGAGGAAAAAAGAAAGAAACCAGGTTGAGCACTATGCTAACTCAAGGTCTATACTAACTCAGGTACCTCCAACACAGCATCATGCTTTGCCACTAAGCATAACTATAGAGATTTCCAGCACAGGAAGAATTTCTACATGTTAAGTTTCTAATGTAAAATAAGTTTTCCTCTCTGTTAGAATCAGAGAGGAAAAGAATAAGGAAGGTTGCAAGAACTTTTGTTTTTCCTTTCTTCACACATGAAACTCAAAATTATAAGTTACTTGAATCAATAATCATTTTTTCCTCATACAATATTCCAAATATATATAAATATAGCCTATTTATATATAGAAGTATATGTAAGTGTGAATATGCTTTTATGTCAGACTAGCTATCAAACACTACACTCCAAGTAAAGGAATATAGAAAATTATACAATAGGACCAGATAATGCACAAGGAAGAATCTTCATAAGTAACAGGCAGCATTTGAGACTAAAGAGCAAAGTTTCATCTCGCTCAGGATAGCTTAGGTACATTATCAGCACCAGAAACATTTTAATTAATCACAAAGCACCAACAAAACCAGTAAATGAATCGGTGTCCTATATAGCTTGATGAGAATTACTATTCAGATGTTAGAGAAGTTACTCTAAAGTTTCAAAGAGAAGAGAATCCCTTCTCCCTAAGAAGTTTACTGTTTACACTCAATATGAAAATAAAACTAGAATTATAATGGCTTAAAACATCAAAAATATGCAAAAATGCAAAAGTTAATATTCTGGAGAGCAATCAACATTTTTTTTGTACTAAACAGTTTAAACCAAGAAAGTTAGACAGAAGAAAATTAGACAGCTGTTTTAAGCATATTTATAATCAGTGTAAGTCTAAACAATGACATGACAGTAAGAGCAGCCATAATGGGCCAGACAAGTGTTCCACCTAGCCCAATAACTCTGGCATCCTCATGCACAACTGGGTCACCAGTTTAAGTCCTGCCTGACCCCAAATACAAAACTATTCAGACAGGTGACCAGGGAAGACCAGAGGAACAGACAAAACAGAATAGCACTCCTCTCCCAAATATTCTCTAGGTCTTCTACAGGCTGTGGATCCAAAGATCTCAAGCACTAGTGTCTTTAGTTTTTTCAGTCCTTAATGGAATTTTCTTCTGCAAGTTTTCCTATATGTTTTGTTGACCCTGTAAAGCAGCACTTCTTTTGGCTTGTTTCACAGCTGGCACCTTGTCACTTCATTTGACACCCTTCATCACTGCATCAGAAAATTAAACTGTCATTTTCCATCTTCTCCCTTCACACCCCAGTAACGATGTTTAGACCCACCCAGCCATATTTCCCAGATAAAGAATCCTACCAATTCTGCTGCTTCTCAGGTGAAAGCTGTTTAGAGTCACCACTGCTTTTCCCCAGTTCTACTCTAACCTCTGATAACTGGGACAGGATGCATGCAGCATTTGAAATAAGTTTACAATAACAGGGTAATAGCATGGCAGGCCAGGCCATTTTTTATTCTTTGCTCTTTTCCAACTAATAACATTTGTAGCCTTTCCCCCCACCCCACTGCAATCAGGCATTGAGTTAAAAATTTCAAAGAATGGTTGGAAACTGCAGGTTCTCATTCTAACTGCTCCAGACTATTGTTTCTCTTCCCACTTCTTTTTGCACCAGATTTCATTTGCCACTTCATTATACAGCCACTCAGTAGCTTGAAGTCCTTCTACGCTTTCTACATTATTCTGAATAACCTCATACCCTTAGAATATTTTGTCATTTAAGCTTACCATCTTTTGCACATCACTCCAAGATTTTGCCCCTTATCTTGTACAGTAGCTTAAATTTTTGCAAGGGCCTCTGAAGCAGGGCCCCAACCCTTAACACTTGTTGAAACCACATTCTCCTCTCTCCTTTGTATCTGTACAACCATTTACATACCCAAGTACCAAACAGGCTCAGAAACAAATGTGTCTGAAGTCAGCCAGTCAAGAGAGGAAAAAGAGGTTTTACCTTCATTAGTTCCCCAGACCTTTCTGACTGCTTGCTTTGTGCTAAGTTGGATGTGTGTGCAATGTTCAAAGGCTAGGCAAGGCTTGATCAAAACAGCCTAGAAATAGTTGTGAAACTATGACCTGGTCTCAGCCAATAATTCTTTTCTTGAAAAGGACTCATCATTACAAAGTAAAGTATTTAGGTACTTCAAATTACATCTATGAAGTTGATTTAGCATATTAAACATGTCAATAAGTTGCCATCTGTAGTTCGAAGCACCTAGAGCAATTTCACTAGTGCACCTTGAAACAGTTTAACAAGTGTTTTGACAGGACTGCTCTCTTCTAGAGGTTCAAAGATTTTCTTTCCAGCTTTTTATCTGGTTTGATTTAAGAGACTAGAGAAAGCAGCTAAAAGGCAGGAATGTTGGCTCTTCTTTTCCAGTACTTGAAAAAAGGCGTGAAAGATCTTGTACAGAATAAACAAAAAGACACAATCTATTCATTTATTATACATAATCCAGTACAGATTTCCATTTAAAAAAAAACAACTATTTTTATGAGTTTTATATTAAAAAAATCTTCAAAAGCATGTGACATTCTTTTAAGTACAAAAGTTTGTCCCATAACTCCATTCAAATTATAACAAAAATGTGTTGTGCATCATTTTCTGGCACAAAGCACTTAAATGAGTCTATACATTGACTTACACAACTGCCTAAATTCACAATAGCTACTTCAGACACTGAAGGATCTTGACACACAATAAAGGTCTGAGCCAATAAAGCAGACACTTCTCCATTGTCCACGTTGCTCTCTTTGTGGGAGATAGCACTGCTGAAGTGATGACTAAACAGCTCATGAAGTAGCTCCTGCTGTGGCAGTTTATGGTTTATCTAACACATAGACTGAAAACAGGGTTAGTTATCACAATAGGCTGACACTTGGAGCTAGCTTAACAGTTGCTTTCCACATGGATTAGAAGTTCCTCTTCAGGGAAACATTCCCTCAATGTTTTTGATAGAGATTAAGTGGAAAGAGCTACTGTTTTAACAAGTTGACTTTAATTAGCAAGCCATAAGTTACTTAAAGTAGGTGTCTCTGAAGTGCCTTCTGGAAACACTGCACACAAGAAATTCAGTGCAGATCAGCATAAAAAAACCCTACATGCCTAAAATGTTAGTAACTTTCTTGTCTGTCTTGCCACGGCTCTCTCCACTATAGTGGAGTACCAAAAAGTCACACCAACCATTAAAATAAAGTTTCTGTCAGAAGTTAAGTAAAAACGCAAACTAAGGTTAACTTCTTGCTCACCAATTTTGAAATTAATTTAAAAGGTTCCACATTTACCAGAAACTTGCTTTCAAGTCTTCCCTAAAGTTAGCTCCATAGCACCTTCCTACCATACCATTTAAAGGTTAGTAATTTTGTTGGTAACTGTAAGTAACAATTTCCCCACCATCTTAAAAACTTCTCGTTGCAAAATATCCAACAGATGTCTTGTTTTTCAGAAAAACTTATCCAATATAAAAATCTGCTTTATCTCATTTAACTTGCACAACTAAGCTACACTGCATGTCATACAGCATGTCCAACCTACCTTAGCTTTACATCCTTTACTCAATACTGAATATGTTGTGGCTGTATTCTTATGCAAGCACTGAAAATGCAAAGAAAGTACTTACACACCTATACAGTCTTTCAGAAGTTAGTGGGGGAAGTCAGTAAAATGTGTCTGCATGTTGAAATATGTTTCAAAATAGAAGTGCACTTTCACCATTTCTTGAGTAGTTGATCTCGTGAAGTACTGAAAATGGTCATTGATTTTTCACCTCTGGGTCCAGATCACAACCATAGATATTCTCAAGCAAGACAGGCAGAAGACCTTCTATTCAGCTACTTAATGAATTAGTTTATAATATGCTGTAGCAGCAGGAGACAGCTGTCAATTCTTTGCCAACAGGAACGGCAAACTCCCTCTGAAGGTCTGTTACCTAAAGCAGTCTGATTTGTAAACCATGACAACTCACTATGAATAGCATTGTATTTATCAAAAATCTAAATTAGATTTCTGTTAGTTTTGACTTGTTTGTAACTCTTTCTAACCTCTTTATCAGAGGTTAGAAAATTTCAATGTTCGTTTGGTGCCTCTGACTCCTGTATCTCCACAGCAATCCTACAGAAGGAAAAAGCGGAAAAGTTAGGGAAAAAGATGTGAAGAGGCTGGAGGATTAAAAAGACTGAGCACTCTCCCTCTTGCTTCCAAGCGCCTTTTTCCTCAGCAGCACTGCCAGGTTAAGGTCATTCATACTCCTGTACTACTTCAGTTGTAGCAACTGCTGTGAAACAACTCCTGTTAAGAAAAACTCCCTTGACAGAGTCATTTTTTCAGCCGAGTTCTCTGATTTGTTTCACAGAATGGTTTGTCAGCACAACAGAACAAATGCAAACAAGCAACTTTGGGACACAAACTCCCTCAAACTGGCACTGCCAGACTGCATGACTGAACTACAGACAGTTTCATTGACAATCCATGCAATTTCAGGAAATTTCTTCCAGAAGGGCTGTGTGATTCACAAGTACCACAACAGTAACAGATAACTACCCTATGAGTACAGATAGTTTTTGGAAGCCAATTTAAAGATACTAATTTTAACAATTAAGTGCCCAAAGCATATTAAAAGAACATTTTAATCCACTGAGACAACTCATAAAAGTGGGACCTACAGATAGTTCATTTATTTGCAGTAAATACAAATCACACTAAAGGGAAGATGAGTTTAGAGACCCCAGCAGACTTAGCAGAAGGGAATTCAGACTAGAAATCACACACACAGAGCACCCTACTAAGATCCTGAACCTGAGTTGTCTATCTCAAAACCGGAAAATATGGTATCACACAGGAGAGGAAGATCTAGTAAAAGAACTTATGATAACTAGAGACAACCAGTTTAAGTTCTGAAAGTGTGATATTACTGCTGATTAATCGCAACTGTTGTGAAGTTACAGACAAACTACACTTTTATTAAGCTTTAAAGAAAACTGAACTATGAAGAAGGATTGTAAAATACCAGCAGCCTGTTCTGCTCTCCTTAAAGCAGGACAGTTAACACCTCACAGGGAATGGGGGGATGGAGGTCTAGCAAAGGCTCAGAACACACAAAACTGAAGGCAGTTTCACACATCCAGTACAGCAGCTTGCTCCCCTCCCACCAGCTCTGGATTGGCAAGCTGACTTTTCTCCATAAGCTTTCTATTCAGTTTTCTTTCCCTTAATATGGATTAATTTTCTGATATTTTAAACACATTAAAGCACCTCACAGAAAGGTCTGGTGACTAGACAAGCCACGTAAGCAGTAAGCGCTCACAGCCAGAAGGCAGCAGAAAAGGGAAATAAATCTTTTCTGAAAGCCACAATCTTAGCTGGTTTACCCAGCACCTCATAACCAAGCCCAAGCCATGCTTCCAACATAGCTGCTAACCTGTGACTGGGATCCAGTACATGTTAGCAGCCAGAGAGATGCTGGATCCCAGCCACGTTTCTTCCCATCTTCCTTGCATCTTCTCTGCCATTTATGAGATCTCATGCCAAACATTATCTGTTCACTGTGTCAACCACACCTCCCTCCCCCAAATAAAAAGATTCTGCTGAGCCAAGACAGACAGACTTAACAGGATACTTCCTCTGCCCCAAACCAGGCCAAAACTTAGGATCAGTCCGATTCAAAAAACAAAAAGTTCACTTTGCTTTTCGTAATGGCAACTTTCTTGCAACAGTCACTGTTCCAATTATACATGAACAGGCTATTATATTAGTAAACTGCCATTAGTTTATTTCAAGCAGAGGATCCAGTACAAATCTAGATTACAGTCTATCCTTTTACACTACTTCATGTAGCCAAATGAATATTGAGCTTCCAATGTGCCATGTCATAGAACATCTACAAGATATACTTTGAGCTCCTTATCTTTACACTATTTTGTATTCTGGTACAATCAAAAGCCTAAGCCACATCACCAACTGTACAGAAGAAGGATAAAGGGACTCTAACCTAGGCATCCCTCAGTCTAGAAAAGCAAAGAGTAATGGTTGGGGGATAAGAAATACATTCTCAAAGCTATTTTCAATTTTTACAGTTGTTGATAATAGAATAATTCAGGTTACAAGGGATCTCAGGAGTTCTCTAGTCCTGCTCAGTGTAGCATCAGCCATGAGGCCAGACCAGGTGGCTTTATCCAGTCAGCCCTTGAAAGCCTCCAGTGACGGAGGCCACACAACCACCCTGGGCCCCTGTTCCGCTGCTGAACTGTCCTCATGGAGGCGAGGGGGTAAACATTTCCCCCCCATACCCATTGGAATCTCTCCTATTTCAACATGTGTGTTACCTCTTGTCCTCCTGCCATGCACTACTGTGAAGAGACCATCTCATTAATCTTCTCATAGGAGCTGGAAGGCTGCCGTTAGGCCTCCCTGAAGCCTTTTATTCTCCAGGCTGAATGAGCCTGGTTCCCTCAGCCTCCTCTCACAGGATAAGTGTTCCAGTTCCCAACTGTCTTGGTGGCCTTCCATCAAAACTTCTCTAGTTTGAAGTCTTTCACAGAACATCTAACGAGTTCTGTGTAGAAGGAAATAATCGCTTCCCCTCAATCTTCTGGTTCTGTTGCTGTTAACATAGCCTGGGATACCACTTGCCTTTGCTCACAGGACACACTGCTGGCTCGTGTTCTGCTTTCTGTCTGCCAGACCCCCAGACAATCTTGCAAAGCTGACCCCCAGCCAGTCTTAGCCTGGGGTTCTTCCTTCAGATGCAGGACTTTTTTTTGTCTCTGTTGAATTTCATGAGGTTCCTGTCAGCCACTTTCTTCAGCCTTCCTGAAGTTGAGGTAAATGACATCCACTCCTCTCCCCTTGTCCACAAATCCTGCCATTTTTAACACAGAGGTGGTCAGGTTGGTCAGGCCATGATTTATCCTTGGTAAATATATGCCGACTGTTCCCAGTCACCACCTTTCCACATGCCCAGAAATGTCCTCCAGGAAGACTTACTCCATGACTTCCTAGAGAGAGACCAAAGTGAGGCTAACCAGCCTGTGGTTCCCTGGGTTGAACTTTTGGCCTGTTCTGAAGATAGGTGTAACATTTGCCATTCTCTAACCATTACAGATTACACCTGTTCTCCACAACCTATGATGGTAAAGAACCACCCCACGAGAACATCACACAGTTATCTTGGTGCTCTTGAAAGCAGCCTGTCTGGTCCCATGGGCCTGCATGACTCACATTCACATGGTTGTTTAAACATGTGCAGCAAGCCAATTCACAGGCCACTCAAGCAAGCAACGCTTAACAAATCCATCATGGATAGAAGTTACAGTATCATTTAAGGCAGAAAAACTTTGTCCTATCAATGATTTCAGGGCAACCACTCTATATAAGCTGCTCCTTGTCAGCAAGACAAGAAATTGTAACTTGTTTATTTCTCAGATCTACCCAGTCAACCATCATGATCATATGTGATTTTCATGCAATACATTACGATCCCAATAGGGTTGTTGTTGGTTTGGGTTTTTTAATCCTTTGAAAGAGCCTTACATTTTGGCTACGATTTTTGCTTTGAATTCTTCTGTCTGGTTAGACACTTTAAAGAACTCTCTAGTAATCATAGAACATCCTTTCATTAGTGTGTTTAAGTAGCTCTATGCTTTCAAAAGTATATCCATCACATTACCTGACAAAAGTAGTAAGTTTTGCTTCTAAAAAAAAAAAAGTGATATTAAGAACTAAGTGAGTCCCTGCAGCCCATTCAGCTGATTAGCAGTTAGGTCTATGAATCTGTTGCACATTAGAAAGAAGTTTAGCCAGAAGAATGTAGAAGGAAATAATCACTTCCCCTCACAGAACTCGTTAGATGGCACCTAGAATACTGTGTTTTCGTTCTCCCAGTGCAAGACAGACATCAAACTAGAGAAGTTTTGATGGAAGGCCACCAAGACAGTTGGGAACTGGAACACTTGTCCTGTGAGAGGAGGCTGAGGGAACCAGGCTCATTCAGCCTGGAGAATAAAAGGCTTCAGGGAGGCCTAACGGCAGCCTTCCAGCTCCTATGAGAAGATTAACAAGATGGAATTAGTCTCTTCACAGTAGTGCATGGCAGGAGGACGAGAGGTAACACACATGTTGAAATAGGAGAGATTCTGATGGGTATGGGGGGGAAATGTTTACCCCCTCACCTCCATGAAGACAGTTCAGCAACGGAACAGGGGCCCAGGGTGGTTGTGTGGCCTCCGTCACTGGAGGCTTTCAAGGGCTGACTGGATAAAGCCACCTGGTCCGGCCTCATGGCTGATGCTACACTGAGCAGGACTAGAGAACTCCCGAGATCCCTCCTAACCCAAGTCATCTTCTGACCCTGTGAAGTATGACTGTCCTTAGCAAGATTGATTCATACTATTAAAAAAGAGGTAGCCACCAGGATAAGTGCATTCTCATGTCCACACTACTGCAGTCATTTGTGATTTTGGTTTTACTTGCTCACATTCTCCCTCAAGAACGAATAAATAACTAGAATTGTTTTAATTCTATTTGATATGCAAAGTGAAAGTCTTAGTCTTTAAAAAGATCATTACAGAATAACATATTTCCCCTACATATTTACTATGTAGGGAAATATGGTAGGGCAGTCCTGTACTGTAAGAGCCATTTGTTTTAGGATTGATCATGTGTTTGTACACAAAGAGAAGCTGCAGAAGGTAGTATCAGGGAGAGAACAATGGTATCAGGTTGCAACACACCTTTTCAGATCAGATCTTCCCTTTAATTGTATACTTAGCACCTCCTTGAACACAGCAACTACCGTTTGGGTTTCTACAGTATCCAAATACAGGATGCTCAGCAACATACCTAAGGGAGTATAGTATGAGCATGCACCCTAGCAGTGAAAGAGAGAACAGACAACATGCTGACTTGCACTGGGGGGAGGGGGAGAAAGAAAAAGGATTTCAGAGGTGAAACCCCATGAAGATAAGTTTCCTTCTTTAAGGCTAGTCTACAAGAACAGCAACCTTCATAAGCACTCCACAGAAAGAAATTAAAAATAAATCCATCTAAAACAGAGTATTATTATCCTCCAAGATACTTAGTGAATGAAATATGGCCAGACTCATCAGGGATGCTCTCATCCTCTCAAAGAAAATTAAGCCTCTTGATTTCACTCCTCCATAGAGATTCCACCTTCTAGGAAGAGACCATCAGCTTGAAGTCTCGATTGTTCAAAGCATAAATTCAACTAGTTTCAGTGCTTTCAGTAATGGGTATCACCCTGCCCAAGGACCCTCCAGCAATACCTGTGGTTTTATAATTCTTCTTCTAGTGTGTTTTACTCAAAGACACACTTCCCCTCCATTTCCTGCAAGGAAGGCCTGTAAAGAAGGCAAAAGCAACTCTGCGGAAAGCTCAGAGGTCAATCACACAAAAAGTACTGTCAATTCACAAACTAAGAGAAGATTCGTATTGGCTTTAGTCACACATATTTCTTCCCTCCACAAGCTTTCTCCTCCACAACTAGCATGAGGAGCACAAAATACGCTTTAAAACAATTTTAGGTTCCTCTAGTACCATATTCATTCACATCTATCTCCAGTGAATACAGAAGGCCACTCTCTACTGGGAAGTGAACTGCAACTTATTTGTTACAGCTGCTCTTCTCATACTCTTTACCTGATCTCCTAATGCAGGGAAGGACAAACATAACCACATCCGAGGCCAGCCTTGGTACTAACTACCGGTGCATGTGTCTTTCACCTATTTAAAAAAACATATATACCTCAACAACTGGTAACTAGCCATATTAAGCCAGCTTTCAAGAAGCAACCTACATATGATTTAAAATTCCTCCCAGAGTAGAAAAGACAAGTTGTTGAGAAGCCACACATCTATATTTGACAAAATAAGTGTTAACTATGGAAAACATTACTACATTATACTCTCAGTATAGATCCACACTTCACCAGCTTGTAGCTCCTTGCAAAGATCCTTCTCGCTTTCACTACTTTATTACACACCTTCTTTCATATTTTCAATCTTTGTTTTCCCTTATTCTCCTTCCACTAAAATGCTACGAACCTATTAACCTGTATTCTAATACTACAGGAACTAAGATTTCTTTCTTCTTTTAACCTCAAATGCTTTCAAATTAATTGTAATTTGAGCTCTCAAAAAAGGGACAAACATTAACTTGTTAACTTTTACTAACCAACATTTATAGACAAAAAAAAAAAAACAGGGAAACTGTTTTCTTATTATCCCATGCTTTTGACAGTTTAGGTATGAAGCATTGATCACTTTCCCTTACACTAAGTTAGGAGAAAATCACACTATTATCCATTACTATGTTTGGCCTTTTAAAGTCATGAGCGAGGCCTAATTATCAGAAATTCAAGAAACAAGCATAATGCTACACTGCTTTCCTGGCAGGCCCTTTCACTTAATTGCGCAGGCCCTCTCCTTTAAATAGCACCGAGATACTCCACGGGTGGATGATAACCCCTAGTATTTCAACACTAATATCAGCGTCCGGAGCATCCAACACAGTACCATATTGTTCTCTTCGACTAACAAAAGTATCAACCCATTCTTCCTACAGAATGAAAATACCAAAGAAAAGAAAATGCGTTACTGCACATCCTTTCAGCCAGCAACAGTTACCATATTTTAGTGGACTAAAAACGTAAGCTTCTAAGCACATTGTCTAGCCTGACAGAGACTAGGAGGTGAGGCGTTGCAAACAAAAAAAGAAACCAAAAACAAAGTTACCAGCGACCACCACCACCTCTTTTGTGCTGCTCTCTTCGCACTCGAGCAAATGCACCCTACTCGGACAATATCCTTAAACGAGAAGGTAAAAATACAGCTGGCGCGAGCCTGATCGCAACCTCACCGCTGCAGCACCTCCACGGACCCCGTTAGATGGTCTGCCTCCCTTCCCTTTGTTTTGGTCACTGAAGAGCACCACTGACCCCTTACTTGCTTGCCAGCGTCCGCTTCGGAAGGAGCTTCCTCCCCCTCCCCCAAAGGCCTCCGGGGCCCCCCGCGCCGGAGCGGGGCCCCTCGCACCCCCTCCCCGACGGGCGGCGCGGCCGCCGCGGGGGGGTGGGATGCGGCACCGGCGGCCCAAGCTGCGGGGCGCGCCCGCCCCCCCTCCCCGCGCTGCCCCCCACCCCCCACCCGCGCGGGGCCCGGCCGCCCCTCCCTCCGCCCCCCTGCCGCCTCCGCCGCCGCGGCCCGCCCCCCCACCCCTCACCTCATTCGGTCTCTCCAGTGGTGCCAACCGCCTCATACAGGGAAATCGGCGAGCTCAGGAGCCTCCCCCCGGCGCCCCGGTGCGGCCGGGCCCTCGGTGCGCAGCGGGACCCCCCCGAGCGCGGACCCCGCGGCGCAGCGAAGGAAAGGCGGCGGGGGAGGGGTCAGACCCGCTTCACAGACAGCCCGGCTCCACCGTAGCCCCTCGCCATTTTTGTTTCCCGCGGAGGAGAAGCTGGTGCATTCTGGGAGCACAAAGGGCCTCGGCCCCGCCCCGGCGGGCCCCGCCTGCGCCGACAGGCAGCTCCTGGGCCAGGGGGCGGGGAGGAAGAGCGCCGCGGCGGAAGGACACAGGTGAAGCCGAATCTTTGCCGCTGGTGAACAAAGAGGGACTACTTTGGGCGTGCTTGCCGAAGGAGAGATCCCTGCCCGCTGCCCGGGACTCGTTGCGGCAGGGCAGAGGGGTGCGCGCTGCCCCGCCAGCCGCCGCCTATTGTTCCCCGCCGCACCTGCAGAAAGGCGGCCCGGCCCCGGGCAGCGCCGCCCGCCCCGTCGTGCCCGGCGGTCCCCCGCCCGGGCTCGGAGCCGCGGCGGAGCTCCCCGCATCGGTGGGGGTCGGCCCTGGCATCTAGAATGATCCAGGGAGGGCAGGAGGGGAGCCCGGCTTCGTGGCCGGCGAGGCGAGGCGAGGCGAGGCCTGGCCCACGCCGGCCCAGGTACCGGAGGCTGGTGTGGCCGGTTCCAAGGGCACGGGGCAGCAGGCTGAAGAGAGTGCTCCTCTGCAGTGACAGTCATCGGGATACTGCCATTTTAGGAGACGAGCTAAACCTCTTGTTTCTGCTTTTAGCGGTAGCTGTGTTAGCTAAGCGAAAATAGGCTTTTCACTTTTTGCCGTTGAGAACAGCTTGGCTTTGTGAACAGTTTCTTAGACTGTAGTATTGAACCAGTCTCCGTTGTCCCCGCGATGAAACGCAGCAATTGCCCAATACGGTGGTGACAGGCGTTACAAAGCTTGCCCTAACCCCGCAAGGGCAGTTATTCGGCGCTGCTCAGGCCTCTGCAAAATACCGAGATGCAAATATTGGATCAGATCTCACCAACTGGTGCAGCAGACACTCGGGAACGGCTGAATTCGGTAGACTGGAGGGTGAATTCCCGATACCTGTTTCTGTCCTGCTCACGCTGCCCGAGTTCTCAAAGCTGCCTTCCCTCTCGGGATAAGCCACTGAAAATAAGACACTGGATCAGTTTGCCATCCCACGAAGGGGCACAGGAAGGGAGGCCTGGGCAGAGCACCGGAGTACAGCTTAGTCTGGCTAACTCCTAGTTGCATCAGAATAAAGCAGTATTTATGATGGAAATCTCTTGTTCCCGGTTGCTTTAAATACAAGTTTTAGGGGATAGTTCTCTGGATGTGCTAACTAGACACTGTTCAGTAATTGTGATGATCTACTGCTGAAAACAGACTTGCACAACATAAAGGGCCCTGGCTGCTCTTACAGATTTTCACGTACTGTAAACAGCAGTCAGGTACTGCCAGTGCTAAAGGCAAAAGGTCACCAGCAGGAGAAAAAAAGTTGCACTCAGTCTGAGATATACCTGCATACAAGTTTTTATTATTAAATCACAACAGTGGTGTGAGAACCAACGTTTAGCTAAGTTAAAAAGCAAACTTTCTTGTCAGCAACAGAATAAACATGATTGATTAAACATCAATAATTGGCTCCCTCACAACTTACTTTTTTTAGTGTCATACATGGAGGGTCTTAACCAGCCTTGTCATGCCGTATCTTTGAAATCACTTAAATCAAAACTTCTCAGAGTAGAATCACTCCCCTATAATGTAAATTGTTTGTTTAACCACCAGCACCACCACCAAAAAAAACCCAAACCCAACACAAAAGCTCCTGACCAACGAGACCCATGCTAGCTCTACCCTCCCTGTCCTTAGAATATTGCTCCCAAAAGCAGTTTGCATAACCCTGCTGCAGAGTTGCAGAGCTGCATGGCCCCATCCTATCCATAAAGCACCACTTGCCACGAAGGTAGGAGTTGCTGCTGGAATAGCGTTATCTGAGGGCAACATGAAAAGAAACTAGGAATCCCTACATTATATAAGAATAATTAGGGTTTGATAAACTGATAGTTTGCTATTTCAGGGATTGCACTAGTTAGGCCAGAATGTACCTCCCAAAGCTTGTTACCATTAGCTTTATTACTACAAACAGCAGACCGTATCAATATTTTCCCACAACCTAGATTCCACATAATGCCTTTCTCCCGTAATATCTGAGAAGTACAATATGAGCTTATAGCCAAACACCAAATAAAACCATTTTAAACTTTATCTCCTTTAAGGCCAGCTATTACTAATAGCTAGAAAAATTCCAAGCCATATATCTCCCACGTATACAGCTCGCCCCCCCACACCTTAATTTAGTAACTCATACTATAACATCCTTTTTTAATCCATTCAGCAGGTCACTGAATCTCCATCCAACAGGAAACCTCTTTCTAGAGCAGTGACCCTGTGACTCCTGCCCATCCGATCCATCTGCTAGACCAAGTAAATCAAATGGCTGAGGTATACGTAGATGCAGGTGACTTAAGTTCAACAACTTGTACTCTAGGAGGAGAAATTTGCACTGGAAGAGTCACTTGCATTGTTTCTTTGCACAACCTGACCAGATTATTACAGGGTTGGGGATCTTACTGGAAATGTGAAAATGATCCTTTACAAATGGTTTTCAAGTTAAAATGTTCAAATCAGCAAACCTGTATTTGCAGCAGGAGGAGGATCCTTGTTATCACGGGTGTATGTGGGGCAAAGAAATCAACAGCAATAGTAAAAAAACTAGTTTAAACACTCTTTCCACAATTCCATTACTATACTATGAGACATGTATGATTAATCTGATTTAGAGCAAGTTAGAATCTTTGTCTGCTATTCAGTGCTAGTAGTAAAACAACCTGTTATTTCTTCTGTTAACATATGGCAAGACTGTATGTCATGACTTCAGAATGAACTTTCCTGCCTTACTTTCTTTTTTGCCTTCCACTAATACTTCAAATGTATTTGAACATACAGTTTAAGCAATATCTCTCCTGTTGTGTTTTCAATTCCAGACATATTATGTATGTATTTTGAGGCACAGAGTGACCAAAGCCAAATTAAATTACATTCTCTCCAATGTCAGTAAGGGCTTTCTTGTGTAGAAGTTTCAGGAAAAAAATAGTCTTTGATTATCGATCAGATTCTGCTTAATAATAGATATGTTCAGCTTCGTTCCATCTCATCTCATAAATAGCTCTATTTCAGAAAGGAGCTAAAGAATAACAACCTGGCACTGTTTTTACCTCTGTTTATTTTTGTTCATATAATGTTAGGCAAGCTCTTGCCATAAAGACATGCAAAAGCAAAGTCTTGGCTTTTTTCAATTGTGTCTTGCTTTGCTGGCACAACAGAGAAAAATTAAATTTCATATTCACAATGTAAATTCCCTAGTACCCAGTAGAGATGGATGAATTTGAAGAGTTAGAAACAGTGGCACTTCCCTTAGCCAATGGTCCTTCTCTTGAATGTTAACTTATTTTTCAAAGGCTGGTGTTCGTTATATACTTTCCTTGCCACAATGGCCACATAAATATTAAACAAGCAAACCAAAGCACACAAAAACCAAAAGTGTAAGTCAGCAGTATATGTAGATGAGAGCACCGACTGCTGCACAGTATTACTTTCCATTACCTTATTGTATCGCACAACATAACGTCAGAATGATACCCTTGAACAAGACAATACTGTAAAGCTTATCCTTGTACAGATGGTTGTCATGACCACAATTCAGCAAGGAGGGAAAATTAGATCCCAGGCCATTTTCTCTGCATTGTTTAAGCATGGGAACAGCAAGGAAGCTCACCTGGGATCTTCCTATCTTAAATCAAGATAAATATGGTACATCTATTTTTACATAAACATAATAATTAGTGAGACAATGCACGTATGCTGCATTTATTATGGCTCAACTCAGAAAACAATCTTCAACTTCAAAATTTAAAAAATAGGCAAGTGATGTTATAAGATACAAAGAATTTTGTATTGTCTTACAACTAGCTAACAATTAGCATAAAATTAATTATTCTATCTTTACACTAAAGATATCAAAATAGCAGTGAAAATATTTAAAAATAGACATCTTCAAATATTTTTCTAAATAGACGAGAATATGAATAATTTTTCATCCTCATACATCAACAACACAGAGGAAAATAAATTAATATTACTGGCTGTAAGGTACCCTGATATTGGCCTTCACACAGAAACACTTTTTTCCTAGTACAAGCACTTTACCATTCCCATCTTTTTTATAGAGGTATATCTTCTCAGAGATCAGGAAATCCTGAAAAAAACTGTCCTGTACTCCATCATCTTCTTGTGAATGTCGGGATCTTGCTTGATAAAACTTAAACCGTAAATATCCTTTTAAATGCGTTCACTATCATGGCCATTGTTGACCCAATTTGACCCAGTCAAATACTTTTTTCTGTTAAAATAATGTATAGAAAATCAACATATTTGCCCCACTAATCCTAAGGAATTATTTCTTCATTCTTATCTCCTTAATATGTAACAATCTACTGCTTGTAACTTTTGAAGATAGAATATTATGAGAGTATTGCAGTCCTATTTTTGACTGTAAGTCTAAAGTGCTTCTGCAACACATGCATTAAACAGCAGTTACTGTGTGGGTTAGTATATGATCCGTCGGTATCACAATCTCTACTAGCCTTTGAACTAAGCCACATTTAAACTTGAAAACCATCAGAAGGTTGTTCACCTTCTAAAAAATAACATTTAGCAATCTAACTCTGTTCTTTAAATCCTTCCCTGGCACTATTACTCAAAGTACCAAAGACTCTTAAAAAAAAAACCTATGGGTGTTAGCTCTGCATCTAGTAAGAGACACTTCAGATGCTTGAAAAAATGTCAAGCTGCAACTTCAAAAGTCCTTAATACTTGATTCAGTTAAAATTTTATTCCAGATGTGTAACCTTTCTGAAATTACTTTTAAAACATAAGTCAGGATTTTGTATGTCTGAGTGGTCTTTGGTAGGTGGATAGATACTTCTTCAGGTGCTCTACAGCTCACAATTCAAAGCACTTACAAGCTATTAAATGTTCACATAATTCTAATGTAAGACCTTAGTTATTCCTAATTTGCAGTTCATATCCCGCCATGGCTGAAATCTCTCTGTTTGCTGGAAGTAGCTAAATAAGAAGCAATCCCTCAGTTCACATATGTGTAACAGTGGAAAAAATAAAACTTGTAATAGACTGAGATATTCAAGGACTGAAATAGTAAGAGCTTGAGACATAGTGTTTCGACATTATTTACAACATCTTTGAGTATGCTCACTAAAGAGTGGGAAAGGCTGTTATTGTGAGAGAGTACGTGTCTGGCATCTATCTTAGTTTTATTAAATGCTTTTTTTGTACCTAAAGACAGTGAGTGAGGACTGAAGGAGAAAAAATAAGTGCTTGACTAGGTTTGGCCTTGCTGAGGGTGCTTATGTATGAATTACTGTGTTCTTACTGGTAATACTATCTTTTCTCTCTTGAAGACTTATGACCATATGTAGCATTATTTTAGCTCCAGAAAATAGCTGTGAGAGAACTGCAGCTTATTACTATTCTAGCTAGTGGGAATTTTGTGAAGGTATGCAAGCGTAGTCCTGAGTAATCTTTCTTCCTGTCTTTTTCTTGTGAGACCAGTGCATAAAAATATGAGCTCATTACTCAGAGTTGGAATTTAAGAGAGGCTTACTATTCTCTCTGCACTGTCATTCTACTGCCGTCGTCATATAATCACCTTCTTGCAGAAAACAAACAGCTGCCAAGACTTGAAATTTTGGTCAATTGCCTGGATCAGAAAGAGGTTCCGGTTTCCAAACTCCCTGAGAATTCAGTCATGCGCCGGTGTGACGCATTCCTTCCCCTACTCTCTAAGCATAGATCTGAAAGCAGTTACGGAAGCTCTAGTGACTAAAGTTAAAATGCATAGTCAGCATTTCAGAGTTAAAGCCTAAGCAAGCATTTTATTCATTCACTTTAGCTCTGTTCTGCAGATTTGCAAAATTAATTGCAGTCTCAAATATTTTCCATCATGATGGGTTGTATCATAACTTCTTGAAGACACTGGCATCATACAGTTTTATGGCAAGGTTTTGTCCATCAGCATCTATGCTCTTTTGTGTACTGTAAAAATGTCTGCTAGAGCAGAATTTCCAGCTGTTGTGTGGTTAAATTTTGTAACAGTACAGACCAGACTTACCTCTTAACTCTAAACTGAAGTAAAAAAATGTTTAACGGCCCCTCAGGACACAGTTACATGGCAGAATATTGCCGTTTCATCTGCGGTGAAAAATCTGTTCTGGACATCAGTCTGGCCGGAGGGAGAATTAGTACAGCATTCCTTCTGCTTTCCCACCACCTGGAATGCAGTATGGGCCTTCTCACAAGCTTTCAGCAGACCTGCCAAGTCCCACTCAGATGGAAAAGTCCCTCACTTCTCTTATTTTCTTCTTTTTTTTTTTTCTCATAGCATCTCTTTATCTGATGAAGATGGAGACAAAATACTTTTGAACAGTGCAGCATGACAGGATCCTGCTAACACTTACAGCTGTTTGCAGTCCGGTAAATTCAGCTGCAGGGGCTGAAGATAAGGCAGCAGCCCTTTGTGTAGCTGCTGCCAGTCCAAGAGGGCTGCACAGAAAGAACCATAAGTGGTCCCAGGCCAACACACTACCCAAGTCATCAATTCCATACTTCATTTTTCCACTGCTTATAAAATAGTGATACTGTTACGTTTGTTAACTTTGATACACTTAACTAAAAGGTGCAATCTGAGTACCATTGGTTTGGCTAAGCCAAACGTAATAGCTATTGCCCGACATATATTTTGATCTTTCCACATTGATGCCATGTTATCTCAGCCTGAAAGCCCAGATTCTGTTCTAACACAGCGTTGCTTATCTGCATTCAGCTAAAAAAAAGATACAGAAACAGGATCAAAATAAATTCTTATTACATCAGTCATTCGTTCTCTATTTTGTCATCCTTCACACTGGCACTGACATCCCCATCTATACAGTCCTGAGTCTATCCCTAAAATCTGGGGCTGCCAGGACAGACAGTATTTTTTTTTCTTTTTTTTTTTCTTTTTGGTTTGTGCTATGTGCTTTTGTGATGAGTTAAAAACATTTGTTAAATATCAATGTAAAACCAAAGCAACAGTACGTTCACTTGCAACATCATCAGGCTGCAAAAGCATACTGTAAGACAGATTATGCCTCAGTAAGCTAGTGAAATTCTTAAAAAGTATCACTAAAATAGTAGAAAAAAATGGTCTTATCAATACAGAAGAGCTATATTTCTATTAGATTAAGTAGTTAAAATAGTACAATCTGAAGTTGTCGTAGCATGGATGTAGTTACCAGATAGCTAAACTTCAAGATGGGTTTGGGAGAAGTGGGGGAACATGGCACATGCGCACAGCCGGCCAAGCGGTCCCCTCGGTGGGAGTGTGAAGTTTGCAAAGCAGCTAATGCGAGCTAAGGGCTGGCAGTCCTGCTGCTTCCCTCCCAGCATGCTGCCAGGCCTCCCCTTGAACCCACTTGGGTGCTCCCCTGACGTTACAGTGACCTGCTTCATAGCACTAAGTAGTATAAACTAACCCCGCAACAGCGGTAAATGGTTTTCTGCTGGTTCAGACCCCTGAGCCTACTCCTCATGGAGGCAGGGGAGGCCTGGGCAGAAGGAGGGGGTGGGGAGGCGAGCCCCAGCGAGGGGCTGCGAGTCTGGCTCTTCTCTGCAGTTGCAGCTGAGGGTACAGTTTCCTGACCCAGCCAAACTTGTCCGGCAGCTGCTGCCATCTAAGGTTGCACTCAATCCTGCTCAGGGGGCTGCTGACATCATCTGCTGTGGTGGCTGTCCCCCATGCCAGGAGCCACAATGGATGTGGCAAGTCAGTGAACTGCTCCAGCTGAAAAACATTACTTTTATGCATCTATGTATACATAACATATATGTATGTATAAAAATGGGTTTGTTTTCAGCCAGATCAGCTAGCAGTAACTTCATAAGTCTAGGAGCTGACAGTATGTATATATTGAGGAGGGAGTACAGAACCAAGGTAGCAGAAGAGGCGATAAAAATACTCATTTTAGAAAATGGAAATGCAAAGAGAAAAGGCTTATTTCTTCCTCTGTTCCATTTATAGAATGACACATCTACAGCAAGCCAACAGGGAAACATAAACTGACCTTCAGTTTGACCCCAAGGACTGCCACCTCTCTTTCAGATGTTCCATGGTCGTGGGCAGCTCATGAAGTGATAACTGAAATATTTCTGATTATGGGACAAGTGAGCTGCTTCTTGAGTCAGGAAAGCAGAAGTGTGCCAAGCAGGACTGCCAGGTGGACATGCTGGCCCTGTGAATTCACTGATACTGAAAAGCATTGTGTGATGGCCTCAGCCCAACTGGAATTGAGGACCACACGCCTTCCCAACCTGGGCAGCAGTGGTGGTCGTACAGGGGTCTTGATGGCTCTGCTGTGTTCCATTACAGCAAATCGAAGTCCATCCTCCTGCCCATGAGGAATGCAAAGGGGAATATCCAGACCTGCTATAAGCAGATGTGAAGGCAACTTCAGGATGAGAAAGACCACATTCAAAGGGCTTGCCTACATGAAAACACCCTAAAAAGCTGAGACAAATTAAATTTACAAAGACAATGCACAAAAGGGAAAGTACCAAGTATGTGTGAGGATTATCTAATTCAGAAGTCAGTTTGCTGTAGTTTAATTCTCCTTCAAATTACAACTGTCTATTGTCAGTTTGTCTCTCCCAGGACCTTTACCAACTGTCTCAGATTTCTCAGGTAGGAACGATTCGAGAGCTGTACTTGCCAAGGACTGGAGGAAATGCAGGCAAGCATTAGCAAGACACTGTGCTAGCATGCAGGTGGTTGCTAAAAGTAGAACTGATTGTCTTTTGCCCTGCCTGGAATTCAGCAAACAGACCAAGAGGTCAAGTAGTGATGGCCTCCAAGGACTTTTTAATTTACTGCAGATTCTAGGATGTAAAACGTCTGTGACGGTGCTATCATACTAGTAAAGATATAATGCTGTATCAGATTACTGGTGTGATTTAATTACCAGTGGATAGCCTGTGGTGAAAAGGGCATCCTTACTTGCTAGACCTGTAAATCCAGGTCTTATTTAAAAACATTTTTAAACAGAAACAGCAAATTTAGTATGAATTAATCACAGGTTGAATATGTAATTTTCTTCTGTTTAGAATCCACTTTGAATCATACACAATGGCTGGGAAGAGGGGTGGGAAAAAAAAAGAGACGGAAAAGTTGTGTGGTTTCCACTTTGTACAGATTTTAAATTAAAACAAATCATAACCATCAATTTCTGACATGTGGGAAACAATAGTTGTGGTTAGAGTTTGACTTGAAGTAAAACCGGACATAAACCTATATCCTCAGTTGTGTAAATGAGTCCAGGTTCAAACAATACTGTGCAGAAGGGCTTTTATGTGGACAGTTGCAGGATGTGAACGGGAAGCAGGCATAAAACATAGGTAAAAGGAGGTCAGCTTGGATGTCAGCACACAGTAAGTCTGTTTGTTTGTGTATCTAGAGGCAGTCACAAAATAAGTTGATTGAAAACTCTGCAAATCTCACATCAAAGTTGACCTAAACTATAACAAGTTATTTAGTACATACCTAGACAAAATAGAAAATAAATATCTGTAGTCATCTGGAATATTTTCAAAGAAATGGCACTACCTGTGTCAAACACAATGACTGCATTGACCAGCTACCTGTTAAGCCTTATTAGAGGTGTAAAAGTCTTAACAAAGACTCTCTATGTCTTCAAAGAACTGTTCAGTTTACCTCACCCACTACTAATATTTTTGCAGGTACACTCCCAAATCCCAAGCCCAAATTGGTTTTGTGGGTTGGAAGTGCGGGTTTGTGGATTAAATCTCCTTTTGTGCAGCTACTTTGTAATACAAAAGATCTAGAAAGGGTCTGATTGCCTGCTCGGTCAAAAGAAAATGCTTTATCTGCTACAACTTCTGTCCGGGTGTGATGGTGTTGTCATTTGAATGCTCTGTTTGCAAAGAGGGCTCTGAGCCTACATACAATGAGAACTCAGGGCATGCACAACAGTTGCACTGTTCACCTTAATAGCACTGAATATATTCAGTTTATCACAAAAGATATAGTTTCAATGCGTTTCTTCTGAGCTAATAAATGCTTTAATTAACTGCAATAGTTTATTCTTTATACATTTAGACAAATTATAGCTATTTTTAATAGACTTAATTGTATATAAAATGCAGCCTTGGTATCTTTCAAATGAAAGACAAGGAATCAAGCAGCATGATTTCTGATGTAGATTCACACAGAGCAATCTTAAAATAAGTCTTTGAAGCCTATGTTCTTACAGATACCATATCGTCAAATAACAAAATTGCTTTAGTTGCAGTTCCACGATACTTTTTCTTTAGCAGTCGGGCTGGTTTAAGAAGTTCCCACCACAACCTCCTTCTCAGGCACTCTCCACGCACCCTTAGTGCAGGCAAAAACTGTTTGTTCAGCTGTGCTGTGAATTTCATCACAGAAAAAATATGGGTTAAAAACAACCTCTAATTAAAACTAATTGAATAATATTAATGGTCTAGGTTATAAAACTGTCTCAAAACAGTTTTATCCAGATTGGGGTGGGAGGGCAGGGATAGGGATGACTGTGACGCAGAAATAAAATGAGCTGGGAGGGGGCAGGGGAAAAATAACTTCTGTTGTGAAGTTCAGTGTTGCTGAAAAAGCACGTGGCTGAAGTGGTCAGTGTGAGCTGCAGCGCTGTGCAGAGCCAGGCTTGCAGAGCCTTGCAGGAAGCGGGCATAAACCCAATTTGGCAAGATACTTTTATAGTATATTGATATGATGTAGTCAGTCTATGACTGCAGTGATACTTATCTCCCCAAAGTTAAATGAAGCATATAGATAAATATAATACTGTATACTATATTAGCATAAGCTTAATCATTTACTTAAAGAGATTTAAACTGTTACTGCTCCAAATTGCCTTTCGCCATTCAATTAGGGAAAAAAACACCTTTAGAAATGCTGTAACCTAACAGTTATTGTGTTGTCATTCATTTATTATTTTGTACAGATGGATCAAAAACATCTGTTGTTCAGAAATGTGTACTATTACATAGAGAACTCCTCAATATATTTCAGACTACTGAATTTATTCTGCTTGGGCATTTTTAATGATTTAAGAAAATTTGTGTGTGAATGCAGTTCCATACTTTGCTTAAAACAGCATTTTTCCTTCTAAAAAAAAATCATTCTAAGTATAAAATAGTTTTACTTTATTCAAGTAATTTTGTTTATAGTGGGAATTGCTACTAAGTACTGTAGAAATTTAGATGTTGACAAATTTAAAATAATTCAATTAATACCTTATGCCTACTGGGATATTTTCTATCAACAATCCCACAGTACTTTCTATAAAGTAGGCTACAGGAATTAATTAATATACAATCAATAGACTGCCTACTCTAGGGACCGAAAAAGGCATCTCCTCTGTGCCAGGAATATACTTGGCTGTCTGGCTGTTTGTTTTGTTGTTTATTTAAAGGGAAGTGAGAACTGTTTTATCTAGAAAAAACAATGGTGAATACTTAAGTAGATCAACTGTACATATAGTTAGTTAACAGCTTGGAATTTAAGCAGTACATTGCTGCTTCCTTCAGAAGGGGTGATAAGCTTTTTAAGAAAGTTCATGTATTACAAATTACCTCAGAATTACCAACTTTAATACGATAATACCAAAAAGAAAAAAAAAAAAGGGATTTAGACCTAGCAAAGTTATAATCCTTACAATTAGAGGTTTCCTAAAAGGAAATATTTATTTCCTAAAGATTTCTGCTAATTGTTACTGCTTTTCTAGGGTGCTGTCAGAATCCTCTAACAATTCAGTACAAAATTTCTGCATTTTACATATAGAGATTTTGAATGCAGCAAAACAAGTAAGACAAAGTGCTATGTTTCAAGTAATTTTTGCTAATATCACGAAGACTGTTTAATAAGACATGCCAGTACGTTGTATTAATTCTTGCATACAGGGCCAGATGCTCAGCTTCATTAAAGCCTGTGAACTGAAGCAGATTTACTTATGTATGATTTAAGGCCTGAAGGAACGATTAGTTCAGTTCAAATTCCTACATAACACAATGATTCATTCTCTCTGCTCAACAAATCACTGGGCTGGAGTATGTATTTTAAGGAGACATCAGTTTCAGGGCAGATTTAAAGAGCTTTTCTTCTTACCCCATTTTAAGCAGCTCCTGTTTCTGCCACTTCTTCCAAATGCCAAGCTATTCCTGCATTTCTGAATATGACAGTCTTTTGAGTGGCATGAGGAATCAAACCGGAGAACTGATGTGCCTTTTTTCTTTTTCTGGGTTATTTTTAATTTGGGTTCAGCAAAGAGTTCACCATTCAGCTACACAAACAGTTGCATGGCAGAAGAGAGAGAACAGCATGGGAGTAGGTGTAAGTAGTAGAGGACAAGAGAGGAAAGGGCTTCACATAGCAGCTCTGTTACCTGTAGTTGCTCTTCTGCCCATTTTTCTCCTCTGTACCATAGCTGGCAGAAGGCAGGGCATATCTGTACCTTACTAGCTGAGGTTCACAGTCTGGCATTTTAGTGTGAACTGACGTTCACAGGCAATTAAAGAAAATATGCTAGACTGTGAACTGAAACAGTTCTGTGGTGGAAATGTCCTCCGGCAGAGGGGATGGCAGGACAGCTGGGGGTAGCAATGCATTAAACCATTGCAGCTGTTTTCCTCATTGCACTTAAGTCAGAGCTCTTAATTAAGCACACCACGTGTTGAAAAATGTACTACCCTGCTAGGTAATTTGTTCCAATACTAAACTTCCTTAGGAGTTAAAAATGAACACCTTCTTTCTGAATTGAATTCTGCTGACATCTCCTTCTCATCATTGACCTTCTTACGTCAGCATCTACTAGCTTCAGTCCCGGAATTCAGTATTTAGAACCGAAGTAGGATTTTTGAAAGAGCATGGGCTAGAACTTGGATGTTTGCAAGCTCTCTGAGCTACCTTATAAAGTAAGGAGGAAGGTGGAAGTGCTAATTCAGGGTAAGAAGTTTTGGGAAATGGCAGTAGGGCATTAAGAAAATGCCAGCTAGACTATTTATCTTTATGGGAAAGTCCATAAATAGGAATTAAGACTCTAATATTCTGATTATAAAAATGTTTGGGTTTTTTAACAGATTACTACCATGAGCGTAAGATAATCAAAACAAATATTTTACTTCAAGTAGTGTGAACAGAAGTTCATAGTAGATTATAACTTTATTTTGCCACTAATTCAAAGAAGGAAACAGCCTGGATAATTAAGCAAAATAACCATGTTGAAAGCTGGGTAGATTTTAAAAATCATTAGTCAAAAATAAGTTGTCTGAAAATGATAAAGTTATTTCCAAACCAGATATAGATTAATGCTAGCAAGTGTACTCTGACCATGCATTTTAACATATAACCTCAATTAATTTTGAACGAAATTCTTGAACCTCATAACTCCAGCAATTAATAGAGGAAATAGACTTGAAAGGACAAGTACGTACAAAGGAAACTTAATTTTATTGGTTGATTGAATCTGAACTGTGTTGTCTTTGTAGCTTTGAAACAATGAGAACACAAATGCAAACTGTTGTTTAGCATTTGCATACAATTGACCGTTAATGAGGTAATGACTACCTTCAAATCTTTTCTTCTGAGCAGAGTATTTTTGGAGTTTCCTCAGTCCTCTAAAGTATAAAGGACTGTAATATATAAAGCTTTCTATTCTGAATTTATGAAGACCTATTTACTCTAAACATGTTATTAAGACCTATTAACTGTAATATTTTCTAGTACATTTTGAATTTTAAACAATATACCAGAAAAAACAGTAGACATTGTGTCTCTCAAAGCAAAGACTTGTACCCCAAATTAATCAGCATCTCTGAATGTTTAATAATAGTTGGATCTAATCTCAGTCAAGAGCTAGAAATGAGTCACATACATTTATGTCATTTATCTGACTGTATTAAAACATTATTTTTGATATAGATATGTTTAAATAAGATAAAAGTTTCAGTGGTTACAAACAGCCACTTTACTCAGGCGTAAATCCAAGCTACTGATGAAAGGAATTGGACTGCCTCTAACCTAACTCAGAGGAAAAAAGAATTAAGATTAGTTTTTAGTTCAGATTGTTGATCTAATTCTTTATACAACAACAGAAATGGTTGTGCCAACCCAAGGGAGAAGGTAGGTACCAACCGCAGGAGCAAGAGAAGAAGGTGACATCATCTGCTTCTGCAGCAGGGTGGATTTATGCAAGGTGAAAGTGACCATATAAATACAGCCTTAGAAATGAAACCTGCTGGCTAAAAGAGTCTGTTTCCTCAAATAGATTAATGATTTGTTTATAACAAATGAAGCCACAAGGGAATCCTTAACGGGCTTTGTCTGCTTTCTGGGTAAGAGATGGCTCCACCTATTCATGCACTAGAAGCATTAGCATTTTTAAGAATTTGAATGTGATAGGAAATAATGTATTATGATAAAATTAAAATTAACACACTGATTAAATCAGAGTTCACAGAAATTTGCAGGAGGGGAAGGAAATAGAATCTCACTCTGAAGGGAACACGAGGGAAAGTTTAGATCTAAAGGTTGGATGTGTCCCAGATCTTCATTCTCTTCCACAAAGACAAACCTAAGGAAGTAGGGTCTGTATAAAAACAGACTCCCAGACAGATCACTGAGCAAGCACCTTGATAGCTGGGTAATACAAAGAGAAAGAAACCTCTAAATTTTTGTAGACTTTATTTTAGGAAATGCAGGTGGTTTTATTTTAAACCATTGTCATGTTGTATATTGTGTAAATACATTTAATGAAAGTAATTACAAACCAAGGTAACTGGCAAATACTAAGGCATTCCATTCCTACTAGTGCTGTAATATTTTAAAACTGTGGTACTGCCCGGGATCACGGAATATTTCTTAGGCATATCCAAAGAATAAGAGTACTAATCCAGGAAGCCATGCTAGGCAGACTGAAAATTGGTAAAGCTGCTGTGAAAAAGAGAAGTCTTGTGATTATTAACATTAGAAGTCTTGTGATTATTAACATTAGCCAGAGGCTCCCTGCATATAATATGATGGTGGGGAGAGTGTGTGAACCCTGAGGATTTCCCATGGATTCTCTTATGATAGCACTCGACTTATATCGCTATGTGGGTGCAGCTGCTTCAAATAACTGTGTAAGAAGCAGTCCAGCACCATTGCAATAAGTTAATGTTTAGCTTTTGTTTAATGTTAAAACCTGTATTACTTGCTCAAGTAACACAGACTTTCCTTCAAAAGAAATTGGATAAAATTCTTTAGTATAAAGGTGCACATTATACTGAGTATCCTGAAGAATTCAGATTCTTCTCTGTAGTTTTCCGTTCTCCTCATTAGTCTCATATTTGCATTCATTGTATGTCCAGAATTTCTGGATGCTTCAGCACATGTAACCACCTTTAGGTTTTTCTGAGTTATTCTTAGTATGTAATAAGCTCCAAGTTGTCATAGAACTGAACGTGAAGGTAAGAAGGTATTATAAAACCACATTTACCTTTTGACAACGTGAGTGATAAACACTGCATTTGTATAATCAGCAGTTGATTTCTATCAGGCACACAAACCCTGCATCACTAGAATAACAACACTCAATGTTGATATAGCTGGATAGGAAACTTAAATATTAACAGGTAGCAATAAATCAGCATAACTTTTCCTGCTTGGGCATTAAAATATACCAAAGTCTTGGCACTGGCATACAAAAATGGATAATGTGTGAACTGCAGAATGGAAAGGCATGTGTGAATGGAAAGGCTGTACCGTAAGTAACATCAGTATGATTTATGTTGTATCTCAGTTGCTTTTCTGCATCTGCCCCCCGGTCTTCAGAATATTCCTTTGGTTTTACACACCCACTGAATGCCAAGCCAGTGCATGTTACACCTTTTCTGTTACTGTTCTGGCTTACATGGCCTAGCTTTTCGTGGGAGTTGCCTCTTCTGAGGCTTAACTGGGAATTCTGTTTAACAGGTAGCTGAAAAAGTCTGAAATGGCCATACTTTTTAGCATTAACAAAGCCTGGGCACAAAGAGTACTTGAAGAAGAACTAAACACTTTGGTGCTGGAATAAAGCACCTGCTCTCACAGATGACTAAGATCTCATGTACTTAGTGAAAAATATATCCCCTAATGAACATATGCCAGGAACTGTTTGGATCCAGACGTAACAGGAATGAAACATTTAGATCCTTGCCTGCCATATGGGAGACCCACATTTCATGATTACTCCCAGACTGTCATTCCGAGGGTTGGCATAGAGCACTGGATGAAGTAATGGCTTGAGATTATTCAGCAAAACGTTTAAATGTTTGCTCTGTGGTCTCCTCTTGTGTTGCCTTTCCGTTGCATGCCCGTCATCTAGATAAACTTGTGCAAACCACTGAACTGTAGAGGGAGGTGACGCAGAAAGCGCAGCCATCTGGGCCTGCCTGAATAGGAAGAGAAGAAAACACTCTTACTGGGAGAGTCGCTGGCTGTTATTAAAGCCAGGATTGCTTTTACAGGAGTGCCAAATCTTACTAATTAATTTTCAGATTTATACTTCAGAGTGACTCTGGCAGTGATTATATTATTCAAAAAGCGGTCGCAGACTGTTCTTGAATCTTAAAGCACAAGTCTCTCTAAATTCTGCAGTTTTAATACTTTGTGAGCTCCTAACATTTGGTTTCCAGATACACATCTTTCCTTAAGAGTAAGCCCTGCCAAAAAAACGTAACTTATTCTTACAGTAGTATTTTTGTGACCTGTCTTTGCATCAAAGAAGCCTTCTTTGGTAAGTGTACTGAACACCAAAAGCCGTAATATGCTACATTCATCTCCTCATTATTTTTATCCCCACGTCGTGGCATAATCTTTTTGCCCGAAGTCTCACAGCCAAAAAGCATCCGAACGGGAGACTCCCAGCTTCTGACTTTGACTCTGCTAAACACATTGCATTAAAAGAAGTCACAATCAAGTCATAAACACAAGAAGGCAGGAAAAAAAAAACCTTTACATAAGAAAGGACAATTTTACTTGCAGTTAACAGTGTTCCCACTAATTTCAATTGGGCTGGGACTTCTCACAGTGCGTGAAGCATAGGGAGATCCTCTGGTGAAGGAGCCATTGATAATTTTTTCCACCTTTTATGAGACTGATGTCCCTAATCTGTGTTAATAAGGGCCCAGGCAAAGGCTCCCTCCTTATTTTGGAGGAAATACTCCTTTTTTGAGTGTAACAGGCCCGCAGCTGTTTTTAATACCGTGTCCAGTAAATGACGGCAGCCTGTTCGCAATCAATGGGACACATTATTTATTAACTGAGTTCTTCATAATTGTCCCCAGACAGGGCCCGAGCCCTTTCTGCCAGACACGAGCGCCGAGGGGAACTCGGGGGGTGGCTCTCGGCTCGACGACACCCGTTCCCTCCCCTCACGGCCCGGGAGCGGGAACAGTGACAGGGACTGCCCCACCGCCTCGAGGTGCCTGAGGGGGGGAGAGGGGGCGGGGGCGAAGGGAGGCCCCGCCCGACGGGGCGGGGCCTCCCTTCGCCCCCGCCCCCTCTCCCCCCCTCAGCCCCGCCTCGCTCCCTCACAGCCGCCGCGATCCTCCCCTTTAAGCAGAGGGTGGCGGCGCGGGCGGGTTTCTGTGTCGGCCGAGGCGGCAGCTGCCCGCCCTTTTTGCCCGCTGACAGCTGCTGTCGCTCGGCCGCCGCCGGTGCCTGAGGGAGGGCGGCCGCCGCGCTCGCTCCCTCTTCCCTCGCCGCCGTGCCGTGCCGAGCCGGCGGCGCGGCTGCAGCCGCAGGCGGGGAAGCGCTCCTCACCGCTCCGCCTCCGATCGCCGCCCGCTGCGGGGATGTGTGATTGCCATGGCGAGGCGGCTCTTCCCGGGGGCCTGGCTCAGGAAACCCCACTACGCGCAGGTAGGCCGGCAGCGGGCCGTCCCCCGCGGCGGGCGGGTCGGGCCGGGCAGGGCAGGCCGGTGCCAGCACCCTTCCCTCCCCGCTCTCTCCCCCCGCAAAGTTACCTCAGGAGCGGGCGCCCCCCGCAGGGCTCGCCGCTTCTCCCGGCCCGGCGCGGGTGCGGCCGTCGTTCCCTCCCGCCGGCGCCTGGCGGCGGACGGGGCTCGGCTGCGCCGCGCTGCTGCTCGGCGGCTCGGCCGGCGGGAGGTCGCGGCGCCGGGGCTGAGGCGCTAGCCGCGGCCGGCGGGCCCCTTGGCGACGGGTATTGAGGCACGGGAGCAGGTGCCGGGCGGCCTCGGGGGCCGCGGTGCCTGTTGCCGCCCCTCCCGCCAGTCGGATCGGGCCTCTCTTGCCGCCTCCGGGGTGCAGCGAGCTCCACGGAGCGCCCTCCCCGAGCGGCCCGCGCCGCTCCTTGCTCGCCGACAGGACCTGTTACACGGCAGCCTGCCCGCCGGCTCCCTCGGCCCCCTCGGGCTCACAAGAGACTTTCAGTTGGTCAGCTACACCCGCGGCATTGCCAGGGCCCGGAGGAACCCTCATGCTTTTCTCCTCATGTCCCTCCTTTACACCTATCGCCGGTGCTGTGGACATCCATCCCATCAGAGGGTGGACTAGAGCTTGCCTGAGCAGACTCATTTTTTCACGTGTCCTAAAAGAATTAATGTCGGGCACTTTTCTTTTGCTGTCCAGTAGTTAGTTGCTCCATGCATTTGTGTATCCGTTCATAGACACACTTTTGTATTTACATATACAGGTACACGTTTGTATTACTTAAGTGATCTGTGTAAGGATGTTTTGGTTGAAAGTGCTGTGGCTGTCATGTAGCAGGAATTTCTAATGAAATGTGAATGTGAAATGTTAGTCAGTTATGAGCTCGTGGTACGTTGAGGGTTATTCTGTGGGGTTTCTTTTTTATCTGTTGCATTATATTTTAATTAAATTGTAACTAAAATGAGCATTTGTTGAGTTGGAGGGGATAAAGAGAATATTTTCTTATATATGCTACTTATATGTTCATCATCTGTTGATATCTTATTAAATGCTTTGTGATCATTGGATTAAAAAATGTAAACTTCATCCTGATGCATTTTAAAGTCTTGAATGTTTTAATTCTTCCTCATCTGGAACTTTTCCGATCTTACTCTCTTTTTGGAAGTACCATTTTGGAAGAAATGGGATGTAACATTTAAGGAGGAATGTATAGATACGGGTATAATCTTACCCTCTTTAGTATTTGTTTTACTGTATGTATCTGCAAATCTGGGTCAGTATCACTTGATTATTAGACCAGAAGAGATTGCTCTCGATCTATTTACTGAAGCAGACACTTGTACAGCATTTGGATTCCCATAGGAGAAAGCCTCTGATACAAATAAAAATGAATTCATAATCTCTATGCTACCTTTCAAATTAGGATTCTCCAAATTGTTTGCCCCCTTTGCCTTGATGATAAGTCTCTCTCTGATTATTATATTGTGATGTCTGATAACATTTTCCTCCATTCTTCTTCTCAACGTCGACTTTAAGGCCTTTCAATCAAAATACATTATTTTAAAATCTGCTGAGAAACAGGAAGACAGCAAGATCATTTATTAGAAAAGCCAAAGAAGTTAAATATTTGTTTCTATAGCAGATTAAAAAAATATTTCTGACTGTGCTTTCTTATACTGGAAGCTGCATTTGAATATTCTACAGATTTGTTTTAGGAGATCTAATAGTGGCTTTGTGAACATTAACATATTTTTCTGTGTTAGACAGTGAATGTATGTTGATATTTGATGCATCCATAGAATGGCAGCAAGCTATCAATATATTGGCTTTTCTTGTCACTGCATGTTACTGTTGGTACGTGACAAATATAGTCATGGTTTAACTATACTAATTGCTGAGTGCTTTATTGAGATTTGTCTCCAAAGAAGCCAATGCTCTCTTAAGTAAATGCTAGACTTTAACTCACTGAGATGTAGCTATGAGCAAGATGGAAAGATTTATGTAGTATTGCTATGCAATATTTCAAGTAGCACACCAGGGAAGATGATTGTACAATGGAAGGTATTGCTGAGCAACTTCCAAATTTTGTTGGCTGGTGTTCCAGACTTTTTGACAACTCTGTTGTGAAGTGAGTTGATAGAACATCAGGTTCTGCGAGACAGAACTTGATACCTGCTCTAGCTTTCCTGCTGTAATAGGAGCAGGATGCACTGAGTTGGTTTGCAACTCATACTCTATGGCAAATGTTCTATTATTATTATTATTATTTTACATGTTCTTTAGTTTTTATGCAGAATGCTAGACCCATCGGTAATCAGTTGATGATCTTTCTGGCTAAGAAGGATGTGCTGCCAAGTATCAGCTCATGTAAAAGGAGTAGGGCGAACTCTTAGATATCTTACCTCAGCCCAAAACCTAGTGATTAGGGATCCACAGAGACAATGTTAAAGTTTCATCACAAAACAGTAACTCTGAAATACAAAACTTTCCCATTGCTTAGACTGCAAAACAAATAAAACAACAAAAAAACCCTCAAACCTGACAAACTTTTAAACACTACTAAATACCACCAATCTAATAGGATTTTACAGTTGGGTGATTAACACTGTTGGGATTTGATTTGTGTTTTACAAGGAGAGGTTAGTGTCCCAAATTTGGGAGACATTGTCCTGAAGTTCTTTCTGATAGCTGTAGTTAGCAATTATGTCATGAGGCTGAGGGAAAGCCAGCAGGATTGTGCATGACAATAATCATGTAAAGAACACCTGCATGCTCGGAAGCTTTCTGGCCTCTAGAGATTCTGGACCAAGTTTACAGACTCTTGAGATGTCCCATGGAATTCAGTAATGTGCAAGAGACTGTCTTTGAAGGGCAAAAGAATAAACAAGTTTTAAAGCCCTACATAACAGAAATTTCCTATATCATCTCTTTCCTCTAAGATTTTAATCTTTTTTTTTTTTTTTTTTTGTTAACCTTTTAAGGGGAAACATCCTGTTTTCCATCTTGGTCATTATTTTATTTCAAAAGATATCCCCAACTCTGTTTACTCAGTTTGATTACTCAGGATACAAATAATTCAAGATGCTAGCATAACCTTAAGCATGCACTGTCTGCTCTTAAAAATGTCAATGTGTCCAGTACATGGCATCCAAGACAGTGTGGGCTAATATTCTCAGACATCATGTCAGCCTACCCGAAATAAATCCTATGATCCCTAAACCAACCTGAACAGAGAACAAAACAGGATTTCTAACATGATCAGCCTACAATTTTTTTTAATCTGTTTTTTCCTGTTGCTAATATGTAAAACAAATGGAGTGAGCAACTCAGATTTGGGGAAGATTAGCGCACCATGGTTATGTGGAATACTTTGCAGAATTAAGCTCTCTGTACTATTAAATAAACACTTTAATATTCTTTAACCATAAAAATGTTTTAAATAAAAAGTACACGTACCAAAAAACTGGCAAGTTATGTTGCATTTTGATCTGCTACTCTCCATATGCTTTGGAGTGCATCCAGGCTTGAGTTTTGCCGGACGTGGTTTTCCAGTTCTGTTCCAGGGGATGAATGTCTAATTATTATTCAATGCACATGACTTAGTAGAATATACAAGTGATGGAAGAAGTCAACTCTGTAGTATCTTTTTAAGCATTACAAGTGCTTTCCTTCATTCTTGCGTTCCTTGGCTCATACTTAAAAGTCTTGATGGAAGAGTGGAGCAGAAAAGAAAAATTGTTTCCTGGTTTTGAACACTTTCTTCCTTTTTTGATAATTTTGGAACTCTCAGTCCTTCTGTCACCCTGAATATGTTGTTTTTAAAAATGTTTCCTAGCAGTTTGTCACGATTCCAAATGAAGTCTGTCTATATGTATTGCCCCCTAATCTCTCTGACTTCTTGCTCGGAAATGTGTTCAAATGATCTGCATAGCATTATGTGCAGTAAGTCCGCTGTATTCAGGGTGCATTAGTGCACATGTGACCTAACCAGGCTCAGTAAATCTGTGTCCCTGCTGCATTAGTACAGCATGTGCACATCAGTTCTGATACTTCCGAGATGAAGTGGACTAAGTGTGTCTGCGCTCACAGACTGATTCTGGGGAGGAAATGGAAATTTGGTAGGGGGAATGTATGGGAAGAAACCAAATAACGATTGGGCCTTTTGCTGAACGTGGTAAGGAAGTCCTTAGAAAAGTAACTCCCTTTGAATCAAAGAGGATGGAACCTGGTGGTCTTCTGTAAGCAGATGTATGCTCTTGCCCATGCTCTGAACTGGCAGGACGTAAGTCTCTTGCAAGTCAAAAGCTACGCGACTGCATTGGCACAGTTCTGAGCCCAAAATAAATCTAGCTTCTCTGGAACTTCCTGCCAAGTATGCGATGTAGTCAGATGGCATTTGGGGAGGATTTTCTGTCCCAAACACATCCTCCTTCTGCCTGAGAAGGAGGACAAATTTGAATAAACCCATATATACGGTATTCTCTCCTATACTATGAATATGGTCAATACTCTGCAGTGGTCCTGAGGCCTGCAGACCACTGCTGGTCTCTGAGATTGTACTAAACGGTATACATTTAATACAAAATTGCATTAAATAGCACTTTGGTTTAAAGTTTAGTAGTATAAAGGTGCATGGAAGGAGTCAGCAAGAAACTTTGAGGAATGAAGACAGTTTGTTGTCCCAGAAGCTTTGGTTCCCAAGCATTTTTTACACATGAAACAGCTTTGCCTAAAACTGACAGATTTATTTCTATTGATCTTTCTCAGATTTTACCAGTAGTCTTGTGTGCTATAGTATTTATGTTCTACAATATTAGGCTTATTAGAAATAGTTAAAAAAAACCCCAAAACACAAACCACAAAAAAAAACCCTGTCTAAAGGAAATCACTGTATCTTATCTTTCAAATAGATGAAAGATAATCATTAGCTAAAACTCCTGATTCGTAGGAGCTTCCTCTTATGTATGTGTGGGGAAATACTGACAAATGTTAATTTATTAGAATTTTCAGTAATCCTATTAATAGAAGACATTTTGTAGGGAAGAGGCTTGTGACAGGCTTTAGAAAAGACCATTGCCATAATTGTTTGTAGAAATGAGGATGTGATAAAATAATTTTTAGTTCTCCCTGTAGGTGTTCTGCAATATTTTATTAAGGACTAGGTAATTAAATAGTTATGAAAGGTTCACTTCTAAAAACAAAAATCTATTTGGAAAAAAGCAAATACTTTTTTTATCTTTCCTGTTCAAACTCTGCCCCAAGCATCCTGGTTCTCTACAGACTTATTTTCCAGACTGACTGCAGCTGCGGAATAATAATCCTTCATATATTTTCATTTAGTATCTGTAAATGACAGTTGTGTCCTTCTTGTGGTTGCTTGTTCATAATAATCTGCACACACACACACCCCTTTTTTTTTTTCTTTTTTTCTTTTTTTTTTAAGTTTTATGAGCTTCTGTCTCACACAGATGTTGCTTGAATCACTGAAAACTGCCTGCCATTATGTTTGGTATCCTTTCATGTTTGTGGGTAGAATTTCACATAATAAAAGAAGTTCTCCTGTTACTTTGAATCTCTGAAAGTGTGTGTGATGGAGTTAGAGATTCAGATTTGGCTTCTGTGAGCTAGAAAGCCCTGGAAGACATGCTGATATGTTGAAGTAAACATAGCCAGAAACTCTGTACTGATGCAATTTTTGTCATGGGTTGTTTTTATGTGTGGTGTTGGGTATCAAAATGTGGAATGTATTGTGATAGTTTCTGGCAAATCATACTTCTCTTTGGAGAAATAAAACTAAAAATTGCATTTAAGAGAAAGCACTTAAAGTTGCCGGAAGGCTTGGTGCTTATCAGAAGAAAGGAGGTGTCTTGCTATAGCTTCTGCCTTGATTTGATTACTTTGTTTTGGGGCAATATCCATTTTATAGCAAAAAAATTATTTCCCTTTATGTTCCTTGTCTCCCAACTTAGATAATAGAACTTGAAGGAAATACTTGGAATGCTTTGTAGAATGCAATATGGGGTAAACTGGGACTTGGGCCATGCGAATAGATCCCCTACACCCTGCCCCAAAGAAGCTAAGTAAATCTAACACTGAACCTTTATCAGCATGATTGTAAGTATTGATGTTCATGCATGTGTTTCTTTGGCACAGAATTTTAGCATTGTTGAGATGTAAGTTATGTTCTTTTATATTGCAAGAGTAGATATTCTGGATGGAGTTTGTTTATAGATAGCAGTCTTGAAGAGGAAAAAAGTAGGAAATGCTATAATTGATTTGCGTAGTCTGTCCTGCCCTTGTGTTGCAGTCTGCCCTTTTGTGGCTAAAAGGAGGAAGCCATGAACTTAAATGTATTAAATTATGCCACTTGGATTGGAAACATTTTTTTAGCTTAATTTTAACTGGTCCTTTTACTTTCCGAAAGAAATAGTACCTAGACCTATCTGAAGAATGGGACTTAAAGGGAAAGTGTTTCCTTCAAGAACGTGCAGAGGGTATGTCAAGATATGAGATGACTTCTGGTAGGATTCAAAAAAGTTAATGTGAAGAAACATAATTAAACTCCATAAATGAAAGAAACTTGAAAATTAAAGTACATGAGATGATAGAGAAAGCACCCAGCTTCGCTGCTGAATTCTTAAATTATGATGATTGTACTATAGTGCTGTTTACTTAAAAAAAACACCAAAGAAACTAAAAAACCAAAAACCCCCACATTTCTGGAGAAAGCTTTTATGTGTAGGAATGTAATCTGTCAGCTTTTCCAGTTGCTGTAGGCCTAGTGCTAGATGGAGGATAGGAGACTACCATTCTTTCTTGCTCTATATAGTGTATCTCAGCAGCTCTAGGCTGAGTAAAGAGTGTGGGAAGTTGGGTAGGGAGGAAGAGGACTTACCTGAAACGCCAAGCAAGATCCCCCCCCCTTTTTTTTTTTTGCTGGCAGCAAATTTAGGTAGAATATCATAAGCTGTTTAAAAACATAAATCCTTTTCAGATTGGATGCTCAAGAGTTTTGTTGCTGGAGTTCTGTGGGAGTGTGATGGTTGTGTTTGGGATTTATTTATTTTATGAAATACATGATGAAACTTTGTCTGAGATTAGGTTCACAACACTACACTGGTGGTATATATTTAGGTGGAAAATAAAATTTCTTAAGTTAGCTCTGTGGCAGTGTGCATGCAAGAAGTTAAGGATGGTTTGAGTCAGCCTTTGCCAATGCAGCCATTCTCATTTCAGCCTGGCACATCTTAATTGTACTTAGTCAGTAAGGGGACTAACAGCTGAGCTCTGTGGAGTGTTGCTGGGGTAGTCCAAGATGCTCCTCTGACCCCATGCTCCATTAGGAGCTAAAGTGGCAGAGTGAGCATGCGTCCATACCTTAGCTACTCCAGCTCATTACTGGTTTGACTACTGGAAACTTCCAGCGAAAGTATTTTTTCATGAAGAGGATGATTCTCAGAGTGTGAGACCTAAGTGTGTTTGCTTCTAGAGACTCTGCTATGTGGTGGTGACCTTTGACAGAGGATTTGGGCAAGGGAGTGGAAGTGGAAATAATGGGCAGCTGTTTGCTCAGTTGACTAGAAGTCAATCCCAACAAAAAGATGAGTACAAAAACCTAATGAACATGCCTTAATTTCATAGTTATCAATAATTGAATATGATCTGATTTTCTGAAAATACCATGCTTTAATTACAAATAGCTTTTGTACCTCTCTTCAGATGCTGCTGTATCCCATTGTGCTTGCAAATGCAAAGCAGGTCATTCTTTCTGTTTGATGCTGTATCTAGTTACAGAAACGTTAGACCAAAGTAAAAATAGATGAATGACTCAGATAATTTCAGGAACTGTACTACAGAGCACTCATTGGTATTATTACTATGTTGAAACCAGCAAAAAACCCCCAACCCTCTAAGTTATGAAACCATGAGTTTTTAGGTGGTATAAGAACAAATAAAAATAAGTAAATTATTACAGACGCCATTAAACCTGCATGACTATACTATAGTAGTTCTTATTTGTAAGTGCTAAAACTATTATGTATCATCTGTCCTTCAACCAGCAGAAAGTATGAAGGTAGCAAAGAAAAAGCACATTGTGTTCTCTAGACGGACTGAGAAAAATCTGTTTGCATGCTCACAACTGATCCAGATCAGGCGATCTCTCAGTCTTGTACCTTAAATGTTTTTGATCTGCTGGTTTGGTTCACCTCTCAGTTCAAAACTGTGTTTCAAGAGACCTCTGCTGGAGGGCTGCCTCAGGGCTGGTAACCTGGGCTTCCTGGGACAGATCTGCTGGGGAAGAATAGGACTCTTTGGTTTTGTTTTGGTTTATTTTGTGTAATGTGGGTGTAAGAACTAAACTATGCAAAGAATCCATCTGCCCTGCTTACAGCTTTCTTTTGGTTCTGAAGTGGGAACAGGGAGAGACTCTCCTAGTGCTTTGCCATACCACCTCTGCTGGCTTCCCAGAGCTGTGAAAGAAGGATGCTTATGGATGATAAGTGCATTTAGTACATGGGCAGTAATTCACAACAAGGATTTTGAAGTAGGAAAGTTGTGCTGGATAAACTGAAGAGGTGGATGAGGCACTGAGTAGTGCTGGAAACTTACTTGAGAATGGAAGACAGACAGTGGAGGAAGACTGGAACTGAGGCCAGTGTTGCAGAATCAGATGGAAATAGGCTGGAAGTAACTGGAAGAAAAAGAATAGCAGGTAATGTGTGGTTCAAGAGGGGGACACTAAGACTGGCTAAGCAAACAGCTTGAGATGGGTACTGGAAAGAAAAAACTAGTAAGTGAAAATTGTAAATGACTAAATACAGAAAATGGTCTGGAAGAAAGAATAGATGAGGCAGAGTCCGCCTGAGCTTGAACTAAGGTTTCAGTTCTCTTCTGTAGGGGGTGGGGGAAGTATTTCTGAACCCATTGGTAATATATCAGTTCTCACTTGTTGCTGGTTCACATGTAGGATGAATTTTGCTTTTCATCAGTCTGTTCAAGTAGTGTGATTTGCAAGAAAGTTTGTGATTCTTCATGTTGTAAGCATATAGGTATGGTATTTTGTCTTTTTTTTAAGCTAGGAAATTGCACTAGAAGTCTTGCAATTCTGTCGTTTTAGTAGTGTTCTTTCAATGGGAAAGGCTTATATATGGTGTTTCTTTTTTTGATGCTCCCCAGCCTCTTGCTGTCAGTTTTGTTTTCTTGGCTGTTCTGTCCTTCCTAGCCCCAGCTTCCTCATACATTTTCTAAGCTGTTTCTAAATGTGTTGTAAACCACAGAGGATTATTGTTGGTCTCCTTTTGTACTCCATCCAGTTTGTATCCATATTGTGGACACCATGCTTTAGATGAAATTACATGTTACTCCAACTAAGGTCTTTTGTGGCTCTGAGGAAAATAGCAGAAATTATTCCTGTTTTACAACACTACCAGTAAAATATCATAAAAGAAGAACTGGTTAAAGGAACTATCTGGTCAGGATTTATCACCAGAATAAAAGCAGTTAGTTGTATCTATCTCTTCTTTTAACTAGGTAGTTTTAAGATCAAGTCAAGTGAGTGCCTGTGAAGGAGTGAAGGGATAGGGGTGCACAGCTGAGGCGTGCGGTGGGACTGCAGCTGTGTGGATTGGAATCACCTTTGGGTGTTTCGGAACTGACCTTTCTCGGATTATTTCTTCCAAGAGGAAAGGGTGTAATGCATGCTGGTTGTTTGTCATATTTTTATAAGTACTCATAAATTATTGTAGTCTTTCTAGTTAAAAAAAAAAAAAGCTGACATTCACATCTGCTGCAGTTCTGTGTTTTCCCTTCATTTTAAAACTAGGTAATATTATTCATCCTGTTGCCATCTTCTGGAACCCACTTCTTCCCACCCCTCCCAGGTCTCCGTCCATAAGCTTTCCAAGCTTTCAGCCTGTGGCTGAGACTTCACTCTGAAGCAGTATCAGGTTTTCCATTTTATTTTTCTCAGCTTAACTCTTGATTTTTCACAATAAAACATTTGCTTAGTTTCATAAAAGTTGAAAAACAGTTTGAAATTTTTAATCAGTTGAAGAGCTAGCTGTCCTGGAAACAGAAATCCTCTGCTTAAACATAATCAGATACAAAATTATTTATTTATCTGTTTAACACTGGCCCCTTGCTAACCTCAGCCCTGATTTGGAGGGACCAAGGGTATGAGCCATTTCAAGCTCCTGGTTACAGAAAGTTCAGTTCTTCTAGGTGTGTCTGTCAGAGACTTCTAGCAGCAAAATAATGGTGTATATGATGAGCTTTCAGTCAGCAGCGGTTAAGTTTTTTTATTTTGAAGAAAACGTGATCTGAGTCAACAACTTGTGATGAAATATTTGATTATTTGGTTTCTAAACTTGCATTGATGATTCCTTGATGGTTTTGTTTGTTTGTTTTTTCTTCAAAGCATCTTTATTGGTGGACCATTGATGTAGTCTAGCATGACAGTCCTATGTTCCTGTACAGCTCTTTCCTACCTTTCCTTCTCTAGTTACATACAAATAAGAGGGTACTCAAGCATTTCATTTATTAAAGTGGCCCAAATCTTTGAAAGTAATTTTTTTTTTAGTAAGTGTGGGTTTGGGTATTTGTATTCCGTGTTCCTCTTAACCTGTATTTATATTAAAGATGTGTAGTTTCATTAAACTATTGGACATCTACACTGCCACAATCAGCCTTTCAAAATTCTGATAGTACTTCTTAGACAGCATAAACAAAACCTTTACATTATTTAATGATAAACCTTAATATTTAGTCTTATTCATGGATGTTTAGAGAAGACCAAGGATTCTATAAACATGGTTTACTGTGGGTGAGTACAATGATTTGGTTTTTAAGTGACTTTTTGGTACATTAATATACTATGTATATTACAGAAAGGAATATTCATTTTGCTCTCTTCAACAATTTAAAACACGAGTGGTTAAAAAAAATTGCTTGCAGTACATGGTCTTCTTTAAACTGGCTTCACTTGCAGCACTGGCAGTGGAGGAACAAAACTTAAGGCAAATAAGTTTAAAACATTGTTAGTAAAATTACTTCAGAATATTTCTACTGGTTTTGCCAAGGTGCACTATCCTGCAGTTGCGCTGATACAGCTATTTGCAGGCTTGTACTGTGAATCAGGTCAACTCCCTGATTTCATCTGTGGTATAGACTCACAAACAGTTGTTTGGGTGTAATTACGACAAAAGTGGGCTTCAGTATAGAGATGCGAAGAAGCAGGGGCAAAGCAATTTGTACCGTACTGAACAATTTGTATAGTGAAATTGCAGTCTAAGCAAGTCCAAAGATGTGATTGTTCTGTTTCAGTTCTGTTTTTCAAAAGCAGAAAAATTTAGAATATGACACTAATGAGTTTTTGACTATAACTGTTTACTTACCAGTGAAGTTCCTGTGGCTGTATGACCAGATCATCTTGTGATATTTCAGCTGAAATACAGAAAATTATAGGTTAGTATATTAAAGAAAATAGAAATCACTTTCTTAAATCTCCAGATGCTGGGCTGTAACGACAATATTTACTCAAAGGCAGAGGAACTGGTCTTGAAGCAAGGAAAGAAGTTTTGAGATGATAAAGTGAACGAGTGTGTGTATATGATCCTATGGAAGGAAAACATCCACTTTGAAGTCAGGCCTCATGTTAGACTTTTACACAAGCATGTTACAATTCTCATTTACTTCAATAAGATGTCTGAAGTTTAAGGTTGTTCCCAAATAAACTTCAGTGATACTCCTAATTTTTTACTGAAGCTTTGAATTCTTGTGCTGAGCAAGGTAAAGAATGTGCAGATTTGAACAAGCTTCAGTAGATCACATAAAGACAACATTAAAATATTTTTGTTCTACTGTAGAAGGGCAGAAGTATGAAACTGTGGTTAGAGCAGTGGACTGTGACTTTTGAGATCTAGATTTAGGTATGAGTCATTACCTGTAAGGCCTTGGGTGGGTTGATCTGCTTCTGCTTGTCCGCAGGAGAAGTGTTCACCCATTTTGTACCTAAATTTACATTCTTGAAGAGCTTGTGGATATGTATTTATTAGCATCTTGGAACCACAAACACTATTTTGATGTGGAATTTCATGGTACTACATGGTTTGAAGGGACATAAAGCATAATGAGAAATATTTATGCTAGAACTGTTTGAAGGCCATACCGGCATGCTCCTGCTTTTCTGTGTAACTTGTTGGGTTAACTTCTTGCATTATTCAGTTTGGGCTTTTTGGTGGTTTTGTTGGGGTGGGGGGTGAGGGGGTGGGGATTAAGATTTCCTTGGACTGAGGCCTTTGACTTTGGCAGCATTGTGTCTTAGGGTCGTTTGGGCATAAGGGGTGTCTACCCACTTATCTCAAAACATAGCTAAAAGGTTCTCAGTCTTTCTCATAGAATGAGTCATATGGAATTTGGGACTGCTCTGCTATGTTTGAAAGTGTTAAAACATCTTGCGTGCACCTTCCCCCGTTTATTTTTTAAAATCGTTACGCTATAAAATGGAATGAAAATAGGATATAAAATTAAGGGCTGAGCTATATACCATCATCTTTCCTAGCAGTTTTTCTGTGTTGTTTATTGCATTCCTGCTTCTCTTTGAGACTTGATGTTCCTTACAGAACTGTATGGGGTCAAGATACACTTCCTCTTTAGTCTTCGGATGGAGTGAGTGCCTGTGTGAAAATATACCCTGAATCACGAGATGAGTTATGGTGGAAGAGTCAGAACCATTCTAGGTTGAGAGTAGGACACCTATACCTAGGGATTATATTTCTTTTGTTAAGGTCTGAAAAGTCAGTTCTTGTGATAGGTGTTAAACCAAGCTACCATTCAACTGATTAGACCTGCTTCTTTGATCTTCCCTTAAAAATAAATAAATTACATATTTAAAAAGGGAAATGCATCTTTGAAGATCTTCCTATATTTGTAGAAGATTATTTTCTCTAGTAACATTTTTTTCTAAAATATAAAATACTTAAAAGCTGAAGCCGTGTATTCAATTTACTGTGATTTAAGATAATTACTATCAAATTGTAGTACTTTGGAATTATTTCAGTGCTTTTTCTCCCATGCAGATGGAGCCATCTGAAGTTAGTATGTGTGAGATGGGTTAACTTGGTATGTATTTATGGATGTATGTGACGGCAAAACTGCACATCATTACTACCTTTCTTGGAACTTTTTCCAAACATATGGAATGGTTTCTCTGTGAGGAACAGCTAAGTTAGGACCTGTCAATGTGGAAAAAAGATGACATGGCAGGGAGGCTCACAAAATCATGACAGATGTGGAGAGAATAGACAGAAATTGATAACTCATCTCTTCCAATACATGAACTAGGGGATCTCAAACAAAGCTAATATGAACCAGATTTAAGCAAAATAAAGTCCAGTCCCTGGCCCCGGTACAGTGGATAGTAGGCCTGTGGAATTAATTGCTAAAGGGTTTTGTGGATGCTAAAAGCTCATGTGGATTTTAAGGAGTCTGGGTAAGTTCATGAAAGATAAATGGTTTGAGATTTACTAAATATAGAAAATCGTGTCTGCCTTAGCAAGTTCTTCTAGAGGAAAATGGAAGCACATTTGCGATATATATTATATGTTCTCACTCTTTGATGGCATCTATTTATAGCTGTTGCTGAAGATCAGGATACTAGTAGAAATGGATCTCATACTGACCCAATACAGCTGTTCTCATGCACTTTCCTTATATCCTGTTGCTAAAGCTGATTCTGACTTTCTAATTCTTTTCTAATCCTGATGTGAGTATGAAAATCAAACCATTAGCACACCAGACTCAGAGGAAGAACAAGAAAAAGATCAAAATGTGCCTCCTCCCTTACAAGGCACTTAGCTCTCCCTCAATTCTTAATTTATAAATACTTTTTTCCTCTATCCCTAGTGAAAAAGTGTAAATGTGAGGCCACAGAAACAACAGGAAAGTCTTGCATACGGTTATGGGAAAGACTACTGAAGGTGAGGCTAGTACAGAGGAATTTTACTTGCATAATTAAATGGTGTCATTTCAAGGAAGGAGCGGGAGACTTCAGCACATGGAACCTGTCCCTGATACCCACCCTGGTCATTGTATATCTATCTTGCATCTTTATACATTAGCACAGATTATTTTTTGACCAGATTCCTGATCTGTTGGATTTGGTTTACCAGGAGTGGAACATAAGTAACTGGTCTTTGAGAAAGATGCAAGTAGTTGAGCTCTGAGAGTTTATGATTTTGATCAAATTGGTTCTTACAGCCTGGCTTGTCCTATGAGGGTCTGTCATGTTTTGTTTTATTTTATTTATTTATATCTTAATTTTCCTTCTACCTACATGAGTCAGACTGACCTTCTTCCCTGCCAGTTTTGCTCACTGAAGGAAGCGAATGTTCCATGTAATGCAGTCTGCTTATTTTATCACTGTGGAAGTCAAATTCTTAAAGGTGAAATAGTAAATCGCGTTTGTTTCTATCATTTTGACTACTGCTGAATGAATTCCAAAGAATATTTTCTCTTTGTGTCCTCTAGGTACGTTTCTCCTATATGCGGATGAAGTATCTCTTCATCTCTTGGTTAGTAGTATTTATCGGCAGCTGGGTTATGTATGTTCAGTACTCCACCTACACAGAACTATGCAGAGGACATGACTGTAGGAAAATAATAGTAAGTATATTTAGCATAGCTTTCTTAAGTGTTTGTCCTGACTAATTCCACAGCCAATTCAGTCAGTGCCACATGTAAATTAATCAAATTCTGATATTCCATCATGTTGAAGTAAGATTACATCTTCAATTACAGATAAAACCAGTTATGATTCTTAACATTGTTTTGGTATAGGGTTATTAAAATTGTTTTCTTAGATTTTTCTTTTAAGAGTCAGGTGTAGGGAGAGATGCAGTTGTTGCCTCCTTTCTTGGGCAATTTGTTAAATATTTTTCTCCCTGTTTGTTTCAGTGTGATAAATACAAGACCGGAGTTATTGATGGGTCAGCATGTAGCAGTCTTTGTGCTAAAGAAACATTGTATTTTGGAAAATGTTTGTCAACAAAGCCCAATAACCAGGTAAGGCTTTACTCATCCAACCTAGTTTTATTATTTCCCACTGAAATGTCATTCTCTAGAACATCAAGTAGACCTTAGTGTCAGCAAGCTGTATCTGTTTGATACAGATTATTTCAAACTCTATTTGCTGTGACATGCAGAGCATGTTTATATAGATGTATGTAATATAGCTATATATAAAGAATATATAGGCATACCATATATTATTAATAATATATACAGTACGCACCTATATATAACATACCTGCATATAATATTATATATTATTCCTATATGTAGAGGGTATATTATTATTTTATAATACATATATTTTATAAACATATATATAATATACCGGATCTTTCCACATTTTGACAGAATACCTATGCTTTTGTACAGCATGCTACTTCTCTGCTTTCCTGCTTCCCAAATAGAAGCAGCAGCCTCTTAACAACCTATGCAAAGATGGTAGTAATGCCAATATACTGTTCATCCAGCTGTCTTTGTATTTTGACAGTGTAGTGTCTCCTAAGTACCTGCAGTAGTGTATCGTATTTGAAGTTGTCATTGTTTGAATGTGCTCTGTGCATTGTCTGTACACAGGACTCGGTTTTCTAATCTGTGTTGCTACTTGACTCTTGAAGCAGTGGTTGGAGTACAGGTGGTCTTTAGATGATGGACTTCTACAGTGTTTTTTTTTTTACCCTTTTCCTTCTTTTCCTGCATAGATGTATTTAGGAATCTGGGGAAATCTGCAAGGTGTTATAAAATGCCAGATGGAAGAAGCTGCTCAACTTGATTTTGATACTGACCCAGAACCAAGGAAGGAAATAGTCCTATTTGATAAACCAACAAGAGGAACCACTGTTGAGAAATTCAAAGAAATGGTATATGGTCTTTTTAAAGTAAGTATATGCTTATTTATTCTATTTTGACAGAAAGGCTTATTTTCCTGCAGCTGGAGAGAATGCCCTATTGTCTGAGCCTTGTTCAAGTGCATGTTAGAAAAATAATCAGCACAAAAATAGGTTTTCCCAGAGGGGTTTATCTTAAAGTTTGAAGTAACTAATTATCAGTTTTTTTCCTTACTTTTTAACAGATGGAAGCTGGTATGCATCTTGCATGTCTACAGCTTTCACTTGTATTTGTATAGAAAATATGGTAAAAATGTTGGTTGGTTTGTTTGGGGTTTTTTTCCCCTTTTAGGGTTATTGTAACCAGGTACAAAGACTGAAGCACAATTTGAAAACTGTTCATGCTTGGGAAGAGTTACTATGTTAACTGAGCAGCAGGAATCTCTCTAACCAGAATGACCAGCCATACTTCTACCAGTTCTTTCTGTGTTATATTAATGCGATACTTGTTTCTGTTGCTCTAATGCTACCCCAGAATTTTCATAATATAGAGTCATCACTTTGATGCTGTGTCAATACTGATTTTGGGTTTTCTTTCTTAAAATTCTCTTGCTATTGTCATAGCTCTTATGTCTCCAGTGATGGAAATAATGCTGTTCTAGCTGAGTGAGCATACGTGTACACATGCACACACATACACATCATTATGTAAAACTGATGACAGTTGTCATGCATTACAGTAGTTTTGTCTCTAAGAATGGGTGAGCAGCAGGTGTTTTAGAGTAGTTCTTAGGAGAATTTGGGAAAAGTTTATCTGACTTTCTGTGTGCGTTGGTGGTAGTTGAAAATCCAACAGTTCAGATTCCAGCAATGGCTTCTTTCTCTGTATTGATACAATGGAGGTGGTTATATCAAATAACAAAGTTAAATATTTCAATACACTTATCATATGGGATTTGTACCCAGTATGTCTTGGTACTTTTTATAGTTAGCCAAAATGTGGTTGATACTGTAATTTCTCTACATGTGTAAGGTTTAATCAGCTGAAAACTAAACCTGATCTAAACATTTGAATTCTACATACTTTTTCTAAGAGAATATTTAACAAGCTACTTGATACGATTTTTCTAAAGACTGATCTGACCAAGAACAATGTTTGAATTTTAATGTTTGCATTTTGAAATGCAAAGAACACTTGTACTCTCAGAAGATCATATACTTGGTGCCTTTGAAAAGGCAAGAACAAAAAGGAAGCTCCTTCAGGCATCTGGTAGCAAGTACTGTAACATCTATAACCAATGAAAACTAGAAGGTAACATACCCTACCGTACCATCCATAGAAGGAGAATAACAGGAGGTAGAATGACAGGTGGATTGGTGGTAGTTAATGAAATCATACTTAATCTTTTTCGTTTGTTGCTTTTAGGCAAAATTGGGTGAACAAGGAAATCTTTCAGAACTGGTTAATCTCATCCTCTCTTTTGCTGATGGAAACAAAGATGGTAGAGTTTCTTTGCCAGAGGCGAAATCTGCATGGGCACTTCTGCAGCTAGATGAGTTTCTGTTAATGGTGATCTTGCACGATAAAGAACATACTCCCAAGTTGATGGGGTTTTGTGGGGATCTCTATGTGACGGAAAGAGTTGAATATACCTCTCTCTATGGAATCAGCCTTCCATGGATTATGGAACTTTTCATTCCTTCTGGCTTCAGAAGAAGCATGGACCAATGGTTTACTCCATCATGGCCAAGAAAGGCAAAAATAGCTATAGGGCTTTTAGAATTTGTGGAAGATATTTTCCATGGACCTTATGGAAACTTTCTTATGTGTGATACAAGTGCCAAAAACTTGGGATATAATGATAAATATGATTTGAAAATGATGGACATGAGAAAAATTGTGCCAGAAATGAATTTGAAGGAAATAATTAAAGATCGTCAGTGTGAAACAGATTTGGACTGTATTTATGGCACAGACTGTAGAACTCTGTGTGACCAAAGCAAAATGAGATGTACCACGGAAGTAATTCAGCCAAACTTGGCAAAAGCCTGTCAGCTACTTAAAGACTATCTGCTTCGTGGTGCTCCTTCTGATATTCATGAAGAACTAGAAAAACAGCTGTACTTGTGTATTGCCCTTAAAGTCACAGCAAATCAGATGGAAATGGAGCATTCTTTAATACTCAATAACTTAAAAACTTTACTGTGGAAGAAAATTTCCCATACAAATGATTCTTAGCTTCTCCACCAGCAGAAGATAATATTGATGCCTGCCACTAAAGGTGGCCTACCACATTTGATAAAAACAATCATCTGCAGCATTTTTTAGAGACGTTTCTTTACTCAGATTTCATGAACGGCTCTTTAACTCTTGCCCTTCAGTCAGTACCTTATGACCGGGCTTCTCGAAGAACGAACGTGGCACTGAATGATTGGGCAGAGGCCAGAAGCACTTCTGATGTTCCAGCGCTCTGTTATGGAAACAAAAACCCCGCATGCTTGACTGTTCTGTGCACTTTGTCAGCTCTTGAACAGGATTAAAGTATTCACTGTGCCACCACATCAACTGATGGAACATCTTACAATTCTGTGAAAATCATTGCTTACTTGTGAAATACCTGCAAAAGATTTTTATCCCAAGTAGTTTTATGAAGAACCACCACTACTGCAAATAATGTGTCTGAGTCCAAGCTGCTGTTGTGAATAAACTGAACTGTGAAATTGAAGTTTACTAATACCTTGGCATGGCAGAATTTGCACATTAGTAATTTTTAAACTGTGGAAAATTAGAATTCTAGAACTGACAGGTTGTAATATGAGACTTAAATCAGATTCCATTTACACCTTGTTACCTCATGCTTACATCTTGAATGTTTAAGTAGTTCAACACTTTTTAATTAAGTCCTTATACAGTGAACCATGTTGGGAGCCAAGAATTTTAGAGTATGTTATTTCTTAAAATCATGTATACAGTCTAGCAGCAATATCAACATCTGTTTCAAAAACTGTAATTACTGTACTTCAGTTGAAACCTTTAACCCAAATTAAGCTGTAGCAAATATTGAGAAGTAAGGAGTTTGTGGACTAAGCTATTTTACGAGAACTGAAGTAAATTAATTTTTAAAAATACTGATAGCAGAAATGTCCCAACAGTTAAAAAAGGAAGCTTGCATAGTATAGGAATCTGCTGTATGACATGTGAAACAAGTAATAGTCGTGGATAAAGCCTTGACTCTTTACTGTCCCTCCAAATTTAGCTACAGACTTGTACTTACATAAATCCTCTTGAACTACTGCAGGAAGTAAGCCAGAGCTAGACCTGAACTGTAGGACAGAAGCTGGATGGTTCAGGATCATGGAATATTGCTTAAATGGGAACCTGTAAGATAGCAACAGCTAGGAATGAGGTGGAACATACGCAAGTGAGCTGTAGCACATTACTGTTTTATAGTAGCATCTGTGAGTCATTGTTAAGTCTCAAGTCACGAGTAAATAAACAGCATCTGATCCTGGCACTCCACATGGCATGGCCACTGTGCCACCTTTCAGCTGCATACCTGTTCTTTTGCAGATTTACATCCACGTTCACAATTATGCAGAATTGGATGTCCATAAAGCACCTTAATAGTGTGCTCAGTACTTATCTGTTAATGTTTAATTTATAAGTGCTTGAAGTATGAAGTAGTTCAATCCTTAATGATTTTAATGGCAATCAATCATCCATATACTTCTAAATCCTGGCCCCTTAATTCAGTTTCAGCACAGGTAAGAGGGACAAGCTTTTATTTAAATATTTGAAAGGTTGTTAATTGCTTTAGGTATCCTGTGTTAAGTGCATTCCTTGAATGATTAAACCGAAGTACAGGAACAACATAGTCATTTCTCCATACCATCTGTAATAGTATGCAGCTTGGGTTAAGAGTGTACTGTTTTGTAAACATCAGCTTTTTAGTTTAAGAATTACTATGCTAATGCTAATTATTGTCTCTAACTTGATAATGTCCTCCAAGAGCTAGTAAGTATTTGTAGCCAGCAATGCACTCAAATGTAAAGTGGTCATGTTCTTGGTGGAAAAATCTGACTGTACTTGCTCTAGGTTTTGGGCAGAGAAGATTACTGAATCCAAATGATGTTGGGTATTTTAAACAACTGGAAAACATGTTGTACAGAACCTTCATTTTTATTGCTGTTGCATCAAGTTGGAACTTCCATTGGAAAAAAAACCCCGCACTTTTGTTTACAATAAATCACAGGCCTCCTTTTCTCATTCAATAGCAGTATTTACCATCTATCAGTATCTTAAAGCAAAACGTTCCTCCGTGTAGCCTTCTTGCCTCGTGTTTTAACTGTGCAAGCAACTTCTGTAAGTCTAATGAGAAAGTGCCTATTAAACTGAGATGTAAGGGATAGGGGCAAGTCAAAGCCTCTGTAACTAAGCATGTATATGCAACTTAAAAGTGAATTATCTCGTCTTATCACTAAATAATGTGAAGCATTTAGCTTAAGACAGTACCTGTTTCAGTAGCAGCCAGAGCTTGGAGCTGCGTGAGTGCAAGTGCTTACTTAGTTAGTGGAGGAAACTTAAATACATCAGTTAGACGTGTATTCCTGTATCAGCTACAGTTAACTCACAGTAGGGAACATGTTGCCATTTGTGTTCCTGAAAGCCTAAGGCTGCGTTTCAGCAGAGGCTTTAGAACCTACCATGACTACTCCTGCTTTTTCCTTAAGCTACATACAGATTCCCCCATAACATTAAGTATGCTGAAAGAAAAATGGTGAAGGACATGTAAAGCTCTTTTTAAAAATTTAAAGTCTTTTTGTAGTTAGGAGCAACAAGTTCTTATATCTAGTATTTGATACTAGTCACACCAAAAAGTAATCAAATTGAGTTCCCCTTCTTACAGGAATAATTCTAAGGCAGCAGCCTTGGTTTTGAAGTCTGTCACCTCTCTTCTCCTCTGTGAAGGAGTTCAATTCATACAGTACTTTGAAGGGGGAAAAGAACCTTAAGGCTACAGAATATCTGGATCATAAAAAGTATTCTGCATCTTTGTAAGATATATTAATAAGCCAGTCTTACACAGTTGCTTAATCAATAAATTTATTGCCACTTTTTCCAAAGCTTCATAGAAAATTGTGGAAGTTGTCTTAACTATCAGCTGTGCGCTCCTGGGCCCTGAGAAAGCTAGCCTTCTTCTGAGCAACACGATCTTTCTTCTGGGCGAGGGACATCTTGGGACAGTTCCATCTGCAATGTAAGCACAGTGTATGATATATCCAAGGCAGAAATAAGCAAAAAGGTGGTCAAGAAAGCTGCAGCGCACCAGAACTGTGATTAAGAGTGCTATGCTAGAACATATTCCCACTTCTGTAACACACTTTATTTCCTCATAATGATTTAAGGCTGTAGTTAGGGCACCACAAGAAGGCATGGTTAGACTGCAGCAGTTTAATTCCTCAGGAGGTAAGCTCAGTACTTTTTTGTGACTAGAGCATAGACAGTATCAAGCCCGATGCAATAGCTGTGCCTTTATTTCTTTTCTCCCAGACCCCTGAAAAATCTAAATAGTTTAGTACTGACAAATTTGTCAGCCTGCCCTCTCCTGAAGAGAAGCAGCTTTCCCACTGAAAACACTTAAGATCTGAAGATACACGCTTAAAGAGTTCCAGCTATTCAGGCCACAAGCATGTTCCACTTTTTTTTTTTCCAATATAGTTGAGGGCTCTTAAATTTTAGATTCCTACTGTGAAGTTATACAGAAGTGCTTTTATCTTAATCTGATCTAAAACACATGTGAGTTTTGACACAACTGCAATGCGAATCACCTTACTTGTTTTAACATAACTAAAATATCTTCAACAGAGAAGTCACATTCATATTAAAGAGGACAAGAGTTTTACCTCTTCTTCTTCACTTCTCTCTTGGGTTTCTTCTCATGGACTGGATTATCCCGTATAGCAGCATGGGCTTTTTTATACATTTCTTCCATCTTTAAAAAAAAAATTGTTAAATTCTCCGTAGTGATCCAGTTGTAGGATCATATTAAAAATCCAAGACACCCTTACCCGAGCATGCACTAGAAACAGGTTTCATCACACCACAGCTTGTAATTTTGTGTGGTTGCCTTTAAAACACTTTCTTCATACAGATCACTGCCACAGCATACTGAAATTCCTACTATCGCTGTAATACAATTTAAATATCCAAATCCACAACTTAAGACACAAAACGGAGAAAGCAATTTTATCCTTATTTTAGTCAGGGAACCAAGGCCATAGAGTAACTAGAGACTACTTACAAGTCTCATAAATACAGCCTAGCATCTTGCAGTTGAAATACTTTTTCCTCTGAAGCCTACTTTCAGTGACACAGCTTCCCTACATTTAAATTAAAAAGCAGTCTAGAAAGTTATTCTATTTCTGCCTAGAATAAAATACTTCACGTTTACTTATTAAACCAAAATTACTCCACACAAACTCTATCAGACATGTAATCTTACCACTTTTCAGACCCTACTGTAGTACACATTACAAAGCTGCTTAGTAAGAGGGAAAAAGTATAAGTTATGAAAGCAGCTACAGATTAACAAGTCTTGCAAGAACGGTGACAGTCCCTGCATCATCCCCAAGGATGCAGTAACAGAAATACATTAGCAGAGGCTACACCCAAACAGCAGTTTCTGACAGCTCATATAGCAGGTCATTGTACTTTGAGCAACTATTCTTCTAATGTGTAAGATGGGAAAATGCAAGTGATCTGTCCAGTTACATAGATCAATAACAGAAGGTACCAGAGGATCCCCATCTGTCTGCTGCTCTGTCCCAAAGACAACTGTGGCTCCATAATGGCACCAATTTTAAGAATACCTTTGCTGGTGGTTAATTAAGACCACTAGTCCCCCGCTGTGAAAAGTTTTCTAGATGTATGAAGAATAACCGTCTAGCTATTGACATAAGCCCTGGACCATTCACTGCAATACAGACTATAAATTGTTTGTTTAGTAAAACAGATGAAGTTGGCATTTACAACACATTACTTATTTTTTAGTAAAGACTAAGTTACAAGAAGTTAGCAATTAGTTAAGTTTAAAAAAAAAAACCACAAACCCCCATAGCAATAATGGGATAAAGAATGAAGTTAAGTTTTCCATAGCCTAAAAAGAGGCATGAGAATGTTTGTTTCAAGCTTCAGGACCACTAATTGGGGAAACCAAGCAAGGACATTACAGGCAGCAAAACAAGCCATCTGAAAGGAGTTTAACACTTGAAAGCAGCACCTTGGTCATCTTACACATCTTCTAGTGTTTTGTACAAGATACTCTAAAACTTAAAGTAGTACTAAAATAAGATGTATTACACTCTCTGTAGTTTCATGAGATGGTAGCTGCTACAACTACAGCTATTCTATATTCACCTGGGACCTAGAACTACCTATAGGGTCACACAAATCATAAACCAGATTTGACCTAAAGCGCATCCTCACAGTTGCAACCACCACAGCTGCAGAAATGACAGGCTGTGGTGCAGGACTAGGAATGAGTGAGTAGCATGCACAGAAACTTCAAGTTGATTTCTGTATCGGGGGGGGGAAAGCTAATTCTAGCTTAGAATGCAGTCCTGTAAGCTTAGATTTATAGGCAGAATGTTAAAGCTTCACAGCAGGAAAAAAGATCTCACTTTCAAAAGATCTACAACATACTACAGAGCCCTTAATGAAGGACAGAAGTATTTTCTTTGCATGGATAACATACAACATGAATCACAGTATTTTACACATCAAGCTTATTTGCGTTACTAGAGAAGGCCCTACGCAAGACTTATCAGCATCTCTATTAATGCACAAGAGCCAGCCAGATAAATCTTACCCCATCAGGTGTTACGTTGTTCTTTATGTACTGGGAGAACTGTTTTTTGTAAGCATCTTCATCCTCCTCCATCAGGTAACGCATATAATCTGCAACATTTTGACCCATGATATGCTTGCGGTGAACCTCTGCATTGAATTCTTTGCTTTCCGAGTCATAACCAGGGAAACGTTTGGTACTGTGAAACAGCAGTTACAGTCAGATTAAGACATACTGCCAAATCCTCTAATTCAGATGCTAGGTTCCACAAAGAAACAACTGATAACATCAGATTCTCCTACAGATAACTGAGGGATAGGACCCTCTGATTAAGAATGAAGAGATACATAAAATTAGGAAATGGAAGTTTTAAGTTCATCTCAGCTGCCATCAGTCCCGTCTTGAAACAGTGCAGTACATCATACACACACCATGGACCAACTACAGAGTGTTCAGTCATTGGGAGCATCATCATATAGCAGCCAAGTCAGAAAAACTGGACAATTAGTCAAGAATGAATAGGACAGCATGGGAAAGGGCAGGAAAATACACAACAGATGTCAGATTTCCCCCCCGCCGCTGCTGCTAGCAGAAAGAAGCAGTCAACTGTAATATCAGTGTTCGGTAACACTGCCCAAAATCTTGATTCAGTCATTCATAGCCCACGACAGGAATTGTCAAAACTTCCACGTGGGAATTTTAAGTGCAGGTGGACTGCTCAGACCTACTATTGTACTGACAACTGTAGCAAATGTCAATGGTTTTGTAGCTGGTACGTACAACTTTTCACAGTGAAATTAATACATACACACAATTTGCTAAAGACTTAAAACAACAGCATAGTAAAGGATATTTACTTAAGTGCATTCAATCACTTGATGATTTTAAGTAAAAGCAACAAGATGACTCTTTAAGTTTCTAAAAATTTAATAGCATCTCTTGATAGTTGCAAGATTCCCAGCAGCACTATCAGAATTGCACTTGTGGATTAAAAAACCACCAATGAACCAACCAAAAAAAAACCCCACCCCAGAACCTAGGCTACATAATCATTACCAGGTTGTAACAAAATTATTTCAACATAAAGTGACAGTCTACTTAGACTGTCACATACAGAAGCATCTCAGGTTAATTCTAAAGGAATTCTTCCAAACAGACTAGACTACCTGTGAGGGATGGACAGACCACCATCCACTGCACCCTTCAGAGCACCAAAGACTTTGTTTCCAGTGGTAGTTCTGGCAAGACCTGCATCCAGGTAGCATGTGAAAGCACCAGGCTTTCCATCCACGCTTTCCACATTGTATTCATCACCCGTCACTTCAACTTGGCCTTCATAGATCTTATCAAGGCCAAATTTATTCAGAAGCTGTGGGAAAGGGAAAAAAAAAACAAAAACAAAAAAGGACTTCTGAAATTCTTTCCATTTACTGACAAAATGAAGAATCACCACTACCTTAACACGAGTTTCTTTACAAAAAAATTATGCACCCCATACCAGTAACAAAGCTTTTAACAACCACCATGGTAAGCATGTCTGTTAAGTTTCAACCTTTTGTTCCAACAGGTGCACCAGTGAACTTAAGACTTATTCATGAGCTTGTATGGAAAATGGATGGATGCTGTTTACATGTTTTCAAATTCTTAAAGGTATACTTCTTACATTTTTATCCTGACTCCCTCCCTCCACCAAACTTAAGTGCTGAGACTTAAAAGTGGGCTGCTAGAGTTGAAACTGCATGCTGTCATACGTCTCACTGTGATTTGACAGTCACAAGAGGCCATCAAATCTATACGGTAAAGAGCAAAACTTAATACTTAGAGAAGCCCACAGAGTCAGGTATCTATACTAACACACCACTTAAAGTGGGCTTTCCTTTTCGTAAGAAAACCAGAAAAACAGAGCAGCAACTTCCAGACAATCTGACAGATACCTACCCTGCGTGCCAACAGCAGACCTGTACAGTACGCTGCTGCGTAATTGGTCAGGCCAACCTTCACGCCGTATTTTGGCAGCTCGTGGGCATAAGCAGCACAGACAATCATGTCACCTTCGATTCTGGCATAGGCAATCTGACAACAAAACAACTGTTAGTGTTCTCACAATAATTCTGGGCTCGATTTGTTGTTTGTTTGAAATCTACTTAAGCCAACAGGAATTCTGTATAGAAACGTCCAGCAAACTGCCAACCTTTGCATGCAAGCTCAGTGGGTTGTGTTTTTCTTTTCTTTTTTTTTTTTTTTTTTTAAAGGCATAATTAACTCCTCAAGTACAGATGCAAAGAATTCAAATCCGTATTAGGCCAGAGAAAGCGTATGCCAGCAACACCTTTTATTTACCTCTCCACATACATCAGAAGGCCAGGAAGCTGCCTACAAAAGCAATCTTTCCAAGAATCATTATAGCTGTGGATGGATTCTGTCCCACTTTCTGCATGTAATTCTCATATAACACAGTATGTAACGCACCTCAGAAAAATGCAAAAGCATCTGATACAGAGTTTGTGATAACATTGTTACTAACCTTATGGAATGATTTTATTTATGGGTCTGAGATTTTCATAATCTCAGGGGTCTCCTGTGAGACAGCAGTACTAGCAGATATGTTTCTACTGTTCCTTTCACATACCGAACCTTCTCCTTTTGACTCTCACACCTCCCTTCTACATCCAAAAGTCGTCCCCTTTTTGCAGGATTCCTACATACTGGAGAGGCACTATCAGTCAGATGTAAGCACCTGCCACCACTGATTTTTGTTTTGAGTTTCAAGGATAAAGTAACCTCATCAAGGTCATATGGTTTCATCTGAACTGACTGCAAGAACAGCCCTCGCCGCTGTTCTCAACAGATAGTTATTCTATGAAGAAAGAAACGACAGTTAAACTTTTCTAGCTTTTTTGGTTTTTTGAGCTTAACAACATGTATAGAACAAACATGCCTAAGTTTTTAACTTCAAAATTAGTCAAAACATTCTGAAAATGAAACAAGAAAGTGAATCACAGTGAGGACCTGCATATGACACCACACATAACTGCATACTTAATAAGCATGAAAAAATGCCCACTATTCTTATTTACCAGTCTCCTTCAGTCTCACAGAAAAGCCATCATAAAGCCCACCTTCTTCAGATGATCCACATAACATCATAGGAAAAAAAAAAAACAAACTCAGAAGGCACCTTTAGATACAGTGCAATAGTCAGTGCAGGCTGACAGGTCACGTAGTCAACTTTGTTGTCTTCAGTCAAGCAAAAAGGCCCTCTTTTCAAGCACTTTAAAGACAGCAGGAAAAAAAAATAGAGAAATCTTCCCTCTCCCTAAAATCTTCTACTTATCTCAGCGTCGTTAAAACAGTCCAGTCTTATATTACGAATAACCTTGCTGAAGAATGCTGACGCTAGTAAAATTTATTTTGTATCACGAATACAGTTTATTACTGAAGTTGTGTCAGCGTTAAAGATTGTTCTCCTCTAAGAAACTATTTTACAATATAAAAACTGCTCAGATCAAGCCTAAAAAAACCCAGCTGCTTCAACCATCCCCCTTTCAGTTTATTTCACTCTGGGAAGGCTGGTAGGTAAGTAGCAAGCACCACAGACCTTACCTGGCAAATGATGTCTCTGTTGGTAACACGCACAATCATCCTATATTTAGGTGTGTTGTACTTGTTTTTATCTTGAATTACCAAACGTTTGCGGGCATAGTAATCAGTTTTTCCCTCTGAAAAACAACAGTTACAGTGTGGAAAACACGTGTGAAAAAAGTTGGAATATTCATCAATGACACTTAATTATATGTTACAGGGAATTTAACAATACCTCTCCTTCTCCTGAATTTCACTTGGTATCTCTTGAAGTACGCCTTATTCTTGACAACTTTCACAAACCCCTTGAGAATAAGAAGTATAACTAGACGTTATTAACATATAACCACGTAAGCCAAGATCACTCTTAACTAAATTAAACCTGCTATAAGACCGCAGTAAAATCAGGAACAGGATAACATGCTTGCTTATACATTTAGCTTAAAAAAGCATCATAAAAGTAAAATGGAAAAAACCAAACCCATCCAACCCCCAGAATTCCCATCCTTCCCACAGGAACTAACGCACACTTCTCCCCATAACTTCGTAGAGTTTCCGGAGAAAACCAGAAATCGCATTTGTCACCTGGACGTCTGTCTGCACGGTCCGAAGCACTAACCGTGCTCATTTCCAGTCGCTCCCCCCCCAGCCGGTTACGCCTCTGGCACGTTCTGCCACGGAACCGGCTTCTCCTGCAGCCCCCCGCCACTCGGCGAAGACAACGAGCTTCGCCGACATCGCGAGGGGACAGGCGCTCCCCAACACCCGCCAACGCTTCAGACGCCCAACGCCGCGGCAGGAAGGAGGGCGGCCCGGCGGGCACCCGCGCTCCCCGACCCTCGGGCCGGGCGCCGGCTGCCGCAGAGCACGGCGGGCTCTGTCAAACCCGGCCCCGCCGCCCGCTCACAGGCCGGGCCGGCCGGCCGGCCGCCTCCCGCTGCCTCCCGCCGCCACGCGCCCGCGGCCCAGGCCCGACCCAGCCTGCCGCCCCACCGGGCCGGTAGGCCGCGGCCCAGGGCGGCAGCGCGGACGGTTGCGGGGCCGGGCCAGACCGTGCCGGGCCCCGCCGAGCCGCCCTAAGCCACCCCGCGGCGCGGCCCCGGCACTAATGGCAGCCATTGCCACGCCGGAGCCGCCGCAGCCTGCCCCGGGCCAATCGGGCTCCATCCGGGCGGGCAGAGCCGCGCAGCGGGCGCAGAGCGGCGGGCAGAGCTCCCCCCCGCCGCGCGGGTCCCGCGGGGACCGGTACTGACCATCGTGCCAGGTACTGTCCGGTCTAGGCCTAGGCCGGGGCCCGCTCCGCACAACGACTGCGCTCCGCAGCAGGGGGGAAAAGGCCGCGCCCGCTGCGCAGCCGCAGCTCCTAGCCCGGCCGGCGAGGCGGGGCGCCTCCGGCCGGCCTGTCCCCGGCGCCCGCCGTGCTGCCCCCTGCCGGCCTGGGGGAACGCCCGCACGGCGCTGCCGCGGCCCCACCGCCCGGCGCGGACCCGGCGCCGCCCCCGGGGCCGCGGCCGGGGCAGGGCCTGGGCCGCCGTGGGGCCGGGCGTGGATGCACCGGGAGGAGCCCCCTTCCGCCTGCCTGCAGGTCCGCAGGCGGCGGAGTGTTTCTCCGAAGGGAGCGGGGAAAGGCGACTCTAGAGAAAAAAAAAATGTTGCTGTCACCTCATGCCTAGGCCTAACGCGTCACCGAGTCTCCCTTCGTTAGCGGCCTAAGCAGTTACTAGCAAGGGGGATGTTAGAAAAATCAGTAGATTTGATCTTAAAAATCCCCAGTTACGGAAGTGTTACAGGGTTTTAATTCCCTTCATTTTCTAGGGAAAACTCTCACGGCTGATTGAACAGTCAATAATTCAAACACTAAGCCAACCGAAACCCAATCGAATGCTGTTCCTAAAATAAATTACAGATGCTGGGGATGATTGATATTTGGTGACATAAAGCAGGACTATATACTTGCATGTATACGCACGCGCACACACGTACATTTACTGGGACAAACAGGTCGGGTGGCGTCAGATTTTCCCGACGTCGTCAGAGGAAAGCGCGCGAAGCCAGCATCTTTGCTCCCGACGCGTCTGTCCGGTTATCCTCATCCACTTCACTGACAAAAAACAAACCACCACGCTGTTACACATATTTTAAAGAGTTATTTATTTAATATAAACAACCACGAGAGAATGAAAGAAACAATAACCGTTTCCTCCATCAGGCAAGCACCAGCGTGGTTCCTACCAGGTAGGTACCTGCCAGCTGCGGAAATTATTTCACTATCTGAGTCTGAATGTTAGAGAGTTCAGAATTCTACATGCTTTTCACCTTTTACATAAAGTTACTCTAGGGGAGCACATTCTCTTCGCTGCTCTCTGGCGTATAAATGCATGCTCCCCAATAAGGGTCTGCTGGCAGCTGCTGCGCAGTTACTTACTTGGATGAGAAATGCCTCGCGGTCAATGGTATCATAAGCAAGAACTCCATTGGTCTCGCTGTTAAACAGGAAAAAATAAAATCAATTTCTTGTCCTTCTCTGTAAGAAGGCCTTTTGCTCCTAAAATAGCTCACCGTGGCAAAAATCAGCCCGTTATCCCATCACACCTCCACAGGCTTTCTTGCTCGTTGCCACCCTGCAAAACAGGGAGGCTCCAGCCGAGCTTGTTAGCCCCACCCCTGAATCACTTACAAATTCAGGGCAACTCTCTCATTTTGCTTTCAGCAGCGATGTTTCTCGAAAGGGTGACTGCTCTTCATAGAGGCACTGAAATTGTTGAGGTAAAAGCTAAGATTTTTCAATGCTTTGATAAAATACTTTTTACTGATAGCACTTATTGTCAGAAAAAAATATATTTGCATTTTTTTTGTCTCTGATGCTATTTCTCAATTTCTGTTCTGTTGCATGCGGTGTTTTTACTTGGGTACGTTCTGGAGAGCAAGGTATCACGCAGGTCTTTTGGAGCAGCATCTTGTACGTGGAAGGTGTCTCTTGGACTGGTGAAACTGCTCTGGTAAAGCAGGGACCCTCTCCCCGTTTGTCTGCAGAGGACCCGAGGCAGTAAGGCTGTTGTTGTGACTGGGCTGACCTATGGGGTCACTTGTAGCAACTTCACTTTTTCTGCTGTTATTTGCAACGGTCGATAGCCTTATTGAGGCAAAAAACGTTGTGCTGGAGGCCCACCTACAGCCTATTCCTGCTATTGCTGCTCACCTGTTTTTTTAAGTGTACGTTCTTTGCATATGTGGCTATAAAGCAGTGCGTGGAGTAGTCTGTGTGTCCTGGTAGTGTTGGATTTTTTTTTTTTTAAGCTTTTATTAGAATCCTTACAAACGAAAACTTCCGTATGGTTTTGTCTAGGAGTTCCCCGTTCTGAGATGGGGAGCTGCTCCGGGCAGACAGCCTCTCAACTGTTTGCGTAACCTAATGGGTGCCTGGCCGAAACGTGGCTAAGAAACGCTTGTAAGGAAGGGCCCATCTAGCCTGAGGCTGTCTGGTGCTCCCGGAGAACGTGTCATTACATGCAACTTCCAACATCTAGATGGCATTACGGAAATCCCTAGGCTGACGCTGTCTGCACCGAAAAAGCCTGCTCTTAACGGAGCAGATGCAACGCGCCTTCGCCTTGTGTCGAGGCGACGCGGCAGCTTCTGTGCTCTGCCGCTACTGTGGACGCAAGGGCAGGGCCGGGAGTGCCGGGGGGGGGGGGGGGCACGGAGGGTCAGCAGAGGGGGCCGTGACGCGGAGCAAGGTGGGGGCTTGGCTCGTGGTTTGGGGGGGTGGGTGTTGTGCTGCCGTTACAGTAGTGATGACGTACCGGGGGGGACCTGCAAGGAGAGAGCCCGTAAGTGACCTGGCACGCCTGTAAGGGCAGCTTGCCACCCGGCTTTCCGACACGCGAGTAAGAAGCACCGGGCCCGGAACCCCCCCGTCAACCGGCTTTCCCGCCGGCAGGCCCTACCCCCGACCACCCGAAGAGCGGCCGGGCCCGTTCCCGGCGCCCACCCGCGGGCAGCCCGGCGGGGCAGAGCCGCCTCCCGCCCCTTCCCCCCCCCGTCCCGGGCTCGCGGGTCTCCCCGCGGCGGGAAGAGGCTGCGGGGGCGCGGGGCTGCCCCTCGCGGCGGCGGCTGCTGCGCGCGGAGTGCGCCTGCGCGCGGCGCGGGCAGGGACGTGGCCCGGCTGCCGGGGCCGGCGGAGGGCGGCGAGCGGCCGGGGGGAGGGGGGAGCTGCGCGGAGGCCGGCGGCGGGGGACGCCGATGCTCGCACCTCCCTGCCGCGGGCAACGCTTCCAAGGTGAGGCGCGGCCGGGCCCGCGCCCCCCGCCGCTGAGGGGCCGGGGGCGGTGCGCGGCCGGGCCTAGGCGGGGCGCGGCGACCCCGGCCGCGCCGTCCCGTCCCGTCCCCTCCCGTCGGGCCGCGGCGGGGCCGGGCCGGGCAGTGGCGGGGCGTCGCCGGCCGCCCCCGCCCAGCGCCCGCGGCCCGGGGCCCTCCCGCCGCGGTGGAGCGGGGAAGCGGGCGGCGTCGCGCCGCTGCCGGGCAGGGAAAGCCCGCTCCCCTCCGGGCGACCCGCGGGGTGGGGGTGACGGGAGGCCGCGGTGCGCGGCCCTGCCGCCGGCTCGGGGGCCGCGGGGCCCGCGCGCCTCAGCCCCTCCGCGCCTCAGGCCGCGGCGGCGGCTCGGCCGCCGCGGGGACGCGAGTGGGTAGTTGGCACCTCCGTGATGGAAGCGCCCCGTGGTGCCAGCCGTGGAGGGCGGTGAGGAGGGGCTCTCGCCCTCGGCCCGGGGGCGACTTCGGCGGGTCTGTCTGCAGGGGGCGGTTTCTTCCTTGGCTTCATGGCAGTAACGTTAAACCGGGAACCTATGGATCTTCCGTTCCTAAGAGAGGGGTAATTTTCAAATGCTGCTTCGGAGATCTCATTTACTGGCACCTCCTGCTGCATCCGCGTGAGCGTGATTATATAATAAGGGTAAAAAGTCGGTATTAGTTCTGTTCTGGCTACCTGTTATGTATGCCGGCTTCAATTCCTAGTGTCGTTTTTCTGTCGTTCCATATAATTCGTGCTAATTTTCGGCATTGCTAATCAGAGCAATTTTATAGCAAACGTGAAGCTGGCATGCCATTTTGAATTTCCAGCATGAGCTAGCATTAACGCTGGCTGTGTCAAAACAGTGTTTCACATCAGCCTGGGGCAATTTTTTCTCTTAAAGGTCACGTACAAATGATGTAGAAAGGAGACAGATTTGTACAGAGAAGAGCTGGCAATATTCAGTATGTTTAACTTATTTCCAAAGGTATTTGTAAAAAAATTCAAAACTCTTTTCCTGTTTTTTTTAATTCGCTTTACTTCACGTGCCTAAAGGAGAAGGTAACTGGACCTTGTTTGTCTTTCTGGTAGATAGTATTAAAAAATGTTTTGCATAAATGTGCCTGTTTATTTCTCTTCCCTTCTTTCAGTGTTCGGTTTCTGCTTTGATCATGATTGTACAGCTCTATATTTACACTTAAAAAGATTTAAGGCTTATTTTGAAATAGATGGATGTGAATTCTTTTTCAAGTAAGGATTAGGAGAGGAAGTAGAGACGGCCAGTGAAAAAGAGGGGCACGATCAGGAGGAAAGCACTCAGTATTATGAATCAGCATTGCCTGAATTTGATAAACTGGGACGAGAGCAGCTGTAGGTTGTCACTGAATGTCCACCCAGCCCAGCAGTACCTCTGAGAGGAGCAGATGTTTGGAGGCGAAAGCTTCAACAGAACAGCCCTACTTCCTCCCGCAGGCTGAGGCTTAGGGACTTCCTGAGCTACGGCTTGGTGGCTTGGATTTTTTTTTGGGTTCTTTTTTTTTCTTCATTGCTCTCCGTATGTCTTCTGTGGACTTGTTTGATTGCTTTTGAACGAGTACGCAGGAGGTGGTTGGAGGATGGAATGGTTGAAATGGGGAGGAAGAGATGGGAGAAAAGCCTTTCGATGTTTACGAGAAGGGGTGGGGGAAGTGACGTGCCTAAACAGTTACTGTCAGTTTGTTCTCTGGGTCGGATTGATAATAAATGGAGAAATAATAAAAATTGGAAGAGAAGTCCTTTGTCACGTGAATTTTGGAGAACAAAATTGTTTACCTTGCTAATTCAAGGTTCTAATATCACGATTTAGAAGGGGGGAAACAGCTAAGTTGGGGTATGCATACTTAACGTTATGTTTATATTTTCTTACTCTGCCTGGTTTGTTTTCTTAACTTGTAGAAAAAATAAATAAATTTCTAATGCTTAAGGAAGAGACATAGTAGAATTTCAGGTTTTAGGTATCATTTTAAGTGTCAAATGCATAGTTTAAAGGAAAAATCTTTTCTGGTAGTCTGAGAAGAGGAACAATAAAGAAAGCAAATCCTGACTTTATGAATGTTGTTTTCTCAACCTATACTTGCCTTGATTATGTACTCTTAATTAACTTTTTTCCCAAGACCCAATTAAAAAAGTTATAATTTAAAAAACAAACAAAATGGGCAAATAGTAAATATTATAGGAGTATGTAATTTTGAGTTGTTAGATATATTCTCTGAAGCTCTTGAATATATGTCGCTTAAGTTTGTAGATAGCATGCTGATTTAAAGCCTCGTGTCTTCCGTATTTGTAACAACCGACACCATCTCTTCATTATTTTTTGATTCCTTTAAGTTGGGAATACTGTCTTGCTTTCACTGTAGCCTTGTCTGCTGAAGCGTCTGTAGCTGAGGTGCGTCTTTTCCTTCTCCAGCAAGTGGTGATTGGAATAAGTGGGTAGAGGGTTAGTAATAGTGCAGGGGCTCTTGTCTTGCTTTGTTCATTTTATATGCAGTTGTGATGTGGTTTTGTTGTATGTGTGTACACAGAAACTATATTCTCACAAGGTAGTAGCAGAAGCGATCTAGTGAACTGTAGCTTTTCCTTAATTACTCAGTGTTGTTTAACTTCCTGTGAACTCTGGAAACTATTTAGTTAGCCGCGAAGTGGTGTTTCGGGGAGGGCCTGGGGAGTGTGGAGCCTGCTATAGCATTTGGGCGATGAAGAATGGGATCTCCTTTCAGTCATGCTGACAGGGATCATGCTGTGGTCTTCGTGTTGTTTCAGGCTGCGTAACTGTCAACTTTGTTTGCTAATTGTCTGTAAAAGGAATCCTTCTGAGTCCCAGTGAGGTGGTTATTGTATATTTGGGGTTGAAGTACAATACTGGGGTTGGGCTTTATTCTGGACAAAAAGTAAGGTATTGTGATGGAATGACTGTGAACACTTAACCTTTTTGTATTAGTTTCCAACTTGGGAAGCAGCCAAAAGCCACCACCAAATATCTTTATTTTCTTTTGTCTGAACAAATTTTACCTGTCTCTGATGGGTTTTGTTACCAAAATCTGTCATCTTATCTGATCTGTATTGTTTTGCAAGTAACTTCTGATGTATTTTTACCTCCACAGTTTAACCCTTTGAAAAAAAAAAAAGCCAAACTTAATGTTTTGGTAATAGGTTGTTGTAATGCATTCTGTTACATGGTAAGCTATTGAACTTCTCAGACTCCTGAGTTTTCTTATGCCCTATTGCCATGACTAAGTCTTAATGATTCTTAGTGTAGCATTAAATACCTGTTTGATGACATCATAATGTGTCCTTGATCCTTTTTTTAATTAAAAAAGTGTAATTATATTGTGATGATACAGAATTCTGACTCACCAGTATCTTATGCTGTATTAACTGTGTATTTTTTTTCTTTGGTTTCATCAGACTGGCAGATGGGGCCAGTCTTTTAGTAGTGGATTGTTGTTGCCACAAGTTGACTGTGCATGTGTAACTAAGAGGATGTTAGAAAAGCTTACTGTTATTTTTGTTACAGAAGTCGAATGTCGCTTAAAATGGGTGTCAAAAACTAGTAGCTAGCCAAAATTTAACATTTTGGACATCGCTATGTAGAGTGACATTGTATAGAAGAAGTTAGTTTTACATTTCTCATTTTTCAGGTATTATTCTTGGTTAGATATAGTTCAAACAGTGATCTACTTTCAGGCATAGTAAAAAGGAATTCCAACTTCCATGCTGCCTGAAACAGCAGAGCTAAAAACCAAGATTCATTAAGCAAAGTAATTTTTTTTTCCCTTGGAATGCATTAGTGGTGGAACTTTATGGGTCTGGCTGAAGCTTTAGTAAGTATTTCTCAGCCCTTTGGAAAAAGAATTGTGATCAGTCTTTCTAAAGACAAAATGACAAAGGCAAATTAAAATTCCATAATAAGACACTTACAGACCAGGATAGAATGGGCTTGGGATCTTCTTGGTGTCAGACTGGCACTAAAAATCATCTGTGTTTCATTGATCTTCCTTGCATTTTTCCACTAGTAGGCCTTTTTGAAAGAGGTAAATAGGCCCTTATTTCCAAATGAAAGCGTAAAAGTCAGTGGTCAACTAATCAGAAAATAACTGATTTCATTTGATGATGAGTAGATACGTCATTTCTCTGAAGAGCCATCTCCCTTTTCTTTGGTCAATAACTGAGGGAAATTAGTTTTCTCTAAGTGCTGCGCTCAGAAAATGCTGCAGGAGCACTGTTACAGACTTCAATAGCATGGAGGAAGACCCTTCTATAGCCACAAAAATAGCTTGCTTCAAGTTACGCTGTAAGTGCTTGTGAAGACAAGTTGTGGATATACTAAGTAAATTGGTGGGCAAAATTAAATAATACTGCAAGACCACAGATGTTGGCATGGATTGTGTTAAAAGAATTGACTATTGATGTATGCACCTGTCTTTAAATCTGCTATGTTTGCTGAATAGGTTAGACAACTTTCCTATGTGGAAATTACTAAATTGGTACACTTCTCACTTCTAAAACTTTTACCTTTTATTTCTTCTTCTCTGTCAGCAGCTGCAGGTTGCAATGAATTTGTAGCTCACAAGTAAAGCTGGTTACCAGTCAGTCATTTAGAAACTGGTTTACTCTCTTGAACTTGAGTGTAATTGATAAAAAGTTGACCTTTTAGCTGATCATTTAAAGGAAAGAAGAGTAATATCCTGAAGGTAGGGTCTCACCAACCTCTGCCACCTGATTTGTTTAAAATTCCAGTAAGTAATTAATAAAGTTTCAAGTGTTACTGTATTCCATAAGGCCATGCTTATGTTCTTTGGTTTTTCCATTAAGTCTTGTTTCATACATCTCTTTGGAAAGGGAACCGTGCACAACTTGGTAAATGGGAGATGAGCATTTTGATTCTAGCCTGTAGATTGTGGCATAATTTTATCTAATCTCTATAACCAAGGCGAATTACACCTAGAAAATACTTGGGCTGCCAGTACATAAAAACAAATGTTGTGTGGAAAGGTATGTTTTCATGTTGTCAGATATTGGATCCTTTTAAACTTACCAATTTAACCCCTTGCAAATTTTGTATGCTTTTTTAATGAAGAGTTGTGTTAAAAAACATTGATTTTTTTTTTTAATTAAGGTTCAGTAAACATTTAAAAATATGACTTAGTAGTTTCTCACTTCCAAAATATGGACCTAAGGCTTTTAGTAAATTTAACTGCATTTATATACTTTTGTTTATTTTTGCCCTAATGTAGTTAGATGCTAGTCCTGGCTTCTTTCCAGGAGGAAGTTGGCTAAAAGCAACATGAAGGAAGTTAGGCTTCAGGGAATGAGTAGGAAAATAAAATTTGTAGAAAGGAGCTTTAATGATAAACATATGTGTCCTTCAGTGTGTGTTACTTTTTTGTAAATGCCTGATGATACTTACTTGAACTCCAGTGAAATGATTGAGTTGCATTTTATTGGGGGGGGGAAGAAATCTTCCAATCTAGTGTGTAAACGAACTGACTTTGCAGGAGTCATTCTTTATTTTAGCTGATTAATCTGATTCTTCCCTCTGTTTTGTTAGCCAAGGGGATAGTCCTTCAAGTATATGTGCATGTAACTTGGCATGCTGAACCTCAAATACAAAGATGTTTTCCAAAATGAGGTCTAAGAGAACAAAGAAACAAAGGAAGTTCCCTGTTAAAGGTTTTTACTGTAGTCCTTCAGTATTTTCTCTTGCAGCTCTGAGGAGCTCTCAGCCATCTTTTGTACAAAAGCACTGTATCTAATCCTTTTCCCCTTGAAAGAGGGTCTCTATGGTTTCCTGAAGGTTGTTACATTCCTATGTCAGATTTGAAACTTGTTTGATAAAGGACCATCTTTAGATGGACAGGAGATAGTGTCTGCATGTCGTGGTTTAACCCCAGCCGGCTACTAAGCACCACACAGCCGTTCGCTCCATCCCTGATGGTGGGATGGGGGAGAGAACCAGAAGAGTAAAAGTGAGAACTTGTGGGCTGAGATAAAGGCAGTTTAATAGGCAAAGCAAAAGCCGCATGCACAAGCAAAACAAGGAATTAATTCACCACTTCCCATGGGCAGGCAGGTGTTCAGCCATCTCCAGGAAAGCGGGGCTCCATCACGCCTAATGGTGACTTGGGAAGACAAACGCCATCACTCTGAATGTCCCCCCTTCCTTCCTCTTCCCCCAGCTTTCTATGCTGAGCATGATGTAATATGGTGTGGAATGTCCCTTTGGTCAGCTGGGGTCAGCTGTCCCGGCTGTGTCCCCTCCCAGCTTCTTGTGCCCCCCCAGCCTGCTCGCTGGTGGGGTGAGAGGCAGAAAAGGCCTTGACTCTGTGTCAGCACTGCTCAGCAGTAACGAAAACATCCCTGTGTTATCAACACTGTTTCCAGCACAAATCCAAAACACAGCCCCATACCAGCTACTGTGAAGAACATTAACTCTATCCCAGCCAAACCAGTGCATTCTCCACCCCTTATTCCATACCATTTATGTCATGCTCAGGTCCCACACTATCCAATACCTCCTCATTACCACCACCACCCCCCCCCCCTTCCCATCCCTTGATATAATACACAGATATCATTCCCTTAGTCTCCGGACCACCCCTGTGAAATGTCTTTAAAATGTCCACAAATGTCCACTGAGTTCATTTAGTCCATGCCTTTGGGCTCCATCTGTTATGGTGGTCACTCAGGCCAGGAGAGGTGGTGTGTTGCTGGAGTTACTGGGCACCAAAGCCAGCTCAGGTCGGGCTACTGCTGCACTTGCACCGCTTCTTGTAAGGCTTGTCCTCCATTGGTTCAGGTGGTTCCTGCTATAGTAATTCCTGTAACATGCAACTCAAATCATGGGTTACAACAGTTTAAGGGTATTTCCATTACAACCTCCACCCCTGGTCCCTTTGGAACAGACCATTTGGTTTAACATTGCTATGAACTCCTCCCCTTGCCCCTGCTCCGGCTTGGACTTATCCACAGACTGCAGTCCCTTAGGGGTGTACCTGCTCCAAGTGGAGCCTTATCTATGAGCCACAGTGTCTCCAGGGGTATACCTGCTGCAGCATGGACTTATCCACAGCCACAGTCACTTTGAGGTGCACCTGTTTCAGTGTGGCCCTACCCACAGCCGCAGTCCCTTCAGGAGTGAACCTGCTTCAACATGGCCTTACCCATGGCTGCAGTCCCTCCAGGAGTGTACCTGCTCTGTCGAGGGCTTATCCATGGCCACACAGTTTGAGGTGCTCCAGCATGACCTTGTGCACAGCCACTGATGCTTCGAGGTGTACCTGCTGCAGCGTGGACTTATCCTTGGGCCACAATCCCTTCAGAGGTATACCTACTGCGGCACAGACATAACCACGGCCACAGAAGCTTAGAGATGTGCCTGCTCTGGTGTGGACTTATCCACGGCCACAGACGCTTTGGGGTGTCCTGCTCCTTCATGGACTCATCCACAGGTCACAGTCCCTGCGACTCGAGTTCACGCTGGAGTTCAGCCTGCCCAGTACAGCAGCACAGAAGCAGCAGCGATGCCCTGGCCATCTGCCAGCCCAGGTGCATGGCCATTGCTGTTACCAAAGTGTTCCCAGGCACAGCAGAGGGAGTTGATCAGCAGTGCAGCAAGCAGCGAAAGCAAAAAGCAGCCACTAATGAGCACTAGACTCTAATATTCATAAGGCAAGCAAGCCCCGTGGCAAGCACAGAAGCCTGTTGATGAATAGCTAAACAGCAATAACAGCTACAAACTCGATCTAGCACATTCCAAATAATCAAACCTGTTGTTATCTTGAACCCTTCGAGCCCCATGTTGGGTGCCAAAAAGGACTGTTGTGGTTTAACTCAGCTGGCAACTAAGCCCCACTCAGTCGCTCGCTCACTCCCTGCCTGTGGGATGGGGGAGAGAATTGAAGAGTAAAAGTGAGGAAACTCGTGGGTTGAGATAAAGACAGTTTAATAGGGAAAGCAAAAGCCACGCGCGCAAGCAAAGCAAAACAAGGAATTCATTCACTCCTTCCCAGTGGCAGGCAGGTGTTCAGCCATCTCCAGGAGAGCAGGGCTCCATCACACGTAACGGTGACTTGGGAAGACAAACGCCATCACTCCAAATGTCCCCCCTTCCTTCTTTTTCCCCCAGCTTTCTATGCTGAGCATGACGTCATATGGTGTGGGATATCCCTTGGGTCAGTTGGGGTCAGCTGTCCTGGCTGTGTCCCCTCCCAACCCCTTGTGCCCCCCCAGCCTGCTCGCTGGTGGGGTGGGGTGAGAGGCAGAAACGGCCTTGACTCTGTGTCAGCACTGCTCAGCAGGAACGGAAACATCCCTGTGTTATCAACACTGTTTCCAGCACAAATCCAAAACACAGCCCCACACTAGCTGCTGTGAAGAACATTAACTCTATCCCAGCCAAAACCAGCACACTGCAAAAGCACCGTGGTTTGTCTTCTCAGCTAGCATACTGGGACAATGCTTGACAGATTATAAACCACACTGGACTTCAGAGGTGATTAAAAACCTGGAATTGTTCTTGGAAATAAACAGAATTCAGTGCAGTTTGGTCAGTGATTGAAATGCTATTCATATGACTTTGAGCAATGGTTTCAACCTTTAGTGGATCACTACAACATTTCTAATGAAGTACCTCCTTAAAATGCCTTACATATTAGATTGTTATTTTGTGTATGTGAACTTGCAGCTTCAAGTTTCTTCTTTCAGATGTTTTGGGACCATCAAAACCCCAACATGTTAGAGTCTGAAGATGATTTTTAAAGAATGTGTATTTACTAAACAATACTACAGAAAGCTTTCTGATAGCTTAAGATTTACACAATATAAAATGTTAGACTGCTTTATTCTTTATATCAGAAAGACTTGGAGAGCTGGTGAATATCAAGTGCAACGGAAGCTAGTGAATGCTAGCTGTGATATTCCTGACTATTGTTAGGTGATATTACAAGAAAAATCAGGAATATGAGAGTAAATCAGGACTTTTCCTCAGACTTCAGCAGAAATCAGTTATATGAATTTGTAGTATAAAAGATACAGGTGAAGCTTATAGTGAAACCATGTTTGAGCCCTAAATTATGTCAGGAAGCATGATAACAGGCTGATTCACCAGCTACCTCTCCTGCATACGTCGTTGACTGAGTCCGTTTAATTTATTCTTCAGATATTGGAATGCTGTTAACCTTTTTGAAGCAAGCAGGAGACTGGGTCCATGGAATGCTATGTAACTGGCTTGAAAACCATAGATACAACTGCAGCCCCAATTATGTGAGGCTCCTTTTTATATGTAGAATAGTATGAGGATTACTCCCTGTATTCTGGAAGTTCCCATTTCCTTCCCTTTTCAGGAGGAGAAGAAAGAGTAGAGAGCATATAATACATACAGTAGTGTTTGTGTAAGGGTTGCAGTTATTTTTACTTTGTCATATGATAAGAATAGTTGAAGACAGTATTTTGGGTAACCAAGATACTTGTAAGTTTAACACATTTTCCTCAGGGAAATGCAGAATATAAGTATTAAGCTAATTCAATGTGTACAGTGAAATACCTTTTTTAAAAAAAATCTAAATAGACTTTTTTAGAAAAACAAATATTGTCTGTCTGGCAAATGCAAAAATATGTGGTGGTAACGTTTTTGGGCTTACTGTAAGGTGCTGCACACAATACCTTGGGATTCTCAGGGAAAGGGATTTGTATAATTGTATGTAACGTGGGATGCTGTGGTCTGCCTTCAGCTAGCCTTACTTAAAATATTTCACATACTGCTCCACTGCAGTGTTCCTTTGAGTAACTCAAAAATTGAAACACAGTATTGTACTTCCTGTTGGTAATAAAGCGCGGTAATCAGCAGCTAATTGAAGATACTAAGCATAAAGTTGAGATACTGAATTTTATGTATTTTAATTGGCATATATAAACTGCACATCATATGTATCTGTATATAATATCGATATAAACATTTTTTATCTTTGCAGTAGCTTAAAGTACGTAGCAGAGAGGTCTGTGCCTTGCCTGATGACTGACCAGATGGGTGAGAATGGCTGGCGGTTCTGTTTTGCTCACTGGAAACTGCAGCAGAGTAGAAAGTCTTTAGTAGTTAAGTCTTGTCCCCCTCAACTTTTTAAAGATCAGTGTTTTCAAACTCCGAATTCACACATTTATTTAGGAGGTATCTACATGGTCTTAGGCAGGCAGATGCAAACGAACTCTTCCTGTGCTCCGGGTCTGTTGGCAAAGCGGGAGCAGTGTAGCTGTTAATATGGCTCGGAGCCTGAATGAATATACCTGGCCTGGAGCTGGATGATGCCTGCTCGGTTCTCTGTGTCCTCCTGCAAAGGGTAAAGAAGGCGTACCCCTGCCTGCTCGTCTCCAGACCTGGCCATCTTCGGTGGAAGGTGTTGGTGTCCCCGGGAGCAGCACTTGTGTTCAAAGTCTGATTAATTGGCAGGTTCTTGAGTGAGACCCCTCTGGGGAAAAGGCACATTTTTAAAATGGGTTGACTCTGCTTTTGATCACACATTAATAATAATGGCTTGATCATCCTGGTGCTCTCGATGATTTGGCATGCTTCCCAGGCAATGTTGGTTACCTTTTATACTCTCCAGATGTAACTTGAATTTCAGCCTCTGAAAAATGCTGGGAATAAAAAGGAAAGCCATTCTCTTTGCATAGTTGAAAAACTGGCTGAGGTGAGCTGGGCAAAGAATACTGTGAACTGGGGGCTTCCAGCCTGAGCTGGTTAGCTGAAGGGATGGCAAGCCTGCATGGATCTGCTAAGCATGGGGACTGAGGGAGCAGAGTCTGTTCTCGAGCTGCCTGCGATACGTGGTGTAGCGCAGGAGGGCGCCAGGCAGAGCAGCTTGACGAGTGTGGGCGCTTCAGCAGTAAGGGAGGGCAGAACGGGGTGGAAGTATGTGCTTCGTGAGAGGATGATGGCAAAGGCAAAAGTCCTATATCGTGTGTAGTTAGATTTATCGCTGTGACCTAGCTAAGTTTTTGGGACGGGCACTGTGGTGTATCTGGCTGTCCTTGTTACTGCTGCAAACAGCTGAGTGCATGACTGTGATCTCTTTTCCACAATAATGAAGAGTAGCAAAGGGAAGGACACTTCATAACTCCAGAGCATCGTTTGTTGTAGCCAAAAGGGAGATGCTGCTGCAGGCCTGCAGAAATATCACTGGTTAAATAATAACAACCAGTTTTTAAAAGAAACATTTGTTTAGGAAAACCTTGAGGAGACTGTGTCCAAAAATACAAAGGAAAGATGAAAGGTTTAATGATACTGGCTTTCTTCAGTCTTTCCAGAATGCTATGGTAAGCAAAATCACATCTCTAAAGCAGGGAGGTGTTAAACCAAATGCTCATCCAGATTTTCCTGTGTTTCCTGGAGTTGGTGATACCCAGTGAAAGTGTCTGCCATCGTTCATATGGAATTTATTTTCATTGATATAATTAAAGGCAGAAGGACTAATTTCAGCAACTTGATAAGCTCTGTGATTTTTTTTTTTAACTGGGGAGCCCCAGTTTCCCTGCAGGGGGCTCTAGCGTGAAGCCTTTAGCTCTTTCCTTTGTGCTGTCAGAGGAAGGAGGTACATAGCTCTTGGGAGTCAGCAGGATTCACTTCTGTACTATGCGTTTGTATTGTCTTAGCAGCGGGACACGGATTTCTTGTTGCAGGGATTGTCGGCAGAAAGGTGGGAAGTAGCAGTGGTCTGTGATTTAGTGCCGGCTAAGTACAACTTCCCTGTTAGATGGAATGGTGTACACAGAGCTGAAAAGCTTATGACACGTAGGAGGGGTTTTCATTCTTTATTAAGAGAAGGCTAAAGAGTGGGAAGGGCAAGCGTAGGAGCACTGTGTGCGTGTTGATAGGAATACTGGCGTGCTGTTCCACAGTACAGTGGAAACCTTAGAAAGGTTTTCTCATTTTCAAATTCCAGTGGCCTGTTTTCTGGAAGGCCTTAAGTCACTTGTCAAAGAATAACTCTATGGAATCTTCCATCACTGAATATAAATTTTGAAATTAACGTAGGTGAAATAATGAAATATGAAAATCCTGTTAGTCTATCCTATTTAGGGAAAGCGATAACAAACTGATACTAAATGTCTTCATGTCTAGGTCCAGGAGTCTACACTGATGCTGACAATTTGAGAGCTGGCTTTAGTTTTTTAGGAAACTCTGGAAAAGCCTGGCAAAAGGGATGTAGGCTTGACTAGTTAGCTATTATATGGGTTTTTTTTCCTTAATTTAGCTTGGTCCTGGGTGACTGCCGTAGCTGTTTTCCCCAGATGAATTCTTCATGTGTGTTTGATACAAACTTCACTGTGAGCCATTTGATCTTTAAACATTTGGTTTTTGCAACTGTGCGTTTTGCTTGTTATATATGTTAATGCTTTCAGACTAGGAATTTGTTGTGGCACTAACACTCTGAATACATTCTGGTGAAACTCTGAACTGCTTTTAGAAACAGGAGTGTTGTTAGACCCATTGTTCTGATTTAACTGCTGCCTTGCATGGTTTTCTTGACCGTACTTTTTCTTAGTATTCTTCACATAACTGGTTTCTACAAGCCTTTGCATTAATTTTTTAATGCCTGGTGATGTGTTGGTGAATTAATGTTAGTAAGATTCTTGATTTCCATCCCCCAACCCCCCGCCCCCCGCTTCAGCCATCTTAATGTGGAGTGTGAGCCTCATAATGTGTAAGCCAGACTCAGCGTGGATTTACTTTTTCACCTTAAGTCTTCCTAGTTACTTTAATTTGTAAAGAGATAAAAATTGATTGTATACTTTTCCTGTTTCTGTCACAGAGGGTATTACCCAAAATCACTGCTTTTCTAATATTTATATGTAAGATTCTTAGAATGGGTGACTCTTAAAACCCGCTGCGTATGGCAGTCATGTTTGTTGTGTTCTTAAGATTGGCCCCGTTTCTGCCAACATTTCTCTCTGGAATAGTTGCATTACTCGTCCTGTTTTAAGCAGTTTAAAGCCTTTGAGAAAATAATCGGTCTTAAGTGAGATGTATGAGTTACCTTTATCATAATGCTATTTTCTTCAAAGTGAAACAGCAATAACTTGTTCTTTCATAGCAGTAGAGAATAAAGGATATTGACTGAGTGAAATATTAATGCATGTATTAAACTTAAGATTTTGAAACCTCTGGCGATTTTTATTCCTTTCTCGTATAAAAGATGGTGTCAAATGCTAGTATTGGAAGTGATTTTTTTTCAAAGATTATCTTTAGAAGATCATGTGTTGGTTTGTTTTTTTTAAAACATATTGATATACCTGAGCTTTCCTGTCCAACAGTGACATAAGAACCAACTGGAACCTTTCTGCTGCTTAGGTTGGGACCTTACTATTCCCACCTGCAGTTTGTATCCCTGCATCTGAAGATTTCCAGCAAAATCTGTTACCGTTTCCAGAATGAATGTTAAGCTTATGGAAATTGGAAACCTCTTTGCAGTCATCTAGGAGAGCTCTTAAGTGTCATGTTGCTGGTGGAGAGGAAGCGGGGGGGGTGAGTACCCCTGTTTTGTGTTTGGCCTGTAGTGTTCCTCTTGTTTTCTGAAGGCGTTCAGTGCATCTTCTTTTGATGTGATGTGAAAATAAAATACTGCTGGATTTGATTCACAAAAAAGTTCATTGTAGCATTGTATCTAAATAAAAGCTTCTGCTTTAGCAACCAGTCACTCAGTCTATATACTGTGCTTCAGACAAACGCACGGTGTGCTGAGATGGAGTTACTTTGTCCAGTTGAAATTCTGCTTTAATGAGATTCTATTAGAGGATTTTGGGAAGGTGTGTTTTTTTCCTGTAGCTCAGTGTCTTTAGTATCTTAGCAATTATTGTATAGGCTGTGCTGCAGGATTGTTTGTGACAACCATCGAGCAATTCAGTGTTTTGAGGATGTCAGCAAAGGTCAAAATAAATAGTTGCCAGCGGCACCACTTCAAAGGAAGTTCCTCTTCAACCTCGGTTTTGAAAAGTTTTAAGCTTTTGCTGGGCAGCTAGCCCTTCCTTTAAGGGGCAGCTAGATTTTCTCTGAGTTGGGCTAGGGGAGGAATTGAACGCTATTGTGAATCACTGTAGGTCAAAGCCTCTTACATTTGCAGTTGCTGAAGGAAGGTCTAGTGAGGGGTTCATTAGAAAATAACTCCAGGGGCTGCTGCTCTTTCTTTAGTGATCCATGAATCCATTAGGCTGCACTACCCTGTAACACTGGTCAAGAAGTAGCAGCAGATTATGATCAGCCCCAGTTAACCTCCTCATTCCTGGACCTGCAGTTTCCCTGACTGTGTCCGCTCAGAGCTCCCTTCTGCTCTAGCAGCACCTCTCACTTTTCTTCCAGGACCCCTCTCAAACCCCAGGATTGTCCAGGCACTGGCAGTGGGATCGGGGTCAAGGACACTTGGTGTAGGGGTGACCTGAAGAGAAAGTGAGGGAGGAGAAGAGCTGGCAGCATGAGGCATTTAATGTAAGACATTCAGGAGCTGCTGTAGATTCACGGGCGTAAATTCTTTGTGACTGTTTTCTGCACGCCGGCAGATGCTAGAGGATCTTTTGCTTTGGTGTAGATTAGAAATGTGGTGCCCCTGCTCCTCTGTCCTGCCACTGTAGGGATTAATGAAGGTGAGCAGTGGGTGGTCTGGAGTGTTTACGTTGATATACTTGTACTGTTCCAGTGTCCATCAGTAAAGTAGGTGACTGTTTCTACATCTGTTTTTCTACAGTTTCTGTGCCATTATTAGTTTATCAAGATGTTTTAAAATAAGCTTTTATTTCTACTTATTTTTGTAATGGGAAGTCTGAGCTGATCTTGGATCCTGTGGTATTTCTGTACTGCAGAAATTAGCTCTGTGAGTATATGTCAGGAATTCCCCCGAGTCATTCTTTGTGGATTAGCAGCACACTTGCATGTTACTACTTCTATGATACTGTATTGCTGTTGATGCTTGTGTTGCTTCTGACAGCCTTGGGTGTTCTGGAGAAATAAATAATCTCAATGTCACTTCATGCATACTGTATATATATATATATTTTTTTTTTCCTCTCTTCAGTGACAGCAGGTTTACTGAAAAAAGTATTAAAAAAAAGACAACAATTGCATCCTCTTCTTTTTGTCATCACAGGTGGCGACAGGCAAGGTTGCAGGAAAGCTGAGCTCTACTCTCTCATGGGTGAAGAACACTGTATCGCACACCGTCAGTCAAATGGCCAGTCAGGTGGCAAGTCCATCTGCCTCATTACACACTACATCCTCCTCTACCACTCTGTCTACACCCGTGTTATCACCATCCTCACCAACACAGCTGAGTCCAGACGACTTAGAATTACTCGCTAAACTTGAGGAACAGAACAGGTGAATGGAAAACTTTTTGGTCTTCAAAGTATAGTAATGAGACTAAAATTGGTTTATTGCCATTTCAGCATAGAGGCTGTTACAGGGGGGTTAGGTAAAACTTCACAGCACGACACTTCAATTTCAAGGCCCCAAGGTTTAAGAACTTGTGTTCTTGTGCTATGTTTTTAACAGTTCTTTTTTTTGTGGAACTCTAAAAGGTGGTTTTTTCTCTCCTGGTTTTACAGGAGTGTTTATAGCTGCTTCTAATCCTAAGAATTTACACTGGAGCCATGTGATTTTCAGTATCCAATTTCACAGAATCATAGAATCGTTTAGGTTGGAAAAGACCTTTAAGATCATTGAGTCCAACCGTATTTAAAATAGAGTATCTCAGGGATGAGACTTTCATATAACCTTCTCACCTTCTTAGATCAAAACTGTAATTGCTATTAGCTTTTTGAAATGTTAGATTTCTGAATTCCATTTTCTCTATTTTTTTTCAACTTTTACCCAGTTCTTGCTTTCCACTATATAACCTGCTCTGTTTGGAGATGGAACAGTGTTCAGCCGTCTTTATTTGCAAGAAATAGCAGATGCATCCTGCTGTTATGCTAATGGTGGCAGATGCATAATGTCTTAATTTCATGAAAAGTAAATTCCTAATCAGTTTTCTCTGTTCATCCTGGCTTTTTTTGTATGGTAAGCAACCGTTTTCTTGGCAGCCTTTCCATGATTGTCTATTTATCTGCATCATCTACAGTTCAAGACGAAACTTTCAGTTGGATCCGTTGCTCTTGACGTGCACAGTGATTGCAAATTGGCGATCTCACTAAGAAATAAAATTGGACTGTATGATTTCTTAATGCTGAATTTCCAGAACCCATACTTTGCACGCTTGAGGCAGGACTTCTAAATCATCTGGCCTCTTGCAAGATTTGGTTATATTTGACAAGTAAGTTTCAGTAGTTCATGAGAGGTTGACTGTAAAGGAGAACTTGAGCTCCAAATAGGTTTTAGACTTAGCAGGTAGCTGCAGGGCTTTGGTGCCTGCTGAAGATTGCTATCCCTTGTGCTGTAGCAAAGCGCAGAGTTTGATAGTTTAGCTCAAACTAGCTTCTGTTCCAGCTTCTGCTAGCATGCTGGGCTGCGCACTGAGGCAGCTGAGGTACTCGGGTTTTTTTATTCTGCTCATTCAGTTATGAGGGTAGAAACTTTTGGTAGAGGAAAAGAGTAACTGGGAGGAGGAGGGGCTAGTGCCATTGTGTCACCCGACACGTCTTCTCTCATGTTCGTATTCTGCAGCCTAATAGCAATACGTCTTACAGGGAATTTGTTGTATCTTGACTGAGAATGGAAGGCAGCTTCTAGGACCACCTCATCCTCTTTTCCTTGTGGTTTATGGGATTGTCTCTCTTTCAAAGATGATCTATATGTAATTTTTGCTGTGCCAGTAGCAAATGAAAATCTATCAAAAGAAGAAAAAAAGAGTGCTTTTAAGAAAGCTAATTTGCATTTAATCTGAGGCATTCAGCTTTGTTCACGACTAAGTGACTAACTTTTATTTGGAAAGCAGTAATATCTGTTCTTTGGACCGCTTATCTGTGTTGGAGCGTAATGTCTTTACATCTAGAGTCATGTCGTTAAGCCCCGCCGTTAGACTAGTTTGCTTGTTGAAAGAAGAACGTGAGTGTGGGCTTGCTAGCCTTTCTTTTCCAAGTCAGCTTTCTTCATTTAGTAAATAAGCTAACAAATCTCGTCTGGTTTTATTTCATTTTAGCCAGACCTGTTTTTCAATCCCACAGTAGTCTTCTGTGTGAATTCTAATCAGAGGCTATCCTGTCAAGGGTAGCTTTTCGCATGAGATACCACACTTCAATACAGAAATTTGATGCTCTTATGCTGGGTGCACCGTAGTTTCAGAACAGTTTGAATCTGCATTTTAGCACAGTTGCACTTTGTTGACAAGGAATTGTACCCTGAACACAGGGAACTATTCTTGGTTCTGCTTGCTGGAAGAATTGCTGGTGATGGATATTTGTACAGGTTTCCTTTTCATTGTTGGCTTTTATGTCAGTAAGGAGAATATGAATTAGAGCTAGAAATGGAAAGAACTCAGATTGTATCAAGCTATGTCTTATAGCATTCTGTAATCCAATAACACTGAAAGTCCCCTCAGAATAATGAGGCAGCTCGGTCCAGAGTCCTGGTGGAGCTGTTTGGCATTAGTAAATGATTTATAAAGTTTTAGGTGAAAGAAAACAGTGACTAAATGCCACAGAACTCGCTACTTGCTGTTAAAAGAATTGCCCATTTTCAAATCTAAGGACAATGAGTTTATCCAGGTAAGGTTAAATTACAGAAACTTAGCATAACTTCTATAGAAAGCTGTGAAAACTAAAAGTGGCTAGTTAGAACCTTGTTTTTATAATCGTAATGTTTGTTCTGTGCTTGTTTTTCCTCTGTGATTACTTTGGATTTCATCTTTTGGCACTGTCTCAGATTGAGAGGAGGAGTTCCAAACTGTAAATTTTCATTATGGATCAGTATAGGCCAGGTTTCTAAACATTAAAAATGGATTTTCATATTTTTTCCTCAAAACAAGATTTTCTGCATTCCCTTAATATGGACTAAATTAAAATTGGTCTTGAAAAAGCTTGTTTTTTTTTTTTTTCAAAGGCACTACTATTTAACCCTTTTCCAAACAAAATACTACTGCAGAGACTGTACTTGTCGTCTTCATGAATTAAATTACTTTTTTTCCCCCTAACTTCCATAAACACCAGTAGGTGAAAGCTGAGAACAGGGAAAGCTAGTATAAATATCTCTATTGTAGCAGAAAGCTTAAAAACTGTAGGTATGCTGACATTTGTGTACAATCTCAGGTGCAATATAACTCAGGTTATAATTTATTAAATATCTAAAACCTAACCTGACCTTGCTGAAATGCTGGCGGGGGGGGGGAGGGGTTAGCTTTTGTGCAGGTGCATTGAGAAATTACTCGACCAGATCGCTCTGATTTACAGATGTCGGAATTCTTGGAACTTAAAGCACAAATGAAACTCTTAATACAGCAAAATGCTTTTTCTGGTTAGTCTGAATTCTTGCTCTTACCTAACATGTGGTCTAAAAAACTTCCCCCTGCTTATGGGGCTCAATATTAGTTGAGGATAAAGAAAGCACGCCTTTTTGCACGCCCAGAATCCCCAGCTCCTTGCAAACTTGATGGCCGTAGCAACCAGCTAACAGGGAAGTCTCTTCAGCAACTTGTCCAGCACTTGGCAGGTCTTTATGTATACCTTGCTCCCTGATAACCCCAGAAGTTCTCGCATCTGAACTCCAGGCTTTAATTACACATTCATTAGCTATACTAGCCACTATTGTTGCCTGTTCCACATTCTTTAGGTCTGAGGTTTTTCCAATGCATTTATAAAACACCACGTTGATTTGTGAACAGTTGTCAGCAAATGTGAGGTGTTTTAAAATTGCTCCAGGTTTTAATTATTCTGTCTGTATTTACACTGTCAATTAAAAAAAAAGTGTAATCAGGTAGACTTTTAGGAGGCTAATATTTTGTCTTTTCTTTAAAATGACTGTCTCTTTTGCAGTACTTTGACATCTGACACTATCATGGAGGATATTTAGCTTTATGTTCTCTCTGTCAGTCTGATGCACAACAGCTGTGGGGTTTTTGTTGCTAGTAAAATCAAAGCCCTCTTGCTGGTCCTTACGCCTCAAAACAAAACTTGTGCATCTTCCCTGTAGGGCTATTAACCTCCAGTTAATGAATGTGTAAAAGAGCATTGGACTTGCAATGCTTCTCTACTTTCTCTAATTTGGTATCTTTATGTGTTAAGATGTAGTTCATGAGATCACAAAACTCCTGTATTAAAATCTCGCTTCTCTTGGTGTTGTTGATGCACAATGTGATGTTTTTATCTGTTTGTTAAAAGGCTGCAATGTGAGCTGTTCTTCTGTCTGCAGAATTACTTGAGATCTCAAGAAGAAACAGCAACATTGACCAGTTCTTCTTTTCAAATTTAGTACAAATGGATGTTGGAGAAACTGTTCCACTGAACCTTTGGGTGCATTCTTTGTAAAGAGGTTGGAAGAATTGACTTCTAAACAAACAATTAATCGTGTGGTCCTGTGATTAGAAGAGCTTGAATTTGTTTTTTATGTGCTTTCTTTGCAGACTCTTGGAAACAGATAGCAAATCCTTGCGATCAGTAAATGGGTCAAGAAGAAATAGTGGATCTTCTCTTGTATCTAGTTCATCAGCTTCTAGCAATCTCAGCCATCTTGAAGAAGACTCATGGATCCTGTGGGGGAGGATTGTGAATGAATGGGAAGATGTACGGAAGAAGAAAGAAAAGCAAGTTAAGGTAGCAGCTGGACGCTATTTTTTTAGGATATATTTGTAATGTGATACAAGCGATACTGTTTTATCTTCCTGTTGGTCTTACTTTTTTAGGTAACTGTGTAATAGAAGCTTCCAGTTGAATCTACTTCCATCCCTAAGCCTTAGTGCTTCCTGTGTCACTGTTACCAGACTTCGGTAGCAGTTTTGACCAGCAAATGTCTCTTATAGTAAATGCATCACTGAAGCTTTCAGTCTACCTCTGATTCCCATGAATGCAGGGAAGACTTGCTTCATGTTTCCAAAATGGAATTACTGAAACCCCACTTTTAAGGGCATCTGATAGCTGGGTGCGATGATTATTTTCTCACTGAGCAGCTGTCTTTTTTAAAGCATTCTTATTAGAAGAGCTGATAACTCTACTGTATGAGGCTCTGAGTGTAGATTTTTGGGCATGCCAAGTGTGTTGACCCTGGGGACGACCTTAAGCAGAAGACGACATAGTTTCTAAATTCTGAGTGGATGGGACAAACTTTGACCAGTGTGTGTCCAGTGTGGGATAGTTGTGGGCATGTACAGAAGTGGAATTCAATTACACTTTAAATTCAAACTAAAAAGCATCTAGGGCATTTGAACATATCCGTGTTTCAGAGGCGGCAAGTACAGCAGCGTGGGATTTTTTGTTCGTAGGCAAGTCTGTTCTGCTTTGGTTCTTTATTGGCTCCAGTCAGTAGTTTTATGTGCAGAATACAAATTTCAAGGTCTTTTGAGCGGTTTGAAATGTGTGTGTATGAATAGGTTGTGGGAAGGCAGAACAATGGGCTAAAGTAAAGTATCTTTTCTGTGAAGCAGTTGTGAAGAGAGAACATGACTTGAGAGAGGAAACAAGGGAAGAAAATGAAGTCAGGACTTCCTGCTTGCATAGGGAAAACAGTGTCTGGAAAGGTGTTCCCAAAAGGCCGTGAAAAGAAGGCCACATGAACCTGGCAAGAGAAGGGAGAAGTGAGATGGTAATAAGTAGACCTGGTTGGATAGAATTCATTTGAACTGCCTGCGTTTGAACATTTTAAAGTGTCACAAGTATCACTGGTTTTTACAGCTGGCCAAGTATAATTTGGGGAGTATTTGACTAACTTCCAGTAAATATTTAGTTCTATTGCTAGTGAGTTTTCCTTTGCTGGTTAAATAACTCTCAATATTTTTTTTGTTTTTATTTTGTTTGTTGAAAGTCAGCCTAAACTGTGTCATTCTGCATTTACGATGGGATACCAGAACATCCATACCTATTTCCTGATTGTGCCAGTAGGTATGACTTTAGCAGCATAGGTATCTTTTTGTCTGAGCTGTAAAAGCTGGTCTTAAGTTACTAGATATCTGGTAAGTTTTTTACGTTTTAGGCATCGGTGTGTACACTTTCCTGCATAGGTGATGTGTTCCATCCTTATGTCTCTTGATCCACTTCAGGACTCGCTTCCTGTTTATGGGGGGATTCTGAAGGATGACTTAAGTCCTGCTTTTCAGTGTGCGTAATACTGTGTAGAATAGCATCATTTTAGTGCTGCTTAGTAGGTGCGTTCTCCTGCTGTTCCTTTAGGAATGTTGGAGGGATTAACCCTGTCAAGCAGGTGCATGGTAACTTAAGCAAGAAACCACTTGCTAATGCTTCGTTATTAGTAGCTCTTGAGGCTTTGAATGACTGATCTGCGATCTGATAGTGCGTTGTTGACAAATGATAGCTAGAGACAGATGTGGAAAGCTGATGTGTCAGGGTTGTTGTCCTGGAGTTGGAAAATCTTTCAGGAAATAACACAGGGTGCTGTAGCTGTGTTGTAGATGGGACAAACAGTTGGAGTGGCATTACTAGGATGGTTCTGAAGAAGGCTGGAGATCTTAGGGATATTAGAAAATTGAGGTCAGTGATGCAAAACTCCGGCAGTAGAGTTCAAGCTTAGCAAAAAACTTGAGAGCAAGAGTCTCTTTTAAAAGTAATCACTGTTGCATTAATGAATGCTCGGAGAAATAGGAAAAATATTTGGAACAAACAGGAAAAAGAGGAAGCTTTGCAGAATAGGAGACTACTCTGGCTTCAGAATGAATACTTGTGAAAGCAGCTATCTCTTAGGAGACAGAATACTTGCAACAGTTCTTAAGGTACAAAAAATTCTTAAAGGAACCCTCTTGTCCTGAAGACACAATCTTCTGTGTCAGACTGATTCTAGTTGCAGAAAGTACCACCAAGACAGTCTGTAAACTTCCTGAATCATACTTTTTTCTCAGTTTTCAGATCAAGCAACAAGACTACTTTCTGCTTGTGCTTGCTGAAAAGACAAGTATCAGGTTCTTAGATCTACTGATGTGGGAAGGTTTGAATTGTATAATAGCTAGCTCTGATTTTTTTGTTTTTCAGGGAAGGTAAAGTAAATTTAGTTAATTCAGTAGGTGTAAACTTAATGTTTTCTTGGTCCAGTGTCTGAAACTACATTTAAATACTTTCTTAAAAGAGAACTTGGAAACATTGGCACACCAGAGGAATTAGACACAACTTGTCAAATTTGTCATATGGCTTCTGATAGTAGTACTGTGCAGTTGTTTGGGTTTTTTTGTTGTTGCAGTTGGCTGTGCTACACTTGGTCCCACTTTTTATCATTTACCTGTCTTGGAAATTGGTGATTTTAATTATTTTTATTGGTGAATTTAATTATTTTTAATTGGTGATTTCTTATCTCAGTCACTACAAATATAATTAAGGGTGTTATCTTCAGTCATCTTTTTGTGAAGTATAAAAATAACTGTATGAAATTCTGGCTAATGGGAGTTCTTGTTTAAAATTACTTTTTCAAGTAATTTAATTTCAATTAAACTAATTTAAAATTCGTTTCTCAAGTAGCTTACTATGAATAGGGGACTACTTAGCTAATTTAGCCACTGAAAATGATTCAGAGTGTCCTTTTGTTAGGTAACAATCTATCACGCTAAAGTTGAGGTTTACACATTATAAACTGTATGATTGCTTTGTGACACAATGTAAACGTTTTCTGAAGTTGTGAGGAACTTACTTTGTTGAAGTGTTTTGTTCTTTAGGCTTATGTTTATATTTTCGGGAAATATAAATGATTTTTTGTGTGTGTGTGTGCTTTAGGAGCTTGTTCGAAAAGGGATACCTCATCATTTCAGAGCAATTGTTTGGCAACTTTTATGCAGTGCTCAAAGCATGCCAATTAAGGATCAGTATTCGGAGCTTTTGAAAATGACATCTCCTTGTGAGAAATTAATAAGAAGGGACATTGCTAGAACATACCCTGAACATGATTTTTTTAAAGAAAAAGACAGCCTTGGGCAGGAGGTCTTGTTCAATGTAATGAAGGTAAGTCAGTATTTCAGCCCTTTAAAATACATTAGCAAGAATGTGCACAAAAGTTTGGAAACTAATTTGCCTTGTATATAGTGAACTTGCATCAGTTTCGGGTGTTAAGTTTTTTAAACTTACTCTACTTGACACTGGAATGGTTTAACAAATTACATTCCAGTTTCAAAGATAGCTTCCAAATATGGTATTCCTACAGTTAATGGTTTTACTTTGAGAGATTTAAAAAACTTACTAAGTTTGCATTAAAACAGAGTCACATGCTAACTGCTGATAGTATAATGGAATAAAGCATGCCATGAAGTACAGTAAACAATGTTGACCGAGACAAGAACATTGTAAATCAGAACTAGCATTCAGTCTTCAAGTGTTTCTGAACCTGCAAGTGGTAGCAGCAAATGGCAGGTAGTAGAATCTAATGTGCAGTCGTTACAGTGCCCAAGCACAAAATGAGAATGCCACCATAAAATTAAGTTTGCATTATTTTGTCTTCATTGTACTAGAGCTTAAGTTTTGAAAGACAGACTTTTCCATACAACATAGTTTCAACAGGAAAGTTGGCAGGTTTCCAAATCATAGTAACTCCCGTAACTCTAAAATGAAGATGCAACATGCATGGAGATGACCGCATCTCCTCCACCTGTAAATAAAACTGCAGCACCTAATTTTTCTGAAGAGAACTGTTGTTTCTTTGTCAGGTCTGTCTCCTATAAAAGTAGTAGCCTTGTGCAGTTTGTATGCCAGCTGTCTCTGTTATCTTTTGGCAAATTTCTGTAGCTGAAAACTGTATGTATTTTTTTTTTCTAGCTATGCCTTAGTTTTATCTTTGTAGGCTGTCAGAGAGCAGAGTTCATACCCCTCTGTAGCAGCAGGTAGCAACTAGAATATTTGACTAAAGCTTCTGACTAGAATGTCTGTCCTGGCTGGATTTGGGAAAGGAAGAGTAAGTTATTCACAAAATAACAGCTTGAACTATGATTACTTTTTATTAATAATAAGGCTTTAATTGTTGAGTCTTAAAACTTTTATTTCCTAGGCTTATTCTTTGGTGGATCGTGAGGTTGGATACTGTCAAGGAAGCGCTTTTATAGTTGGATTACTGCTTATGCAGGTAAACATGATATTAAAAATATGTGAATCTTTAAAGTCCCCGCTAGAATGCATAATATATCATGGTGGTTTATTGGGAATTTTTATAATAGTTTTCCTTAGTCACTTTATTACAATGGAATTCTCAAGGGCAGCTGTTTACTCTGCAAATCAAATGAGATTTATTCTCTGTGGTTCTATTTGCCAAGAAGATACTATCTTTGAGTGGGCGAATACATTTATTTCTCAGAGCTAAGGTAGGATTGCAGACTTGCAAGCCATTTTGGTGAATGCTGTTTCAACTATTAATGAACTTCTCATTTCAATTCTATTATACTGAATCTCCTCAGAGTTCAAATGGAACTTCACAGTTAATTTGATAATCTTAAAGCTGCCTTTGTATTACTGCCTTTTGTTTTATGACAAAGTAGAGTATATTATAAGAAATTTGCAGACCTCCATTTCAGTTTAGAAATCACTTGATAGAATTCAATATGTACAAAAGTTCATTACAGTAATTGGTTATAAATCCCTTAAAACAAAACCCAACAAACAACCCAAACAAAAAAAGCACACACAAAAAAACCCAACCCTAAACCCTCCCAGGCACTTACTCTGATATATCCTTACATTTGTCCAGAGTTTTTACTGTGCTTTTTTATTTTTAATTATAGATGCCAGAAGAAGAGGCATTTTGTGTGTTTGTTAAATTAATGCAAGATTACAGACTACGAGAACTCTTTAAACCAAGCATGGCTGAACTGGGCCTTTGTATGTACCAGTTTGAATGCATGATACAGGTACATACAAAATCTATCAAACTTTCTCTTCAGTAACGATTAATAAGGAACTTGGGAATTACAGTTCAAGAGCAGGCATGTCTGTTGGCTAATAGGCTGTTCTCTTGACAGTAGCTAGTTTCAGAACTTCAGAAGTAAATGCATGTGGCTGCGTGGTCTACTTTTTCAACCTTTGGCAGACAGTGACTGGCTTTAAACACTGAAGCGTGAGGATTTGTAATGCTACAGTTTAAGCATATGAATGTCTAATTCTGTTTGGATTGGAGATTCTGAAAGTCAATGTCTTCATAGTTGATTTATAGCTATTTTAAAAAATGGAAACTGGGAGATATCCTCATATGTAGAGTTAAAATTTTGTTCAGATTTGGGATGCAGAAAACTCTTCCTGGTCAGGCTGATAGAGACAAACAGGTTTTTGTTTTGTGATCCAGTTCCTACCATGATGATCAGAGTGGGATGTTAGGTAGCAGGTAAGACACAGGTCTCTGGCCATGCCCTAGATCTTTCCAGCTCTCTTTTGTAGCCCCCTCTAGATGTGACTTAGGGATTTACAAGCTTGTGACTTCCTATTAGGATCAGGAAGTGGTTTTGTAATCTGTGCTTTGCAGGGTAGAAGTGTTGTAGGGCATTCTATACTGGGACTTCTGTTGCATGGTTCTTGATAATGATGAGTAATATCTTTTCTAGTCCTGTGTTACAAAGCTGCTGTCTGTACTAAATATCAATTATTTTCTTCTTATTATTCAAAATTTGTCAAAAACATGGACACACTAAAACTACTAGCAGAAGCCTAACGTATATTTTTTTTCTTCCTCTTCTTTTCCAGGAGCATCTTCCAGAGCTTTATGTGCACTTTCAATCTCAGAGTTTCCACACTTCTATGTATGCGTCGTCATGGTTTTTAACTATATTCCTTACAACTTTTCCACTACCAATTGCAACAAGAATATTTGATATCTTTATGTCTGAGGTAACCTCTCAATACTCATGTTCCATTTCAAGAGTAGCTGTTCAAAGCAGTTATTTAGGTAGTGGTATAAATCCCATTATGATAGGCAAATCTCAAATACTCCTGCTTTTTAGTCCTTATGCTTATCAGATTATTTTGTAGGGGAAGATGTCTGTATGTGTAGTTTGTCAAGGAAGAGCAACTAAATCTTTGTATGTAGGTACTGTGTGCAACTTTGTACTCTTAAGCCTGTTGAAGAGTTACCAAATCTGTCAGTTCTGGGTGCGATGCAATAGCACTGCATACAACAGCGACATCAGTTTCTCAGTATTATAATAAGATTGGGGTGGAAAGTAATGCTGCTTTCAGGCCAAAGTTAAAGCTCCATGGGGATATGCAGGCCAAGAAGAGGGAGTGCTGGCATCTTCTATTGTCCAGATGATGAACAGTAGCCAAAGAAGTTTACGGAATTATTCTGTGTATTCTCATGAAGACACCTAAGTCGTGTTTAGGATTAGAGCTTCGCGTGGTTGTGACTGGTAACAAACCAAAGCTTATGGTCCATTTATGCTCTTTCTCTGCAATCATCTTTTAGAAAATAGTAAGTCGAACGTGGATCCTTTCAGCTTACACTCAAGAATGTCCAAGATAGTATATATGAGTGAGACGTTCCCTTGTATCTGTTTAAATAGTTAATTTAATTTAATATTTTTATTAAATAAAATTAATAATTTAAATACAACTGCATTGTACCATGTCTGAAATTAAAATGGCTTTTTTGAGAAGTACCTGGGGGTTTTTGTACTAAATATATCTAAAACTTTTGATAAAGCTGACATAGAGAACACCTGTCACTCAGAGTTTTTGCCTCAGCACTAGCCTCTCTGAGGGGGGGTGGTCTGGCATCAGGACAAATAGCTGGACTACTTGTCCTTGGGACAAAATAAGAAACCCAGAACCAATTTGTTGAGATATTTTTCAGTAGCCCTTTTGCTTGTTTGAGAAACTGGGTGAGGTTTCCGACATTAGTAAATAGTAGAATCGTTCTGTACTGTTGACAATGCCATGAATAATTGTTGGATATTTCTTAACTTCTGTTTTCAGGGTTTAGAGATAGTATTTCGAGTAGGTTTAGCAGTACTTCAGATGAACCAAGCAGAATTACTGCAACTTGACATGGAAGGAATGTTACAGGTAAATTAAGGTTATAATAATTGTAAGAGATGTCTGAAATGTGTAACGTGTGTGTGTGTGTATTTCCTTGCAGCTATTAATTATATGTAATCTTGTGCTCTGATTGCTTTTAGCACTTTCAAAAGGTCATTCCACATCAGTTTGACAGTGGTCCAGACAAATTAATCCAAGCATCTTACCAAGTCAAATACAATGCAAAAAAGATGAAAAAGTAGGTATAACATTTTGAGAAAATAGATTATACTGTTGCTAAGAAAATAAGAAAATAGATGATACTGTTGCTAAGAGCTACTGTTTGTTTATCTTTAAAACTAGTTATTCAGTATTTCATTTTGAATTTTCCATCTTTAAATTTTTTGGTGTTCTATACTATAAACAGTTAAAACTGAAGTTCTGTCTGCAAGCAAATTCTTCTAAAGCAGTATTTGCCATTTTTCTTAAACAAAATAAAGCTATTTCTCACTTATAAAAATAACCTAAAAAGCTTTTGAAGGAAGCTGCAAGTTATGGGGAATTACAGCATGTCTGTAAACAGGATCTGAATAGAAAAAGCAGGGGTGGGGGTTGGGGGGGGGGCATTGTTTGTTTGGTTTTTTTGAGGGTGAAGTAGGGAAAGGAGGTTAAACTTTATGATCTGGCCTAAATTCTTAAGACTTTAGTTCTCAGGAACTGGAAAAGTATTCACAGTGCTAAAGAGCGCATGTATGGTCAAGATTAGTGCTGTTTAAAATATAAATTGATGAAACTTTGTAACACCATTGATAATTGTAAAATAACTTTCATTTGGGGTTTGAAATCCTGAGCATAATACTTTTTTTTTTTAAGGTTAGTTGCATGTCTTCTCTTTTCTGCCTTTGGTAAATTATGTTTTGATAAGCCACGCTGCACGTGTTGTGCTTTTCCAGGGTTAAGTCTGGTGGTTCTCCAGTTGGTTGTAATATGTTGCACATTCACTGTTCTTGCACTGCAGATTGTGCTAGGGTGTTTCAAGTTGAATTTGCCAATCCTTCTGTCAGCAGCCTATGATCAATGCTGTAGAGTGAGCAGTCTTCTCTAAAACAGAAGTAGTAACAAAGTTTTCAGGAAAAACATTGTCTCTGAAAGCCAATATAAGTGTGTGTTGTTTAAAATCCTACCGTTCTGAGTCTAAACTTCCTTGGTTGCCTTCTGTAGAGGCATTGTTTCTCTCAGCTTGTTTTTTCTTGTTGCCATCTTTTTCAGTTGGGACAATTTTGTGGTTTGCTGGAGAGGGACCAAAATTGTTTTCTATGTTTAAGATATTTGTCTCAAATCTCTTTGCATCTTTCTGTCTTCCAGGCTTTCCAAGCTGTTTTTTCTTTTGGCTGAATCTATTGCATTGATTATTGTATAATTACATTGAGTGGTTATTACAGAGCAGCTCCAAATCATTGCCACTGTAAATGTATACAAGCAAGCACCTGCACTTCAGAGTGCTGGTTCAGAGTCTGTTCATATCTACAGAAGTCTTTGTGTTTTAAATTTAGTTTTAATGTCCAGTCTAAATATTTACAGGAGTACATTTCAAGTGGCCACTTAAACAGAAGAAATATCAATAATCTGTATCTCTGTTCTACTGTTGTTTGTTAGGTATTACACCAACAAGTAAGTTATCCGCAATTTTTCTAATCATAATTTACTATTTTCTAATTTTTAGGTTAGAAAAGGAATACACTACAATAAAGACAAAAGAAATGGAAGAACAAGTTGAAATTAAAGTAAGAGAGCCTCAACAAGTTTGTTTATGGATCAGTTTAATTCCTAGATGTGGGGTTACATATTTGATCTGTATATGTAGCAGGACATGTAATTGAGGTCCCCAAATTCTTTTCTTTCAGCATTTGTATTTGGGACATCTGGTCATAAAGGACACTTATAGTGAAATTATTGAGACTTCTGGTGGACATTTAAAGAAAAATGTTTGGAGACCTGCTGTACTTAGTTTTCGTTATTTTCTGCTGACTAAAGCTTGATTACAGATGGCCTCATTTATCAGAGGTTCCGAATATGCTGGTTTAGATCTAGGTGTCCCACACAGGAGGTTTGTAAAACAAATGTTAAGATAGAGTTTATCAGAATGCACTTGAGTGGCTTATCATTGATTTTTGAGATCTTGGTTTTGCTTATGCATTGGACCCAAGACTGAGTGTCTTCTGTCTGCCGTCACTTTTTCTTTTGGAGCTTCTGCAATTGATACAGAATGTGGAAAAAGGCCACCCTGCGAGTGCAGTTCATGTTTCCCTTTTACTAACTGACCTACTTCCTGTATGTACTTAATCACTGCATCTTTTTACTTTTGTGACATAAATAGGTTTTTGCTGCTTTTTTTCCTTTTTCACATTTTTTTCACAGCATGGTGTTTGATCTGGATTTGCTTCCTTGTGTCATGTTTTTAGCCAGTTCCATGAGAAAAGGCAGTGGGAGAAATGATGGGCAAGTGTAGTATACAAAGTTAATAGAGGGAGCGAGTTACAGCCTTCTTCCTGTCCACTGCCAGTCCTTTTGCCTTTCAATATCAGTTTCTAAGGCATCGGTTCTTCAGAAAAAATCAGTGATGTGCACCTGGGAACTTTAATGTCCAGTGTTCCAAGTGTTCTTTAATGTCCAGGGTGTTCCAAGCTTTTTCAGGCAGTTTTATTGTTGTAACAGGCAGCGAGGCAGTTAGCGGTGTTAGGACCTGCTGTAATGGCATCTCAAATCAGAAGACTTGCGGGACTCAAATGACAGTTGTCTGCAGAATAGGACAGAATAAAAATCATTTGAAAGACAACTAACTTTAGATTCTAGTATTTTAACTTACTTCAAATCCTTCCCTGCTTCCCTCCACCCCCCAAAAACCCCAACCAACAAAAACAGACAAAAAACCCCAAACCAATAAAAACCCCTCAACCAATCAAACAAACCCACCAATCCAAAGCTGTCTGTTTCTGGGCCCTGCTTTGGGACCTTATATAAACCACTTCTGACTTACTCTCTTCTGCTAAGAAGCTCTGCTATTTTAGGGAGATGGAAAAACTAGCACATTGAGTCTGCCTCTTAGCCTGGCAGAATGAAGCATTACTGAACTGATACCTGTGGCTCTATTCTTAGGGATACAGATCTTCTATCTGAATGCTGACTGCTAAAATGTATAGGAAATGCACTAGTAAAATATGCAATTCAGTACAATTATTTCTCACTTCTGGGGCATCTGAGGTAAATAATTCTCCATATAACCTTACAGATGAAATAAATATTATTATATAATTCAACATAAAATTATTGGGAGGAAAAGGAGGGAAACCTTGTAGCTTGTCCTAGTGCGGGGAATGCACTTTCATGTCCCTTAACCGTGAAGGCCGTGTCCGGCTCTGTTTATGCAGAGGAGGCTGTCAAGTCTTGTGTGGGTAAGCCCTGTGGTTCACCTGCAGACATACTGCTTTCATCTAATGCAACACACAGATGCTTTCATATAACACGAGACTTCTTCTCATCTTCCCTGTATCAAGCTGTTTAAACTCATCTTTTGAGTTAGTACATCATATAAAAGGATGTTAAAAAGGTCACTAACTCTCTTTGTATTTATATTGATTGTTATAGATATGATGAGATAAAAATGTTGTTAGCTTGCTTGACTTTTATCAGACTTCCAATTCATAACTTGAGAAGTACAATTCTGAACTGTTTACCTTCCAGAGGTTACGAACTGAAAACAGACTCCTAAAACAGCGCATTGAAACATTAGAAAAAGTAAGTATGTTGGTGATTAGATTTAATCTGTATTAATTTATACTTAAAGTGATGGCAATTTTATTATATGAAATGGGAATCTCAGAATTATAGCTTACTGTTTTTCCTGCTAATCTGTGGTGTTTACTAACAGTGCTTAGCCAAATAGCATGGCAATAACAAAGCAATTAGGGTCAGTGCTTGTAAATGTTTAAGGTTGTTATGTCTGGCTCTTAGTGAATATGAAACCAAATATTTTGATATACCCAACTTTTGTTGTACTGTTTTCTTTCTGAATTAGAAGCATCTGTTCAAAGTCCAGAAGACTACATGAAATAGTGGACTGCTTGGGTGGAAAAGAGGTTATTGTGAGAGAATCCTCAATTTTGAAAATCTGAAGTTGCTGGGTGTTTTTACGTAGGAGCAAAATGACAGACCTACCGATGACCAGAGAGAGATGGAGATGAAAGCAGATTATTTCATTGCTAGCAAATACAGCAGTAGAGGGGTGTTGTTGCAGCGTTCACGTTCAGTACAGGAAGTCTGCTGCCATTAATTTGTTTTACATAGTTTTGAATTTTTGTAGCGATTTTGGGTACATGGGGTGGGGGAGAAGATCTTTTAAGACTTTCTCGCAGATTTAGTCTGGAATAGAGTTTTGTTAGGCTTCTTTGTAACTGGATATAACTTTAAAAGTATGCATGGTAACTGCTGTCAATCCATTGCCAACATGCAGGCATTGTTCTCCAATGGCCTCTCCTATATTCTGGAGAGATTGCATCTGAGCTGGGCTGCTCTAGAATGAGAAGATTCTTGTCCATCTTAACCATGAATAGCAACTGTCTTTCAACAAATGAAATTGAATGCTCCTGAGAGTTGCACACAGTTATTGATGTTTCATAGGGAAGAAAATGGTAAAGATTCAATTGAGAGTGACGTAATTGAAAGATGTCACACTTCAGATGTTAAATCCATTACAGTTTATTGGAAAAACAGTCAATCGATGTCAAATGCTAATTAATTGATTTCTGAATTTAGTTTGGAAAAACGCACATAATGAGGACATATTGTGAGAGTTGTGACCAAAAATACAATTTTATAAACATCTTTGTTTCTAATATTGAAGTGCTGATAAAATTAACTGAATAGAGCAGACTCTTTTTAAGATGTTTGAAGCTGTAGTGAATCACTTCAGTGCTCTTGGCAAACTTCTAATAGTAAATATCCCTGTTTTATACTTAACTTGCAGAGGTTTGAAATCAGATTTTTTTTAATTAAGAAGTCCATGATGAACTGCCAGACACTAGTGCTTTTGCAAATTCTGTACTTAAAATTTCAGAATTCACTTTCAGAGTATCCCATTCTGACTGGAATTAGAACATTTCAAAATGGGAAGATATTATCTATTAATAAGAATTTCTGAAGATCATTATGATCACAGCATCTGAAAAACAGATCATAAAGTGTGAACAAATACATTCAGTTCTTCTGTTGGAAACTTGTTTTTATTTTCAAATATTTTTTCCTCATCCTAACCTATATGATTTAGTTGTGATTTCCTTAGTGTACCTTACACTTACTTCTAAGTAATAGCTCTTGTCAACCAGTTTGAACTTTAATTTTAATAAAAGTTGCAAGGACAAAGATGGTCTGCAAATAGATGTGTTCTCTGTTGTAGAATCTGCAAAAATCGAGTGCTTTCAAGGGTGATAGAGTAGAAATTAATTAAATGTGCAACTTGGGGGGGGGGGAATGCAGTGCTTGTCAGTGTGCATAAATGAAAATTTCTTTCTTGCAAAACTCTGGCAAGGAAAGAGCATCTGAACTGCTCAATTGAGTTACTGCAAGAGTTCAGTAAAACAAAATATTAGCTGTCATAGTTGAAATTTTCTACTTGTGTCTGTCAGTTTGCACCATTTAAGTTTCCTGCTTCATCTTTTTGGAAGCTTTAGTTCTGCATGAATGCCTTGGTGCTTAGTGGAATTTCCTCTGTGCTCAAATTATGCCTTCCTTTCATGTTGTGGATGGACCATAGACCATGTCTTGCATCTATCTATCTACTAGATCATATCAGATAATGTATCAGTAACTTTTGTTAATTAGGGAAGCAAGCCATTCAGATAAAAATAGCCAGTCTCCTGTAGGTGAATTTTAAGTGTTACGGAAATCTGGCTGCAAGACCTTCTTGTATCAAAGATGGACTGTGTTAAATCTATTGCAGAAAAGGCTGCTTCCTGGGACGTTCAGGCTGAGTTGCCTTAATTTATATGAAGAGTTGTTAATTTTGCAAAAAGAGATTGTACAGAAAATGGGTAGAATTTGGGCATTTTCTTTCTCTCAGCTCTTGTCTTTTTTGCCACTATTATCACCCCTTTGTTTTTTTGGTTTTTCTTTTCCTTATTCCTATCTGAATTTTTCCTTTGTAGGAAAGTGCTTCCTTGGCAGATAGATTGATACAGGTATAGTCTTTTAGTCTTTTACTGTATGACTTTCTTCCTACTCTCGAAAAACCCCAAACTGCTTTAATGCATGCACTTTTGCATGCTGTACTCTATCCCTGCCTTGCTGATTTGGAATAAATATAGAGCTAATCTCTTGCTAGAAACCTGGTTAATTTTGTTTACTAAAAATATATAAACCCAATATCTGCATGTTATAATATTTTTCCTAACCTAATGTAATTTTTTGGTACAAATTCCCATGACAAATGGATTCTATGACACTGTATTAACACTGAAATTGAATATTGCGAACTTAAATTTGTGCATGTACAACGGAGTAATGTTGCATGAAAGGAATTTTATTGAATGCAAGTACGCAATTGTGCTTGCTGAATGGATGCTGAACTTTGTAATAAAGTACTAAAGCAGCTGTTTAGTACTACCTTGTCCTAAAATTTCTACTAATTGTACTCTATGCTGTTTGCAAAACCAATCTGATGAAATAAGCAGCTAAGCATCACAAAGGCAGTCTTTCTTGGATTTGTCCTCAATTGCTTAAAAAAAAAAAAAATTATGTCCTAAGGGACAAGTGACAAGGGCCCAGGAGGCTGAGGAAAACTACCTCATAAAACGGGAGCTGGCCACCATCAAACAGCAGAGTGATGAGGCCATTACTAAACTGGAGCAAGCTGAGAATACCATCAGGGAGCTCCAACAGCAGCAGCAATGGGTAAGGAGCCTGGCAGCACATCATCTCATCTTTTTCACTCACTTGTGTTTATTTTTCCTCATCATGACATGGTCTCTGTGCTGTCCTTGTAAATGCTTGTTCATTGTGATTTGCATTCTTAAAATTACACAAATTGGACTAAGTGATATTTTGGTCTGTTCTTACTGATAGATGAGATTCATAACACTGGATAGATGTAAGTTATTAGTTTAAAAAAAACCAAACACAACAAAACACACCAAGCCAAAAACCCAACAACCGAAAAACCCGACCCAAAAACCCAGCACCACCAAAGAAATACTAACAAAAAAACACAGACAAAACCTTTGGTAGCTCCTAACACTAAGAATCTAGCCACTGCAAATTGTGTCACTCTGAATACTCAAATTTGAGAGTTGATTCGTAATGCCTTTATCTAGCTTCTCATTTAAGTCAATCTCTTCCATGTTAACGTTTCTTCTGTGTACCTATATTTTTTTTTTCCTAGCATGCTTAAATTTGCTGCTTGCAAAAATATGAAGAGTATTGCCCCTGAGTTTGGAACTACAGGACTTTATTAAAAGGTGTGGGTTTATGTGCAGATAGAGCAGGAAAATAGCTTTTAGTAGCTGTATGTAGTACTGTGTGTGTATGTACTATGTGTTTTAGGTAGTATAATGTGTAAGAGTTCAGACTGTTACTGTGAGACTGAAGATACTTTCTCTAAGCCACTTACAAAGTGCTCAGTATCTTCTCTTGAGAGAGGGTGGGAAGCTGTTTCAGCAGCCTTCACTTGCTGAATAAACTGTGCGCTAGCAGTGTTGATGCAAATATGCTCATATTGTTTTAAGTAAGTGGTATCCAAGTACTTGTCTGATGCCCTGGGCATTTCAGGTGTATGAAATACAACTTTTTAGAACTACAGCATACTGCAGCTGCTTACTAGATCCCTTACAGGCAATATGGCAGTTTGTTTTACACGACTTCCACCAAAGCTCTGGAAATACTTGTATCTTGTCTTGGAAAGTGGAGATGAGATTTACTGTTGGACTGAAAAGAAATCATAACTTAAACTATTTCTATAATGTTGCATTTATTATGTCTGTTTAATGCATTTCAGTGTAGAAAAGGTACATCTTTTAGAATAGTTGCAAGGTGTTATTAATGAGCTGTTACTCTGTAATGTGTAATGCTGCTTTTTATTTAAATTTAGCAATTTCTTTAGGGGAAAAAACATGAAGAAATTATGATTAGGAAAATGGGGATGTTCTAGCGATGCCTTCCAAAATTTTAGATATGTTGTAATCTTTCAAGTAAAATAAAATGAGAAATGTTTATAGACTTGGGTAGACAGCTGTTTATTCTCTGATTACAATAGTACACATGCTTTTGGAATGTGTTTTTGGAGGCATCCATGTTATTTGTACTCAGTTAAAAGTTATTAAAAGAGACTAAAATGCTGTATTTATCTATTAGTTAATTGATGGGTAATATGACTTTTAAAGCTAATGCTTTTAATTATGCTGGGGACCTTATTGAGTAGCAATGATGGGAAAGCCTGGCAGGTTGGCTAGGCATGGGAACTGGTCCTGAGCAAAACCATAGATAACTGGATTGCAAAATTAGCTGGATTGGAGCTGTGAGGGCAGAAGATTGGACAGGTACTGCAGGAGTGGAGAGTAAGTAAAATGTGAGAATGGGCAGTTAATTTTAGAGCCGCACTTCCTACCCTGCATGCTTGCAGCCTTGTTTTCCTCCACTTAAATGTGAACCTGACTATAGGAAATAGTCTGACTATGCCTGGAACTGAGGCTGTAAATCCATGTGGTTATAGAGGGATCTGTGCCTAGTAGCTGACTAGTTTTGACATGCAAGGAATAGTACTGTGCTTCTGAGGACCGTCTGCGTTAACTTAGACAATGTGGTGGAAGTGTTAAGATGGTTTCAATTAGTAGTTCCCTAGATTCTGCTGCATTAGTAAGATTTGTAATTGAACAGGCTTTTAACTTTGTTTCCAAGCATGGAAATAGGAGCAACAAATGTAAACATGCACTCAGGGCACCACCTAGTGGAAATCCATGAATTCCTTTTGAATTTTGGCATTTCACTTTAAGTAGAGAACACCGATAAATCTTTTTGCCACTTTCTAGTGCCAGTAGCTTTGCTCTTGGCAATACTCCTATTCAGTATTGTCTTACGAATATTTGCTTTAATGGTTTTTTTCTCCAATTATTTCAGTTTTATGATTAGCAAAAATGATTGCATCGTGAACTTTATAAATGGCTGCATAGTTTATCTGTACTTATTTAAGGTACAGCATCTATCCTACTTACTTCATAATCTACATCTTTTCCAATCTTGAGTTGTCTGTTTCAGCATGATAGAAACTGTAAAGTTCGGGTATGAATTTCTGAGTAGGAATGTATGAAAAGAACTGCCTAAGGATACTTGCGGCTGCCTCTTCTGAACAACACTATGGGATTTAAAAAAAAAGAAAACAAAACGCAACCCACCTTTACTTGTAAATCATGAGGCAGGAGAAATAAGAGTAGGGTTCTTTTGTTTTGTTTGTAGTAAAAATATCTGAACCATAGTATTTCGAAGAAGGCTAACGTATCCTTTGTAAAAAGGTTATGCGTTTGTATTTAAATATTATCTAGGGTTTATTCTACCTGTTCTATGAGATTTGATAGCGCAAGTTGGATGGCTTAAAGGTAAGTATTGAACTACAGGACGCGTGTGTGTATGAAGAAATTCTCCACTGCAGCACTGCTTTGTAAGGCTGAATGGAGATGGGTAGAGGAGTATTCTTTTGACTGAAGTCCAACACCAGAAGCCCAAATTACATGCAACTTAAACTTTTCCTGTGCTGAAGTATTTATAGGGAGTTTTTAGTTGAACCAGAATGACTTCATTACAAAGCGTTGAGTCTACTTGGAGAAGTGGTTCTTACCGTTGTTTCTTAGTGAGAGGAAGGGAAGTTCTGCTATAGTACTTCTCCCAGATGACCTGAAAATAGTACTAATGATCATATAATAAATCACATAATAAGTGTCATCAAATGTATTCTACATATTTCTGAATATATTTAAGGTCATTTGGAAGGGGAAAAGGAAGCGGAAAATAATAAGGTTTGAGATGGAGACTTCACACTTAATTTTACTTTGGATGCGAACTTCTACATCTTAGTAGAGAGCAACTCTGTCAGTATAAGGTTTTTAAAAACAGTGTATAACCTGTACAATTTTTTATATTGATAACTGTGACGAAATAATTGTAAAGCTAACAATATTCTGAAGTGGTCTTGGAGTTCAGTGTTTCAGCTACCTAAACATTTTCCTGAATGGTTTTGAAGAGAATGGTACTAATCTGTCTTTGGCATGTCTAATCTTTAAATACAGAAACTTGCCAAAGGCTTCTAAATGTGGTGGGTAACCAAAAGATTAAGAGGAAGGTGGTTTCTTCCTCATGCTGCTAGTAAATCAAGAACTGCATAGAGGAAGTTGTGCCTGACTTCAACAGAATACAGAAGGTTTTCTTTTGAGGCATGCTAAGAGCAACGGTATTTGAGGAGTTGGGGTGAGGGTAATCAGCCTGTTCTAACCTACTCCTGATAATTATGTGCTGAAGGGTTTTTTCTTCTCTGTTCTTTTTCTCCTATTGTTTCTAAATGAAAAAGGTAGCTTCTGTTGGATGTATAAAAATGAATAGTGTAATGATTTCTGCCAGTTAAATACACCTCCAGAACACAAATCTCAGTCTTTCCCAGTGATACTCTAATTTTCAATGATTTCAATGATTACCCAGTTCATCAGTTCATCTGAATGCTTGAAAATTGAATCTGAGAAATGAGGCAGTTCAAGCTAAAATAGCTTCATATCTTAAGAAGGATCATCAAGTGTATTATGTGAATTTTCATTAACTAAACATTCAGATGGAAGCATATACATTTTGCAAGGTAATTTATAGCCATGTATTTGGTTATTGTTACAGTAACTCCATAATGCATAGTTTCTTTTCATGCTAAAATGACTGATAATAATTAAGAGCATAATAATTGATATAGGGAATATATGCTTGTAAATTAGGGTTGCAACCTTAGGGAAGGCTTTGCTTTATTTTACAATATACTTTTTTTATATTATGTTCTGATTTGCAACCAAAAAGCAGAAAATAAAAATACTGTATTTAGTGAAGTAGTACAGTTAGTGCTTGAATATGTAAACCAAGTTAGCTGGGCAGCTGCTGAACAATCTGTTAGTTGCCCTTCAGTATAGAGTACTGGAAAAGCATTCTGTAATTACATGTAATAATCTGCCACTGGCCAAAATAATATTAGGAATGGTTGTGTCAGTCTCTGATATTTTACTGTTTCTGAGATATTAAGAAAAGTTGGGGGAAAACAACTCCAGTTGTGTGAAGCCAAGCAAGGACTTGTTTCTTTCAGAAGTAAATGGCTGCAGAACTACATTTTTAGTGCTTTATATTACAGACATCTTTTCAACACAGCCAAGAAAAACAGTGGTACTGTGGTTAAAACATTTGGCTGGTGCCTGGAAATCTGGGTTTGCATTGTGGTTTATGTCACAAATTCTAGGGCTTAAGGCAAATCTGTAAAAGCAAGTTTTTTGCTAAAGAAATCAATCTTAAAGTAGTTTTCAAACATTGGTTTGACTATAAACTTGTATTACTTTTATGTACTAAATTATTAAAATTGTGTGTTGTTTTCTTAAGGAGCAAAAATCACAACTTTGAACTTGTGAATATTGTTTTTTAAATGTTTTGATCTTGGATGTATTTTTTTGCCAGTCTGTCAAGACTTGATTTAAAGTTTGTTGTGGCTAAATAGATAAGTACTCCTAACATATTCCTTAGGCAGGTGAAATTTAAAGGCAGATTTAAAGAAGGCATGACTTGTGCCTGAAACTGGATAAGTAGCTCTTCTTACATTCGCCATTACTTACTATTTGACAAACATCAGTTAGATTTTTGTAGTCTAAAACTATTAGAGCACACTTACATATTGTTGCAAAATCAGGATGTATTCAGCTCTTCAAATCTGCTGTTTTCCTTCAATTTCCTGTGAAGTACAAGAGGACTTCTTACCTGAGGAAAGCACACTGCATTCGTTCTTGTTCCGTATGTATCATAAGCAGAATCTGGAACAAGAAACGTAGAGTCCATTTAAGTTGCTGTGTGTATTATCTGATGAACTTGTACCAACAGCCAGGGAATAAGAAAGAGCTGTTGCCTGTTCTCTGCGTCTGCATGTTGTTACATATGTATGCTACTCATGTGCTTGTATCATGTGAAGCTATTGTAGAAATGCATCAGCATCGTCCGCCCATGCTCTCCTTACGCTCAAGTCAGGGCTACCTCCGCTGCTTGCTGAGGCAAAGACACTATGTGTGTTGAAAATAATGCAGATGTTTAGATGCAGAAAACTAAATTGTTTGATGCAAACATAAAGTAAGAAATAGTTGTATCTTTAGTATAATGAATACTCTATGGATTTTAAAGTTGAATTGCTAATTGAATAAAACTTCATCTATGAATCCAAGTATAGTATTCTTCACAATGTAGTTAATGGCACCAAAGATGTATTAAATGATTTCCCTTTAAACTTAATTTTCGGGGTAGCTATGCATACACAGTAACTAGGCAACTACACTTTGGGGATTTCAATGTGCTTTTTTTTTTTTTTTTCTTCTGAACTAGAAATTTAAATGCTGGTTTAGGATGGCCTCGCCTGTCAAGCAAGTCTGACAATCTGTGGTGAATTTCAAGTCATTTTAAAGTGACCCAAGAAAGAAATAAAATGTATTTTGTAACTATTGACTGGAGGAAAAAGTTAAGTGGGGCTTTTGAATACAAATGCTTAGTATGACTTCAGTTGGATGTATCTGTTGAAAGATGCAGTTTCATGAAATTGTGCTTTAGCAAGTGAAAGGTTAGATCTCACTTTTAATTCCGGCTAATCAACAGTCAAGAAATAAGTTAATGGTGAATTAACTTACTTGAGCAGGACTGTGGGTTTTTTCCCTTCCCCCTGAAGTTTGGAAAGCGTGACTTTCAAGTTCTGAACTGCTGTTTTATTACTGAGGTAATGTGTTTGGGTGTGCAAAGCTGGCTGGGGGATAGTCTTGGAGTAAGTCCTGTATGGAAAGAACCAAATTTCTTTGTAGCTTGGGCCTATGCTGCCTGTCTAGAAGGGGCTATACTGCTACTTGTGCCTGGATTTTTCTCATAAATCCACAGGGCTTGCGCTAGAAGGGAATCTCAGAAGGAATACGTATAGTGTAAGCAAATGAGAGCCAAGGGTTGGAGTGGAAGAAAGGGGCAAACCAAAGTGATTGTGCATTGAAGCATACATGGCTTTATTTTAAATTCAAGACTGTGGAAGGCTTCTGTTGAATCAGAGTTTAAGTGAGTAGGGATCAAGAGAGATACTTGTATTAACCTTGTAATTAGCTAGTCTTTCCTAAGCATCTTTTTCTGCATATCGCAGATCCTTTGAGAATTTTTCAGTTTGGGTAACAATGAGAGAAAAGTGTGAGTTGTTGCTCATCAGTACTAATAGGGGTCTCAGTTTGGTCTTACACATTTGGCTGTATGGAGGTGCAGAGAGGTATAGCATTAGGGTTCTTATTGTTAGCAGTCTGGATAGACATGTTAGTAGACTTGTATAAGGTAAGCACTTGTGTTGACCTTAAGCTAGTATTCCTAATGTTAAGCATTTGAATGTACTTTTCACTCCAAATCTGGCATATAAACCCCTTTCAAACCATCTGTGCTTCATACTAAACATATTTCTGCAAACTTTGTAGCATAAATGCAGTTCACGATACAGTGAAGACTTTGTGCTACAGCTGGAAAAAGAGCTGGTCCAAGCCAGGCTGAGTGAAGCAGAATCCCATTGTGCCCTGAAGGAGATGCAAGATAAAGTTCTAGAGATGGAAAAGGTAAATCAAACCAGGACCTTCTGTATAAAATAGCACTAGAAACAGAATACAGGTCCCTGTAATTCTTTGCATAACTGTGCTCTAGAATCTTCTCTTCTATGCTTTCATGACTGCAAGATGCTTTTCAAACCTGAAGTTAATATAGCAAAAAACCTAAGATCTGTTTGCACTGGGAAAGGTTTGTGCAGAATAGATCGCTTTTCTCCTGTTCCTGAAGCCCACTGCAGTGGAAAACTTGGCTTCCGGTGGAGTCTACAGTAAACATCAATTGTTTTGAAATTACATCCTGCAACAAGAGCAGTAGGCTTAGGGTGAGCACTGAGGTGATGTGAAACTAAATAGTTTGGGAGGGGAGGAGAGAAGAGTTCAACATTCCCATTCCCAGGTCTTGAGTTCTTGAGTGTCTCTGACTTTGTCCCGTTATGGGCAGGGAAAGAATACCTCCACTGTTCAGTATCAAAGTCTCTACTGCTTTTTGGGTGCCATCCCAGCTTGTAACTTACTGATGCCAGAGTTCGAGCTGTACTCAAAGGAACTGTCAAACATTTACCTTTCTTCAAAGAAAAACCTAACTGCATAATAAAATACGAAAAAAGGAAAGAAAAAACGCACTAATTGACCTAAAATGAAGCACGCTCTTCAGATCCTGTTGTATTGGCTTTGGAAATTGTTTCCTCATGGAAACTTTAAAGAGCTGTATACTCAGGAATGTGGCCAGAACTTACTACCTAATTAGATTAACCCACTGGAGTCAAGATTTTATTTTTTTAATTATCTGAGGGGCTTGAAGGGAGTCTGACAGGCTAGTAGTGTGGTAGTTTTTACTGTACTGAACATTGGTAAGAATACAGGATCTAAGGTACTTTTCAAAGTTCAAAAAGAGACTACTTCTTTACTTAACCTTCATCAGCATGAAGATGGCATACATTGAAAACTGAAATGTGAAGAAAAACTGGAGCAGTGGGGAAAATTCCAGTGTACCAGACAAACCCAGATGTAAAGTAGTATTTCAGTCTGTCCATAGTGAATTTAGGCACACGAGAAAGCGTCTGAAGTTAACTCCCTCAAATGCCTATAAATACAGCTCTTTACTGCTGTTAGCGATATGTCGTGTAATCTGGGAAAACTATGCTCAGTAACCCAAGACTTGCATGGCTATACTGAGAGTGATGTAAACATTCAGAAACACACCCTATCACTTCCTATATTTGCCAATACTTGGAGCCCTTGATTTGAAACAGAGATGCTAATAAATGGCTGTTGTGCTGTGTTCTGTTAATGTTAATAATGTACTTTACTCTCAAGAAAACCTGGCAACTGTCACAGTATTACACATCTACAAAAATAGTTGATTTTGCTGAAAATTACTACTGAGAAATACAGTAGAAGGTGATGAAACACAGTTCAACTTTGAATATTTGGTGTCCAATGATTTGATGTAGGGATATTGTAGCTAGGCAGACTATGTCCTTTTTCTTCCCCTCTGTTTCTTTCCCAGACTTCCATTATTATACTTCCGTCACTGTTTTACTTTCCTCAGGTCACTCCTGCCATGTGTTTTCCTGTTCTCTGTTTCGCTTTCTCTAGTCTTTCTACTTCTTCCTCATGTGTTTTTGTGAACATCTGTGTACTTTCATCTGCAAGACCTTTTCTTGACTGGTTGTTGTTTATAAATATTAATGGATGGTTCCTTTGTCAACATCTTTTCTGCTTTTCAAAGGCAGATGACCTAATTCCCAAAAAATTAATTTCCATTTATTATTTTTCCTGTAAGTCTAAATAAAAGTTCTAACTCTACAGGTACAATTTCAGTTCCTCGTTTGCTTTACTTTTATCAACAAGCTCAAAATCTTTCAGATTTCCCTCCATATTTTTGATGATGTGTGAAAAATAGTGTAAATAATGCTTTATTAGGGATACCATCCGGGGAAATCTGGAAGTCAAAATACCTAGAACTACCTTGTCAACTCTTTTTCTGTAGTTGGCAGTTGGAAGATACTTACTCACACTTGCTATATCCAGGAACTTAGGTTTTTGAGGGATTTTTTTTTTTTTTTTCAAGGGATGTGTAATTAAGAAAGTTTGGTTAGTAATAAGAGTTATCATTCCATGTCTATTCTTGGAGTGGGTCTCACTAAGCACAATTGTATTCAAATACATATTTAAGAGGATGGTCCTTGTTGCAGAGGAACAGCTCTCTCCCTGATGAGGAGAATGTTGCTAGACTACAAGAAGAACTGATTGCAGTAAAATTAAGAGAAGCAGAAGCTCTGATGGGTCTCAAAGAACTACGGCAGCAAGTCAAAGATTTGGAGGAACACTGGCAGGTATGGGTAGCAATACACTTTTAACAATTTTTATTTTCAGTGAATGATGATAAAGCAAAAGACTATGAAATTTTGAGATGTAGAGATCAAGCAGAAACTAGTGATTGTGGATCAAGCCACTGAGGTGGGAAAATCTTTAAATGGAGCTGCCACAAGAAACTTCACTTCAAATGCATGTTAGAAATGGGTCCCCAGTTGTTATAGATGGCAGAGAGCCCGTGCTACCAGCTAACCATTCTGGTGGAAAGGAAGTACCTGATCAGTACTTCTACTTCACTAAATGTTAATAAGGGCTAGAAATAGGCAAAAGTCTCAGGATATGCTTGCAGTTCACTGACTTATGTAGTTGGGAACAACTGTATTCAGCTTTTTAATTGTCTATTTTTAAAACTAGGAAGTTTGTCCTAAAACCTAGAAACCCATCCAAACAGGAGCACTGTGGCAACTTGTCCCCATATAACTCTGAGACCTTAAATGAAATAAGGGAACACCAGGAAAGATCAGGCATTATCAGCAATGGCATGCTATTTTTCTAGCGTCATCTAGCTCGTACCACTGGAAGATGGAAAGATCCTCCCAGAAAAAACACAGTGAATGAGCTACAGGATGAGCTGATGACAGTCCGATTGAGAGAAGCAGAAACTCAGGCTGAACTGAAAGAGACGAAACAAAGAATGATGGAGATGGAAACACAGGTATGTTATTGAACACTAGCATGTGTGAATTGAGCTGAATGCTGGCAAATTGGTGTCAAATGGTAGATATCCGGTGATGATCTTTTGCCATCTACAGGTATGACTTTAGTTCCAAAATGTGCTTTTTTAATGCTGTTAGACTAGGAGGGAGAATCTAGCGCATACAGTCCAACTTACTTTAATGTCTCTTCTTTAGTCTTTTCCAGGACTAAGCTTTCTGCATTTCTCATTTGGACTAATTGGTAGACTCTCTGAATGTGTGTGAATCTTAATTCATTAAATTGTAATTGGTATAACAACAAAAGTACTTTTAAGGTGTTCTAAATTTCACAAACCTAATTGACAATTCTGATGATAGTAATTCTAATTCTTTAAATGGTAGTGGTTTCTTTCTTCTGGTGAAATTGCCTATACTAGATTATCCACTGAGGTCGTGAATCTGGTTACTAAACTGTGGATTCTCAGCAAAACAGCTGTATGTTGTCAGATTTTTTTTAGCAGAACCTTTAATTTCATGTGCCAGAAAAGAAAAGCATGATTCACCATTGCTGAGATTTGTGCAGAAAAGACAAAAATAACTTGTCTGCCAACATCTTTTTTGTTTAACTAGGGAATAAGTTAAATAATTTGTTATTAAGCAAACAAATCTGAAATGAAAGTGCAGTAAAGTTGGTGAGTTCATATTGGCAAACTCTCAACTGAGTCAATAAGCACAATGTGCTGTTGATTGAGAAGGATTTGTAACAGGCTTTTGAGAAATCTTCCCATGAAATACCTGCTAAATGTAACTGTTACTTGAAAGAGACCTGTGCATCCAAAAGGCTAAACAAACAAAAAGCTGCTTTACTGGACAAGCTTCAGCAATCTCAGAAACCAGGAGAGCATGTAAGAATGTGCTACTGAAGAGAGATGAGCTAACTGCAAGGCGCATGATGGCTTATTTCTGACAGAGGCACCACTTTTTCTATACCAACTGAATAAAAGTTTCCTCTTGCCTTAACTTTTAAAATGTTCATTGAAGTGTTAATACTGTTTTATTACAGTTAATGTGTGCTTTTGTTGTTTTTTCCCCATCTGTGTATTTATTTCAGTCAGTAGGGGGCACAGGTATCCTGCTGTCTGGATTACATGTATTAAAATCACAAGACCTTTAGGTACTTCTCACTTCAGTGTTAGGCATCGAGTCTTTGTATATGTTTATGCAGTTTACTATCATTTGACAGAAATGCGGTGGTTCTTGTGTTGTGTACTGGTCTATGCACAGCTTCATATAAAAATGGTGTGATGTACTAATGCACTGATCTCAATTAAGGTGCCATGTTACTTTCAGGAATTCACTGGACAGAGAAATGTGCACATAGTATTTCTGTCATACCTGATGTTTCTTGGACGCATCAGCTTGTTGCTGCAGTTGGGATACAAGTTCACAAAATCTTTGACTCACCTAAGCAAGAGATTGGGAAAAACAGATGTACGGGACCTTTGCAATAATGTTCTTACAATGAATCATCTGTTGTTTGAGAACAATTTGAATATCCTGGTCATAAACTAAATGTCATGCAAACTTTTCTGATTACACTTAGAAAATTCTGAATGCTTTGTCATCAGAAGTTTTTTACCGTAAATGATCTATAAGTCTTTCTTGTCAGACTTCAGGGAGTTAAATTAATATCAAAGATCTTTCCTTAACATGCATTTTCTTTCCTTTTTTGTCATAAATTTCAGAATCAGATCAATAGTAACCATTTACGAAGGATGGAGCAAGAGGTTACCAACCTACAAGGGAAGGTACAGTATCTTTCTGCACAGAACAAAGGACTTCTTGCTCAGTTGAATGAAGCAAAACGTAGACAAGCAGAGATTGAATGCAAGGTAAACAATATCATGAATAGACTATTTGTGTGCTAATGTATATGTACTCTCTAGTCTTCTATTGTTGGATAGAATTGTGTCTTAATTGAGAAGTAGAAATCACAAACCCCAAACTTTCTTTTACTGATTTGACAATATCATCTTGAATTTACCATCTCAGAAAATCACTTGAGGTTTTGACAGAAGTGCTGCTTTGTGGTCCCACAAAGATAAACTTTTACTTTAAAGTATGGTTCTACTCAGAAAAGTGTCTGTGTATAATACGTAAAAAGACACTCTTACAGAACAGATTCTGATCACTGTGTACTCTGATTGTCTTTAGTGATAGAAGAGGTTCATTACTTCAACACTGACTATTATGGCAGAATTAGTTTAGGTTCAAAAAAAGGGAGTAAAAGTAGTGTTTGAATGGAGAGGTGTACAGAAGGGAGTGTTACAGTAGTCATTTCCTAATAGTAACCAGACTTTAAGGGGACAGCCTGAAAACATTGGGCAAAAGATCAGTTTTTATTATTGTCAATGCACAAAAGAGAGCCCAATCTAATGTCTGAATCTCAGATTTAATTAGTTAATTTTGTAACTAAATCCATAACTGATTTCTAATAACTTATGTCTTCATAACTTGTGCACACATAATGTGGACAAGAAATAAAGGATAAGTCTTTCAAGCTTTTTTCTCAAAACTTGGATGAAAATGCTCCTGAAATTGCTACTGATATTTACTTCAAAAAAGGGCAATATTAGTTGATAAATCACTATAGAAGACATTACTTGCTAGAGACATGAAAACAACTTTTTACTGAAATCTTATTTCCGAAAGATGTATGAATAGTCTTTTATAAAATCAGCTAGCACTGAACAGTCAGTAATTTCTAAATAGGATACTTATTAGTATGTTAAAAATAGTACTGAGATGAAAAATCAGACTACCATTTATTAAACTGTGGCTGTGGATTTGCCACTTGAGAGCAGATGCTGTTATATAATTTGTTGTTCGTGATCACATCTTAGTTTTGCCCTTAATGTAACCAAACCTTTTTTATGTGCGCTACTTGTTTCTGTTCTCATTCATGCAGAACACTGTTATTGGTTGAGTGTTTGTTTTTCAATTTTATCCAATATACATGCATTTTGCCTGTAACCCCATACGTACCCCAAAGACTGCGTTAACTACAATTCCATCAAATGCTTCTGTGGACAATATGAATCAGGAGTGTAGTTTGAGTGGTTTACTGTTGTCACTTAGCCTGCAGATGAAATGACATCCTTATTAATATGCATTGTTTTGCTATAATACCACACTTCCCAGTTTTTACAGATTTTCATTTCTTCTTGTAATTTCTTTTCTCTAAGGTAATGAATAAATCTAGGCAATTTAATTGTGTAGTGAACTCTGATCTTGTGTTCGTTACTCAAAGCCATAGTGTGTAATTTGTAATTGGCAATTTCTTGCTAGTTTTGCCTTAGTTATAGTTCTTTCAGCAAAATGAAGCTGGTTTGTCTTGTTGTTCAGTTCCATTTTAAAGAAATTTAAGAACAGTAAATAACTGACATGTACTCCAGGTATTTCAGGTTTTTTTAGGTTTTCATTTTTCTTGCTGTCTTGCCAGTTCCATTTGTTTCCAATGGAACCTGAATCTAAAGTGTGGTGAAGACGTAACTTCTACTGACTCATCAGACTCCATCACAAGCTTTTAGGAAACAAGCCACTGAATCTTATCTAGAAGAAATTGCTTCTATTGACTGGTTTTTGTTCACCATAATCACTGATTTCCTAAGTGCTATTTTTTTTAAATGCTGAGATTATTCTTATTGATCTTTTTTTAATAGTCACGATCTTGGTGACATGTCTTTTCCTATAACCCATAACTGTTTTGTTTGATTGTTTTTTGATACTGAAGGTCCTCATTAATCCTTAAGAGATTGAGAGGGTGTAGTCAATATTCTGGAGTTTTTATGTTGACTATAAAAAGAGTAGTATGTCTTTAACCTGACTAATGAGTTAATATACATGACTGTTCTCACTGCGATAATTTGCTTGGAAAGTTATGTTCTAACATGGGTTAGAGAAAAGTGTGGTGGTAATGGACAGAGCACCAGTCATATTTTTTTAGACGTTCTCTGAAAGTAGCAGTGGTCAATAGCCAGTGAAGTAGTGGTACTGACATACAGTAATTAGATCCTGAAACTTGTTTTGCAGTCACTGATAGGAAAAAGATTACAGTTTACATTGTAACATGTTTTCCAAGTTGACATTTATGATATAAAATTAAATATTACCAATTTGATGCACATACATTGCCTGGAGTTCTGCTGTTTAACTGTGTGCTAGACTGACTTCTTGGAATGAGGCTTAGTATAATACCATATAGACTCCTGTACTGTTTACATACACAAGGTTTTTTTGCTAACTGTATTGAAAGATGCTCACGTTTAACTTGTTGGAAACAACCTTTCTCCAATGTAGTTTCCCTTCATTCCCTTTTCCCTCTACCTCTGACATTTGTCATGAACTTTCATTGTGACTTTATTTTCTAATAAACTATACAAACAATTCAGCAGTGTTTTACAGATTAATAAGAATGCTGTGTCATCAAAAAGATTAAGCCATGTTAAACAATATACACAAGTTTAAATATTCTCACGCTCCTTAAATGGGATGTAATTTGGTGTTGAACTTCCTATTGCTGTTTCAAACTCATGAAAAACTTTTCAATTTTAAACTCTAACTATATGATAATACACAGTTAAATGAAAAATGAGAGGCTATAAAAATCCATTGTCCTTTGACGGTTGATTTGTAAGGACTGTCGTTCTGTTTCCTGTCCCTTGCTCTCCACATTCAAACTACTGGAAGCATGATTTTTAGCTTAATCTAAGTTTCATGCCAAATGCTTTCACTTTTTCTTGTTATAGAAGAGACTATTTTAAGTTCCTTTCTCCCCACCTCTATATGCCAATAAATGAAGGAAATACCTGCTTGCGATTGTTTAAGGTTATTTCACTGTGTGAGGAAAAGAAGATTTTAATTTTAAAGTGAATTTAAAGAAAAAAATAAAAGCTGATATCAAGTAGAAAGCGAAACATCGTTACACTTGCAAGCCAAAACCTTGCAATGTTACTGGCTTTGCTTATGCTAACTAGGTTTAGAAGACACCAGCATATCCCATGACTACTATGTGAGGCATATGTTACAAGTGTGAAGGGCTAGCCTCCAGCAATAACAGAGGACTTTTCATACCTACAGTCCTTCCAGAAGCAGGTTCAGTATCTGTAACTTTACTAAATAGTGTTGCTACCAACTTAGATTTGGCTTGCAATACAGATAATAGCAGGTAGCTTGAATTGAAAAGACAGTACTGCAGTGTAAATATCTGAAATAAAGCTATTTAATATGTTACTGAAACAACAACTTTGTATTCAAAACTGATGAAGAAAGTTTCAATAATCTTTCAGGTAACGTCATGGAGCAATGCAGAAAATGCTAAATTTTTGTAGCACTAAATATTTTTAAAAGTTCTACCTTGCATCTCCTTAAATCTAGCAAGTTTGTTATTCCTGATTCCATTAGAAACTGATGTTTGATTTGTTTCTTCCTATTGTTTCAAGTCATCTGAAATCATGCTCTTTTACTTCTGTCACTACAACTTGGCTAGGTAGCAACATTTCTACTTGAAGAGGTGTATCAAAAAAAGACACATTTGGATTTTCAACTCCTCAATTGTGTTTTCTATGCAGAAAGAGCTGGTACATTATTTCTGGAGCTTGTATTTTTCTTTAAAGAATAGCTTAAAATACATAAGCAGAAATTAAATTTTTTGTAGCAAGTTGCATCTCATACCACCTGTATGGCAACTGTTTTCTGTCCCTGGTGTGTACTGTTATGTTTTTCCTGCTTTATCTGACTACTGCTTCTACAGCAAGGACTTAATTTCAAATTGTTTCCTGAAACACAGCACTGATCTTTCTAATCAGTTTTGCGAAAGAATTTACAACATAAGATTTGTGCCCCTGCTCCAGTCTTGTCTTTCCTACCATATCAGCTTTTGTGGTAATTATTGAGAACATGCTCTGTTTCGGAGATAAAGCATCAGTGCCATCTAGAGCAACACTATTGACTCATCTCAGATGCCAAAGTCAAACCAAGCCGGTCTGTTCTTTAGCTTTCAGTTAAATACATGCAATCCTGTGGACTTGTGGGTTTGGCTTCTTTCGAGCAATCGTGCAGCAGAATTTAGCAATAATGGCTAAACTTGGGCTAGCACATGATGGATTCCTCTGAAATGGACTCCACTGATTACAAATGCTGTTAATTGGATACTGTAGAAGCTGTACCTTCATTACAGGGATCTTTTTTCAAACAAACAGCACGTTTTCAAGTAGCTACCATAGATAAGCTTTGGCATGTTCAATTCAGTCTCAACCAAACTGTCTAATGAAGGGTGGTTAAGTACTGTCAGTTTGAAGCACGCATTAAAATAACTGAAATACTGGAACTGACTTACAGTAACTACAGTTCGCAGTTACACCAGTCTGCCATAAAAGTAGGTGTACCTGAGCCTCGTCTGTCTCTTCCCCAGAATTACTTGCACTCCAGCTGAAAGTATTGCTCACTCAATATCTATCACTGTTTTCTCTCTGTGGTTGTACCAAGCTGCTGACAATATTAATTGTTTTGTGCTCTGAAGTCCTGAGGACTTGCCTCGTAAAACAGAAATAAGAAAATTTCCTTCTCTCTTGTTCAAACTCAAATTGTCTATCACTTATAGGGAAACTTACAGGTTAAACTTACACTGGGAGTCTGATTGTAGGTTACGGGCATTAGAATTTTATTCTAAACTGTCTTGCAAATCTTTGTTGTATACTGTGACTAAGATAGCTGGACTTAAATGAGGTTGAGAATATCTGTGCTTTTGTGTTTGGTTTTTTTAATTTATTTTTTTAGACAAAAAGAATGATGAAATAAGTAACTTGTGTGGCTTTGCTGTTTCTTTATATACAAAGTCAAAAGTTGAAGCATGAGTTTTTTGTTGTTACTTTTTCTTAATTTACAATATAACATTTATGGAACACAAGACAGCTGTTTTCTGGACCTGGAAATTGATAACAGCATGTTTTCAAAACTACACAGATATTTTTTAGGTTGTTACAGTTTAGAATTTATATTAGAAGATTACACAGTTCTATGGGTTAAAATTAAATTTGGGTTCTTTAGAATATGCCTTATCAATAGGTACGATATTTCACACAGCAGTGTATTAAGTTTTCTTTACTTACATAATTTTGGGTAAAAGCAGTGCACAGTAGTTAATCAACTGAAACTGATATTATTTGTTAGCTTCAATCTATTACTTCTTTCAGAGTAAAGAAGAAGTGATGGCAGTACGGCTCCGTGAGGCAGACCGCATTGCAGCTGTGGCTGAACTCCAACAGCATATTGCTGAATTAGAAATACAGGTAACAAGTGATAGCATTAAATGTGTAACTTGATACTGATTACTTTTTGTACTTTGTGGGTTTTTTTCTTCCTCCACTTTCTTTCCTTATTAACCTACTGTGAACACAAGGCACTGCTTTGCAAAGTGGGACAATGCTATATTGCTAAATGTGCCTCCTTTGTAAGCAAAGGCCTTAAATCTATCTTGTGGGCATTCTTCTGAGCTGTTAATAATTGCTTCTGTACAAGCACCATACTACAGGCAACACTCTTTTAAACTCTGACTTCTGTATTTGTTTTTTGTCTTGTAATTAGTAATTTTTACCAATTAATAGATGAGACTGAAAACATCCTCTGTACAAAAAAAATGCACACATTTTGATTCCAGCAGCCATTCTTTTCTGTGCTTACTCTTCTGCTATGACCAGTATTGGAGGATTTGTTGTAAAACTCTTACTCCCTTTATGTAAATCCTGAAACCAGGAATGTTATTTACTGCTACCATGCCACTGTAGGATCTGAAGATGCATCCTTTGGCCTCTGTGTTGTTCCTTATGCTTTCAGTTCCTTTTGGAACTTTCACTGTCCTGTGAACTCACTGCTTCCTTGATGAGAGAACCATAAATGACTGTTCTTTATATTTTCTTGGCTTTGAGAAATCATGATGTCTTGCTGTAGTCTGTCCTTCCTATACTCATATACTGTTGTCCTGTCTGAACGTTGCTGCATCTATCTGCAAAGGTTTACTTGGTTATCTGAGTTACAGGCTACAAACTCTCTAGTTTACCTTCCCCCCCCTCCCTGCCCCCCAGCCTGGTATTGCTAGTGTCTGTCTTCCCTCTGAAATCTTTCCTTCAAGGTGATGATTTTACTGTATTGTGTCAAAGCCTTCTTTTCCCTATGATTTCTCAACTGCTTGCATCTTTTTCATCTCTTCATATATAGAATGTACAAATAAATTTAATGGAGCTTGCATCAAGAACTTTCACTTTGAATATTTTTCCTCTAGTGCAGCAGGCACTAAATTTATTAAAAGATAAAGTAATCGTTTCTTTTAATCACGTAATGCTTAGATAATGCTGTGATCAGTACATTAGAAATACTTAGATAAGTACAGTAAGCATTGCATATGAATCATTTATCATCTACTAAGATAACAAGAGAATAGGTGAGTTTAAGTCAATCTTCTACTCATGTGTTAGCATTTTACTAAAACAAAAAAAAAGGAAAAAAGTTTAAAGGTTACTTCAAACAATGTGATTTTGTAGGTGAGGAGCTGGTACTCATTTTGCATTATTTTCACTTTAGCACAGACTTCAGATGCCATCCTGCTTCCACTGTTTGACTGATACGGGTCTCCCAAAAAGTACTCTAGTCTTGATTTTATGAAATGAAGAAATGGTGAATCCCATAATGATCAGTTGTTTTTTCTGATAGCTGTCACCCAATTAGAATTGTGTTCATTTTTTGATGTAAATACATCTGACTTGGTTTTCTGTTGTTTGACTGATCAAATCATCAGTGCTCAATCATTTTATAGCGCTCTCCTATTCCCTTTCCATATTTGTGCTTAAGCTGTGGGTGTCAGAATTGCACGCAGATTTTCATAATACCTTGTCCTGAGACAGGTAAAGAAGTTAAGTGCAGGAACGTAATCCATCTCATAACTCTGGCTAATACATCCAAGGATTATGCTGTCCCTGTTTTGTCATGATACTGCACTGTCTCATGTTTGGTTGTTTATCCACATCATCTTTCCTTCCTTTTCACAATTACTACTTTGCATGATGCAATCTTTAGTTATGTTTTTCCATTTTTCTCATATTCTAGGTGGCCTCGGTTTTTTGTTTCCTGCTAAAGTGCATTTCAAGTTCCAATCTTTTTGGTGTTCTTAGATGATCACCTGTTAATGATTTCTTGATCTGTAGTCTTTTAGTAAGATTCTTGATTTTCTGCACAAATGAGAATGGCTGTGCTTTCTTTGTATACAGTCTGGAGTATGAAGTCATTCTGCGGCTGTGGTTCATGTTTCTAATTTAATGAGTTTGACCTGTTAGGCTTTTGGTGAACTATTGATCTCAAACTTATACTGACCTGAAATACAACTTCTTCAGTTGTGAAATACAGGTTTCGAGTGATAACTGTATAAAGACATTTAAAACAAAAGTGATTTAGTAGAATTAAGTTCCTCTAATGTCAATTCACTTATTTTTGACACTCAAGATGTGACTTGAAATGCTTTTATTGGGCTGTGACAGATTTTTTTTTTGTAAGATTCTGTAAGCGAATAGATATTTTTGACCAGTGTGTTTTGCCAGCAAATATGAAACTTAAGATCAAAACTTCCTTTTTGGGTACTCATGCTCAAAGGCCTCTGAAACACCTGCACCAAAAAAAAGTAATAATGGAGTTGGAAAGCCTTAACTCCCAAAGCTCGTAAACTATAAAACATGCAACTGATAATACAGCTTAAACAAAAGCTGCTTTTTAAGGAAATTGAAAATCTAGATAACTTCTTCCTCATTGGAGAAAGAGCTGCTTCCCATTCTCTTCCGTTCAGCTTGTCACTGGAATTGGGGTGACCTGATGTGGGGAGCAGAGGGCTTTTAATCTGGACTTGTCTTAATGACTTGAAATGCAATATTTAATACCATAAATACATTTAGCCAGACTTGGAGCATAGGTGTCAGTCTCAAAGTAATTGTGCTTTTAACACGGGACATCACAAATAGGTCTGCTTGTCATACTGTTTCAAAGCTGATAAAGATGAAGGGAGGAAGTTAACTTACCACATAATAACCTTCCTTTTTTTGAGGGGGATGGTGCTTTTCTAAGAAGCTCTAGGGATTCAGTGCCAGGTCCACATGGTCCATAGCAATGTTTAACCTAAATTGTGCAGTTTTCTTTTAAATGTTCATGTAGGTGTAGGTGCAAGACACTGGTGTTAAATTTGTAACACAGAGTATCACTACTCCCACATAAGAACTGATCTGATGTTACACACACAAATGCTAGATTTAAATCACAGTTTCTGGGTCACTCTTAGTTTTGGTTAGTAGTAATGACAGAGGGAGAGGGAGATAGAACTCTATCATTCAATAGTAGATGTAATTCTGCAGCAAGGTGTCAGTTTATTATGATGTTAGGAAGTTATTTTTTATATATTCTGAATGTCATCTTATCTTGGTCAGGCATTCAGTTCCTGATGCTAAGCTTTTAAACTTTTGTGTAAGCATATTGAAGTGCAAAGAATAGTCCAATACATGATGGATATTTTTAAACAAAAGAAATGTATGAGTCATTCCTTAGCAAAAATAACACAAAATTGAAGTGTAACTGAAGTTTAACTTATGTTGCATATACGTAAGCCCCAGAAGTGACAAAGAAAAATCCTGAAGTTATGTATAAACAAAGGTTTACTTTGTCAGCCTTTGTTTTCTCCTATATCCTCATTTTTCTCTCACTTGCCAGTTCAGCTTACAAAACCCTTGGGAAGCAAAGATGATTCAGAAGTATTTAGCAGGCTTCTGGGCTTTGAGCAGGACATTTGAGCAAATTATGAACAAATGAAGGATGGATTTTGGATGGCTGGGCTGCTATTTTTTGTACCTCCATGCTGGGGAGAAGCTGTTCTCTTCAATATGATATGTTCTACTTTCTCACAAAGGTTAGAGGTTCACATCCTATAACTAAATGACTTGTTTTGGCCAAGCTACATGCACTCTCTGACCCCTTTTGTCCCATCCTTTTGTAAGATATGGAGAGCCAGGACTAAGGAATGGATATTGTCTCCTGTTATGTCTATAGTCAATCAGCAAAACCTCAGGTTTGTTTCCTCAGGGAATTGTCTTTCTTGTTTTCAGCTGAACTGGTCTGATAGCTTCAAACTGCAACAAGCAAATGCTTTTAACTTCTTAATATAAGCCTTTAAAACCCTATTGCTTTTAGCTTGTACGTGCTTTCCTAAAGCTGCCAAGAAAAGTCTACTAAGCTTCACTACGCTTCTGGCCTAATAGCAAGTGTTCCTTCTGATCGCGTATGGGCAGTCCTGTTGGTCCCTTGGTGTTTTGTTGTTGGTTTGTGTTTTGTTTTGTTTTTTTTTAAAAAAAAGCTTTCCCTGCAATAGTTGAAGGAAGGACAGACTAAATGAGAGAAAGAGAGGCTTTAGAGAAATTCGGGCAAGGTTAAATCGGTTATAAGCTAGAGACAATCAGCTGGCTGGGGTAAGGAGCACTAGGCCAGTGAAAGTGTAGACAGACTGAGGAAGCAGAGCTGGGTCAGCTGCAGTCTCTGCTCTGCAGTTTAATTCCTCTCCCCCCATTTCTATTCAGGCTGGTGACTTGTAGCATCCTCTTAAAATTATCCATGGCTGGTTTGGGTTGGGGAGGTACAGAGCACACTTGTAATATAGAAAACTGTTTTTAGGTCTGAGTAATCTTAAAGCAAAAACTATAAGAATTTATTCTTCTCTTCGTTAGGTTGATCTGGACAGGGGCTAACATCACTTCCCCCGATGTGTTTCCTGGCAGATTCAGAGAATTTTGTCACACTTACCCTATCTCTAACCATGTCAAAGCTGCTTTGAGAACAACTGTAAAGGAAATCCATGATTGTGCTAGTTCTCTCCCCCACAGTTTAAACTTTTAGCACTATTTCGTTAGAATGAAGCCTTTCTATGACCTCTGTTTAACAACTTTTCCAAGTACTAACTGTTGAGTAAAGAAATTGTTTCCATCTTTTCAAATTACAGGAAACTTTTTTTTACTCTTATCAATAGTGGTGTGTGATGTTAGTGATGTGTTTTTTGAAAGTCTAGAATGAGTCACTGTGAAGTCACTGAAAGGACACTAGTTACCACATTTACCCTTCTGAATAAACTTCATTTACATTTTTTAATGCAGTGTCTTTTGCCACAGAGTAAGTATTTAAGAGCCTCCCCTGAAAAGAGGCTGAGACAGATTATTACCAAGTAAATAATTCTAAGTCAGAAAAGATCAAACTAAGTGTGTTAGGGAAATGTCCTACTCTCTAGACCTTTTTAGTAAAGGTGATAGACTGTTATCTGAGGAACAGCAACCCTCTGGTGTGCCTGGATTTTGTCTGCCTATAAAACCATTGGTTTTGTTTTTCTGTTTTTAAGTTCACAGTTATTAAAGTGAAGACCACCCTAGATGCTTTCTTATTATTTAAAATGGCCTACTTTCTTGTTAACATGTATTTCTTTTCCTACTCTGATGTGATCATCAAGAGTGTGTTAGAAAACTTTGCTTGTGCTCCTCTTGGGATGAAACACCTGCAACTGAAATTTGATTACATGGACCTTCTGTATCTTGCACTTAGACCTTTCTTGGTCGAGCAGCAAAAGCAGGCTTAAGGCCTCCAGTGTGTTCCAGGTGGTTTCCAGTGATTGATTGATTTATTTAATATTTAAACTTTGTTTTATCATGACTACTATACTTGATTTTTGGGGGGTACTATACAATAATGGTTTCAGGTATTTAAGATCAGCATTCTTTCAAGCAGTCTGTCCCTGCACTCTTGTGTTGCCAGCTGTGTATCCTGGTCCTGTGCTGATTGAGTTTGGAAGGTCTCTGCATGCTCAGTAGTTCTCAGTAGGCATCAGGTGTGTTTCTTGAGACTAGCTGCTGCTTCTTTTGAAGGTACAGAAAAGCTTTTTTTTTCTTAGAAAGCCAGACAAAGGAGGATTTAAGTACGATACTACAACCATGAATCTCAACTGATACTTTTTTGTGGGCAGAAATTTTCCTCATTCTAAGCAGCAAATTTTTGGGGAACAGATTTTTCTTCTCAGGAGCTCTCAGCGTAGCTCTTAGTATGCATGCAAGTACAGCAGCTCTAGTACTTGAGCAGGATGAGAGGTGAGAGCTTCCAAAACTGAAGGGGCCTAAGTGAGTTCTGGTTTAGCAGCTGCTTTTTTGATCTGTAGGGCTCACTTCCTGCTTCACTGCCCATGCTACTCCCTCTATACACAACCTCTGAGGCAGGAGCTTGGATTGCGTGTTGGCTGCTTACGCTGTTACAAGTACCTTTTCCTTGAGCAGAGGTGATACCTGGCCAGTAGGGTGTTTGTTTCCCCTGATACAGGGTTTTCTAACCCTGTTAGTGCTGGTGGAGCTGGTCTGTTGGAAGAGACGATACGACTGGGAGGAGTTATTAATCTTCAAAAGCAGCGAAATCGAGATGATGGATCTTTAATTACATTGTAACACCAACTGGCATTACTTTTCGAAAAACCCTTCTGGGAAGAGAAGGTAGGCACTGCAGTGGTGCCAATACGCAGGAGCAGTACCCCAGGGAAATGGATGTAGAGATTCATTCACGTATGACGGTGGGTTTTTTAAACAAAATCCCTAGATTCCAGAATTGGCTAGCTTTCATTATTTTGCTGTTCTGATAATACTCACACTTTGCTTATTGATGTTACCTGCCTTTTTCACTGTATATTCATTTTAAACTTAATGGCTATTATTTGCCTAGAGACCAGCTATTCTTCTTGGTGTCGTGATCTCCCCAAATACCACAGATTTTCTGTAATAGTGCTCCCCCTCAAAAAAAACAAACCAACAACCCACATCCTATGTATATAATCTTAGATGTTTAAAAAAACCCATGAAGAGAGAGATTACTAATTGCTTATGCTATTTCCTTTTAAAAGGTGTGATGTTCATACCTTAATGACTTTTAAATTGTAAGTGGAGTCTTAACATTCACTTTTGAACCAGTACAGTTGAACTGAGTGTTTTCTTCAGAAGTACAAAACTACTCAAACACAGTAGTACAAAACTATTCAAGCACAGCATAAAACCAATACCGAGTGAAATGCCCGGTTCCTACTGAAGTAAATGCTACAATAGGAAGCATTCAATTAAATTAACTCAGGCTACATGAAAGCAATTTAATTTTTCTTATGTCAGTGGGGCTGTCTAGTAATTTATGGTGCAGCCTCACCTTGAATACTGTGTGTAGTTCTGGGCCCCACAATTTAAGAAGGATGTGAAGGTCCTTGAATGCATCCAGAGGAGGGCAACAAAGCTGGTGAAAGGGCTGGAAGGGAAGTCCTATAAGGAGCAGTTAAAGACTTTGGGCCTGTCTAGTTTGGAGAAAAGGAGGCTGAGGGGTGACCTCATCACTCTTCTTACAGCTTCCTGAGGAGGGGAAGTGGAGAGGAAGGTGCTGATCTCTTCTCCCTGGTATCCAGTGATAGGACGCATGGGAATGGTTCAGAGCTGTGCCAGGGGACATTTAGGCTGGACATTAGGAAGCATTTCTTTGCCAAGAGGGCGGTCAAATACTGTAACAGGCTTCCTAGAGAGGCGGTCGATGCCCCAAGCCTGTCAGTATTTGAGGCATTTGGACGATGCCCTTAATAACATTCTTTAACTTGGTCAGCCCTGAAGTGGTCAGGCAGTTGGACTAGATGATCGTTGTAGGTCCTTTCTAACTGAAATAGTCCATTCTAATTTAATGGAAACAGAAACCCTTAGATTTTAGGTATTTTAAAAAATTGAAAGTTAAAGCCAGATTCAGAATATAGAAGGGCCTTGAGCAGGGCAGTCAGCTCCCTTTTTTCCTTGGTGGTTTTACAGAAGATGGGTTTTATGTCCTTTGCCCTTGAACACCCTTACCATTTAAGAGAGTTGACATTAATTTGTTTTAGCTGTGAAAGACTTGCCAAATCAATCCATCCTAAAAGCATGTATTTTCCAGCACATCTGCATGGCTCAACACTTGAAGCAAGAAGCTAGCAATAATAATAATAGTAATACTAGGATTGACAAGAAAAGGATATCAAGAATGTCCTGAATGTGGGCTCCAGCCTCCCTGGCTACTGGGGTTGGACCATGGAGAGTGCAGGCTTCTGTCCTTTGGGCAAGTAGCCCTCTATTCCCCAACTCAAGTTCTCCTTTGATCTCAATAGTTGAGCTTCCATCTGCCATAGCTGGTTCTTAGGCTGAGGCCAGACAAGACTTAATCCAGACAAGACTGATTTCTTCCTGCCTGAGCCTAGAAACCTTTTCAACATATACTGTTGGACCCTTAGGAGGAGAAATGAATTAATCTGTTCTTTAGAGGGTTATGATACCTGGATGTAAAATGAAGGATGGCAGCAGTAGAACAGGAAGAATGGAAAACATGCATCTCCAGAGAAGCAAATGAATGATAGTAGTTATTTCTGGAAGATTATTATCTTCAGTTGTCCTGCAGTGCATCAACTAACTAAATAAATGCAACAGCCATATCCTGCAGATAGTGGGCTGAAGATGAAATCTGCAAGAATCCATCAGTGTTATTGTCTAAGGTCCTTACCTTTGTTTCAGTTCCATTCAGTACTTGTTGTACCTTCACTTTTCAGTTTGTCCCTCTTTCATGTCACTTGCAACCTAGCTAATTCCCTGTCCCTCTATTTCTTGGCCAAGTTTAGTTCAGATTCTGAACTCAGAACAAATGGTAACTCTGATGTTAATCTCAGTTGCCTCATGACTAGATCAGTCTCAACAGTTAGAAATTGTATGTATGTAATATGGTATTATATTTGAAACCGAAAAATCCAAGGTGAAGCTGCTCAAGCCTTCTTAATTAAGCTACTACATGAAACATGAACATAAAATCCTTTGTGCATTTTCCATGTGTGTTGATACATGTTTGGAGCATGAGTGTGCTTGCTGTCTCTGGGGCTTTCACCAATCACAGTGGCATATAGCTGTGCTTTGGCACTAATCTACTGTCATCTAGAATTATGATGTACAAGTGGGAATCTAACCTGCATGGGGGCAGAATATAGGCTTTGTTTTGCAGTGGTGGAGGTTTTCACTATCTCAAGATGCACATGCACTGACAACACTCCTTAAAAGAGACTTTAGGATGATATTAAGATCACTTGATAAAAGCAGTAAGAAATAGGTTTTTATGATAATCAGGAAGTAATAGATAACGTGTCGTATAATCTAGGGTAGGTTGAGAAGCAAATCTAGAATGACAGAATTTTTGGGAGAAAGTATTTGTCTTTGACAGATACCAACAGATAATAGAGAAAGCTGTTAATATTGCCTTCTGTGATCTTAAAAGGAACTGCCATGTTGAAGTTTTTCCTGCCAACAATTTTTCTTTTTGACTTCTGTCAAGCTGCCTTAATGAAAAACTAGTGTTAAAGAGTATTACTACCAAATTTAAGTTGTTCACATTAAAATTTGCCTTTGATTAACAAATGCTCATCAGAAGCTGGAAATTGCTAGAAAGTAACCTGAACTTAATGCAAATATGAAATGTGGCTGGAAAGTGAAACAATTTTGCAGATCATAGTAATAATTTGTACTTGTATGAAAATAAATATATGTATTGATGGAAATAACAATCTCTTCTCACAGTTTTAAAGAATGTTGGGTAACTTAAAGATCATAATCTGACCGATAAAACTACTTTTTATAAAATAAATGTTTTGGTTCATTTGAAATATGTAAACTTTCAGCTGTCTACTTATTATTTATTCTCTAAATCAAATGATTTTTGGTAAGAATTAAAAAATACTTTAATGCTATAGTGTCTGACCCCTGCATGTTTTCCAGTGGTTTCCTACTGCACCTGCATGAGTGTCTTTTAAATAACTAAATTAATGGCATGATCAACTTAGCTTATTAAAAAAAAAAAGTAGAATATATCTTTGCTGTTGCTCAGAGAGATGAACAGCAGCTATGAAGAAGACTCTGATACCTTGTACTAAAATTTCTCCTATGTCGTCCTTCCAATTTACCCACTGTAGACAGACTTCAACTTATAGAACATGGGCTTATTTAGTTAGCTAGAAATATCTTATTTCTGTTGCAGCCAGTTAAAAGGATCAGCTTCTGACCTCTAGTGTTTTGAATGTTGCAAGAGGAAGTTACAGCATGATTTTTTCTTTGAAAAGTATGTTTGTAGAAAATGACATTGCAGGGTTCCTTTTTTGTTCTGAATGCATTTTTGTGAATTGTCAGCTCTACAAAATCTGTAAGTTCTGAAAGGAAAACTGAAACTTTTTTGCCCTTCACTAATAATGAGGATCTTGCAAGCCAGGCTTACACCCTACATTCAGCTCCAACTGATTGGAGCTAGAGTCAGTTCTTCCATGAGCAAATTTACATGTCAGATTATTCTGTGATATCTGCGTTAACTTTACAGTGTTATTTATGTAATAAAAAGTAACGATAAAAACACCTAAATATAATGAAAGTCACTCCCAATATGGTATACACTAACAGCTTTTAGCTATTTGTGCTGTGCCAAACTTAAACTAGTAAATGTTACTGTTTCTGCTGTTAGTTTATACCGACTTAACTTGGGAATGCCGGTTTCATGTCCTCTTGTGCATCCAGTTTCAATGTAAGCTCAGCTATTTATTACACTTTCATTTTAAAAGAGCTATGGCACCTATCTTCTATTTATGGTAAAACCTTGCTTTAGTCTTGCTTTTTGATACTATAGTGTATGATTTACATAGTAATTTGGAGTCCATAGAACAAGAGGTTTAAATGCAAAAGTCAGGGTTTGAAACAGAGGGAAAGGATTTAGAAAGCATTTCTCCCATATATTCCTGCTACCACAAGAGATCAGGTCATTCTCGTTGTCTGGAATCTTAGTTTCTGACAGCAATGAAGCTTTTTCTATATACAGATGTAAACAGCATTGTTTCTGGTCTGCAGGTTGTGTTGCTTCTGCTTTGGTTTCTCCAATACCAATAGTCGTCCTTGTAAAGAGAGATGATGGGTTTGTGGGGGGTTTTTTTAACCTATTTAGGACAGGAACAATTCTTAATGTTGTTAATATTAATCATTTTTTTTGTGAATTTGAGCCATAGGTTGCCTTGGAAACTAGGTTCGATATGGAATTATGCATTAAAGGATCTTGTGCCTCCATGTTGCAGATTCTGTGAATTAATAGTGAATGTGACAAAGTTGTTTTTCAAGTAATATTGTAACGCATACCTTGCTGCAAGAAAAACAAAGTCTGAAATTAGAGAAATTGCTTTGAGATTGCCAACACTGACAGAGCTCAAGGTTGTTCTCTTCATGCAGCAAAAGGGTTTGGAAGGTGGTATATTGTCCCTCCTCCCTTCTCCCCCAGGACAGAACATGTACCAGGTGTTGATATTTCAGAGGGATGTTTTAAAAGAACCTCTACATTAAAGCTTTTTGTCTTGTATTTTGAAGAACAGTTGACACCTTTCATTCTAAAAGGTATTTAAATTCTGTTTGCAAATGACTTTGAACTTGCCTGTTGTTGAAATTAACTGTTTGCTTACTTCATATATAATTAAAACTTCAGCAAAATGAGCTACAGGTAGAAAAAAACCCCAGATATTCCCATTCTATTTGTATTTCTGTAATATATTGGTTGTATGTGTCTTACAGTCAAGGTAAAGGTTTATATAAAATCAAGGTGCTTCTGTCCTCTAAAGCTGGTGGCTGCTTCAGAAATTACTCAGCTGGAAAAAAAAAAACAAACCGCTGCTCTTGACTTACTAGTAGCAAACTGAAGACATGGGCTGCCTTCTCTACCAAGACTAGTTATTTATCTCAGATCTGCCAAGTTTGGTTCAGTAACGTTAGGATTCCCTTTAGAGACAAGCTGAAAGTTAGTGTTGCAGGCATTCAAGTGCAGATGATGCCTTCTTGAGCATCTTGAAACTTAGGAGCTGCATTTGATTGACAAATGATGGAAATCGCACATTCTTCTTCATCTCTGGCTTTTTTCACTTGCCAATTTTTCTCTGTACCTCTCGCAGTATTGGTGCTAGGGGACATACCTCTCTTCACTTATGCTCTCTGGAACTCTTATATGATAAATACCACAATATTTTATATGTTACAACTGGTTTTTTAGGGGAGAAAAAGGCTTGTCATATGTAGTGTTTCCCAGTGCATGTCCTATAATGCAAGGAAAGAACATGTTTTGTTTACTTGTCACTTGGAGACAAAGGGAAATTCCTTGTTACTAAGTGAAAACTTTACATTAGTAGAAATAATGTACGCTAAGATATGTTCCATATATTGATACTATTCTGTAGGGATGCTTTACTAAATTGCATATGCAACCTCATGTACATTGGATGTGAATTCCACCTGTGAAGCTTTTGTTAATTCTTCATGCTCCTCCATAGAATCCTGCCTGTACTATGGTTGGTATTGAGAGGGTCAACTTGCTTTGAGCTACTGACACCCCTAGATACCTGCTGTAACTTCAACCAGATGAAAAATGCTGGATGGTGTCTGTGAATTGTTCATGACAAAAATATGCAGACAGTTAAAAAAAATTTTTAATATAGTATATCCGTGAATAATTTGAGTAAGGTTCTTTTTTTTTTAACCAAAACAGAAAGAAGAAGGAAAAATTCAAGGGCAGCTTAATAAATCTGATTCTAACCAGTACATCAGAGAATTGAAAGATCAGATAGCTGAGCTGCATCATGAGGTAAGTGATAAAATACTACTGTCTCTGATCACTTGCACCTTTTGTCCTATCTTTCATTTGTAGCAGGTTTTGCTTATCTAATAGTTATTACAGCTTCAGTAGCTGATTTTGTGTTATTTTAAATGAATGCAATAAAACTAACTCTTATACATGAGTCTTGCCCTTTGCTTAGTTACATGATTTGACATTAAATGAGATCAGCATTTATGTTCCGTCTTGGTTTTTTCCTTAATTTCATGAGTTGCTCATATTTCACTGTGTTGCATTTACTGCATTTGGAGCTGTGTGTATGAAAATAAGCCCCTTTATGTCTTTATTTGCTACAACTTTTAAGGCTAATTTAGTTAGAAGCTAAACTGCATTTGTGCAAGTAGAAGAGTTCATGTGTAGATTTTTTGGTTCTTGCTGTTGTGAGGATGAATTTTACATGGTAGTATACCGAGATTGCTTAAAGAGAAAAAGGATGCTTGCTTAATATCAGTTAACAGATTTTTAAGTTTTAAACCGCCAAAACCTTCAACCTATGAAATTTCTATCTTCAAACTTCCTTGCTCTAATAGTTGTAGTAACTTTCTGTTAGTTAAAAAGATCAGAAGGTCCTGAAACCAAAATGGCTTACGTAACTACTGTGCTCACTGGCTCATTTCAGTTCATTCTGCACTGTGAAGAAATGTCTTTACCTAATACTACACTGTGTGCAAAATGTCCAGTCATCTTTGCATTGTAGTCTGCTTCTGTTTCCATACGCTTTCTAATACACAGCTCTGACAGTGTCGCTTAAAACCATAGTATCATAGAGCAATACAACCTAATTATTTGTTTGTTGCCTTTTTTCTTTTGTTAAATAAACACATCCTTTATTTAAATGTAGGTAGTGTTGTCATAACAGTCTTAGTGGATTCAACCTTTTAGGACCAATCCCTTGAGAGTTATAACATAGTGGAGGATCTTGGATTGCTGTCTATGCTATAGATTGAGGGTAGTTTCTAGGGCCATCAGTCCAGCACCTTTACCAATCATTAAGCTCACTTAAAAACAAATTTAAAAATCAATAACCTAGCGTTTTCCATTAAAGGACTATAACTAGCTTGCTTTGTTCCTTATGAGAAAGTATGTTGCTTGTAGAATTCCCAGAAAGCCAGGTATTTTGCATATTTTGCGTTATGAATAAATAAGGCACTGTACTGACTTTTTCCTCTGCTCAGTGTAGGTTTAAAATTGTTGCATAATTTTCTCTATACAAGCATTTGTCACATGCCTGGCTGAGCAACTCAATTGTCATGAAGGCATACAATTGTGTACGTGTTTAATGCGTATAAGTTTATGTGAACAGGTTGGAATGAAGTTGAGGTTCATCAGCTCACGGAACAAGGATAATTCTGAGTAATACCAGTGATTCCTAAACAGTTAAGTCTAGACAAATCTTTATTAGCATTTTAATTTGATTGAAAGAAAATATCAGCTAGGGAGAATATGAATTTCAACAATAGTAGAGTTTGAGTAATTCCATGTAGAAGAGCACTCCTCTTCCAGATGTGTGCTTTGTTGTGGCTTAATTTTTAACTTCCAAACTAGGTAAATGCTATAGGAACGAAGTATCTCATTCTAGAATAGACAGAAACAGTAGGAAGAAACTCTGTATGTAGTAGCCAAGTTCTACCTTGGCAGCATTTCTGAACGCTTCCTTACACAGAGTTTCTTAAAGCCTGGAAGTCCTTGTTTACGAATGACTTTTTTCCCTTACTATTACATATCTATTTGTCTAGTTTTTAAATAAAAAAGTAGGGAGGGAAAGTAATACTTCGTGCACAATCCTTTATTTTGAGCATAACCCACTGTGCTGATTTTGAGATAATGTAAGGTTAAGTCTGAAATGTATGTAGTATTTATAGGTAAGTTGGTGCTAATAAGTAATAATTAAGTCTTGGATTAACATAGCTGCTTAGTAAAGAACTTTGCTCGCAGTGTTTCCTGAAACAGCAAAATCTGAATAAAATGGCAATAGAAAGAGGCAAAAATGTTTGCCCTCAACTGCTAAATGTTAGGATTAGTATAATTTAGTCAATACCAATTAAATAAACCAAGTTTTTTACATCTGCACTGAAGTGTCTTCATGTGTAGATCTGCTAATGACCATGCTCTTTGCTTTTTGGCTAGCTGCTTTTTGATTCTACTTCTGCAAAAGCTAAAAGAAACGTTACAAATTTGCAAATTCATCTTCCTGAAGATAGGGTGATGGTGTATGTGACACGCTGACCACAACCTCCCAACTGGTTAACATGTAAAAGGCACTGGTAAAGGAACAGTTCTTGGTGACTGCATGGCTACCATCTAATATATTGTAATTGTGGAACTTTAAACTGGACATAAATTAATGCAAAAGTTATAGTTTAAGGGGTGGGATGGGTGTGTCTGAAACAAGATTAAATGTCTTGGCATGGCCATCAATGTTGATTCTGCTTATTGAACATTTTTTTTTCTCTGCAGTACTGCATTTTTACGGAAGTTTACATCAGAAGAATTGCAGGTTCTCCATCTGAAGGATGGAACAAAATAACAAACAGATCCTATATTGAATATAAGTAACCGCAAACTAAGTCCATATTCTGGCCTTCTGATAAACACTATTTCATGTCTTTGGCCAGCAATCTGAATGCATGTGTTCCTCTATCAGTGGAACCTGGAGGAACTAGATACTTTAATTCTATCCTGTGATAGGATCCATCAGATGGTGATGGTACCAAGATGTGGCAACAGCACGATCCATCCTAATCACAGAGTTCCAGTGAAAGGTCTACTGTTCCATCGGTGTTTGCAAGCCAGGCTAGGAGCCAGGGACAGGGCAAACCTAGAACACCAGTGAGGAATACCAGAGAACAGCAAAGAGGGTCACTGTTGCTGCCCAGGGTCTAAAGCTGAATTCTCTCCACTAAAAGGTGGTGGTGGTGGGGGTTTACTACAGCACAGGTGCAACAGGCTGCTGCTTTAACACCTCTTGACTTTGTAGTAAAGAATAGTTTGACCCTCAGATTTCAGATATTTCTCTCACCCGTTCCAGTGTGGTAACCTAAATCAGCTACATATCAGAACTCTGCATATAACTTCAGATGATTAATTTTATTTTTAAAAAGTTTTGTTTATACTTTTAAAAACTTCCAACCGATTGCCCTTTGTTGTAATCTGAGTCCATTGATTAATTTTGGTCTTCCTTTTCTGAGCTCAAAATTTTGCATGCATCTTAAATATGGTGTAGCTTGCAGCCTAAAGGATAAATTTCATCTGCTTTTATTACTCATCTGGGAATAGTAACGCTACAGTCAGTCTTCAAATCATATTACAAGAAGACTTGTTCGTAGTAAATATAAGTTGTGTTCCTGTTACTGAGTAAAACTGCACATACTGGAAACTGGTAGTATGGCATCCAAAACTGAACCAATTAGGCACATTGCTATTAAATGTACAAGGTAAATTACATAGAAAAAGATGATGCCTTTTTTCTTACCTTTCAAATAAGGCAAAATAACTATAAATGGAATTACTGTATTGGATTTTTGGTTTGTTCTAACAAGATACCTGCCTGCTTCCTCTTATACCTAACCAGTGGATTTCTGTAGTATGGTAAGCTGAATTGTATATTGACTACTTCACAGTAGGTCTTAAACTTGTATTTGATGAACACTTCAGGAAAGCGAACAGACAAAAGCTAGAGCTTTGAGAACATTGTAACAAGACTTGTGTTGTAGACTTCTGCTGTATGCACACCATCTTAGATCTACTCACACGCAGCTCTTTCTTTGCACTAACTTGAGTAACCAAATACGGGTTAGAATCAAAATATTTAACATAATTTGCATTACTATGTAAAATGTTGAATTCATACTTAAATTCCTCTGTGTGGCCATAACTTCACTCAGAGTTCACGTACATGTAAATCAATTATTATTAACTTGCAATTTTAACTTCAGTAAATATGTCAGTCATTTTTATGTTCATTCCCTAGAAAGATACTGACAGTTATCCTTCAATCTTTTACACAACCTATCAACATTTGAAAAACAGCTGGTGCATAATGAAAGGACACTCAGAGACTGCAGTTAGCCAGTCGCTAATCCTGTGAAAAGTTGTGTATATTTAGTGTGGGGTTAGTGCTACACTTCCTTTCTTCCTTATTGGCTGAGTTGCTTTATTGGGCACAAAATTGTTAGATGCTTATGCCTTATGGCTTTACTGTTGAAGGCTGAAACTAGTGTGAAAACCTGAAATATTGAGTATTGTCACAGATTCAAACAGGAAGTCATGACGTAAACTTCTTTCAGAGCTTTTAATATGCACTAGACTTAGACACTCTGCTTGCCTTTTCAGAAATTTGTGTCCCATTGCCATTTGTTCTTTTCATTAATTGAAATCTTTCCACCTAGCATTTTCTTTCTTCCTCCATTTTCCTTCCATTCTTAAAGCTATGCCTACAGCATTCTTGACTTCTAGCTTAGTAGGATTTTAATCTAAAATGCTTTTCCATTGTGCAGCCCCAACAGGCTGTAGCTTCTGTGAAGCAACTTTGTTACTCCTGTCAGTAAGTACACAAGCTTGGTTGCCCTGTCTTTGGCACAACAGAAATAAGGTCTGGTGAGCGCTGTACTCTGTCACTTGACCTTACAGTTAATGTGCTTTAACTGATGTAGCATAAATGGCATGAGTGTACAGGCACTGCAAGATTTGTACCATGGGTTACATACTCTCACGCTAGCACTTCACAGAAGTTGCCTTTGATAGACACTGAAATGTTAAGTGAAAGCAACTTTTGTGAAACATTTTTACTCTTCGAGAGAGTATCCCACTTCAGTAGGTAGTACTGAAGTAAAGCAGTTACTGTATGTGGAAAAGAATATATAGAAAGTTTGGACTGTTACGGGTTTCCATTAAGTAAAGTTGAAGGTTTAAGAAAAACTGACTAAGATAAATCTTGAACTAGTTGTTACTCATTTCAACGTAAATCACATACTGGGGAAAAAAGGAGGAGGTTCTTTGTAGTTTGCCACTCTTTACTTTTAATTCAAACTGAATGGAATTAAATGATTTATAAACTGCTGAAGTTCTGCATTTCATGCGCTACCCCTCTGTACATGCAGTCACTTTATATATATTACACAGCAGCTGTCTCTGCTTCCTGTTGGATGTTGCAAGGCTTGTATGTGTTACCTAGATTACAGGAGTGGTACAAAAGATTAGAATTGACATGCTTACCCACAAACTACACTGGCAGACCACAAGACACCTTTGGAGACAAAAGCAAGTGGTTTCCAGTCTTACAGACTTTGTGATTTAGGACTGAAGTGCTTAAGTTTAAATTGTATTTCAAGTGAAACTTTGTAAGTTTGTCTTTGTCATACTGCTAGCTGATTTTTTGTGTCTCTTGGAATGCTTTAATGAGTTTGTTTTGCTGTTAAATTTCAGTTTCTTATTTATATTACTACAGTATTTCAAATGTAGGTTTGTTTTAATTATATGACAGTTTTCATATTAAAAGCTAAATTCTGCCTAGTATGTATTCAAGTCCACAAAAGCAAGTAGCCTCTACAATTTGGGATTGTGGAGCATTGTTCCATAAGGCTATGGTTCTACTGTGTATTGGCCATCTGCATTGGGGGACAGCTTTATGAAGGGGAGCAGCAATATACAGAAACTTAGTACTTCCTTCACTTAGCATGCATTTTTTCCGTAGAAAGCAGGAATGTGGATGTTGAAGATAGCTCTTTAAAATCCATTTTTAACAATGTTTTCCTATACTTGAGGGATCCAGTAGTTGTTTTTAGCTCAGAAGCAGCTGAAGAATACTCAGAGCTTAGTGATACTTTTCCTTTGTTTTTTTCTTTTTGACAAATTATTTGGTATTTTTGACATACAAAATATTCTTTATAATCCTGGCACCTTTTGCTCTTGATCTATATTCTTAGGTTAAAAAAAAATCCAGATAAAAGGTTTCAGACCTCTGTAGAGTCAAGGAGACTTGTGGAGGAGAGAAGGTGGTTTCTGGGAATTTATCTGCAATTTTTGTCTTAAATTTGAGTTAGAGCTTTCAAAAGATGCTGGGATGTTTCTTTCCTATCTCTCTTGCCATTCCCAGGGGATACAAAAAACTGACTGAATTAGAACTTGACTGAACTAATGCTAAAAGCATAATAAACACAGCGTTACCAGGGAAGATAACTGAAGCAAAATAGCAAGTTTTGAAATACACTAACTTGTTTCTTTGTGCCCTTGCTTTTGCTTCTCATACTGTTCTAGCTGTTGTCTAGTCACCTTCAGCAGCCAGTGCAATTTGTGACCCTAAGGAGGAGGATCAGCTAACTCCTACTCACCTACTTTTGGTGTCTAGATAACATTAGTAAATTGAAATGGTTGGGGTTGTTTTCATCCAAGGAATTTTGAAGGGGGTGTGTGTGTGTGTATAAAATATTCAGACTGTAAGTGGGATGAAGATGGGTAGGGAGCCTTTGTTCACTTCTCTTCCAGTGTAAGAATTAGGATCTTCAAATGAAACTGTGGAGTTGTGTTGGAAAAAAAAAAACACTAGAGGATATGATTTTTGCAAATGTAAAAGATTAAATTCCTTTAGATCCAAAATCATTGCACATACTAAAATCCATGTTAATACAGATTGGAAAAAATAACTGCCTAAGTTCATGGAGGTGGGGGGAATCCCTGGAGATGCACAGATGTTACATGTATAATTGAAAAATGGGCTACTTGCTGGAGTTTGAGAAGAACATTCTGGGAAAGTACCACTACGTATTTGCCTATTGTTACATTTTCTCCCAGGCTTCTGCTATTAACCAATGTCAGAGACAGAATACAGAGCTAGTTTTCTCATAGTTGTTCCTCTGTAATGAGATATACTCTTAACAAATAATTACTTGAAATATTTTGAGAGGAAGCAAGGATGAGATTGTTTGCTAATGTGCAAATCTTATGCATGTGGTTTTGGTATTTGAATGAAAAACAAAATCCTGATGTTAGTGTGGCACACTGTTCCAACAGTTAGAAAACCCTCTACAAACTGCCCATGTTAACAATATTTCAGCATGGCTGATGGAAAAGAACAAGATGACATATGACTGGAGCATTATTATTGCACCAAAAGAATTTTTGAGGCTTTTAAGAGGCTATAATATTTACTTTAAGTGAGAGCCTGGCGATTTAAATTCTTGCATATTGACAATGCAGAAAAGGGGGGATTTTTTTAAAGTATTTCCCATTTCCAGTATCTGAAAACTTGATGGCTATTCAAAGAAGTAGTGACCACTAGCTTACTACTCTTCCATTCCCACATACATATAGCTTATCTAGGAATGGATCTGATATTATGTTTTAAGAACCTAATGCAGTCAGTAAGATTCTGATATAGGTGTTATCGCATGGTCTGATCTTGCTCCTGGTGAGCTAACATTTTAAGATTGGCTTAATGAAAAGAGATATAAAAGTTGGAGATTAAATACTATGCTTTTAAAAGATTTTGCTTGTGTAAATAAAATTCAAGACACTCAAAGTAATTACTTTGAGGATCAATAATGCATAAGTTATGACCAAAGGAGTAATTGGTAATATGGTTGAATTAAGGATACATTTTGCAACTTGGGTTAGCTTTCTAGGCTTTCACTGCTGAAACTAAAATGGTGAAGGGAAAGTAAACTGCAGCCATCACTGTGAAGGATTAAAAAACTCCACCTATACAGGCCACACAATACAACACCTAAATAAAATTCAGTGCACTATAGTACACAGGAGGAAAGTTTAAACCACGTTAACAGTTCCTTTGTTTTTGAATACCATAAACTTGTATGGTAGGTAAGCTGCATTTAAAAGCTGCCAAATTATATCCTCCTTGGTTTTTTATTATTAGCTAATAATGTTAAATCAGTATGGTACAGTGAATGGTTCTGGTCTCCAGCACAGTTTAGCCCAGGTTGTCCTCTGAGGAGATGAGGGAATATCTTTACAAGCAGCTAAATGATGACTCCTGCATCGGCCATAGAATCATAGAATTGTTAAGGTTGGAAAAGACCTTTAAGATCATCGAGTCCAACCACAAACGTAACACTGCCAAGTCCACCGCTAAACCATGTCCCTAAGCACCACATCTACACGTTTTTTAAATACCTTCAGGGATGGTGACTCAACCACTTCCCTGGGCAGCCTGTTCCAGTGCTTGACAACCCTTTTGGGGAAGAAATTTTTCCTAATATCCAATCTAAACCTCCCCTGGTGCAACTTGAGGCTGTTTCCTCTTGTCCTATCGCTTGTTACTTGGGAGAAGAGACCGACACCCACCTCACTACAACCTCCTTTCAGGTAGTTGTAGGAAGCGATAAGGTCTCCCCTGAGCCTCCTTTTCTCCAGGCTAAACAACCCCATAGATGAGCACAAAATGATGCTGCTGCTTGTGGCCCACTGGAGTAGCACAAGATGGGCTGGCCGCTTCTAGCAGTATTCCTAGCTCCTGTTTCTCTCACAATAATAGCCTCTGGGCTTGATGGTGGGATACCAGCAGGAAGCATTATTCCTCTCCTCTGTTAATTTTGTTACTAGGCTTCCTGTGAGCCAAATTCAATGCTTACCAAATCAAATGTTCTTTTATCTGAAGCACCACTAGACTGCATGCAGAAGCAGGGTAAATAACTGAGCTTCATCTTGCTGTACTTGGACTGCTGGTGTCCAGCTACTTGGTTTGGATGTGTCTATGCTGTGCTGCAGTCATGACTGCAGTGTGGGCACATCTTTAAGTAACTTTTAAAGCTATGAATGAGTTGTACATAGCTTTGCATGATGGAGAAAGGAGGATTAATTGGGGAAAGTGAATTCTAGTTAAAGTTCAACCTACAAGAATTTTTTTGAAGTTCTCCTCTGAAGACATATTTATAGGGTGATGGCTAGCAGTGGATCAGATCATATGAGCAAATGAGAATGAGAGAAGATCAGATTTATCAGCATTTAGATATCTTGGAAACAGAAATAGGTAACATTTATTTCATCAGAACTAAGGAGAGAACAGCAAGTCCAAAAAGGCCTAGTACTCTTCCTGTAAAATTTATAATTAGATAGAATGCTCTTCCACTCAGCCTGTTGCCAACTTACTTTTCCCCTCCCCCTTTCTTCTGGAAGGAGTGTACTGTTTGCTTTCCATGTAGTACAGGCAGATGTGTATTTGTCTCTTAGCAATTGTCATTTTACTTGCTTGCTTTCATAAAATCAGCTAATCTGTGTGCGATTTATTTCAGTCAGTTTTTACATTGTTCTCACTTCATAGTTCTCACTAAAACTGTAATGTTTGTTAAAAGTACTGTATTAACTCTTGCAAAGCACTTGTTTCTCAATGCTGACTAGAATCACATTAACACCTTCTAATAGTTTGTTTTACTAGACAAATGCTTTCAAAATATGTGGCTCTCTATAAATGTTTTCTTACTTGATAAGAAATGTTGTCCTTGGAAGGAAATATGTTAGCCCTCAGATTTACAAAGTAAGCATTTCAACTTGTGGTGGAAGTTTATAGCACAATAAATCATGTGCTTTTCTTTTACCGTATCTTGCAAGCACAGTTGGACAAGAGACCATCAGATTTTTCCCTCCCCACAGGCAAAGTTCTTGCAAGGCTGCTGGACAGCTAAAAATGTAGTTGCTTTACTAGTACGTGTCAAAGTTACAGAGCCTCTGTGCTGGCAGAGTCTGATTTAAGTGGTTGTGGTCAGTCTGAGGAACCTGTGATGTGATAAGATAGCGTTTGTGAGGTCATGTGGTTTGCAAACACCCAATCTAATGTAGCAGCTTTGTCTACACAGGATAGTTAAATATATATTGTATGCTTCAGAAAAGTGAATTGCTTTATTCCTTTAGTTCAGCTTGTCCTTGAGAGTCACGGATGTTATACTGGCTTGATAATACCAAGATTGTTACAGAAGTGTAAGACTGAACAGATTGGGAATCTTAATTCTCCAGTAACTTTCTCCAGTTTAGTTACTCTGCCCTTAATAAAACCACTAGCTTTAGACACCGTCTGGCTTAACTAAGCAATCAACAGGCACAAGCATTATTGCACAATGGAATCCCTGTATGTTTTATGAACATCAGTTGTTTAATTCAATTAATTTTGAATGGGTGTTCATAGTGTAATTAGCACAGACATGTTACACTTGCCCAAAAAGGTAGGATTGATTCCATAATGATGGTACTCCATTCCACAAATCTTTGGCCATGAACTCCATCTTCATCTTTGCATCAGATAAGGTTGATTCCTCTCCCTTCCCCCCCAGCAACACCACCATCAACAAAATATCTTCCATCTCTCATGAGTGAAGGAAACCTCTAGATGTAAACAGTATGACCAGGACAGTGATGCAGTCTGTCCTCAAACGGAATAGGTATGACTTTGTTCGCTTTGAGAGCAACAGTTTTAGGTATGAATCTTAACTGTTTCACTGCCACTACTGACAGGTTGGATTCAGTGATAAAATAAACGAAGATTGGTGATTGTTCTCTTTACAAACATTTTCCTTTTTTTTTTTCTGACTGTATCCTACTGCGTCAAAACTCCAGATCTGTCTTGCTGAGCAATATACTAGTTCTTGATTGCAGCATTAGAGATGAACGTAGCTAGCTATACTTAACTATACTAAGTCCCTGTTTAGTTTGTCTGGATTGCCAAAGCAAGTAAACTGATTCTAGATAAAGTTATTTCATTATCATGGCAATAATGCTCTGCTCTTGAGTGTTGGAAGCTGCGTGACCTGTCTGCTGTACTAATTAGAGCTATGTTTCTGTCTATAAATCAAGTTTTGGGGATTGAAAAGTGGAGGGATTGAGGTTCTACTGGTTTGAATTTATCTGAGTAGTTGTTCCTTGCAAAAAATGTTGTGTTAGCAACCATACACAGCTGCCATCTATGTGAGTAACAAGCTCAGGAAGGGAATGCTATGTATTAGCTTGTAATATATCTCTGTAAATTTATCTGAATATAAGTGGGGCAAACAGTGGAAATGTGGTGGAAACCCCTCCTAAAATTCTTTTATCACTCTCAGAATGGCAGCCAGCACAGATGGAAGTAATTTCTGCAATCAGAGGCAAAAATAAATGTTACTTAGTCCATTTAAAAATGCTGAGTTTAACTCCTGCTTTAAAAGGGCAGAGTAAAAGTGCAAAATGATAATTTCCTGTAACTGTTGCCCATAATGGGTACGTTTTCAGTCTCTGTATCAGCCAGTACATTCTAGTTAATGCTTGAGGTTTCAGTAACTTTTGTATTTATAGATGCATGCTCTAGGGAGAAGGAGCATTGAGATTTAGGTAGTTCCTTGGATGTAATAACTGCAGTACATTTAGTGTGATCATGCTGCTGTTTTAAGATATTTTTGTTGCCGTGTCCTCACTCCAAATAAACACCTTCATTAGAACTTCTTGTAGGAAGAGTTTCTGGGAACTTTCCTTCCACCTACCAACTAGCTATTTATAGAAACTTCCCAGGGCTAAGTCAGCTTAGAACTTTTTTTTGGAATTGCATACAATCTCACTACAACAGATTTGTTAGATCTTAGAAAAATTCCCTCAATAGATAAAATCTGACTTATAGTTACCAAAGACCGATTTATTTTGAAAACAGTTTAAAAGTTGGGTACTTCCTTAGCGCTGTTGCTATTTCAATTGCATATTTGATACAGAACTTCAAAGTTTAATTTGATTACACGGCACTAGATCAAAACCAGATTCTTTAACCATATAGTGCAGTGATCAAAAAGTCATGACCTCCCATTGATCGCTTTATTGGTTTCCTGTTCTGATTCACTGGAAACCTTCTGGTCTGAACACTTGTTGCTAGTTTTAATCTTTGTCACGTTTACAATACAGCAGACTTGTCTATGGTAAAGCTGATATACAACATACATTTAACATCGTATTTCCTTTTGGCTCAAGTGCTCTTTAACTGATAATGTTAAAAACCACTTTTTATAAAAGCTTAAGTCAGGAAATGTAAGAGTACATTCAGAACAATATGAAATAAATAGCAGGACAACTGGAGATGAGCTTTCTTTTGATGCATTAAAACTATTTCATAGATTTTATTTAAACTTCCTAACATCTATAGGGATTTTGTAAATCACTTTATATTACTGTGAGACTGAATATGACTTACAGAAGCTGGCATTTTAAAACAGAGGCCAAATATTTAAGTGCTATTAAAAAAACCCAGAAGCCTGAAATGACTCAGTCTTGGAAATTTCTTGCTGCTCTTTCGCTTTTCACTTATGACACACTGCAATGCTTTGAACTCTGTCTAGTGATATGGTCAGCAAAGTTCTTTTGAGATAAATATTTCAGGTTGTATACCAGCGTGTTATTCTGCGTCATCCTTTTTAAAAGTACAAGTTTCAAAAACAAAGGTAATTCTTTCCTTAAACAGGAGAATTTAGTAGTTAATCATATACATGAGCTTGGATTCCGAAGAGTTAACAATGAGTGGGGCAGATTCATCTAATGTTGTAGTACTTCATGACTGTTGCTTTTAATCCTGCTATAGATGACAAAAAAAAAAAAAAAATCTCAGTCCAGAGACTCTTTGGGTTTTTATCTTTTAAGAATAGCAGCCATATTGGTACAACCAAAAAAAGCAGCCTAGGTCTGTTCAGGTATATGATATTGTCATTCGCTGTTGTTCTGGTTTGGGCCCCCAATAGGCTTATCAAGCCTGGAGTTTAATACTTGGTCTGACTTCTGATGAGCTTCTGTTGTTGCGAGTTTCAAGGTGTTTTGCTGCAATTGCTGTAACAAGTGGATAGATCATACTGCAACTATATTAGATTGAATTCAATTTATGAACTCCAGAAACACTTGTACTGTTTTGAGATAGTGCGGATCAAGAAGTTCAGACACATATGAGACCCTGGAGATAACTGGATATGGACAGATGCAGTCTTCCTACCATTAAGTTATGCTGCAAATCAGCCTTCTTTGAACCTTCTGCCATACTGAAAGTAATATAAAATTAATTTTCTCTATCTGCTTCTTTCTGCTTGTCCTAAAACCCCTAACAAATCAAATGAACTCTTCTCCAAGATTCATTTTATTGCACTTCAAAATAAGGAGCCAAATACTCCACCAAGTCCTCTAAGAATTTTTGTCAACTAATTTTTATCTTTGTATGAGCATTATAAAATTGTTTGGGGGGCAGATGAGGTAATGCTAGCAGGAAGCAAATACAGCTCTGAACTCATCCATACAAAGCAGAGTTAATTTTCTTTAGGTAACTATTTTATATTCTTTAGAAATACTGTATTATAGAAGCCCCTAAACTTGCACTATTCTAGAATCGTTAACTCTTATCAGGGTTCATTGTTGGTTGTGCAGGTTTCCCGTTTTAGTCATGCTAAACTCAGTCCTAAATAAATGGCCAAATGTGTTAAGGTAGATCCCAGACAGTCTTGAATATGCTGGAGTGCAGCTTGGCTCTTCCTGCAGGGATCCTACAGGGACTGGCTAACAACTTCATTTCAAAGGTCACTGCTAGACTCCCTAAAAATCAGCATTTTGTTTATCTCACTGAAACCTCTGCTGGGTGAAAATTTTTAGATGAGGAAATGAATTTCCACATTTAAAGGATATCAAAGACAAAACTATGTCTTAAAAAAAAAAAAGCCTCCATGATAAATGAAATGTTTAATAGTGATTTATGAACTACTAAGTAAAGGAAGCAATTTTGCAAACAGATTTGAAATGCTCTCACTGCATGTTATTTGTAAGCATGATCAAGACATTTCCTGCTTTCTTAAGTCATAGTACCTAATGCACTGGATTTTTTTAAACAGTAATTTCAGTTTACTTGATTTTGCTTAACCTAGTCTAATTTGTTAAATTAGACTCTGATTAGAATCTTGAGTATTGCCTTACAAACATCACTTTTGGGGGTGGGGGGAAGGCAAAAGCAAAGACAAACCATAAAGCTGTGTAATGGTGATTCCAATCTGTTAAACCACAAATTTATGTCAACCCCCCACCCCGAACACTTCAGGCTAACTTTAATATTTGTAGTTTAGGTGAACTACAAGGGGAAAAAGTATTTTTGTCCATGCTAGTGTTGTAGTGAAACTTCCCTGAAATAGTTTTCCAGAGTTTTTTTAATGCATTTTTAGATTTATTTACTTTCCTCCTTATGTCCCTGACTCTTCAACAACCCATTAGAATGTGTTGAGCAACGTGATTTCAACAAAATCTAGCAGATTTGCTGGGATTTTTTGAATTTTGACACAAAATTAAATCTCGAGGAAAGGAGCAGTAAAAAGAACAGCATAGTAACACTTCCTATTTGAGAATATAATTGTCTGTTGTATCAATTTCAAAATTAGATCTTAAGCTGAAGCAGAATATCTTTAGGAAATCTGAGAAGACTCAGAGTTGTTCTGCAAGAGTTTTAATCTTAGTATTTTAAATTAAAAAGAGAGAAAAAAAAAATAACTGTGTGAAAGCAATAAATGAAGATGTAACCTATTTCCTGAATTTCTCTACTAAGGATATCTGATTGTTGCAGATCTCTCTCAAGTCTGCCTCACAGTGAAAAGAAAAGATGGTTCATTGTGATTTTTTTCCACCCACCCACCCTCTCTTTTTTTTTTTTTTTATCATATTCCTTGCATATCTTTTGAGGTCTACAGAATGTATTCTAATTCAGTTCTTAAATCTCTGGAGGTAGATATGGCATTGGAGAATCTAAAATGGCTTTGGTAAGAGATGTGGGAGTGGCCATCTCTGCAGCTTTTCATATGGATTTCAGGGAAGAGAAGCCCATACAGTCCCTCTCAGCTGTTATCTTTCAAACAGTGAGTCCATGGTATTAGGGCTTCTTCCTCAGGAGGGACTAACAGTGATCAGGTAACAGGAGCAAGCAGAGTAAATGGGAGTTCCTGGATTCAGCATGTTTGGTCTGGTTGCTTTGGGCTTCTTGAATCATCACTAATTTCCAAGAATGACCCTTGTCTGGCATGGCTGTTAAATAACAGCTCATGGCTGTAATTTACAAGTTAATAATCCTAATTATGGCTGCATTTATAGCTATGGCTTTAGAAAAACCCTTAACATTAACTGAAGTGAAACAGGAAATTCACTAACACTGAAATAAAAGCCACAACTTTGAGCTTTGTCCTAGTACAGTTACAATGATAACACATTTCTAACTTAACATCTCTTTTTTAAATTTGTTAGAGAATGTGTCACTGTTTCTAAACACAGAATGTTGTATTATATGCAATATGTGTTGTTTTTACACATAGTCTTATTTTATACGTAATCTTGAGAGCTATACAAGTTGTCAGGAAGGTCTCAAAAGACTATCCTCAGTCTTTTGTGTATGACCACATGTTTGGGTAAAAACTGTCTCATGCTTGAGGAAAATGAAAAATGTCTTTAAAGTTGGTTTGGTTTTGCATTAAACTTTTTCTTTATTGCAAGATATATTAAACCATACTTAAGCTTTTTTAAAATCTCAGACTTTTCAAAGACCGATAAGCAATGGCTTTCATTAAAATGCTCTGATACAGTTCTGTCACAACGCATGCCTAGCAGTCCCTTTCATAGAAGGAAGCTGATTCTGTTGGGGAACTTTAGAAACCCCATTTGCACTGTAGCTGTACAGCCATTAAACTTGCTAAGAATTGTTTTAGATGATAGATTGCTAATATTAGTTTCTGCAACTATTCGTTTAGCTCATGAGGTCTCCATTTGTGCAGTGTTCATGTTGCGATGGTTTCAGTATGAATGTGGCTCACTGTGGAACTACAAACATATATTTAAAAATGGGCTTCAGAGAGCTTAAGATATCTAAGGAGTGGCTTGTGTTCATGGAAGTGAAAAAGTAGCATGAAAAGGTCTGCAACCTTAACGTTGTTCATTCTTTTTGTGTGCATGTGCAGAAATGCTTGTGCATTGTAGTACCTACTGGACATAGTATTTATCTGGACTGATGTTTGTCTCCCAAATGACAACGTATTTTCCATTAATTCAGCCTGAGATGCTGCGACTACTTCATTTTCTGAGATAAGCATTTTTCCAAAAGAAGTTACTGGGAGCTTTGTTTAAAGAAGTGATAGTGTACTAGTGCATGCCTTAAACTGCAGTGATCTCGTCACAATGGGAGAGGGTCAGCAGTAAGTAGCAGTCAACTGTGTTTAGTATGATAAGGGATCCCGTTAGATGCTGTGAACTGTTAGTCTCAGGAAGTTTTAAGAACTCCAGTTAAATTGCTTTTGTTCATGTTAAATGTGATTATAATTTAATAGATCATAACTGATATTTTTTAATTGGCTTGTAATTAGATTTTGACTTCTAAATCTCTCTTTTCATGTTGCCAAGTTGACAATATTTTTCTGAATTATAGGACAGATATTTGAAAATGCTTATGACTTGTTTCTCTTCAGCTAAACGTGGTTAGATCATACTTTCAGCAACATTCTAGTTTTCTTTTGAATCATGTTTGGTTTTTAAGCAGGAAATCTTACTAAGACTTCCTACTGTTACTAAGGTGGAGACAAATAAAGAGGGAACTCTGATTTTTAGATTCCTCTTGCTATAAGTAAAAGCACTGAGAATTCAGTATCGTTACTCTTTAAATAAAAATTTAACATACTGCCTTCTGCCAAAACCAATTTCATTCACCCAAGTCAGTGGTCATATTTTTGTCATATTTTTATCTCACTTGTGTACTGCTTGCTTGCTTGCTTGCTTATCCTACTGTGAGTAGATTGAATATTTATTGGCGAGCTTTGTTAAAATTCTTCTTTACTACTTCAGAATTGAGTAACTTTCAAGAATTAGTTACTGAGGCCTTTTAAAGGGAGCAGAAAGTAACATTTTAGTTTGACTTCTTTCCACCACTGAATTCCTAGCTTTAAAAATCCTCACGGGTTACAAGATAAAAATGTCTCCCAGAGCTTAAGTAGAACTCTTTCATGAAGTCCCACTTGAAAATTTGACCTGTGTTCTCTATTTAAAAAACAAAGGGGCTTAGAAATATAACTTGCTTGCAACTGACTAGCACCCTTCAAACTATTCTATGATTCTATGATTTAACATGGAAGAACTTTTGAATTGTACTAAAACTTCTAAATTTCTCTTTACTGTCTCTCCTTCATGCCTGGCTTGATGAGGCAGTCAGCATCAGGTAAGAAAGTTTATTCTGAGGTTCAAGGATCTGATTGTTAGCCTTTTTTCAGCTCTTCTGAATTTGTGAAAGTACACTGTTACCTGTTACAAGTATGTACAATTAAAGTCTTTTCATATGTTGACTAGTAGGACATACAGTTTGTCTTTAAAATGCTGACTTCTTTAGGCACAAGAAGGTATATAAACGCAAACATTAAGATTCTGTTCTTGATTCAGCTGGCTTTTGAAGGGGTAATGATGAAATATATTTTGGTCACATAATGTTATTAACCCTTTGAAATATCCAAAAGACCACATGAATGTGCTGTAGGGAAAACTGGGTTGAAGCTGCAGTCAGCTAGACAATGTGACCTGGATTTGAGAATTAAAAGCAAAACACGTGGGTTTACCAGACCTGTTTTTTTTACAGATGTGATCAGATTTGAGATTCTTGCAAAACTGAAGCAGTAAGAAATAGCCAAGGTTCATTTGAATGTCACTTGAGGTGACAGAGGTCTAGTTCCCTTCACATGAAGGAGGGCCAGACCCAAAACTGAAAGCCTTTAACCAATGTTAGTTCTTTGTACAAAAGAGAACAGAAGTGACAGACCCTGGAGTCTGTCATGACAGTCCATACTCTGCTCAACATGGCTGCAAGAAAAAGGGCTGTTCTTTTTCCTTCAGGTGGAATGATAAGGATAGAATAGAACTGGGGGGGGGGGGGGGGGGTTGGGTTGAGTCCATGCCCCCCCGCCCCCCAAGTCCTTAGTCAGATTTCCCATTGTCTTGATATGCTTGACTACTCGAATGACAAGATCGTGGCATAATGCTTTACTTCCTACTTCAAGCTCTTTTTCCATGTTCAAATAAAACGCTGATGGCAAGAATCTCAAGTCTCTCTTAAAAAGTTGACAGACGAACTTCAATGTGAATAAGGTAACTCATGAATTGCAAAATCTAAGCCATGCCTCAAGATGGCAAAAACAGAATTGGTAGTTACAAATCAGGAAAGATACTTTCGAGTTGTCGCTGAGAGTCCTCTGACATCATTGGCTTAGTGTGCTGCAGTAGCCAAAACAGACAAGACAATGTTGGCATCAACAGGAAGTATGTTAAAAACAAAATAAAGGGTTTTATATTGCCACTATGAAACCTTGGTGCAGGGCTGGTCTCTATACCTCAAGATGGATGTAGAGAGTTTAAAGAAGGTCTGTAAAGAAGTTAAAGGGCAACTAAAATGATCAGTGGTCTTGAGCACTGCCTGTTCGTGAGAGGCTAAGGCGGCTTGGGACGTCTATTTTAGAGAGAAGGCTCAGGGAGGTGTTATGATGTAAGTTTCAGAATCATGACTGCAGAACTGCTTTTCACCACTTGTTCCTGCATTACTAGAATTTGTTCTTGCATTACTAGAATTCAGGGGCTATTTCTGAAACAAGTGGGAGATTAGTTTAAAACAAATAAAGGAATTTCTGGAACTTACTGCCACAGGAAGCTGTGGAGGTAGACAGCAAATTAAAAAAAAAAAAATCAGTCATGGACAACTGGTCTATAAATGGATGCTGAAACAGCTAGGAAGAGATGCACTCTCATATCTGCTACAACAGTTTCTGGACAAGTGAGTGGGGGCTTGGGAATATGAAGGGAATGGATTGCAAAAATTGGTCATATTCACATGCTTTCCCTTAAAAATAAAACAACATGGGAGTCCTGTTGTCACTGTTGGAGACAGAATATTAGGCTGATGGACCATCGCCCTGAGCCAGTAGGACACTTCTTATGTTCCCATCTTGAAAAAAGATACTGCTTTTTCTATTAGAAGTGCAGAGCCTCACTTGCTAGACTGTAAAGTTATGCGAGCAGTACAAAACTTTTCATTTTAAGAAACCTCTATTTTAGAGCCTTAAGCTGGCATTAGCCGCTGGTATCTAACTGCATTGGAGCGCATGTTGTCTACAAGTTTTTCTAAATGCTTTGAGAAGCCTTACAAAGCCTTTCTGTTGCAACAGAAATTGCAGATAATCAGGCTCCTTCAGAAATGCTCCTGAACAAATATTAGATTGAGGTGCCCCTGAAGTATCAACTCTGAAACTACACAAACTGAAAATAGTGCACGGTTGTTCCCAACCTGTTATGTTGGATACTTTTAATTTCTTGAAGATTAGTTGCTTTCATCAACGTTCATGTTTAATAAAAACCTTAAGATGCAAATCAGATTCTACTTTCAATTGAAAAACAACTTGTTTTCAGTATTTTCAAGGTTAAAGTGATAGATTTCTAATTGTAAAATAAAAGTAACATTCTGTTGAAGACTAGGTTTTGTGATAAATTAATGTACTGACACTTAATGTAAAGGCATTTGGATTCAAAGGACAGCATTTACATTTTTAAGAAGTGCAGTAATTTTGGCAGGTACAAAGTATTTCAATTTTTCAAACTCAAAATGGCTGCCATAAGAACAGTAATATGCATCCCACTGCCCACGCTTTTCACACATCTCACTGAATTGTAATCTATCTTTCAGGTTGGAAGGGACCCTGGGAGGCCTCTTGTCCAACTGCCTGCTCAAAACAGGATCAACACTGAATTCAAAGCAGGTTGCTTAGGGTTTTGTCAGTTGGGTGTTGAAACTCACTGGGGACGGGTTTGGAGATGGAGAGTCCACAGTCTCTCTGAATAACCTGTTCTAATTCTTAACTAGCCTTGTAGCAATTATTTTCCCTTCATATTCAAATGTGACCTTGTGCTTTGTGTTATGATCAATGTCTCTTCTTCCACCATGCATTTCAGTAAAGAACCAGTTCTCTGTTATCTTAAGGCATAAGCTCCTGCCCCTTAACTGTCTTGGTACCTCTCCACTGAATCTACTCATGAGTATCTTGTACTGAGGAAGGAGTAAGATAGCAAGTGCAGAATAGGACAGATGCAGTCTAACAAGTGCCAGATAAGAATCGGTTCCCATGATGTACTGGCTATGCCCTTGTCAATATGGCCTAGTATGCTGTTAGCCTTTGTCACTGCTCGGGGACACTGCTGATCCATGTTTAGCCTCTTGTGTGTCAGGACCCCCATGTCCTCTTCAGTGGTGTTGCTATCCAGCCTGTCGATCCCCATAATACAAACAAATTCAATGCTACAGTGTTTTGTCTGTGCTTCTGGCTGAGATGGCTATTTTTCAAGCAGACAGAGAAGTTAGAGCTATATGACCATCGATAGACTTGTCACATATATTCTCTATGGTATGTTCATGTTTCTTCATAGCAGTCTGGTTCCCCTTGGATGTGAGGAGTACTTGAGAAAAAGGGCAGGCAAGTGTAAAGCTGCAGGTCAAAAGAAGTGTTTCTGGAAGGTCACAGATTGTGCATCCTTTCATTAGAATAACAGAAGAGAACAACACACTGTTTTCCCAGACTTACTTTAGGAACTGGCAAAGGCTGTGTCTATTCACAATTTTTTTCGCCAACAGCATTTTCCAGAGTCTCATTTGGTGCTTGGAAAGGCTACTGCTAAAACCGTGAAGCCATGATTTTGTCATGTTACCTAAATACATTCATCTAAAGGTATCATGTGTTGATGTCTTCGGGAAAACAGTTGAGGTCATTGGCTTGGCTTTTTGAATGTTCGAAACAACTAACATTGAGTATCAGCTTTATAATTTCAGGTGAACCAATGGCTTAAGTGTGCAGACCTAAAAGCATATAATTTCTTACTCTAATATGAAATTTGTAGTCACTTGTACAGTGGAGCTTTTTTCTGTGGTGAGGGTGGAGAAAAATTGTTGGGTTTCATTTTGTTTTTCTGTGTTTTATTTTCTTAGTGACTAAAATTGATAGCTGTTTTGGAAACTTAATGTGGCAGCTAATCTGATCATATTGCAGGATATTTTTAGGGATAATATTTCTAAATAACACAAGAATCTCTGTATCAGGCTTTCTGTATCTAGGTATATAAGCTAGTAAACATTATTTATTCCAGATATACTTTACTGTCCAGTATCTAATCTTTGGCATAAGCTGATTTCACTTACATCATGAATTACGCTGTGCAATTGTGGAACTTTTGGTTTTGCTTGCCTTTACACAAGCAAGTTCCTCATGAAACAACTGCAGCCTATGCGTATGTGAAGAAAATGCAAAAAACTAACATTAGTACCTGTAATTACAATGAAGGTTTAGATCTACAGCATGTACCCATATTCCTAACAGGGATGCTTTGATATACATTAAAACCTGGAGCTTTTACATGCTGTTAACATCCAATTTGATGGCTTCTAGCATGATTATGACTCTTGTGATCTTTTTTTCAACCCTTTTTTTATTCTCATCTTTTGCACAAGCCCATGGTAAGTACAAAGATTCCTTCTTCCCCAAATGGACAGGTAAAATCTTCTATTGGTGTCAATAGCAAGGACCTACACGCGCTTTTTATTTATCAAAGTGAATATTGCGTCAGATTTCTGAAATGTCAAATAGATTTGTGTAAAGAAGCTCTTCAGGCTTTTTCTTCTTTCTATTTTCCAGGTCTCTGTTACTGTGAAAAGTCGCTTACAAAATAGCACTTCATGCATCTTCCTTTTAAAGCTTCCAGAGTGACATTAGGAAGTTTCTGTAATGCATTTTTAATGTTTTTCTGCATCCTTAGGATTTTTTATCTTAATACTCTTAGACTGTCAAACTGACCCTGAGGTAGTTGCTACTAAAAGCTAGC